>NC_135673.1:49172862-49772862 GCF_964188315.1 Podarcis muralis
GCGAGGGGTGTGGATAAATTTTTGTGCGACGGCTAATGGGTTCCTCATATCACTGATAAATAAGTTAAAAAGAAGCGGCGCTAAAATACAACCCTGGCGTACACCCTTATTTACTGGCACTGGGTTAGTCAGGTCTCCAGCAGGGGATAATCTCACCCTGGTCACGGACCCGGCATGAAGTTGGGAGATAAGCCACAGGAGCCTTCTATCTATTCCCCAGCAGGCAAGTTTATCCCATAGCAATTTCCTCGGAATACTATCAAACGCAGCTTTCAAATCTATGAAAGCTGCGCAAAGTTGGCCCCGTCGAGGTGTCGAGTATTTCCGGGCTAAGTGATAAAGAATAATTGCCTGGTCTGTTGTGGATCGGTTTGATCTAAATCCAGCTTGCTCATGTCCAATCAGGTCAGCCTCAACTGACCACTTCATCAACCTTTTCAGCAAGAAACGGGCATATATTTTCCCAATGGACGATAGCAGACTGATATTCCGATAATTCCCTGGGTCACCGGGAGGGCCTTTTTTGTAGATAGGAATTATAATGGCCTCCTTCCACGTTCCTGGTATTAAGCCCGTGGCATTTATTGCGTCAAACGTTTTAGCTAAGATCCCTGCCCACCATGCAGAATGAAGCTTTATGGCCTCAACTGGGACCAAATCTGGCCCAGGGGCCTTACCAGATTTCAGCTCAGCTATCAATTCTAGGATTTCAGCAGGGTCGGTATTGGGCCAGACGGGAAGGGGATTAGAAGGTCTCCAATGAGTGGCCGGAGCTTCTGCCACTGAGAAATATTTTCTCAGG
Organism: Podarcis muralis; assembly: GCF_964188315.1. Taxonomy (NCBI): domain Eukaryota; kingdom Metazoa; phylum Chordata; class Lepidosauria; order Squamata; family Lacertidae; genus Podarcis; species Podarcis muralis. The sequence goes on from NC_135673.1 coordinate 49,173,665, forward strand.
AACTGCTCCCATGTTGGGGCCGGGATCACCGTTAAGGGATATTTTGTGTTTCTTCCCTTTATTAAGGACCAAAATTTCCGGGAGTTATGAGATTTCGAGGCAGAAATTATAGTCTGCCAACGATTTGAATGCCATTCCCGTTTGGCCGATTTCTGGGCCTGTTTGTATGCTTTTTTAGCCAGGGAATAAGATGGAGGTAAAGCCGGAGCGCCGGAAAGTTTATAGTCATTGTATATTGTGTGAAGATGGAGTCTGGCTAGTTTGCAAGCCGAGTTGAACCAAGGGGCGCCAAATTTAAAATAGTCTTTTTTAACTCCATAGGTAGGAGAAGTAAAAAAGCGAGTTAAAACTTCTATCAGGCAAGAAAAAGAGTTCAAACAGGTAATAGGATCACGTGGGACTATTCCTACGTCCGGCTGATCACCAGAAAACTTTTCTCTGATAAAATCCATATATCTATGAGCGAGGGCAGGGGACCATCTAGTCCCCTTTACTTTAGTGGACGACTCCACAGTCACCGGGATTGGGTGGAAGCAGTCGAGCAACTGCCAGTCAACACATAACTTGGTTGTCAGGGGAAGATGGTCACTAAATTGGGCATTATCAATTTTAAAGGAGGTGACATTCAAAAATAGATCCCGGGAAACCAAAACATAGTCGAGAACACTGTTGGATTTTAACCCCAGGTGGGTGAACTCTCCTGGTATGTCTGGAGGACACCTGCCGTTTAATATTATTAAATTGAGGCGTAGAGTCATCTGATAAAGCATCACTCCCGCCTTGTTGACTTTTACATCCTTTGATATTCTAGTGGGGGTGTATGCTAGATCGTAAGTTTGAGCGCCAGGGTCAGTCCACCACTTAGACTTTTTAAGAGCCTCCCAATTTGAGGCTATCCGAGCGTTAAAATCGCCTCCAGTAATGGAGGGGACATTGGGATATTTAAGAAAGCAAGAAAGTAAAAAATCCTCTAGGGATTCCCATCTAGAAGTAAGATCCGCTGCTAACCCTCCCGGAGGGAAATAGACATTTGTAACCAATAAAGAGAAGTTACCACCAGAGATCAGTCCGGTAATAGCATAAGGCGGAAATGCATGCACTAGTGAAAGTTTAGCCCGAAGTTTAAGGGAGATACCAATTGTAAGGCCACCTTTAGGGCTGCCACCATTCATTGACGGGCTAGCAGGCAGACATATAAACTCAAAGCCATTTAACTCAATTTCCTCCTCCACCCAAGTTTCTTGTAATAGTATAATAAGAAAGGAATTAATATATTTTTGGAATTCTGGATCTAATTTTTTACTTTTCCATCCAGCAATGTTCCAACTTAATATTGAAGGCTGGGGTTCCCCCGTACCTCCAATTGACTGTCATTCGGAAAATTGGCTCAACTTTAATACGGGAAGAGGGGAGCCAATAAAGAAATCAGTTATCTTCCTCTGATGAAAAACCTCTCGTAAAGGCTGAGTGGGATTTACAAGGTCATCTGACTGTTGAGCTTGGCCACTCGATCTACTAGGAGTAGGACCTTGAACAGGGGCGGACCCCTTTTCCAAAAGAGTTTGGTGGGCCACCCGGGGTGGACCAGCTATCTCGTCAGAAGTTTGGTCTTTCTGTAGCCTGCTACTGGTCTTTTGAGCTACATGATTTATGTGGCCTGTTGGGTCTTCAATCAGTTCCGTCACTGATCTTGCTGTTGAATCCATGATACTCCGCAAGGAGGGATGAGGCTGGGTGGGAGGACTATTTGGGGAGGTTGGCAAAGGCACCTCTTCTCTTGATTGGTCAGTGCTATAAGAAGGTTCCAGGTCTGGCATCGATGAATGTGTAGAAGGGGATTTTTCCTGTTGTGTGCTGCTTTCTTCAGGTATGTTTTTCGATGGACGGTCATGCAAATCTATTAAGAGCACAGAGGATTGTTCTGCTTGGAGGGGAGGACTGGTTGTTGCTTCTTGGGGTTGTATCTTATCCTCCATTGCCGACATGCATTTAGCATTAGATATTGAGAGATCCATGTGATCTGGTTCTTCTAGAGAGACATATTCGCTGTACGTGAGTATTCTGGTGTTGAGCTTCCTAATAAGTTGGGTTTTAAGCGATTCCAGTCTTTTAATAATTTCTTTTTGTTCCACCACTGGTAAATCTGCGAAGGAGGCAATGAGTTCGATCTCTTCTGGTGGTGTCAGGCCACTTTCCGGATGGTCATTGCTCTTTGCTAGGGGAGTGGAGACCACATAGCTCTTCTCCTGGGGTAGACCACCCACTCCGGTGTCCACTGGTGGATCAGGTTTAGCAGATTTTGAGCCCTCTTTGGTTGTTGCCTCCAACAGTAGGGGTTTAGGCTTAGGGTCTATAAAGGCTCTTGTTGGTACTATCCCACAGCGAAACAAAAATGCTTTCTTTCGTAGTATGATCGTGGGAATTTTTGTGGATTGGAACGCAAGCAGGACTCTCTGGGATTTATGATGATGGACAAGGGGGAGGACTGCACAGAGGTCAATTTGTGTTGCCTCCATATTTAAAAGCACCTTTAGGAGATCCTTGGCACCACACAGAGTTCTCCATCTTGGGTCCCCATTTTGTATAGTTAGGCTCACTTTCCTTGGTGTTAAGATCAAGGATTGATGACCTAATTGAAGGTTAAGGCTGTATTTAATTTTGTCGGTACGTTTGTTATTTAAGGACAAACTCCTCGTCCCCTTCCTCTCTTCAAGGGACTTAACACCGGCTGACGCTGGGGAAGTAGTAACTAGCTTTTGTTGGAGGCTGTGCAGCTGGGACGAAAGATCATCTAGTCTTTTGAATATACAGTGCAAGGTTTTGATTATTAAATGGGACTGTTCAAATGTCATATGATTGGTCGTGCCAAGGACCGGTTCCTCCTTCTGTGGAGAGACTGCACTCTTACTGTTGGTCACATCGCTTGTTGTTTGTGGCATTATTCGCTCTTCATCTTTAAGTGCAGATGCGCAATCAATCAGTGGGTTGAAACGGTTCTGCGTTTCTACCATGTAGGAACAATCCAGTAGATTACTCCCTTCTTTAAAGTGACATGGTTCAACCCTTGTTTGCTTTGATCTCGGAAAGGGAACGGGGACTGTCTCCTCGGAGTCTCTAAGACGTTTCCCATATCCCATATTACAGATATCGATAAGAGGGGGGATAGTATTTCAACGTCAACCCAGGTGATAATATTTCCTTCTAGCCTACCAGCACTTGCAGTGGGGGGATATTTCACTGCCTGTTCATATGAACGTCGGCGTCTTCACCTACACCCTCACAGGCCGGCAATTTAGGTCTTTTTAGGTCTACAAGGAGACTACCGGTAAGCAGCACAGACCATTCCTTAGAAGTCCTGCTCCCACAGGACTAAAACTAATATAAGATTCTCCTTCAAAGCTTATCGCAGGGCCCACCACGGGTCGGTCTCAGAAGAAAGGGAAACTCCCAAAGGCCTCACCTTGAACAGGGGAGTTTCTCTTCGTGCAGCTTAAAGATTTTCCTCCAGCATCTAGGTCACCAGCTCAAGCACACATTACCACCACCACCGCGAGTTCGTTCTATTTTAGTCCAGGTTTTTAGCCAGGAATCAAAGCAGGCAATCAATCACAGGAGCCGCTCCTTTAGGCATTTGTTGATGGGGGAGGCCAGCCTGGTCAGTAGCACAGCAACAAGCCAGTAAAACAATAAAAACGTTAACTAGGAAAAACAGGGGCAATGGTGAAGTGCTAAGGCAGCCAATAAATCATTAAAACTATAAAATTAGAGTCCAAGAAAGCTAAAAAACCGACTTAAAATCTTAATTGAAGGCAGGCGAACCTGACTATGCTGCTATCTCCGTCGCCATCTTGTGAGGCCGATGGGATGAGATTGCACACATCTCATCTCCAATACACACACATGGAGATGCACCCAGGCGAGTGCCATGCAGCTCACACCTTGCCTTTTAAACATGCTAGCGGGGTTCATTGACAACATATTGCTCTCTGGGCTAAAAGTTTGCTTTAAAATAAAAAGCCCCAAAAGGCAATTCCTCTCCCTTAAAAACAAATACAAAAAACCCAGGCTTCTAAATTTTTGGAGCCCCCCCCCCAAAAGCCCTAGCTATTACAGAGTGAAGACAGTTCACAGTTGTGAAAGGGAGTGGGTGGCTTTGGGTCATAATCCTTTAGAGGAGAACAAGGGCGTTAACAAGCCTGCCTCAGTTTCCTTCAGAGATATGTTGGAGGCCCACACTCAGGAGGAGTGAGAAAGAGAAGCTTATGGTGATAAAACACGCACACCCTTTGCAGATTCTGGGGAGCCGGGGGGGGGGGGAGATTGCTTTTTCACTTGTGATATGCAACTATGTTGGAAGATCCAGGGTGCATAAAAGGAAGTCCTTCTTCACACAGAGCATAGTTAAACAATGGAACTTGCAGGGACGGCCACCTGCTCAGATGTCTGAACGAGAGGACTGGAGAAATTTGTGGCTTTGCTCTCTGTCTCCATGGTCAGAGGCAGTAAATGCAGCTGAATACCAGTTGCTGGAAACCACAGTTGGAGGCCATTTGTGCTCCTGTTTGTGGATTTCCCAGAGTCATCTGGTTGGCCACTGTGAGAACAGGATGCTGGACTAGATGGGCTGCTGGCCTGGTTTCCCAGGCTGTTCTCATGTTGTTAACAGAAAAACAGGAGGGTGCCTTATTCAGAGTCAGAGCACTGGTCCGTCTAGCTCAGTATTGTCTGTTCTGACTGGCAGCAGCTCTCCAGGGTTTCAGGAAAGGAGTCTGTCTCAGCCCTACCTGGAGATGCCTCTGGGGATTGAACCCAGGACCTTCTGCATGCAAGGCAGATACTCACGTCCAAGATACCTCCAAGTGTCCCTATTTTCCAGGGACAGTCCCAGATTTACAGAAAACCATCCCAGTTTCTGATTTGATCTTGAATGTCCCACTTTTCCTTAAGATACCCCTTTTTTCTTTGGAGAAATTTTGGAGAGTATGGTAGGACATCACTATTTTCATTGGAGGGTCTGGAGTTATGCAACACCCGAGCCAAGGGAATAAGTAACTGTACAACCTTTAGAAGACATCTGAAGGCAGCCCTATAGGAAGTGGTTTTTTATTGTTTAATGTTGTTGTTTGGAAGCTGCCCAGAGTGGCTGGAGCAACCCAGTCAAATGGGTGGGGAATTATTATCATCATCAAAGAAAAGGAAATGCAAGAAAGCAAAGTGACTGTCCAACGAGGCCTTACAAATAGCGGGAGGAGAGAAGGCAAGCAAATTGCGAGGGAGATACAGGAAATTGAATGCAGATTTCCAAAGAATAGCAAGGAGAGACAAGAAGGCCTTCTTAAACGAGCAATGCAAAGAAATAGAGGAAAACAACAGAATGGGAAGAACCAGAGATCTGTTCCAGAAAATCGGAGAAATGAAAGGAACATTTCATACAAAGATTACCATAATAAAGGACAAAAGTGGTAAGGACCTAACAGAAGCAGAAGACATCAAGAAGAGGTGGCAAGAATACACAGAGGAATTATACCAGAAAGATATGGATGTCTCGTACACCCCAGGTAGTGTGGTTGCTGACCTTGAGCCAGACATCTTGGAGATTGAAGTCAAATGGGCCTTGCACTGCAAATAACAAGGCCAGTGGAAGTGATGGTATTCCAGCCGAACTATTTAAATTTTTTAAAAGATGATGCTGTTAAGGTGCTACACGCAATATTCCAGCAAGTTTGGAAAACTCAGCAGTGGCCAGAGGATTGGAGAAGATCAGTCTACATCCCAATCCCAAAGAAGGGCAGTGCCAAAGAATGCTCCAAATACCGCACAATTGCACTCATTTCACACGCTAGCAAGGTTATGCTTAAAATTCTACAAGGCAGGCTCAAGCAGTATGTGGACCGAGAACTCCCAGAAGTGCAAGCAGGATTTTGAAGGGGCAGAGGAACCAGAGACCAAATTGCAAGCATGCACTGGATTATGGAGAAAGCTAGAGAGTTCTAGAAAGACATCTTTTGTTGTTTAGTCGTTTAGTCGTGTCCGACTCTTCGTGACCTCATGGACCAGAGCACGCCAGGCACTCCTGTCTTCCACTCCTTCCCGCAGTCTGGTCAGACTCATGTTTGTAGCTTCGAGAACACTGTCCAACCATCTTGTCCTCTGTCATCCCCTTCTCCTTGTGCCCTCAATCTTTCCCAACATCAGGGTCTTTTCCAGGGAGTCTTCTCTTCTCATGAGGTGACCAAAGTATTGGAACCTCAGCTTCACAATCTGTCCTTCCAGTGAGCACTCAGGGCTGATTTCCTCCAGAATGGATGCATTTGATCTTCTTGCAGTCCATGGGACTCTCAAGAGTCTCCTCCAGCACCATAATTCAAAAGCAAATTCAAAACTCAGAGAAGCTATGAGCTATGCCGTGCAGGGCCACCCAAGATGGACAGGTCATAGTGGAGAGTTTTGACCAAACGTGATCCACCTGGAGCAGGAACCGGCAAGCCACTCCAGTATCCCTGCCAAGAAAACTCCATGGACAAAGACATCTACTTCTGCTTCATTGACTATGCAAAAGCCTTTGACTGTGTCGACCACAGCAAACTATGGCAAGTTCTTAAAGAAATGGGAGTGCCTGGTCACCTCATCTGTCTCCTGAGAAATCTCTATGTGGGACAAGAAGCTACAGTTAGAACTGGATATGGAACAACTGATTGGTTCAAAATTGGGAAAGGAGTACGACAAGGCTGTATATCCCTGCTTATTTAACTTATATGCAGAATTCATCATGCGAAAGGCTGGGCTGGATGAATCCCTAGCCGGAATTAAGATTGCCGGAAGAAATATCAACAACCTCAGATATGCAGATGACACAACCTTGATGGCAGAAAGTGAGGAGAAATTAAAGAACCTTTTAATGAGGGTGAAAGAGGAGAGTGCAAAATATGGTCTGAAGCTCAACATCAGAAAAACTAAGATCATGGCCACTGGTCCCATCACCTCCTGGCAAATAGAAGGAGAAGAAATGGAGACAGTGAGAGATTTTACTTTCTTGGGCTCCATGATCACTGCAGATGGTGACAGCAGTCATGAAATTAAAAGATGCCTGCTTCTTGGGAGAAAAGCGATGATAAACCTTGACAGCATCTTAAAAAGCAGAGACATCACCTTGCCAACAAAGGCCTGTATAGTTAAAGCTATGGTTTTCCCAGTCGTGATGTATGGAAGTGAGAGCTGGACCATAAAGAAGGCTGATCGCCAAAGAATGGATGCTTTTGAATTATGGTGCTGGAGGAGAGTGTTGAGAGTCCCATGGACTGCAAGAAGATCAAACCTATCCATTCTTAAGGAAATCAGCCCTGAGTGCTCACTGGAAGGACAGATCCTGAAGCTGAGGCTCCAATTCTTTGGCCCCCTCACGAGAAGAGAAGACACCCTGGAAAAGACCCTGATGTTGGGAAAGATGGAGGGCACAAGGAGAAGGGGACGACAGAGGATGAGATGGTTGGACAGTGTTCTCGAAGCTACCAGCATGAGTTTGCCCAAACTGCGGGAGGCAGTGAAAGACAGGAGTGCCTGGCGTGCTCTGGTCCATGAGGTCATGAAGAGTCGGACACGACTAAACGCCTAAACAACAACAACAATTTTCATGGGAGAAATGTAGGAGGGTATGACAGATAACAGTCTCTGGCGGAAGGTGCAGATAACTATCTGAGTTGAAACCACTCATTTAAAGCCGCTATTCCCATGTGAAGAAATCATGGGGGGCTCTCTGCTCATGTAAATGGCAGGTTCAAATGGAATGGCTTTTGTCAGATGTGCAGCATCAGAACTTGCTAGCATCCCAAGAATCACCCAACCAACAATGATCTCCCAATACCTGCTAAGGACACAGATCATTTAAGGCCATGTCCATTCTGGCCCTCTGCTTCCAGGGACTCTGGAGAGCCCACAAGACATCAAGGGTCACAGGAGATGCAGACGATCTTAGTATCAAGCAAAGTGAAGGAGAAGGAGGCAGACCTCGGGTACTTCACTGACCAAGGGACACAGTTGGCATGTGGATCACCAGGTTGCCCAAATGTCCTCTGAGGGGGAGGTGGCTCCAAAGCACAGTGGCATTTCAGAGCTTTCAGCCTTGGAGAGGAGGTGTCTGGGCCTTCCTTAGCCCAGTGCAGGAGCTCAATGCAAACAGCTGGAGGGAAGGGGATGAGGATGGGGAAGCTGAGCCCCAGGAGGGTGAGTTGCTCCACAAGGAGGAAATCTTTCCTTCAGGCATTATTATGAGTCATGCCAGGAAGGAGGCGGGGCAGACCAGTTGCAGATGCACAAAACACACAATTTTTCAAAATGTTGTAGAATCACAGAGCTGGAAGCGACCACAAGATTCATTGGGCCCAACCCCCTGCAATGCAGGAATCTTGTGTTTTGGATGGGTACACCATTAGTTATTTATTGGCTTTGTAACCTGCCCTTCCCCCACCCTCAGGACCCAGGGCAGCAAACAGACATTCAATTTTAACAAGAAAAACTAAGCAAAAACACCCTTTAAAAGCCTAGGACTTTTTACATCAACAGAAGCACCTTAAATTGGACCCAGTATCAAACTGGCAGCTGCTTCAAATATTTCACAACAGGTGTATTATGCATCCAAAGCAGCAGAACCGACCAGCTATCTGTCTGCCACATTCTGCACCAGTTGCAAATTCTAGACTGTCTTCAAGGGCAACCCCATGTGGACATGTGTGGGCTTATTTCCCTTCCATCATGCTTTTTTTGAAGAAGAAGAAATGTGTTAAATTAATTAGTTAAATCCAATTAAGGGGCTCAGGTTGGCATATATTATTATTGCCACAACAATTTCATCCTCTGAGCCTGACAAAGTCACTGGCCAAAGATCACACAGTGAGGTAACGTGGCTTTCAAACTCAAATTCCTCTGGTCCTAACCAAACACTTTTAACTACTACAGTCTGCAGCACTGGCTCACAGATAAATAAGTAAACATGTGACATATGAAATAGTAACAAAAATTCTGTATTGAAAACAAGACATGAAGGCTGGCAACATCAACCTTGCTGTGTGGAAATCCCTTGTAGATGACCACAGTGCCTGGAGACAGGTTGGGCATCCACAGCAGTGACCAGAGGAGGAATGACCGCTGGGAGGAGCGCAGAAAGAAACGCCCTGGTGCACCTGTATCAGCACAACAGGACGCCTTCCTCTGCCCCGGCTGCAACCAAACACCTCTCTACCGCACCAGTCTCTACAGCTACAGCAGGCGCCGTAACTCTCCAGTGGTCTGACTTCACCCCTGAAGACGTACTCCACCATCGTCTCCTGAGACAGACAAAATAGCTAGGGTATAGAATTTACCAGGCTTATTTCTCTAAGGATCCTGAGCCAAGCAAACTATAATTCTGCAAATTTATTCTGTGCCCACCTCATAAACTAAAAGGCTGAACAGCAAATGCTGTGGCAGTGATATCATGACAGCAAAATTCCCCACCCCACCAATAAACTCTATTTGCTATTCTGTGACTCAACACACTGCAACAGGAAGGAATTAAAGGAATAGAAATGCAAGCTCTAGCCACTTCCAAAGCACTTACCTGCTAATCTACAAAGGCCAGACATTTGCATACATTTCCCAGTTTCTCAAGGTTTGGAAAGGTTTTGTTGTTGCTTATTGCAATCTGGTGGACCTTTTGGAGATCAAAAAAAACCCCTCCGGAAGCTAATGTGTTCTCATCCTGGAAAGCAACTGAAGGGAATGGTAGTCACCAACATGCGTCAAAGTTCCAGTTCCTGGATATTAAACTAAGATGCTCTCTGCATGTGGCCAAACCTATGGCAACACCCAGGTTCTACATTGTGTGAATGACAGTTCTGAATGCAGATGAATCCATTAAAAAAAAAAACAGTTGCAAGCTGCACCAGAAGTAGAGTCAACAAACACATCTCAATCTTTCTGCCATTGTTACAGATTCGTAAAATCATAGAGTTGGAAGGGATCCCAAGGTCATCCAGTCCCCTTGCAATGCAGGTATCTCAGCTAAAGCATCCATGACAGAGGCCATCCAATCTCTGCCTAAAAACTTCCAAGGAAGGAGAGTCCAGCATCTCCTGAGGGAGACCGTTTCTGCTGTTTGGTCAGAATCTCCTTTCTCGTAGCTTGAAACCATTGGTTGAAGTCCTACCCTTCAGAGCAAGAGTAAACAAGCTTGCTCCATCTTTCATGTGACAGCCCTTGGGATATCTGAGGAAATCTCCTCTCAGTCTCCTCTTTTACAGGCTAAACATACCCAGCTCCCTCAACCATTCTTCATAAGGCTCAGTTTCCAGACCCTGGATCATCTTGGTCGCCCTCCTCTGTTCACCTTCCAGCTTGTCAACATCCTTCTTAAATAGTAGTGCCCAGAATTGGACACAGTATTCCATATTCACAGTATTCCCAGTATTCCCTGGAAAAGACCCTGATGTTGGGAAAGATGGAGGGCACAAGGAGAAGGGGGTGACAGAGGACGAGATGGTTGGATAGTGTTCTCGAAGTGGCCAAGATGAGTTTGACCAAACTGCGGGAGGCAGTGGAAGACAGGAGTGCCTGGCGTGCTCTGGTCCAGGGGGTCACGAAGAGTCAGACACGACTAAACGACTAAACAACAACAAATTCTAGGTGGGGTCTGAGCCATGGGCATAGCCAAAACGGGGCAGGGAGGGGCAACTGCCCCCCTAAATCAATAAAAATGCATAGCTAACTGAGGTTGTGCCCCTCCCCTAACAAAAATCCTGGCTACACCCATGGGTCTGACTAAGGCAGAATAGTGTGTGACTATGACTTCCGTTATCTGGACACAAGACTTCTGCTGATGCAGCCTGGAAGAGCATTTGCTTTTTTTGCTGCTGCATCCCTCTGTGAACTCATGTGAAGCTTGTGGTCTATTAAGACTCATAGATCCTTTTCACATGTAATCCAGGTGTCCCTCGTCTTATATTTGTGTAGCTGGTTCTTGCTGCCTGAGTGCAGCACTTTACATTTCTCCCTCTTGAAATTCATTTTGTTAGTCTTGGCCCAGTTAAGGTCTGTTAAGGTCATCTAGAACCCAGATTCTGTCTTCTGAGGCTTTAGCTACTGCTCCCAATTTGGTGTCAACCCCACAGAGGTTGTCTCTAATAACTCATCTAATAACTCTCCTCACCCCCCAGAGAAGCAAACAAGAAAAGCTGCTGAAACAAAATAAAAAATTCCTTCCAGTAGCACTTCTTCAGATACCAAAAAAAATCCTTCCAGTAGCACTTTAGAGACCAGCTAAGTTTGTTACTGTTATGAGCTTTCATGAAGAAGTGTGCATGCACACGAACGTTCATACCAAGAACAAACTTAGTTGGTCTCTAAGGTGCTACTGGAAGGAATTTTTTATTTTGTTTTGACTACGGCAGACCAACACGGCTACCTACCTGTAACAAGAAAAGCTGCTGTTCCCCATCTTGTGATGCAGTCACTTAGTAGAGGGAAATGTCTGAGATAAATCACAGGTTCCCCAAACTGTGTGGGAATTCTAACCTCTGGAGCAGAAGAGCAGAACCATTTCAGGCCAGGAGCCACCACAGCTCATGGGCAATCGTCTGGGGCTGCATAATGCTGGAGGCAAAAATGGGTGGAGCAATTTGTGTGACTCTTACATTTCCACAACTGGCTGCATTCCACCCATGCAGAAGTCAAGAGGTTTCTAAATACACACACACCTCCCTCTCCCTCATCATAAACAATATTATATGCCAATTAGCACGCAAAACCCCTGAGCGGTTTACATAAGGTAAAAGGTAGGTAAAGGACCACTGGACGGTTAAGTCCAGTCAAAGGTGACTCTGGGGTTGTGGCACTCATCTTGCTTTCAGGCCGAGGGAGCCAGCGTTTGTCCACAGACAGCTTTCTGGGTCATGTGGCCAGCAGGACTGAACCACTTCTGGTGCAATAGGACACCATGACAGAAACCAGAGCACACGGAAATGCCGTTTACCTTCCCGCTTCAGTGATACCTATTTATCTACTTGCATTGGCATGCTTTTGAACTGCTAGGTAGGCAGGAGCTGGGACAGAGCAATGGAGCTCATTCCGTCGTGGGGATTCAAACCACCAACTTTCTGATCAGCAAACCAAAGAGGCTCAGTGGGTTAGACCACAGCGCCATTACATTTTTATTTATTTTTTTAAGAAAAAAGTATCTGAAGCATTTAAAGCCAAAATTGCAAAGAAATGCATAGGTAAAAATGGAGATACCATCAACAAAACCTTAGATTAAATTTCAACAGATAATAAAATAGTGCATAGCGATGAACCTAATGCCTACTTAAATTGAGGGATCTTCAGGAAGTGTTTAAAGTGGGCCACTGCCCATTATCAGAGTTGAAGGACACATTTCAGACAGACAAAAAATAATGGAAGGGTTTGAAGAAGGACACAGGGATGGGCGTGGGCTCAGGAAAATCCTGAGGTCAGACAGATAGTCCTGCAAAACCACATTGGCCTGAGGTTTCTACTTCCTTCCATTTAGCATTAACAGTTAACCCAGCTCAAGCAGGAGACAGAAAAATGGAGGTGGCAGCCGGAAGATTCCTCCTCTTCCTCCTCCTCCTCCTCCTCCTCCACCATCCCTCTCGCCTTTCAGAATCCTGCTGTTAAGGACAGTAACCTGATCTACAGCAAGAGAAGCAAAAGAAGTGATTAACTCATGCACAGCTCTGAATGGCTCTCACAAAGCAGGATTTGAAACAAGCCTCTGAGGACAATGCCTGCAGATGGAGCCAGCAGAGGCCCTGAAAGGGTTTTTCTTCTCCACCCTTCTTTCTCTGCCCCCTGCAGCACGTACACCTGTGGGGAAGTCAGTGGGCTGGGGCTGCAGGGAAGCCCTGGCGAGTCAGAGGTGAAACCCAAATTGTGCCTACTTTCCCCAGCATGCATTGCAAATGGCCCTGAGCAGGATGCCCAGTCCCACCCACCCAACAAGCATATATGCACACCTAGTCCGTCCGTCCGTCCGTCAGTCAGTCAGTCAGTGTGCATCTGTTTTTTTGTTGGAGGAGAGTGAGAAGAGGGCAACTGGACCCTGCTACAGTGCACTGGTCTATCAAGACAGAGTCATCCCCTTCCCCACATTGGCCAACAGCTGCCTCTAGGAAGTGCTCAAGCAGTGCAGGAGAATATAAGGACATAAAGAAGAGCCTGTTGGATCAGGCCAGGGGCTCATCTATCCCAGCATCCTGTTCTCACAGTGGCCAACCAGATGCCCATGGGAAACCCGCAAGCAGGACCCAAGCACAAGGCCCTCTTCTCCCCTCCTGTGGCTTCCAGCAACTGCTATTCAGAAGCATTGCTGCCTCCAATTGTGGAGGCAGAGTGGAGCCCTTGTGGCCAGGAGCCATCGATAGTCTGCTTCTCCTTGCTTCAAAACTCCTAATGACCATACTCAGCAGCTTCATACAGATATTAAATAGCACTGGGGAGAGAATAGCAGGCTGCGGAACCCCATAGCAGAAATGGCAGGGGGCTGAGGAACACTCACCCGGTGCTACTCTATGGACACATCCTTGAAGGTAAGAAAGGCACCACTGGAATGCAGTGCCTCTGATGCCCATCTTACTAAGCAGGAGGATACGATGATCGGTGGGACCAAAAGTCACTGAGATATCAAACAGAAGTAACAGGGTCACACTCCTCCTGTCCTTCTCATGATAAAGGTAATCCATCAGGGTTGTTTAGTCATTTAGTCGTGTCCGACTCTTCGTGACCCCATGGACCAGAGCACACCAGGCACCCCTGTCTTCCACTGCCTCCCGCAGCTTGGTCAGACTCCATCGGGGAACCAAGTTTAATTCAGTTTTGAAACCAGGTCTGAACACAGATTGTAGTGGCTCTAGAATGATGATCAATCTCCACACCACCCTCTCCACCACCAGAGGCAGTGAGCCTCATCTGGTTTTAAAAAGTCAGGATGGACAAGGATCTAATGAGAGCTGATCAGGTGCATTCACTGCAATTATCCTGTCCTCATCCTCAGGACACATTCATTTGCTTTTCACCCTACTCTTCTTCAGCCAAAAAAGAAGAGGCACCCAGATTGACTTCAAAATGTCAGTGCTCAGATTTTAGGTTTACAACTTAACAGACATGATGCAAAAGAATGAGGGTGGGAAGGGGGAGAGGAAAAAAGCAAACTCAAGCAATATTTCTTAAGTTTTAATTTGATTTTCTTGTCCCATTATAATGATCCCATTGAACTTATATTTTAAAGACACTTCCGGGTTAGCGCCATCGGCGAATGGCGGAGTTCCTCCGATCGGAGGAACTGGCTCTGTGGAAACTGGGCCTTCCCGTCGCGGCGAAGGTGGGGGCCCGCTAGAAATCCCAGGTGGAGGAATCCTGGGAACATGGGGTTCGGCAGGGCACCAGGAGCGCCTCCCCTACTCGCGGGGAATCCCATTTCGGGGCTCCGGAGCAAAGTGCGGTGAACGGCGCGGTGCTGCGAACTGATTGCCACTTTCACGGAGTGAAGCCACACAGCCATTGCCAGAGAGCGCTGACTTTTTCCTGTGGACAATTGGATCTTAAACAAGTACCCGTGAGTAGAAACGGAAAATTGGATCAAGAAACATCTTAATTTGGCACCGAAGCAGGAAGGTTCAAAACAGGAAGTCCGCCTTCCGCTTTTGTAAATAGACTGAAGCAAAAACCTTGTAAGCTAAAGTCTGGAAAGTCGTTTATAAGGGTCTAAATTTCCTTCATTTATAACTACTAAAACCCCCTTGGAAGCAGGAGAAAAGGGGGGGGGGGACTTTGAGGTTCATTAACTGTGAATGGATCATTTTGACAGATAGCTAAAAAAGAGAAACAAACTGATTCCAATGTTGCCTTTTGCATTCTAAAGAAACAAAATATTCGAAAAATGAAAGTAACTTTCCTTTGTTGGACTTGCTTTAAAAAGATGGATACAAATAGAAATTGTCTCCTCTAGAGGGAGCTTGTTAAATTGTTGCTGCAGTCTACTTGGGGACTTTACAGCTGTGAGATTAAGATCGTGGGACCAGTCTTTTGACCTTGAATAAAAATGTGTTGGGAGGAAGTTTTGGTGCTTGCTTTTTGCAAGACAAGTGCTTTGTTGGAGCAGATGCATGAGAAGATGGATTCGATAATTGAGAAGATGGATTTGATGACTGTTGTAATCAGTAACTTCAGACAAACAGGGAATATTGATACAGAAACCATCCAGGGCCCAACTCAGGAACCTGTTTTGACTGGGCAAGTGCAAGTGCAGAAGATAATGGAGGAGGTTGCGGTTGCACCTCAAGTAATACAAATGGAGAGACCCGAGGCCCTGCAGGAGCATAAGCCGCTGTTTTTGAAGATTGAATTTGGAGTGGGCCAGGGGGAGTTTGGAGCTGAGGGGGCTCTAAACCCCGGAGGGACTTTGAAACATGTTTTTAAATATTCTTTGGATTACACTGCTGACTGTGGGGAGTGGGACTGTGGGGAATGGGCTGGTCTGATGAGGGGAGATGGAGATAATTTTGGGCTGGAATCTCCCAGAGACCTACTCCCCAATGAGAAAGGAAAGAAATTAAGAAAGAGACCAACAAAAGACAAGGAAAAGTGCAGGTACAAACAAGAAGAAGAAGATCCGCAGAAGGGACATGGAAGAGAAGAGACTTAAGAGCCTCGGACATAAGATTACCAGGTTGATGGACTAGATGGAATGGACAGTAAGGACTGACATAACCCGAGACCAGGAAGAAGAGACGTTGGATGAAGATTGGAAGAAAGTTTATAAAGAAAAATTTTTATTTTGGGAATTAGTGTAAAATTAATGAATATTAGGGGAAATGTTGGAATGAAACTATCTGGCTTTAGTAGAAATGATATAAGGAGTTATGTATAAATAAGTATTAAGTTTTAAGCTTTAAGGTAATTTATGGTAAGACAAGGTTAAATAAATTAAGGCAAATAGAATAACAGAATATGGAAAGATGGAAAGGATCTGCTGAGTTAATTAATAGGTTAGACTGTTAAGATAAATTATTCAATAAAAATTGAGAAAGATGGAAAGAATTTGCTGAAATAACTAATTAAACGCGGGTGGCGCTGTGGGTAAAAGCCTCAGCACCTAGGGCTTGCCGATCGAAAGGTCGGCGGTTCGAATCCCCGCGGCGGGGTGCGCTCCCGTTGTTCGGTCCCAGCGCCTGCCAACCTAGCTGTGATGGCTTGGGATTCCGATTCTGAGAGTGAACCGGAGGAATCCCAGCCGGCACAGGAGTCCCCGCCTCCAGGGCCGGCTGAACTGGGGCAAGGCCTTGATTCTGAAGAGCCTGCACCTGTGCCGGATCCTCAGGAGCAGGCACCAGGTGAATCCATTCTGGCTCCAGAGGTGGTTGAGGACTCAGTGCCTACAGGTGAGTCTCCCCCTGGGCCCAGTAACCCTTCAGCCTCTCCTGAACTGCAGAGGCTTAGGGCAGAGAGGCGAAGGGAACTGGTTTCTCCCAGGAGGAGTGCTCGTCTTAAGGCCAGGAGAGGCGGGGCTCCTGGGGGCCGGGACCGCCCCTGGCCTTGGAGAAGATAAAGGCCAGTCAGCCCGGTCCCAGGTTGCGGGACCAACATCGTTGTTGAGTACCTGTGCTTACCCGGACCCAGACCAGAACTTCCAGTGGTTCTGTTCCCCGCCCGGCTTCCTGCTTCTGACCTTCCAGTGTTCCTGTTCCCCGCCCGGCTTCCTGCTTCTGATCTTCGAGTGTTCCTGTCCCCGCCCGGCTTCCTGCTTCAGACCTCGCCTCGCACCTTGTGAACTATTTCCAGGCTAGTGACTCAGGACTGAACTTTGACTATGATAACAGTAACCTTCCCCTCGGGACCAGCACACTAGCAGTTCGAAAGCACCCCCGGGTGCAAGTAGATAAATAGGGACCGCTTACTGGCGGGAAGGTAAACGGCGTTTCTGTGTGCTGCGCTGGCTCGCCAGATGCAGCTTGTCACGCTGGCCACGTGACCCGGAAGTGTCTTCGGACAGCGCTGGCCCCCGGCCTCTTGAGTGAGATGGGCGCACAACCCTAGAGTCTGGCAAGACTGGCCCGTACGGGCAGGGGTACCTTTACCTTTACCTTTTACAAAAAGGGAGGTGTGAGGAGGTCAATGAAACAAGCAAATGAAAGATAAAGATATGTAATATGGGATTAGTCTTTTTTGTTGTTGTTGTTGTTGTATTGTTGTATTGGTTTTTATGTACCTTTTTGTGTGTGTGCGTGTTTTGTTGAATCTTTTTGATGTTTACTCTTTTTTCTTTTTTGTAATCTTTAAACTTTTAATAATTTTTTTTTTAAAAAAAATAACTTATATTTTAAAACAGCCATTTCCCTCCCACCGGGGGGGGGGGGGGGGAGAGACAGCATTTGGGAATTTTAAAGGCCATCTAAATGTTGTTCCCCACTCTCCCACCTCTCAGTCTCTCTAGGTTTTTCATGTCTGCACTCAATCATCTGTTTCTTTGACCATCCCAATCTATTCTTCTCGTTGGGATGCCCTCACCAGAAAGCTCTAATACAGGAACATTTGGAATTTGCTTAAAGATGCAGTCTAGATGAAGATACTTTATGATGGGTTTAGGGGCTAGCTAAGTAATGCCCCCCCCCCCAGCACTAAACATTTGGGTTGGGCTGCAGAGGACCCAAGTCATTTTGCATAGAATCATAGAGTTGGAAGAGACCACAAGGGCCATCGAGTCCAACCCCCTGCCAAGCAGGAAACACCATCAGAGCACTACTGACATATGGCTGTCAAGCCTCTGCTTAAAGACCTCCAAAGACGGAGACTCCACCACACTCCTTGGCAGCAAATTCCACTGTCAAACAGCTCTTACTGTCAGGAAGTTCTTCCTAATGTTTAGGTGGAATCTTCTTTCTTGTAGTTTGGATCCATTGCTCCGTGTCCGCTTCTCTGGAGCAGCAGAAAACAACCTTTCTCCCTCCTCTATATGACATCCTTTTATATATTTGAACATGGCTATCATATCACCCCTTAACCTCCTCTTCTCCAGGCTAAACATGCCCAGCTCCCTTAGCCGTTCCTCATAAGGCATCGTTTCCAGGCCTTTGACCATTTTGGTTGCCCTCCTCTGGACACGTTCCAGTTTGTCAGTGTCCTTCTTGAACTGTGGTGCCCAGAACTGGACACAGTACTCCAGGTGAGGTCTGACCAGAGCAGAATACAGTGGCACTATTACTTCCCTTGATCTAGATGCTATACTCCTATTGATGCAGCCCAGAATTGCATTGGCTTTTTTATCTGCTGTGTCACACTATTGCCTCATGTCAAGTTTGTGGTCAACCAAGACTCCTAGATCCTTTTCACATGTACTGCTCTCAAGCCAGGTGTCCCCCATCTTGTATTTGTGCCTCTCATTTTTTTTGCCCAAGTGCAATACTTTACATTTCTCCCTGTTAAAGTTCATCTTGTTTGTTTTGGCCCAGTTCTCTAATCTGTCAAGGTCGTTTTGAAGTGTGATCCTGTCCTCTGGGGTGTTAGCCACCCCTCCCAGTTTGGTGTCATCTGCAAATTTGATCAGGATGCCCTTGAGTCCGTCATCCAAGTCGTTGATAAAGATGTTGAATAAGACCGGGCCCAAGACAGAACCCTGTGGCACCCACTAGTCACTCTTCTCCAGGATGAAGAGGAACCATTGATGAGCACACTTTGGGTTCGGTCAGTCAGCCAGTTACAAATCCACTGAGTGGTAGCATAGTCAAGACCGCATTTTACCAGCTTCTTTACAAGAATATCATGGGGCACCTTGTCAAATGCCTTGCTGAAATCAAGGTAGGCTACATCCACTGCATTCCCTTCATCTACCAGGCTTGTAATTCTGTCAAAAAACAAGATCAGGTTAGTCTGACATGACTTATTTTTCAGAAATCCATGCTGACTATTGGTGATCACAGCATTCCTTTCTAGGTGCTCACAGACTGTTTGCTTAATGATCTGCTCCAGAATCTTCCCTGGTATTGATGTCAGACTGACTGGGCGATAATTATTTGGGTCCTCTCTTTCCCCCCTTTTGAAAATAGGGACAACATTTGCCCTCCTCCAGTCTGCCGGGACTTCGCCTGTTCTCCAGGAATTCTCAAAGATGACTGCCAGTGGTTCTGAAATCACATCTGCCAGTTCTTTTAATACTCTTGGATGCAGTTCATCTGGCCCTGGAGACTTGAATACATCTAGACTAGCCAAGTATTCTTGTACTATCTCCTTAGTTATTCTGGGCTGTGTTTCCTCTGCTGAATCATTTGCTCCAAATTCTTCAGGTCGGGCTTTGTTTTCTTTATCAGAGAAGACTGAGGCAAAGAAGGCATTGAGGAGTTCAGCCCTTTCTGTGTCCCCTGTTTGCATTTCACCATCTTCTCCTCTGAGTGACCCCACGGTTTCTTTGTTCTTCCTTTTGCTACGAACATACCCATAAAAGCCTTTTTTGTTGCTTTTAACCTCTCTAGCAAGCCTGAGTTCATTCTGTGCTTTAGCTTTTCTGACTTTGTGTCTACACGTGCTGGCTATTTGTTTGAATTCCTCTTTGGTGGTTTCCCCCCTTTTCCATTTTTTGTACACATCCTTTTTTAATCTTAACTCAGTTAAAAGTTCTTTAAATAGCCACCCTGGCTTCTTTAGACACCTTCCATGTTTCCATCTCATTGGTATTGCCTGAAGTTGTGCTTTTAAACAACAAACTTTCATTTTGTGGGGAGAGGAAAGGTCGCTCTTGTTGATCCCTCTTTTGGGGGTGGAATGTACACAACTGTCACTCTCCTTAACATTTAGAATTAAACAGCCCCTCTGGCTTGTGTTTGCTGGGTGTTTATTTTCCCCACTTGGCAACAAGCTTGATTTTTAATATGCCTGGAGGCTGAAGGAACACAGGGCTTTTAGGTGCACATTTTACTTTCTCCAAAAAGCAAAACACAAACAGCAGTTGCCAAATCTGCAGCATTTTGGGGGGATTGGCCCTTAATCTCTGACAATCAGTTCCAATTCTTATTCGTCTAAATTAATCAATAGCCTCTTTCCTATCAAAGGGCATTGGTAATTACCTGGAGTAGTTTTAGTAATTAGGTGTGGGTGTCTAAAGACAATGAAAGCACAAGGCAGGGTGATGGTGCAAATCATTCTAAGGAAGACAAGGGAAAACTGAGAGGGGTGCTGCCTGTGTGATAGCTCTTCTTGTCTTGGAATCTGGAGACAGCCCTAGTCGCAGTGGCAGAAACAGTGGGGTGTAGTGGTTAGTGCATCAGACTAGGAGTGGGCCAGGTTCAAATCCTTGCTTGGCCATGAAACTCTTTGGACTGTCTTCCCAACCTTGAGGTCCTCTAAATGTTGCATTGCAATGCCCTCTCGCCCTAGAGCATTTGTCAGACATCTGGAGGGCTCCCAAGGCTGTCCTTGGGAGTATTATGAGCAGCAGTCCAGAGCAAGTCAAGAGTTGGGAGTTAGGACCAAAGAGCAACCAAGAACAGAGGAAGGACCTAAGACCATAACCAGAAACACAAGGAACACAACACTTCAAGTATTTACCACCTAAATCTATCACAAAGGCCTCCCAGTTTCTAGGAATTCTGAACTTCTTGGTGCAGTTTTGCCCTGCCTATCTGATATTACTGGCCCACTCTGTCAGCTGTTAAAACTGAACAATGCATTTGTCTGGGGCCTGCGTCAGGAATGCTCCTTTAAAATGACCAAAGAGTGGTGCCTATTCTTTTAACATTTGCCCCACAGAAAAAGACTGTTGTCTCCACCTTACATTTTAGGAGTGCCTCACCTTACATTTTAGGAGCTGTAGTGCTGCTGTGCCAGGAGGATGGGCACATCCAGCCAGTTGTCTTTGCCTTGAAGACCCTATTCCGAACAGAAAAAGCCGTATGCTCAAACTAAAAAAGAGGCTTTGGCCACTATATGAGTGTGGGAACAACTTTACTACAAGACTACGTGACACAAGCCCCTGTCCCCATTCTTACAACAAAAAGCAGGCATAGGCAGACTTGGCCCTCCAGATGTTTTGGGACTACAACTCCCATCATCCCTAGCTAACAGAACCAGTGGTCAGGGATGATGGGAATTATAGTCTCAAAACATCTGGAGGGCCAGTTTGCCTATGCCTGACCAAGAGATTAGATTAGCTGACTCCTTGGTTACAGCAGTTCTGAAAGAGGTACTCTTTTGACATCGTTCACATGCTAGAGAAGAAATTTTCTGTTGAAGATGAGCTTTACTAGACAGCCTCTAGTAGAATGGGGAAATAGGGAACTGGAACAGGGAGTTACACTCAGCCCATTGTGGTAGGCTTTCGGCCTCTGATATAAAGTTGCAGGAAATTTGGAGAGCTCAGCAGATGAATCCCATTTTGTGTAAGAGATGACACAGCACAATGAGGGAGGATGGCCTGAGAAATGTTTGCTTGACAGCCCTCGTAGCTGGAAAGCCCTTAACCTCGAAGAAGCCCTTTAACTAGCCAGAAGGCAAAAGTCAAGGTGTGAGGCCTCCAATGTGTGAGTACCCAGCCCTGTGATAAAATCAGCCTGTTGCTCCATGACCAAAGAAGGACGTTTGGGCTCAGCTGTGCTATCTGTGGTCCTGAACCCACATCTTGATCTCCCTCCAAGATGCTGTCTTTGCCTACTCTTGCTGTTCACCCTCTCTGGGTGACCACAGTGCGCAACCTCCCACTCCCCTGGCATCACCCCTCCTTAGTAGTGAGCATCTCCATGGATTATAACACAGGCAGTGCTTGTTTTTCTTAAAAAATGTTTAGGTGTACTCTCATTTTGACTCAAGAAAATCACCATTTTATAGTTCAAATCGGGGAAAATAATTACAGTAAATGGACAAAAGTACAAAGATTCACAAAATGATTAGGGGTATGCATACCCCTGCGTCCCCGCAGAAAAAAAAGCACTGGTCACAGGTGTCCTGATCATGTGGTGCCCCAATGTATGAGCAACCACTCAGGTGAAGTTACTTCTTTTCAGGTGCCCATGCACCCACTCTGTGGATGCTGTGGGTGGGTCAGCAGTGTAGCCCGACTCCTCCTGCACATGAGTATATGTGGAGAGGGCTTCTGAGCATGAGGAGAGTGGTTCGAATGCACACCCCACAGACTATAGCTAGTGTGTGTGAAAGCCACTTTCACTGCCTCTCCCCTTCGAATGCCTCTCTAGATTCAGTCTCCTTGGTCAGCAGGAGAAGCGTCTCTGGGCTTGTTACTCTGTGCAAGTACCACAAGAGGCAGTTTAGTGTAGTGGTTAGAGGGTTGGACCTGGGAGAGCAGGGTTTAAATCCCTGCTCAGCCATGAAGCTCAATGGGCGATCTTGGACCTTGGGTGGTATCCAATATCGTGGTTCTCTAATGCAAGAATTTACACTGGTGAAATGGAACTTGCCCCCCCCCTTCTCTCCTCCATGCCCATCTCAAATCTGCTCTGGAGGGTTGGGAGGCCACCCCCCAGCAGGTTTACAGGAATCACAGGGGGGAAAGAACGGGGTGTGTTCCATCACATAAGAAGAAATCCTTGCGCTAACAGAGTGAGTGACTTAGCACTATTTGGATGCAAGCCACAGTCCCTCAGCCTAGCCTTCCTCGCAGGGGTGTTGATCAAACAGTAAAGGGGAAAGCATTGTGACCACTTTGAGCACTTCTGAGCAAAAACAAAACATACTTATCATCTTATGTAACATAAAAGCAGTACAGCACAGCCCCCCTCGGCCAGCATAGGGAAAGGGATGACAGAAGGTCCAAGCAGGGGTGAAGTGCAGACCCCCCCCCCCCGAGAGCCCAAAGGCTTGTGTCTGAGGCCACGACAATTGACAGAAAGGCTTCCAGGCAAGCAGATGGTCCTCTGCCAGGACCAAAAGGACAGCAAGCTCGGGTTGTTGGGGTTTTTTGTGCTGGCTGGATCACAGTCAGCAGACAGGAAGCTGTTCCAAGTCTGGATGCCCTTCATGTCTCAGTAGAGCCATCCTCTCTCGTCAGGCTCCTGCTGCTTTTCTGCTCCAGTCATCGCTGGAAGCCATCTCTCCTGGAAGACCATCACAAAACCTAGTGTGGAGGACATCCCCTTGTCAGTTGCCTCCTTGGGAACAGGGAGCATTGCCAGGGAGCACTGGACCCCCAAGCTTCCAACTGCCTACAGGAGCATGGGGGCTTTGGGGACTCTTTTTAATCACAACTCAGCCAGCTCTATGGAATCATAGTATTGTAGAGTTGGAAGGGACCACGAGGGTCATCTAGTCCAACCCCCTGCAATGCAGGAATCTTTTGCCGAATGTGGGACTCGAACCTGCAACCCTCAGATTAAGAGTCTCATGCTCTCCCAACTGAGCTATATCTTTTCTACTTTGAAATTCATGTGTGGATGCCAAGGAGCAAAGCAGCATCTGGTGCTAATAAGGGGTTAAATCCCCAACTGACACCGCTGTGGGTGGGGAGACATAGCAAGCCCCCAGTTGATGCCAGCAGCATTAGGGGTTAAATACACTGGGAATTGTTAAATAAGTAAGTGCTTATCCATCACTCCAGAATTCTGTATGCATTGGCCAGCAACTCAGGAACTGCCTTAGACCACTGGTCCACCTAGCTCAGTATTGTGCACACTGACTGGCAGCAGCTCTCCAGGGTTTCAGGCAGGGGACGTTCCCAGCCCAATCTGGAAATGCCATTGGGGAACTGAAGCTGTGATCTTCTCTGTGCAAAGCAGGTAGTTTAGCTCTTCGCCGGGGGGGGGTGTGTGGAAGGTGGGCAGTGTTCCTGTAGAATATCTATCTGCACATCACCCTTAAGTCTTTGTAAGTATGAGAACTATAGAGACATACAGTCATACTTCGGGTTAAATGTGCTTCAGGTTAAGTGTTTTCAGGTTACGCTCCACGGTGACCCTGAAGTAACGGAGTGCATTACTTCCGGGTTTCGCTGCTCGCGCATGCGCTCAAAATGATGTCACGCGCATGTGCAGAAGTGGCGAATCACGACCTGCGCACGCGCAGGTTGCATTCACTTCAGGATGTGAATGGGGCTCCGGAACGGATCCCGTTCGCATCAAGAGGTACCACTGTACTTAAAAAGGAAAAAAGTTGAAAATTCAGGGCAGCCACCTAAATTTTATTCAAAGGGGGAAGCAGCTCCTTCACTCCAGCTCTTGTTCAAGTGCAAGTGAAAGCCACACTCACTGTCCTGCCCCTTTGTTCCATATGTGTGCAGGCATGGGCTGTCACTCAGTGGTGCAGAAAATGGACTTTGGACATGCTCAGTAGCAGTTCTCTTGCTCATTAGTGCATGGGTTCCACGGCTTGTGCTAAAACCCTCAGCCTCAGTACTAATTCTGTGGTTACCAGGTGATGGATGAGAGTGATGGGAAGAGGAAATTTAGTACAAAAGAAAATGTTGGACCACATGAAAAGCTACCTTTGCACCACCTACAAGTTTTTGAAGCTCAAAATCAGCTCCTTGAGTTAAGATGGAAATAATCCTGCAGTTCTGAGAAGCAAATTGTAGTATTTCCTTCACATGATGCACCTTAATTTTGGGAACCTGAAACTACAGGAGAAATGCCTTTAAAATTCATAGTGGAGACATCTATCAGTTATCACGGGCCATAATATATATGATGGAGACCCCATGTTCATGGGCAGTCTATCTGTGAATACCTGCTGCTGGTGAGCAACAGCCAGAGACTGTTGCCACCAAGCCCTGCTTACAGGCTTCCTGGAAGCTTCTGAATAGCCGCTGTGAGTGCAAGTCTCAGCTGGGGGTGCCCTTGAGTATGATCAAGTAGGGCCAGTGGCGTAGCGTGGGTTGTCAGCACCCGGGGCAAGGCAAGTAATTTGCGCCCCCTAACCCGTGGATTTGTGCCCCCTAACCTGTGGATTTGCCCTAACCCCAGATGTTGCGCCCGGTGCGGCCGGCCCCCCCTGCACCCCCCACGCTACGCCACTGAGTAGGGCTCCTGTTTTATTTTAAATTTAAGACATTATTTTCGCATGCATTCAGCCACTGGGGCTTCCCAGGACAGGACTGCAATGGGTTCTTGTGTGAAATCATGAGCAAGCGTTGACAACTCAAGCTGCATTTATGGAAGGTTACTGGTTCATTTTAAAACCGGAAACTCTCCTGCTCTTACCTTCCTTTATCTTTTGGGAACACCTTTTGTTTCTGGGACATTCCTGTGATCCCTTTTTGCTGAGGAAAGCTTTCCACACCCTTTTATCCCTAGCTAGGAACAACAATGCAAAAAAGAAAAACACCAGAATGCTATTCCTCTCTCTTCTCTTCTCCAGTTCCTAGCAAAAAACACAAAACCTTATAGCAAAGTTGCGTTAAAACAAAGTGCATCTCATGTGTTATGAATTTCAAGAGTTATTTGCCAAAAAGTGTGGAGGTGAGGTAAGGTGTTCCCATCACAAATGAGAATTTAATGGAAAGAGTGTCAGATATGGAACTTTAAAAAAAAAAAAATCCCCACAAACGAGAGCCAGGGCAGATGGAAAGTTGGGACATTTGTGTTGGTGCCTGCAAATGTTTCCCACCCAAACCCCTTATTGCAGGGAGAATGCCCCCTCTGCAGATATTGTGGGACTCCCAACTCTTATCAGCCCTGGTCAGCCTGGTCAACAGTCAGGTATGTTAGGGGTTGCAACCCCACAATACCAGGAGGGTCACCTGTGAACTATGAAGAAGCTTTGCCTGCTGTATGCAAGGGAGGGAGGGAGGGTTGCCTCTATTCAGAAGAGGAGTGCATCTTCTTAGACCAGATGGTTCTTAGAGATGGTGCAGCCTGCAGCTCTCCTGATGCTGCTGGACTCCAACTCCCAGCATGATCAACGGTTAGGGATGATGGGAGTTTTAGTCCAGCAACCCCTAGAGGTCTGCAGATTCAAGTGTACACCTGACGTGCAGCTACTCAGATGTAGGTCCCTGTGAATTCAATGGGCCTTTCCCCACATAAAATTGTGTATGGGATGGCAGCTTTAAAGGCTGACATTAAAATGTGTGTGTAGTCTTGCAGCTGCAATGAATGCAGAAACACACACATACACACCCACTACTATAGATCAACTTGCCTCATCTGGTGCTGGAATCTATTTCTCCTAAAAATACTGCCTGGCTGCCTCAACAGCAAATTATAAACCCAAAGCGGCCCAACTAGGCTGACCTCCAAAGACTCAAAACGCAGGCTCTGAGCACAAGACCAACAGATAAACAAAACACATTTGGTTGTCGGTGGTTTGTTTTTTAGAAATTTATTAAAAATGACATGCTTGCTGTTCTGTATTCTCTGCAAAGGGCTTGGTGCCTCTTCCTACAGTGTGGGGCCTCTCCAGAATGGCCTGTCTTCCCATCACCAATCAGGTCAGCTCTACAAGGGCAGGCTTTGAATTAGTTCTGCCCATTTTCTTCCCAACTCCCAGCACCCATCTTTTCCAGGAAGTGGTCTGTTTGTTTGCAATTCAGGGAGCTGTCTAGGCAGCCATGTAACACACATAAACATTTCTCCAACATTTGTATATGTAGCTCACAATTAACCACAATCCAGAGTTTCAAATCAATGAAAGCTCAGTCTGGATGCCTCCTGCCAATCTTGCTACAGATGTTGAAAATTCAGTCCAGGGGTCCAGCCCTCAGAGTAAAAACATGTCATTGCTGCTTTGGGATATTGTAATATTCCCACTGTAGGTTTCTCAGGTGAGTGTCCACTAAAATCAGTCCAGTTACTGAATATGTATATATTTAAAAGTCAGTGGATGATGCTTAATACCATTTTTAAGTGACCATGCTAATTAACTCAAGATGAAACAAGGCTGTTGTTCTAAAAAGCATTGAAAAACTTCCATCTTCATAAATCTCTTAAGGGATGCAAATGTTGAGTATATTTACCTTCTTATAATTAGGCAAGACTGCTCCAAAACACAAGAACTTTCTTTTGTTCACTACATCTACAACGAGTCCCTCCTTCGAGTCTTATTTGAATTTTTAAAAAATGAAACTTATTTGAAGCTGCTCTTTCCACATGCCTTGGGAGGAGAAAGAGAGTTTGTGAGCAAACTTCACAAAACGAAATGTCGCAAATTCAGTGAGGAGATAGTTCCACAACTATTTGGCAAGCAGAAGAAGTAGGACCGTTAGGAGAGAGCCCAAAAGATCCAGACCCGGCATCACGACACCTGTTCCAAGGTTGTGAATCACTGACACCTCTTTGCTTTTCTGATCCCAGAGCTGCTTCTTTGAAGGGATGTTGTCTGTGTCCAGATCATACGCCAGCTCTAGAATAAAGAAAGGAAAGAATATTGAATATGGACTGGAACCTACTGCTAGTGGCTCAAATGACTTTAAGAGAGGGTTTGAGTACTCCAGGTCTATCAGTACAATATACCCACATCTTGTGTGCATCTAACCACATGATTTCAACCATATGCTGCTGAAGCCTGGCTAGCTGAAATTCCACAAGTTAAATGCTAATAAGGTGGGGAGCTTTTAAGCTTTCTGTCTTGCTTAGAGAACAAGGCTCTCTTGGTGCTCCAGTTCTGGGATAATCTTGCTCTACCTTTTTGGAGGGGTGTCCATTTCCCATTTTTACAATCTTCAGTTCTCCACATTTGCACAACTTTTCAAGTCTTCATGAAAATTCATCAGGATTGTAGTGAAAATCTCTCCTAATACACACATTTCACTGCACAATTTTGCCAAATGCACACATTTTGTTTTGCAAACCAACATTCCCTAATGTAATGCTGACTTTCCTATGCCATTTTCCACTTATCATATGTATTTTTATGCACACTTTGCCCTACTAGATTCATTTTGGCAGAAGAACTGCATTTCAAAATTCCCAGGTTTCCCCCACAACATTCCTTTCCTTTAAAGGAGCAGCCTGAGGTGTGGGAGAAGTGGGTTAAGGGTGGCGGGTGGAGAGAGAGAAGAATCCAGACACCTTACGTAGTGTTCAGAATTCTTCTCTATTCACTCCAGCAAAAGCAACCACAAAGCGGGATTCCGTTGGGGAGCACAGACCACACACCACATGGCACATTCACAGAGGACAAGGGAGCCCAATCACACTAACGGCTTCTGTATGATGCAAACATTCCTGCCATGGAGCCAGTTCTCAATTAAATCTCTTGGTCCTGCCAAGATTCTCCCCCCACCCCCCGCCACACAAGCTCTTCCAGGCAGCCTCCCAAAATCAGCTCCAGAGCTGAACCAGGCAGGCTACACCCAGGTGGCAATTTTGACAACCTGTGCTAATTCAGTTCCCCCAGCCATCCTCCTCTTACGCTCCAGCCCTGTACGTTGTGCTTCTAGTTAGACAGACCTTTTGCAAGGATATTCATTAGCTCCGCTGGCATTTTGGAGCAGGAGAAGAAGCACCTCCTCCCGCCACCAGCTCTTCTCTTGAAAGCACCAGCACACACCCACTCTCTCTGAGTGCAGTGTGTCGTGTGTCGTGTGTGTGTGTGTGTGTGTGTGTGTGTGTGTAAAAGCTCCCTTCTAGTGGTGAGCGGCTGGCTGGGCTTGGATGTTTGGTTTTTCAAACTGGTAGCACATCAAACGCAAAGATCTTCTGGACTTGCTTCAACATGCAACAGGAATGACAGCGACCAGCAGCTGTAAGCCTTCAAATATGTGCTTTCCATGTCAACAAAAATAAAAAATAAAAAATGGGGGAAGGGTTAAGGGGTGGGGGACATTCCACTGGGGAAACACAATTTGAATTATGCCTCTCATCTCCCTTGGCACAAGCTTTCCAGGTACCGAGTCATCACCAACCAGCCGCCTTTTGCTGGACGCCAACATTTCTGGAAAGCTCTGCAAGGGCAGCCAAGGGCAGCCAAAGTCATGCCAAAAGCCAGGAAGGGAAGGAGATTTGCTTTTGAGCTGCCATAGCCAGCCCGTGCATTGCAGCAGAGAGCACACACACACACACACACACACACAAATGTAAAAATAAACCTAGTGGGTTTTATATATCTGTGCCTGGCTACCTTCTGCTCCCCCCTCTGTTCACCATCCTCACCATCCTCACCCCATTTTCAGTCCCATAAAAGGCCAGCCTTTTTGACTCATGCCTTGCAAACAAAAGGAGAACATCAAAGGCAACGTGAGGCTGGCACCCAGCCAGGCGGCCACAGGAGAGACCGCTAGGTGCCAACGCCAGAGAATGCCTTCATGTTGCCATGCCTCCGGGCCTTCTGGAGGAGATGCAAAGCACAGTCTGGTGGATGGCCTCCAGGTTGGACAGAGCATGAAGCTGAGCAACGTCTTATCCTCTCCCGTAATTGCCTTGCCGCCATGAAGACTGTGCCGTGAGCAACAAGGGGAAAGAATTATTTGTTCTTTGACACCTAACACCCATCAAGAATGAATTGAATCAGGGGCTGAGAAAGGTGGGGATATTGGCCCGCAGATGAGCAAGAAGGGTGGTGCTATCAAGGCACAGCTATCAAAGACACAAGAAAATCAAGGGTGACCTGCATGTTGCTGAAAAGATAACAGATTTTGAGCCTTGCTTGGTTTAACCAATAATGGTGACACCGAGTGTCCTCAGACTGGAAACTGGAATATGCCTCAGAATATGCCTTCCTGCCTCAGAAGGGTATTTGGCCTTTGTTACTGGAGGAAGCTGGTTTCGCTTGCCTAAATCATTCACTGCCTTGTACCGCAGCGTGTCCACCTACAGCCGAGGCAGCCACCCTCTGAGCCAAATAGCAGGGTGGAAACAAAGCTGCTGGGTGCCAGTTTGCAATTATCCTGCATGTCGAGTCGCATTGTGGGCAAGTGTCGTGGCACCCAGAGAATTTGTGGTTTCTACCACTCCCCACTCCAATTTAAAAGGGGTGTTCACTTTTAAATGCAGTGGATTATGAGAAAATGAAAAGAAGCTGCTTCTCACCCAGAGAGAGACAGAGAGAGTGTGCTCATCAGCACCATGGGGTCTGCCCTTGGGCATTAAAGGCACAGGAGCAAAGACAGCTAGAACAGTGGCAACCCAGGAAGGCATGCAGACTTCTCCCTTGCATTTGCCCAATCATTTCTGGAGCTGTCATGGATTCCAATACAGAAGCGACGATTCAGTGTCATGGACAAAACATGGACAGGACGGTGGAGACAACATGCCTCTGAATGCCAGTTGCTGGTAATCACAAGAGCTGCTGCCCTTCTGCCTTATACAAAGTCTGGTCATTGGACCCATCTAGCTCCATATTGTCTGCACTGACAGGCAGGGGCTCTCCATGAATTCAGACATGAGAGAGGTTGCACAAAGTAACATGCAGTTGTGTTGTCATGGAATGAGAGGTTCTCTTTCTATGTACGACTGTTACACGTGCCTGTTGGGACCCCTGTATGCATACCTGCCACAACCTCTGTGTGCTTATTCCTCTAAACATCCAGGTCTTTCCCTACCTGTGTGTGCATGTGCCCTTTCCTTTCATCCTTGCCCTGACATCTGTGTCATCCTGCTCAAATGCCTCAGCACATTTTGCAAGACAAGGCTGCCCCTGTTCACCAGAGGCAGGGCCTTCTTCTCCTGCCTGGCATCCTCTTTGGCCAGCTTGGATCTTGTGGAGGGGAGAAGTATTGCCCTCAGCATGTTCTTACTTTAAGTGCCTTTGTTCTAATCTGGACCAGGCATGCACCAAGGGACAAAGTCATTTCCCAACTGGGCTCTGCTGTATCTGGAACGCAGTGCACAGGGAAATGAAATCCCCTGTAAAAGTATTGCAAGGCTGTCATTGTGTAGAAACACCCCTTGCTGTACAAACAAGTTCTTGCCATGGCCAAGGTTTTTGTAAAGGTTGAATGTGGATCAATTCAAGCATGAGATTTAGCTATGATTCCTGCATTGCAGGGGGTTGGACTAGATGGCCATTTGGGTCTCTTCCAACACTTATGATTCTATGTCTTTGTCTCTAACACACTCAGCCCTACCTGCTGCTGCTGGGGACTGATCCTGGGATCTTCTGCACACAAATGATGTGCTATATACCACTCAGCTGTGGCCTATCCCCTAAAGTTACAGTAATAATCTAGCCCTGGTGGTTTCAGAGGAAGAACTGAATTAAAGAACAACGTGCAAAGCTGCGTTATGCTGAGTCAAACCACTATTTTGTATAGATCAGAACTCTCTGCACTGACTGGCAGTGGCTCTCTGGGTGTCAGGTGAGGGAAACATTCCCAGCCCCCCCCCCTAGAGATGCCACTGGGGGCTGAGCCTGGGACCTTCTGCATGCAAAGCAGCTGCTCTGCCACGGAGCTACAAGGACACATCATTTTAGAGAGTGAAACTTAATTTTAGCATATTTCTTCAGTGAGTGGTCTGAAAAGTATATTTCTGGGTGTGAGGAATTCAAAACTGCTATTATTTTTGTGACTGGGAAACATTTAGCTTGGTAAGTCGAAGTTTGATGAAGAAAAACAAAGTCTGCTTTTGGAAACTAAAGAATTTTAACCTTCCTTCTGAAAACGTCAGGGAATGCCAAATACTACTGCTATTGGTAGTAATATATAATAAAACTGCAAGTACTTGACAATTATTTTTAATGATTTCTACGTAATTTTGCACAGATCTTACTTACCAGTCAAAACTAAATTATATTAATTTAACCAAAATATGTTTTGACTTCCCAACTCATGTTGCAACTTTTTACCACCTCTCATTTTTGTAATTTGAAAGCTGAAAAATTCAGTGCACTCTAACAGAGCACACAATTAGTGCTGGCACCCCTTATGTCAGAGGGCAGGTCCTTCCAAGAACCTTCAGACCTCCAGCAAGGGGAGGAAGAACAAACCCAGAATTCAGGCAGTGGCTGTTTTTTCATACAAGGTGCATTGCAACAGGGGCAGAGACTCAAAAGACCTCAGCTGGCTTCCAGCCCTTGTTGCTAAGTTGCTTTGAGTTACATCAGTTTTTTAATTAAAACAACTAATAGGTTTAATAAATACACAATAATTTCCACGGTGCTTCTAACTGCAGCAGTAGCTGCTGCCAACTAAAATCAAGGTGAGCCAATTCACCATTATAGCGGGGAGGATGTGGCTGCCAAGATGTTGCTGGAATCCAACTGCCCCACATTCCTCCCCACTGCTCTCTGGGGCTGGAGGGAGCTGGAGGCCAGCAGCGTCCAGGGGGCTCCATGTGCTTCTTAATCCCTGAGCTAAGAGGCGCATTCCCCCTCACTCAGGAAGGAATGCTTCTTCTAAGCAGAGGTATCCTTCCATATCTTGCATGCAGTCATGAATGCTTGGAGTGAATTTAGAGGGGAAAGACTATCAAATCTCTGATGCTTTTATTGGGAAAAGAATGGAAGATGCATAAAGAGAAGCAGTAATTTTTTCAAAATCAAGATGAAAAACCACGGCAAATACAGCAAGTAATGGGAACAGAAGAAACAGAACTAGGTTCGAACTAATGAATACTTAATGAGTAAAGAACTATGGAATATTATTTTAATGTATGATCACAGCAGAGAGACTCTTTGTGTGGACAAAGATGGAAAGGCTAATTATTGTTTAATACGGAGGAATCGTTGAAGTTATTGGAGACAAAGTTGATAGTAACATTAATTAGAGAACCTCTTTTGGACTTTTTGTTTAAAAAGGAAAATGAATTAATCTATTTAGGTCAGAAGACTGAGGAAACATTGCCAAACTGAAAGCAGATCAGTGTGGTATCATTCAGTGGAACAGTCTCCCACGAGAGGTGGTGGCCTCTCCTTCCTTGGAGGTTTTCAAGCAGAGGTTGGATGGCCACCTGTCATGGATGCTTTAGTTGAAATTCCTGTATTGCAGGGGGTTGGACTAGAGGACCCCTGGGGTCCCTTTGAATGCTAAGATTCTATGATTCTTGCTCTGTGAACTGCCCTGAGACCTCCAGGTATATGGTGGTATATAAATTCAATACATAATAAATGATTCTATTATTCTAGAGAGAACATTTTCTCCCACTCTCTGTTTAGTTTCTTTTATTGTATTATGAAAAAGATTTAATAAAATCTAAAAGAAGAAGAAGAATGCTGCTTCTTAGGTCAGGGGTGGGGGTCTGCGGCTCTCTGGGCATTTCTGGACTCCAGCTCCCATCAGCCCTGTCCCTGGTCATGCTGCCTGATGCTGGTGAGAGTTGGGGGTCCAATAACATCCAGAGATCCCTGGGCCCCCCACCCTTGGCTTAAGTAGATCACCATTTAGGCAGGGGCCACAACTCCCTCCTTCATACTTGAACAGTCCCAAGTTAAATCGCTGACGTCTCCAATTAAAAGGACCAGGGAGCAGATGGTTTTTTAAAACCTCTCTCTGCTCAAGACCACGGAAATTCACTGCTCCTGAGCTAGGAAGACCAACTCAGTTCTGACTCAGCATACTGTAGCTTCCTGTTTGAGGTGCAGACCAAGAAGTTCATCCCTCCACATCTGGCCACCTCCACCGACTTCTTCATTTATTTGCTTCTTATTCTTATTATTTTAAAATGAAAGCCTGCAGTTTGTCAAAGGTTTTGTGAAACTGAGCTATTTATGTCAAACCATTCTGACTGTGTCAGGCTCCTGAGACTGAAACACCGTTCAGCTGTTCTCCTGAGGACAAGATGTTCTTCTCCAATTACATCAGGCATCATGGAAGAACCCCAGTTTCAGCCTCACCATGGTGCTGGAACACTGTGGCTAGAGAGAGGGTGGGGGAGATCTTTGGAAAGCAACCCTCACTTTTCACAACAGATGCTTTGAGTCCCTTCTTTGGGAACTGGCTGTGCTCTGTGCTTTGCTGACTTCTTCCTTTGCCACTCAGCACACTCTGGAAGAAACAGCCACAACACAGAATGCTGTGGGTGGGAGAGAGAGAGAAGCAGACAGACAGAGAGGGTTTCTTTCTCCACATTGCCACTTCTCAGATTAATTTGTAGCAGCAGCCCTTCTTGCAGTGGAGGCCTGATCATACATCTTCAGTTCATTATTCAACATATTAAGGGAGAGAAGAATAACAGTGACCTCATTGTGGGAGTTTACTATAGATCCCCAAGCCAAACGGAGGACATAGATGATGCCTTCCTGGAACAGATGGCCAAGCATGCAAAAGGAAGGGAGATAGTAGTAATGGGGGACTTCAATTACCCGGATATTTGTTGGATGTCAAACTCAGCCAAGAGCATAAGGTCAAACAGATTCCTCACTGCCCTTGCAGACAACTTCATTGTCCAGAAAGTGGGAGAAGCAACAAGAGGAACAGCCATTTTAGATCTGTTCCTAACCAATGTTGATGACCTGGTTAGTGGGGTAGAAGTGGAAGGATCATTAGGCGCGAGTGATCATGCTCTTCTGAAGTTTACTATACAGCGGAAAGGAGCAGCCAAGCATACTAGGACTCAATTTCTCGACTTTAAGAAAGCCGACTTCATAAAGCTTAGGGAAGTGCTGGGTGAGATATCATGGACAGTAATACTAAAAGGAAAGGGAGTTCAAGATGGCTGGGAGTTTGTTAAGAGGGAGATAGTAAAAGCACAACTTCAGGCAATACCAATGAGACGGAAACATGGAAGGTGCCTAAAGAAGCCAGGGTGGCTATCTAAAGAACTTTTAACTGAGTTAAGATTAAAAAAGGATGTGTACAAAAAATGGAAAAGGGGGGAAACCACCAAAGAGGAATTCAAACAAATAGCCAGCACGTGTAGACACAAAGTCAGAAAAGCTAAAGCACAAAATGAACTCAGGCTTGCTAGAGAGGTTAAAAGCAACAAAAAAGGCTTTTATGGGTATGTTCGTAGCAAAAGGAAGAACAAAGAAACCGTGGGGTCACTCAGAGGAGAAGATGGTGAAATGCAAACAGGGGACACAGAAAGGGCTGAACTCCTCAATGCCTTCTTTGCCTCAGTCTTCTCCGATAAAGAAAACAATGCCCGACCTGAAGAATTTGGAGCAAATGATTCAGCAGAGGAAACACAGCCCAGAATAACTAAGGAGATAGTACAAGAATACTTGGCTAGTCTAGATGTATTCAAGTCTCCAGGGCCAGATGAACTGCATCCAAGAGTATTAAAAGAACTGGCAGATGTGATTTCAGAACCACTGGCAGTCATCTTTGAGAATTCCTGGAGAACAGGCGAAGTCCCGGCAGACTGGAGGAGGGCAAATGTTGTCCCTATTTTCAAAAAGGGGAAAAGAGAGGACCCAAATAATTACCGCCCAGTCAGTCTGACATCAATACCAGGGAAGATTCTGGAGCAGATCATTAAGCAAACAGTCTGTGAGCACCTAGAAAGGAATGCTGTGATCACCAATAGTCAGCATGGATTTCTGAAAAATAAGTCATGTCAGACTAACCTGATCTCGTTTTTTGACAGAATTACAAGCCTGGTAGATGAAGGGAACGCAGTGGATGTAGTCTACCTTGATTTCAGCAAGGCATTTGACAAGGTGCCCCATGATATTCTTGTAAAGAAGCTGGTAAAATGCGGTCTTGACTATGCTACCACTCAGTGGATTTGTAACTGGCTGACTGACCGAACCCAAAGGGTGCTCATCAATGGTTCCTCTTCATCCTGGAGAAGAGTGACTAGTGGGGTGCCACAGGGTTCTGTCTTGGGCCCGGTCTTATTCAACATCTTTATCAATGACTTGGATGATGGACTCAAGGGCATCCTGATCAAATTTGCAGATGACACCAAACTGGGAGGGGTGGCTAACACCCCAGAGGACAGGATCACACTTCAAAACGACCTTGACAGATTAGAGAACTGGGCCAAAACAAACAAGATGAATTTTAACAGGGAGAAATGTAAAGTATTGCACTTGGGCAAAAAAAAATGAGAGGCACAAATACAAGATGGGTGACACCTGGCTTGAGAGCAGTACATGTGAAAAGGATCTAGGAGTCTTGGTTGACCACAAACTTGACATGAGCCAACAGTGTGACGCGGCAGCTAAAAAAGCCAATGCAATTCTGGGCCTCATCAATAGGAGTATAGCATCTAGATCAAGGGAAGTAATAGTGCCACTGTATTCTGCTCTGGTCAGACCTCACCTGGAGTACTGTGTCCAGTTCTGGGCACCACAGTTCAAGAAGGACACTGACAAACTGGAACGTGTCCAGAGGAGGGCAACCAAAATGGTCAAAGGCCTGGAAATGATGCCTTATGAGGAACGGCTAAGGGAGCTGGGCATGTTTAGCCTGGAGAAGAGGAGGTTAAGGGGTGATATGATAGCCATGTTCAAATATATAAAAGGATGTCACATAGAGGAGGGAGAAAGGCTGTTTTCTGCTGCTCCAGAGAAGCGGACACGGAGCAATGGATCCAAACTACAAGAAAGAAGATTCCACCTAAACATTAGGAAGAACTTCCTGACAGTAAGAGCTGTTCGACAGTGGAATTTGCTGCCAAGGAGTGTGGTGGAGTCTCCTTCTTTGGAGGTCTTTAAGCAGAGGCTTGACAACCATATGTCAGGAGTGCTCTGATGGTGTTTCCTGCTTGGCAGGGGGTTGGACTCGATGGCCCTTGTGGTCTCTTCCAACTCTATGATTCTATGATTCTATGAGAGCCTGCAGGGGCTCTGTAGACCCATCCGTTTTGGAAATGTTTGGACCACAGACTGGAGCAGCCATAAATGGGATGGCTGGGACCAGGCATGGGCTATTTAATGGAGGAGAAAGCTATCCATGGCTGTGCTCTGTCTCCATAGCTGGAGACAGCGATGCTTCTGAATATCAGCTGCTGGAAGGCACAGGAGGGGAAACGACTCTTGTGCTCAGGAGCTTCTTCTGGGATTCCCACAGGCATCAGTGAGGAAACTGGGAGGACAGGATGCTGGACTAGATGGGCCATTGGCCTGATCCTGGTCTTTTTATGTTAACAACTAAGCCCAGAGAGAGGGTGTTCTGTATCCTAGGGTAGGTTGCTGCAGCGCGAAGGCTTAGTGTGTGTGCACAGATGTGTGCAACCACAACAACTAGAAGTTGCTATATGCTAAATCTGAATGTTGGTTCATCTAGCTCAGCATTGTGCACACCAGTCTGGCACCTTTCAGATGTTGGACACAAGCTTCCATCAGCCCCTGTGGCCAGCAAGGCCAATGGCCTGAGATGATGGGTTAGGGTGGTCTACAGTATTGGTCTTCAGTGGGTCATCTTGGACCCTCTAATGGGTTGCAGGCAGGCCTAACATGAGTCCCAGTAGCAGCACGCCAACATACAAGTATTAAGAAGCTGGTAACCCAAGGAAGACACAAGATTTACCCACCCTGGAAGAGTAGCAGATGAAGGTGATGGACTATATGGAATTGGTGGAAATGACTGGCAGAATCCGAGACCAGGGAGAAGAGTTGGTGGAAGAAGATTGGAAGAAATTTAAAAACTATTTGCAGAAATACTGTAAAATTAATGAATGTTAAAATGATGTTGGATTGAAAATAAGTGGTATTGGTAACAAGGTTAAGAAGAATATGCAAATATGGATTGATAATGGATGAAAATACATAGTTATAATAGGTTAAGATATAGAGTTAAGATAAATGAAAGAGGGTAAGGATTTGCTGAATTGATTATGTAAATGGGAATACAAAAAGGGGAGGTGTGAGGAGGTCAAGGAAATAAGCAAACGAGCCTAAAGACATTGAAAAATGGACTTATTTTTAATTTTTTTCTTAGCTATTTGTTTTTTGTATTTTGTAGTTTCTTTTTCCCCCATGTATTTTTTGGTAATTCCTGTATTTTTTCTCTTTATTTCTTTTTCTCTTCTATGTTTTCTTTTTATTTTGTTAATCTCTGCTTTAATTCCTTTTATTCTGTAAACTTATGTTTTTTGTAAAACTCTAATAAATATCTTATAAAAAGAAGAAGAAGAAGAAGAAGAAGAAGAAGAAGAAGAAGAAGCTGGTAACACAAATGCCTGTTTGGACAAAACTTTCAATCTGAGTATGTGTGTTGATTTCTCTCAACTGCGCTGTAGATAGGCAGCCCGTGATAGAAATGGAGGCTGCATTCATACCATATATTTAAAGCACTATGATGCCACTTTAAACATATGTGGGTTCCCCTAAAGAATTATGGGAGATAGAGTTTGTAAAGGGTGCTGAGAATTGTTAGGAGACCCCCTATTCCCCTTCCAGAGCTACAATTCCCAGTGTTACCTTGGAACAGGAGTTGATAGTTAAAATCTTTCTGAAACTGTATGTTTGTCTTTTGTACTGAGCTACTTGGAGACAATCAAGTAGTGCATGTAAAAATTAAATAAGCAAATGAACTGGGAGGGGCATGTCTTTAATCTCAGACTGCTTAGTCAGCCTGGCAATTCTAGAAAAGCAACGGCTGCAACCAAGGTGGCTCTCCACTGATCAAGCAATAGATGAAACCTAGTCTCCCAGCATGTATGCTGCTCACTCATGTTCCTTTCCAAGCCCTCAGCGCAAAGGGATTTATGGCGGCTTCAGAAACACCAGGCTCCTCAAGAGTCCTTGAGCAGGGGCTACGCTGGATCATGGCCTAATGTGGCTCAGAAAATTATACCAATGCTAAGTGGTTTGAGCAACTATTTCATGAAACATGTACACATTTGCACCTGTGCGAGTGTGTAAGCATAAACATGTTTAATTAGTCATTATTATAGAATAATAGATTGTTACTACTACTACTACTACTACTACATCACCTTCTAAACCAGTCTGAAGGCAATTTTCACATAAGATACTAAACACAATTAAAACCACAAAACCAACAGATATGTTTAAGGCAAGACTAAAAGTCCAACAAGTGGATCCTTGTGGCAAAGACCCACTCATCCAGCTGGGAAAGGCCTGTTGGAACAAAAGCATCTTCAGTTGTTTCCAGAGAAGCTGCGTCTCAAGAGGAAACAGGGGTAGCCACACTAAAAGCCCTGCTGCAAGTTAGCGCAGAGTGGACTTCTGAGATCTTTGGAACGTGCAGGAGAGACCCACAGCCATGTATTTTTGAAGTAGCAAAAAGTATGACCCATGGCTGTCTCACAGCCTATATTATCCCTGAATCAAGAGATTACCTGCTTGGTTATACAGCTGACTTTAAAAACTTGGTCAGGATGCATCCCTCTCCCCAACTTAACTCTCTCTCCCTTTTTTAAAGCAGACTCACCTTAACTGAAGCAGATATTGAGACTGCAATTATGGGAACATCTCCTGGGGAAGACTTGTAAGCTCAGCCCAATGGGCTTGAATTACTGAAAATTAGCAAGGCTAATTTTAATGTCACCATTCAGCCAGGCTCATGATTTGCAATTTCTTAATGGCCTTCGCAAAAGGAGCCTTTATATATGGCACAATCTTGGCTTCATTCTTACCTAAATTCCTTCTCTTAGGTCCTGTGAATGGGCCTGTTTTGTAGCCAACACAAACTTTGTCCAGTAAAATAATGTAAGGGACTCAGAATGAAAGGAGCTTAGCTGTTCCTTTGCTCCTGTTATTTTAAAGCAGAAATAACTTTGGTTTCTCCGCAGCCTGGAGACAAAGCCCTGAAGTGCAAAGCATGCTCAGCTCCTCAGCTCCCCATGAAAAGGGCCTTCAAATATTCACTAGGACAAGTAATGGACTTATTAGAGGGATGAAAGGAGGGGCTTTTCAGAGAGAGAGCCCCTACGCTTTAGTCCTGTCATATCAATGATCTTGCTTCAGAATTTCATTCTGTTTACATTCCTCCCCCCCTCCCTTTTAAAATTCCCCCTCCGCCTCCAGCAGCATTAAAAGACTGACACTTGTAAAAATGCTCATTTATGTATGTTAATGCATGAGGTGCCAGGCATTGTGCAACATCAACTGGAGAGGGGGGAAGGGGGGGGGGAGAGAATGCCACGATAAAAAAAGAGGTGGAGCAAAGCACTCATGCAACAGTTTCAAAAAGTGTGTTCCGTTTTATGAAGGAGCCCAATACATTTGCACCCTCATACGGGCAAGGTCACACATTTAAAGAGTGGGGGGAGAAGCCTGATCTCACAAGTGACTAGCCTGT
Organism: Podarcis muralis; assembly: GCF_964188315.1. Classification (NCBI taxonomy): domain Eukaryota; kingdom Metazoa; phylum Chordata; class Lepidosauria; order Squamata; family Lacertidae; genus Podarcis; species Podarcis muralis. The sequence continues at coordinate 49,213,671 of NC_135673.1, forward strand.
ATCTGAAATCTGCATAAACACAATGGGGCCTACCACTGCTGGGGGGATATTCCTCTGTGCAGCCCCGCATGGCAATTTCACAGAAGCAAAGTGAGCTATTGTGCACAGGATATTTCAGGTTTGGAAAAGGTTCAGAAAAGGGCAGCCAAACTGATAAAGAGGATGGGGAGACACACACACACCCCGTGCAGGGAAGTTGTAGCACTTGGGACTTTTTAGCTTAAAGGAGAGCAAGATATCGTGATGTAAGTTTATAAAAGTATGCATAGCATAGAGAAGCAGACAGAGAAGGCTGATAGAGAAAGTGGATGTACCATGAAGCTGAACGCTGGGAGATTCAGTGAGGCATATGGAAGGAAAGCACATCTCCGCACAGTGGAGCAATGGAACTCGCTCCACAGGAACCAGTGATGGGCACCATGTAAGGTGGCTTTTAAAGGGCCCCTTCAGGGTTTCAGACACTGAGGGCGGGGAGAAGCATTGCCAGCTATACCTGGAATTGCACCTGGAGTTTCTGCAAACAAAGCTGATGCTCTGGTGCTGAGTGACAGTCCTTTCCCTTTCAAGTTCCCCAGACAACTGCATATTCCAGTGGCAAGAAGATCTTGGTACTTGGTGAAGTTTTGATCTGACCTTCCCTGTGCCTGATTTTTATTTTCCAACCATGGCATGCTAAATGTGGCATGGAGGCCATCTGTGTGTGCCGTGGGCAACACACAAGCATTGAAACCTTGTGCATCAAAGCATGCTGCCTTAGAGGCTCCCTTTGTTTCCCAGCCTGGATGTTTGTGGAATAATAAATCTGGATTTCAAGTGGGGTTGGGAGGAGATAGAGCAGGGCAAGAGTGGGAACACCAGTCACCAGAATTAGCTCCCTATTCAAAAGTCACATCATCAGGAGAGTGCATGCGCGCGCACAATGTGGCGTCCGCTACTGGCTATTTCCAGCATCTGGCAAGGACGTGTGCTTCTGGACCTCTGGCTGCTCAGACACTTCTTTCCATCTGCTTTTCTGGATGACACCATCTCCCCTCCGAGGCTGATGGAACCAATCGCTAAGGCACAGGTGCCAGGCAAACCCAAACCTCTCCAAACTCCTAAAAATCCCTGCTCCAGAAAACAAAAAGGTGTGCCTTTTATTCTTGTTTACAAAAATATCCTACCTTTCTTCAGGGAATGCACAAAGCTCTCGCCCCCCTCCATATTTTATTCCCACAACAACCCCTATGAGGCAGCTTAGGCTGGGAGACTGTGGTTGGTCCAAGGTCACCCAGTGAGCTTCATGGGTGAGGAGGACCTGGAACCTGGGTCTCCCAGGTCCTACTCAAACACTATTGCCACCACTCCATTCTAGCTTGGAGCAGCAGCAGATGGCATGGTCTCCAAAGTGCAATGCAGAAGGTCCCAGGTTCAATTCCTGTCAGCATCTGCAGATGGGGCTGGGAGACAACCCTGTCTGAAAATCTGGAAAATACTTAAGTAGATGGACTGATGTTCTGGCCCAGTCTAGGGCAGCTTCCTATATAGCACAACCCTACACTGAAATCAACTGAGGGGGGAGCTCCACCTCTCCATCAGAGTACACAGATCAAGGGAAGTGGGTGGTTTTGCTTCCTGAGTGCCACAGTGTGGTTTGTGGTTAGAGAATCAGACTAGGAACTGGGAAACCAGGGTTCAAATCTTCACTGGGTGTGACCTTGAGCACAGTCAATGTCTTTCAGTCTAACCTACCTCACAGGGCTGTTGTGAGGAAAGATGGGAGAAGACAATATTATGCACACCACCTTGAGCTCCTTGAAGAAACAGGAAATGGAACAAACAAACAATATGGAATTCTTCTTGTTCATGTATTGACTTTATATCCTATGTTTCCCCCCTCCCCCAAGGTGCTCAAGGTGGCCTACATGGTTTTCTCCCTCTCCTCATTTAATCCCCACAATAACCCTGTGAGGGAGGTTAGCCTGAGAGAGGCAATGACTGGCCCCAAGTTTGCCCATTGAGCTTCACAGTTGAGCGGGGATTCAAACCCTAGTCTCCCATGTCCTGCCCCCCCAACACCCTTCCAAAGATTGGCTTTGACAGGAGTTTTACAAAATCTCGTACAATATTCAAAGCAAAATCCTGTTTCATATGTAATAACCGTCAGCTCCAGCTACTTGAAATTAACTTTGTGCAGAAAAAAATATGACTGGTATGTTTGTGTGTGTCTTTAGCACTAGCTGCGATTTGTGCCTGAAAAGGCAACGTGAGACAGGCAGTATTTTTTGTTGTTGAAAATCAATTTACTGTCTTTTGTACAACAGTTGCCCTCCAGTGTGATTTAGGGAGCACGCAATAACTCCCAGGGTACGCAGCTATGTTATGAGCTTTGCCTAACACAGAGGAGTTTTCTTGGGGGGGGGTGGAGAGCAAAAAGTAAACAGCTGCAGTGAATTGATGGAGCTGAGAGAGAAACACAACATTGGGAGTGGGGGCAGAGGGAAGAGATATTACTGATATCCCGGTAATAAGCAAAAGTCCCACCAGGCAGCTTGAGCGGTATGGTAAATAGAAACAGGAAAAGACTCTCCCCACTCTGACCCCCTCCTTGATAACAGCTGTTTGAAAGAGTGAGTTCCTAGAACAGGAAGCACCTTTCAGAGACCCAAAATAGTGGCAGTTGCAACCCCTCCCATGCCCAAAGTAAGGAGGAGGAGGAGGAGGAGGGTGCACTTAAGCCAAAGTAAGGAGAGGCTGAAACAAGGTGCCAGACTCACTGCTGAATACAGGCTTTGCCATCCTGGTACCCTTTCAGATGTTTTACACTGCAACTCCCACCCCCCTGGCCACTGACTGTGCTCACAGGGTGGGATGAGTGGTTGCCAGGTTGTCAAAGGCTGCACCAAACTACTTCAAGGCAAGGAGCAAAGGAAGTCGCCTTATACTGAACCAGACTAATGGTCCCTCCAGCTCAGTATTCTTCTTTGGCGACCCCTCGTAGCCAAGTAAGATTGTCTTCCATGAAGACGGTTTTAACAGTGAGTCCGTAAGTGACTGTGGAGGCCAATTCTGGATCCACACGTCCTTCCACAGGGGGGACATTGGTTTCAGGCAGTATCATGGTGAGGGTTTGCCAAGCACGCCTTCCTCTTAACATGTTTCTCCCTTTTGTCCTGAGTTCAAGCGTCTTCAAAGCCCCTGACACCTTTGGTCAAGGCTGTTCTCCAACTGGAGTGCTTGCAGGCCAGTGTTTCCCAGTTATCAGTGCTTACACTACCTTTTTATTGTCTACAATGACTGGCAGAAGCTCTCCAGGGCTTCAGGCAGGGAGTCTCTCCCAACTCTTCCTGGAGATGTCAGGGATTGAACCTGAGACCTTCTGCATTCCAAGCAGGTGCTCTACCACTGACCTTTGCCTCTTCCCCACAAGGTCAGCCTCTGTTTTGGTCATACTACCACCAATGCTTTATTGATTATATTTTGTGATGTTGTGTTGATTTGATCCTTACATGTTGTACTCTGCCTTATGAAAGTGCAGGTTATAAATTCAAAAAAATATAAAGCCATCATTCTCCATCCCATTTTCAGCTATCTTGCCAGGAAATTGGTTCCTCGATTCTTTTCAAGATTTATATACTTCCCAAGATTTATATACCACTTAACTATAACAAACCCTCAAATCAATTTACAAAAGTAATATAAGAATAAAGTGAAACAGTAAAAACAACAGTTTAAAACATTTAAAATTATTAAAATCAAATATTAGCTGAAAACCAAATTAAATCATATATCATATATCTGTGTGGGCTTGTGAAAGCAAAAAAGCTTTTAACAGGTGCAGAAAATAGTACAGTGAAGTCACCTGCCTGATGTCAATGGGCAGGAAGTTCCAGAGGCTGACTTCTTACAAATGGAGGGCAAGCACTATGCTGCCCTGCGACAGCACCAGTTCCACAGACTGAAGTGACTGAGTGGGTGCATGTGAGGGGAAGATGATCTTGCAGGTAAATGGGTCCCAAGGTGTTAAGGAACAACCTCACCTTTAAATTGTCCAGGTAGTTTGTTCATTTATTAGACTTCTACCCCATGATTCCTCCCAAAAGGGCCCAGGATGGCAAACAACAAAAAGTTAAAACAATATTTCTTTTTCCCAAAAAAGAAAAAAAAAAAGCATTTTAACTATTTTGAAACAATTAAGAAAAATCTAAAAATACCCATAACTTCTAAACACATTTAGGAGCAAGCACCTACCTCACAGCTGCTAATTTCAAGTATCATTAAGTCACCCAGCACCTGGGTGAACAAGAACGTTCTAAAATTAATCCTGAAAAGTCAGAATGGACTTTGGCCAAGCAAACTAATCGTAAGAACCTGGTGTGTGGCTCGGTAGACTTTTGACAAAAATTCCAGGCTCAACAGGCGTTAAATCAAGCTCCATCTGAGCACAAGACCCCATTAGGCCACATTTTTTTAGTTACTGGATTTATCTCTCACCTCGTTTCATAGTTGCCATTCTCTCCTCCCCATTTAATCCCAACAACAACCCTGTGAGGTAGGTTAGGATGGAAGGCAGGGACTGGCCCAAGGCCACCCAGGGAGCTTCACAGCCAGGCAGGGATTTGAACCTTGGTCTCCCAGCTCCTAGCCTGACACTCTAACCTACTGAAGTTCTCACCCTGGGCCAGCAGGGGAATACTGTAGGTAGCTATGCAAATAAGGGGTCGAAAGTGACGTTCAGTGATTGGATAGTTTTAGAAAGTTGTTACAATTATGTGTACTGGAGCTCTATATAAGCAGGCTAACTGAACCCTTCAGTTCAGTTCTGTTCTGGCCTCTGAATAAAGAAGAGCTGTTTGAAGAATCGCTGTGTCGTCCGATATGTTCACCCACAACTTAACACTGGCGACGAAGGTGGGATCGATGGACATCAGAGCACAGCCAGATGCGGCCACCCTCTGAGCTGAGCTGAATCACTGAGCTGAAACACTGTGCGAAATCACTGAACAGAACCAATTCAGAGCTGACAGTTCTGGCTAGAGCACTGTGTTCCATCCATCACCCTCCACGCCGGCATCGGAATCATGGCTTCACTTGTGCCTCTGAATCATGGGACTCCTACCTCGCTCGGTTTGACTGCTACCTCCAAGCCAATGAGCCATGTGTTCTACCACCGGAACCAGGCAGAGGGGGAGTCAATTAACAACTACACTGCCACCCTCTGACAGGCTGCAATGCACTGCGAGTTCCGAGACTTAGACGATAACCTGATGGATCGAATCATCTCCGGGGTCCGGGCCATCCATCTGCAACGGTGTCTCCTTGCCAAGCCGGACCTAACGCTGCAGAAAGCCATTGAGGAGGCTGTGGCCTCGGAAGCTGCCGAACCCTCCGCCCAGGAGATCCGCAAGTCCAGCAGCCCGCGTCTTGCTAGGAAGCCAGTTCCAGTGCATCATGAAGAGGCCAGCAGTGATGAGGCATCCTCCAGTGAAGACGATGACGTGCACCAGACAAAGCGGGAGCGCAGGAAGTTCCAACAGAAGTCCAAGGGCCAACCGGAATGTGCCAGCTGCGGAGGCAACCATTCCCGTGCCAAGTGTCGATTCAGAGACGCCATCTGTCGGAAGTGTTCCAGAAGGGACCACATTGCTAAGGTCTGCCGATCGGCTCCATCTGGCAACCCCCTTCACCAACTCGCAAGTCCAAGTCTTCACTCCAGTCCGCCAAGGAAAGCTGTTTCGCTCTCAACAACTGCCACTGCCCATCTGGAACCACGATTGGCCAAACCAACTCGTCTACACGACGCAAGCTCAATGTCACGGTGCTCATTGAAGGAGCTCCATGTGACATGGAGATCGACACCAGGTCTGCCCTGTCCATCGTGTCTTGGAGCACCATCACTGGTAGCCAGACTGGTAGCCAGAGTGTCCAAAAGGCAACTCGACTCTCACCGCGTACACCTGAGAGACTACCAGGGAAACGACATTCCCGTGGTAGGCGTTGGCCGGTTCCGGATCGCCTTCAAGGATTTTTCGGGCCTGCTCCAACTGGCCAAGCCTCCCAGGGCTAGACTGGTTTGATGCCCTCGGCCTGGAAGTCACCGGCATCAACTGCATCTCTAGGGTCTGGTCTGGTCAAAGACTTTGCTGAGGTTTTTGACGGCACTTTGGGGCAATATACAGGTACGCCCATCTTCTTTAGCCTTGATCCACAAGTTGCCCTCATCAAGCTAAAGCCACGCCGGGTTCCCTTTGTTCTCAAGGCTAAGGTGGACAAACAACTGGACAAGCTGATCGCCCAAGGAGTTTTGGAGCCGGTTGACCATGCCAAGTGAGAAAGCCCCATCGTCACGCCTGTCAAGCTGGACGGGTTGGTGAGAATCTGTGCCGACTACAAGTGCACGATCAACAAGGCACTTCAGCAGCACGCTTACCCGGTTCCTGTTGTCCAACACCTGTTGCATTCCCTGGGTGAGGGTAAGGTCTTTGCTAAGCTGGATCTTGCCCAAGCCTATCAACAACTGCCCGTTGATGATGCCACTGCTGAAGCCCAGACGATATGGAGTGTCTCCTGCAAGGGCTTCCGGGCGTGGTACCGTATTTTGACGACGTCTTGGTATCTGCAGACTCACACCAGCAGCTGTTAGAGCGCCTCCGCGCCATGCTGACCAGGTTCCAGGAGGCCAGGCTCAAGGTAAAGAGGGAGAAGTGCCAGATCACCGTTCCACAGGTGGAGTTCCTGGGCTATCTTATCGACGCCTCCGGCCTTCACCCGACCACATCCAAGATCCGCGCTATCCAGCAGGCCCCCATCCCAAAGAACAAGACGGAGTTGCAGGCGTTCCTGGGACTGCTGAACTTTTATAACATGTTCCTGCCCCACAAAGCCACGGTGGCTGAGCCTCTTCACCGACTCCTCAGCACAAAGACGCCTTGGTCCTGGGGTCATCGGGAGACGGTGGCCTTCAACGCGGTCAAGGCTCTTCTTTCATCGGACAGTGTGCTGGTACAGTACAGCGAAGCCAAGCCGCTGGTCCTTGCCTGCGACGCCTCACCTTTTGGCATCAGCGCTGTCCTTAGTCACCGTTTTCCAGACGGAAGAGAAGCACCGCTCGCCTACTTTTCCAGGACGCTATCTCTGACTGAACGGAATTACAGCCAGCTCGACAAGGAGGCACTGGCACTTGTGGCTGCATTAATACCTCTACGGCAGGACTTTTGACCTCATCACCGACCACAAGCCGCTCCTGGGCCTCCTCGCCGGTGATCGACCAACTCCACCAGTCCTCTCACCACGCATGCTGCGATGAACTGTTTTCCTGGCTGCCTACCACTATGGGATCGTCCATTGCCCGGGGAAATGGGCCATGCCGACACCCTCAGCCGTTGCCCTCTTCCAGCGTTTGTGGAAGACCCGGCTCCTGCCCAGGGACGCACCATCAGCCGTGTGCTCAACTGGGTGTGGAGGGGGTGGCCACAAGGGCCTTTTGCATCGGAGTTCCAGCCCTTCACAACCAGACAACACAAACTCTCAGCTCATCACGGCTGTGTGCTGTGGGGAGACCGCGTCATGATTCCCGAAAAACTCCGTCAATGCATCCTTGAAGCTCTGCATGTTAGCCACCCGGGAATCGTCAAAATGAAGGCGTTGGCTCGGTGTTACGTCTGGTGGCCTAACATGGACGATGCCATCACTGCCTGGGTTTCCGCCTGTCAAGCGTGCCAAGAATCTAGGCCTGCGCCACCAGCAGCTAAGGGACACACCTGGGAGATACCCAAGACACCCTGGTCGAGGGTGCACATCGATCTGGCCAGCTCCTTTCGCGGCCGGACCTCTATGGTAGTGGTGGACGCCTATTCCAAATGGCTGGAGGTGGCCCTGATGCCCTTCACCACTACCGAGGCCGTCATGCGGGTGCTGCGAGGCCTCTTTGCAACGCATGGGTGTCCTGATGTCCTTGTCTCCAGCAACGGACTGCAGTTCACCTCAGGCACTTTTGAGCGATACCTTTCGGGACTGGGCATCCGCCATACCCTAACGGCACCATTTCATCCATCCAGCAACGGGCAAGCGGAGAGAATGGTGCGCTCGGCAAAAGAGCGGGGAGACCGGGGAGACTGGCACGAGCGGGATGCTGAATACTTGTTCGTGCAACACATCACCCCTCATGCGACGACAGGGAGGAGCCCTGCCGAACTGCTTATGGGCTGCCGCCTCAGGTCTCTGCTCGACCGGCTGCACCCAGAATTTGCCGTGGCCAAATCCCCAGGCTGTGCCAATGCGCCACGGTCATTTGTTCCAGGAAACCAGGTCTTTGCCCGGAACTTTGTGGGGGACATTCCTTGGGTGCCAGCCACAGTAGTGGGAGTCACTGGACCTCGCTCATACCAGGTGGCACTCGAAGACGGACGTTTGTGGCGCCGGCACATAGACCAGCTTAGGCGCAGGGTTGGGGACTTGGACACTACCGCAGTGCCCCCAACTGCGCTCATGGCTCCAGAACAGACACCTACAGATGGCGAGGCTCCACCTACACCTCTCTCACAAACTGCAGGCGTGGAGCCTAACCAAGCCGCTTCAGAGGGTCTGCCGGACTTCCCACAGACTCAGACCACTGCCGTGCCTGACATTCCGCCAACCCCACTCGCGGATTCTCCACCCACAGCAGTGGATCCAGGGGACTTGGTTTCAACGCCACCTAGGGTCGCGCCACAGCCTCAGCAAGAATCGGGCAGCCCACCGGACCTGGGTACCACTCCCCGGCAGTCTGGCAGAGTTTCCAAGTGCCCAACTTATTTAAAGGACTATGTTGTTGGACTTGTAATACTGTTGGTCTAATGGAAGTATGTGAAATGTAACTGATATGTTTTTGTGCCTAATTGAACCATTACGTGTAGTGCTGTATATAAGGAAACCATTACGATTGTAACTAACGCCTTATCTCGGTGGGGAGGGGTGTTATGTACTGAAGTTCTCACCCTAGGCCAGCAGGGGGATACTGTAGATCGTTATGCAAATAAGGGATCGAAAGTGACGTTCAGTGATTGGATAGTTTTAGAAAGTTGTTACAATTATGTGTACTGGAGCTCTATATAAGCAGGCTGACTGAACCCTTCAGCTCAGTTCTGTTCTGGCCTCTGAATAAACAAGAGCTGTTTGAAGAATCGCTGTGTCGTCTGATATGTTCACCTACAACTTAACAACTATGCCACCACTGGCTCTAAATGTCCTACTTTACAGAGAGTGCTCTGTCTGGAGGGCTGCCTGTCCAAGAGGAAGAACTTTGCCCCATCCCAGCTATCAGCTGGACAGCACAGTAAGTACACACTCAGGCCAGCTGGTCCCAGTCGTCTGCTCTTCAGTGTGATGGATTAACTCTCTATTTAACTTACAGCAATTATTTGTAAATTTGCATCTATCCATATATGCTCTCTATGGGCATGTGCAAAATTTTATGCAATGCCCACGTCCTTTTTTCTTTTTGCAAACGCCCAAGTGGCAACCGTAGATCTTGTCTGATGTATATCAAGAGTCATTGTCATGCATTACTATTAAACATGCAACAAAACCTCTAGGTGCCAGGTCAGGTTGGCCTATGTGAAATGAACAAATCTGGCCAGACGACCAGATTCACTTCTCTCTCTCTCTCTCTCTCTCTCTCTCTCTCTCTCTCTCTCTCTCTCTCTCACACACACACACACACACACACACACACACACACACACAAACTGCTTCTCCAGATACAGCTAATCCAGAAACAGATGTCATCCTGGAAACACAGAAAGAGCCAAGATGACCTAAATCTTGAAATGGCCACCGCAAGAACGTTTTGCACCTGATTTAACTAAATTAACTCATTTGTGCAGCAGCTGCTGCAAACTGAACTACTTCCATGGGTTACAAGCTTTGCATTTCTCATTGAAAAGAAATTCAATTCTCTTGGTCAAGAGAAACCTTATCAAACAAAAAAAGCAAGTACAGGTAGATGTTCCCTGGGACTTGATTAAGGAGCGCATAAAAGTTAAGAATATAACAAATGCGCACTGGGTGCAGGATCCTACCTCACAGAGGCCAATCAGAGGCCTTTAAGGAAGTTGCAAATAGGGACGAAGGAAACAGCCCTCTTCTGCTGTTGCTTGCCGCTCCTCCTGAGTTGGTATTCAGACTTTCTCAACCAGATCACAATCAAAGTGCCAAATTCCAGCCCAGGGCTCCTCCACCAGGATCCAAAACACCTTTCTTCTAGCACTGATCTCTGGGCTTCCCATCTAATAACGCAGAAGGTCTTATATACAGAAGACATACAACCCAGTCATGCCAAATATTCTCTTGTGCTCCATCCATAGCTTTGTCAGCCTTCCAGGATTAAGGATTAAGGCTGCAGCTGACAGAAAGGACACTTTTCTACTTGAGACCTTAGAAAGTTTCTGCCAGTCAGAAGAAATGGATGGACCACTATCCATAGACCACAGAACGGGGGGGGGGGGGACGACCACTTTTGTCCAGTGGGCCAAACCCATCTCCAAAAGATGAGAGGGAACTGATAAGCAAATTCCTTTTTGATGGCTGCACGCACCAGAAAACCATTGCTCTGACTTCGTAACTTCGTATCCATTACTTTAAAATTTAAAAGTATGGTGAGCAACAACAAGCAACAGCAATAGACCAATTAGCAATTCCAGTTGCAATTAAAATGGAATTAGAAGACTCCTCCCTCTTCCTCTAATAAATCTGCATTTTGACAAGGAATTCTTGATTTCCAATCAAGACTTCTTTGAAAACAAAGCGTGTTCTCCTTCATGGAGAGCACGTGTTGCGGTGGGGGCCGCCAGGACACTCCAAAGTTGGGGGCGGGCTAACTGATCGTTGGCCACTGATGCGATTGGGGCTTCCCTTGTTGTTGGGAAGAAGTTAATGTTGCCATTTATTGATTGACAGCCAGAAATAGTAAAACTCCTTGCACGAGGCTAGGGCTTCCTCTTTTCGCACGTGCATCGGATTGCCCGTCCCTCCCTCCCCAGAATAGGGTTGTTCGCTTTGACCTTGCTATGCCTGTCATGGGGTCGTCTGCTTTGGAGCGGGGGCCTAGTAGGAATTTTGCCATCTGGCTGATTGGCTGGGGCCATTTGGTTTTTGCCTACTGCGTAGCAAATCGTCACAACTTGTAAGGTTGGCGGTTAGGCATTGGTTTATGGTTTGGTTGGTTGAGGGGCAGTGGTTGAGTGCCTGCCCTTGGTAGGTTGAGTGTCTGCCCCTCTAATGCTGCTGCTGCAAGGGATTCCGTTAAAGGAATTGGGGGCTAACTATTGCTTGTCCACTCTGTCAAGGGGGCTCGGGCCATAGCAATGAGCTCCTGGTTGCATTTGGGGTGAGGGCAGGTTCCCTGCTCCGCGTAACCCCCAAGTGTATTCCCCCATTCTGACTTTCGCATCGTGCGGAATGTCAGTCTGTCCCCCATGGTGGGGGCAGATAGTCGCAACCAATGCCTACGCAACCACTCACAAATTTGTATTTTAATAAAGTTGTGGCCAAAATTATGCCAAAATCTTAAACAAAAATTTCTGTGTGATGTGTGAGTTATTGGGGTGGACCTGGGGACCTCGACACGCAAAACAAAAGAAGAGAAATATCAGCAAATGTGCTCACACACTTTCAAGATAACAGTTCTGCTGCAGTGTTTTATATGCTGGCAATACTCCCGGCTCTCATGGAAAGATAATCCTCTTGGAGCTTGGACGTGTCTCCCCCTTGCCTTTCTCCCATGCTAGGGTAGAATTAATGCCTTGTAAAACAGCAGGCTCTTTCCAACATTGGTTCATTCAAAGAGTAAGTCATTAAGAGCCCAAAATAAATAAGGTAAGACTTCACTATAACCCTACGTTTGGAATTTGGAAGAAAAGTTTGCTGGCTCACAAGATAGCTACAACTGGCTGCAGCCACCCTCTGATACCACAAGAGGCTCTGTTTCTAGGGTGGGAAATTCAGAGAAGAACCTATTCACCTATGGCGAGTTAAGAACTTCTGCCAGGTTCCCAGGCAAAGAAGCTACCCAAACAGAGTCAGCTGAGGAGCAAGAACTGGGCAGAGGTGCAAGAACTAACCTGAGGAGCAAGAACTGACCTGCCATCTAGGATGCATAGCAGAGCACATGAATCTGTACACATATTCTGCCTTAAGAGTTGTCTACCTTCAGGAGCCTTCACACTGCTGTTTTCCAACATAAAAACAATACGCAATTGAAGCAGCTATGAACCTTCCCAGGGATGCGGGTGGCGCTGTGGGCTTGCCGATCAGAAGGTCGGTGGTTCAAATCCCCGCGACAGGGTGAGCTCCCGTTGCTCGGTCCCTGCTCCTGCCCACCTAGCAGTTTGAAAGCACCTCAAAGTGCAAGTAGATAAATAGGTCCCGCTCCGGTGGGAAGGTAAACGGTGTTTCCGTGTGCTACTCTGGTTTGCCAGAAGCGGCTTAGTCATGCTGGCCACATGACCCGGAAGCTGTACGCCGGCTCCCTTGGCCAATAAAGTGAGATGAGCCCCAGAGTTGGCCACGACTGGACCTAATGGTCAGGGGTCCCTTTACCTTTATGTACCTTCCCCTGATTATGAGTTACTTCTTGAGTTCTTTTTATGAAGTGGAATAGCAGCTGTGGGAAGAAGACTGTGGCAGGCAGCCTTGAGAAGGGGGAAAGCAGGGGTAAGTTAAATCCTGTTGCCACGAAATCCAGTGGCTGTCTAGCAGTTTATAGCAAATATATCTGATGTCTGCCAGGGTCACAACAGTAAAGCCTGGAGCAAACTAATATTGGGTTGTATCCAACAATGCTTCCTCTTCTTCTCCTTTTTATGACGATTATTATTATTATTATTATTAGTAGTAGTAGTAGTAGTAGTAGTAGTAGTATTTCAGTTTATTCCCTGCCCTTCACCCGAAGGCCCCAGCACAATTTAAAATACAACACTAAAAATGGTTTAAAAATACTGCAATCACAAAAATAGGGTGGGTCCCAAATATATATGTCTCATTTTACTCAGAGTAGAGCAATTAAAATTAACTTAAAATCAGTTGAAAGGTTTCATCTCTCAGGAATGCTTAACATGGATGCTGACGGCTGCCAGAACCTCAATCGCCCCCAAATGGAAAACCTTGCAGGATTTGTGACTTTTGCTTTGGTATAAAAACATGTGGGTTTAGCATTGCTGGCTGGGGGGCGGGGGGGCGGGGGGGGGAGCTCATAATTTACAAACTGCCAAAGGCTTGGAGGACCTTGCAAAAAAAATATATTTAAAAATCCATGCTATTTGTATACACAAATATAACTGTTGGTTAGAGTGTGGTGCTGAGAATGCAAAGGTTGCAGGTTTGAACCCTATACGGGCAGCTGCATATTCCTACATTGCCATATGCAGAAATGGACACAGAGAAACAAGTACAGTGTTAAAATGAGTAATAACATGTTTCTTATTTTATGTATATATTACTGTAATTGAACCTTAAAATATATGGAGAGCCTGCAGGATTAGACCAATGATCCATCTGGTCCCACATACTGCTCTCACAGTGGTCACCCAGACGCTCCAGTGGGAAACCTGCAAGCAGGAACCCTGAGCACAAGAGCCACACTCTTCCATCCTGTGGCTCCCGGCAACTGGCGTTCAGAAGCCTTGCTGCCTCTGATCGTGGAGGCAGAGCAGGGGAGCTGTGTCCCATTTTGCTGCTTGAGGCCACCTTCCTCAAGCTGCTGCCACTGCCACTGCCACCACTGCCACGTGGCACCTCCCCCACATACCTCTGCTGCCTGCATCGCCACTGCTTCTCTGCCAGAAGTCATAGGAGCCAACTCCTAGGGGCTGAGGTCACTTCAGCACCCCAATGAAATATTTGAGGGGGCAAATAAAATAAAAAATGTGGGGCAGGGCTTACTTTCCCTCAACCCCAATATTTTATTCCAGTTGCACCCCTGCCAGTGGTGGAGGTTTCAGGGTGGGTTGTGTGAGGGAGGCTGTGAGTGTGATGCCTAGGGGACTTCTGCAGCCTGAGGCAGCTGCTTCACCCCACTTCATGGGTGGGCTGGCCCTGAGGCAGAGAAAAGCCATCATGGCTCGAATCCCCATAAGAATAAATCAAGTGCTCCCAATACATTAACTCCTTGTAAACAGAAGTCCTTACAAACACCCCTACTAGGGTAGAGTCCGTTTTGTTATTCCCATTTTCACAGAATAGAATCATACAGTTGTAGAGTTGAAAGGTACCCTGAGAGCCATCTAGTCCGCCCCCTACCATGCAGGAATCTCAGCTCAAGCATCCCTGACAGATGTTTACAGGTGGCAAGGCCGGGGAATGCCTGTTTGCCCAAGACCACCTAATGTAACCAGGGTGGAGCCAACATCTGAACTAGATGCTTTCCAGCTCACCCCTGTTAAGCCACTACTTCCCCCTAGCAGTCCTTCAATGGGCGAGGGTGGAGTCAGGTCTGTTCCTTGCAGTCTGAGCGAGCGTGATAGCACAGAGTTGTGCACCTGAAGCCTGTGACCCATTTCCACAGCAGATCATATCCTCTGGTTCTGCCCACCCCACTCCCCTCCCAGTCAGAGTCAAAACACACATGATGAAGGGGAGTTGTTTTCTTGACTAATGAACTGCAGGCATGTGGGGGTGCTACAAGAGACGTGCTTGACCCTCTCTCCATTTACCTCATTTCCCTGGTCTCCATCTCTACCTACCCAACCACCCCCTGCGGGAGAATCAGGAGAGGGGCGAAGTGCCCATGGATGGGGGTTTTGGTTGGGGAAGTAGTGCAAGAACAAGGGTCAAACACCCCCTCCCCCTGCATAGCTTCTCAGATCCAAAACTGGCTGCATTTCATTAAAGATGAGGCCGCCAACAGATCCAATTGCAGACCTGCTGTTCTGGCCATCAAGATGGCTTGAGCACTAGATAAGCAGAGGGAGATGCCTCCCTCTGTATATGAACCACAGAAGGCCTCTCATGGCCCAATATTCACCAGGGCTGGATAGGATAGCTCAAAGGTCACTTTTGCTCTCTCTTACCCAGTATTTTACTATCTCAGTGTTTTATTTATCCATATATATATGGTGCCTGACAAGCAGCGGCTAAATACCTCAGCTTCCACTCTATTAAATAGCAGGTAATTGTCCCTGAACAAGGGGAGGGAATTTATACAAGCATCTGGCCTCATTTTAAGAGACCACGTTTTCCTCTTTAAACTTGAAAGCTGGAGGGCTGAGCCTATCCAGGTTCATCTGTCTGGTCTTGGGCGAGGGAAGCAAGCAGCAATGATTGGGAAAGGATTGCTTTGCAGCGACTGAGCGAGTGACATTTGCACTGTGGTCCACATAGGAGGGAGGGAGGAATGTGGGAGAGATTCCATTCAGGTCACAGGTAAAGAAGAACTCAACATAACGCTCACTATGCAACAGTTTGCAAAGCGAAACACACCCATCCTTCGAAATCTGCACTTCTCCGAATTTTGTGATGCAGTTCTCCAGCCAAGGAACGTGCAGAGAAATGCTAGGGTAACTTATGCACACAGATGAAAGTATTCATGAAAGCAGCAAATGTTTTGGAATGTGTTCCCCAGTGAGGTCCACCTGGCACCTTCATTGACATCTTTCTAACACCAGGTAAAGACTTATATCGCCCCCCTACCAAGCTTTTGACAAACTACTGTTCGCATGCAGACAAAGCTTCCTGTGTTTGTTACATAGGTGGTTGCCTTTTGTTCTGCTTTATGGTATAAATATATTTATTTGTGTTTTTACCTGAATTATAAGTAGCTTGGAAACCTTCAGGTAATAAGACTGGCTGATCTAGTACCGATAATGATAATGGTGGCGATGTAATTCTTATATTGGGAGAAATCGCTGTGCAAACACTTGTATGTTGGGATAAATCCCTATCCACATGGTGATGGGCAGACAGGCTGTTGGCGTGATGTAGCAGGATCTTCTTGCATTCTTGTATACCCAAGGCACAGTGGTTAAGGGCACCCAAAGGTGTAGAGTCGCAGGACACAGCCTTCCTAGCAACACCCCAGGGAACTGTGGTTCTCACCCATCTACTGGTGCTAGTTTGATGTCTATGGCTAAAAGATGCCCTGGAATCCACATAAGCCATATAATGAGATTCACCACTTTTGGGAATGATCCTTGCAAAACACTGTGGTCACTGAGCTATCACTTGGGTGGTTTTTCCCAAGCTAATCATTTCAATTTCTGGACCACCATCCAATTCGGAAGGATCTCCTAAGGGTGGTTCCATAAAGTGCAGCATCAGTGAGTCTGTTTCCAGGATATAGCATCTGCTGGGGGGAGGAGGGCAGCACACCACTCTCCTCCCAAAACAGTTTCTTTCCCATGATAGATGGGGAAACCAGAGTGGTGGTGCTGTTGGGGAGAGAAACTGTTATGCCAGCAACACCAGTTCTGAGGCCTTATGTGAACATAAGTGAGGGTTTGCAAGATGATGTTGCCACGCGTCCCAGATGATTGGGTCCATCTAGCACAGCATTGTCTACATGGACTGGAAGAGGCTCTCAAGGGTTTCAGACAGGGCGAATTCACAGCGCTGTCTGGAGACACCAGGCCTGAACCTGGGACCTTCTGTGTGCAAAGCAGATGTTCTTCCATTGAGCAACAACCCTTCCCCATTAAGTCTGTGCATTGGGCATGGAGGAAAACAGAAGTTACCCTCAAAACTGCAAATTCCTACTCTAATCTAAGTCCTTCTTCACATGTATGTGTGCTCAGTTTTTGAGAAGCACAACCAGTTTGTATGCAAGATACTGGAGCACACAGTGCTGAAAACAGGTAAAAACAACATGCCCTCACTGCTAATAATTTCAAGCTTCCCAGGAATAGCCACCGTTCAGACAGACTCCTTCACCAGGGAGGGTGTTCCACAAGAGGGGAACCACCACTGAAAAGTCCTGATCAAGGGTTAGTGGCAACTCAGCAGTGGCACCACCAGTAGAGCCTCCTCTGTCAAGCATTGCAAGTCATCACTGATGCATTGCAAGTGATCACTGAATTTGCCCAGTCCTGCTTTTAGTTCTGGAAGTGGGGGACAGCTGATGCACAGCCATATATTGGCTGCCCTGGTTGCAGACAAGCCCCCTGCCAGGAAAGGATAAAGAACTGGCTAGTTCAGCCTTGCCCACCCACCTCACCAGTTACCTGCCAAGAATCTCAACTGACTCTTCACTCTTAATTCCCCATTTCCGGAAGTTGCACCACTACAGTCGTCCTCGTCATCACAGCCCCCACTTCCTGCTTCATCCTCATCTTCTGGTTTCTCCAGATTTTTCCGGCGAGAGATGGACATTCCTTTTAGGAGCTGGAAGACAATATATTTAAGGGGGAAAGGATCAGAGGGGCTTCAAATGCCAGGACATCACATCTGTTGCCTTTGATTCTTATGTAACTTTTATATTGTTGTATTCTCTGTAAGTCCTGTATCCCTCGTAACACCATGTATCCCTTACACCCCCAGGAGTTCCCTGTGGTCTGTGGGAGAGTTTCTCCTACAAGTTCCAAAGATCTGCTGTTACTCGGAGCAGGGCTTTTATTGTGGCTTCCCCAGTTCTCTGGAATAGCATCCTTGTCTAGATATGACAAGTACCTACTACATGTACTTTTCAAAAACAGCTGGAGACATTTTTTAAAAAATAATATTTATTACTTTTCCAGCCATTTAAACACTACACACACAAAAAAAGGAACAATACAATACAATACAAAAACACTACACAACACTAACACATTCAACTAACAAAACAGAACAAAAACAAACGAAGGCAGTTTAAAACACCTCAAACATTTTCAATATCTTATCTTTCATTCACTTATTTCAACGACCTCCTCACACCTCCCTTTTTGTATTCCACTTCTATTAATTGTTTCAGCAATTCCTTTCCATCTTCCTCTGTTTTCTATCCTATAATTATCTTAACACATTCTAACCTTATTTTTTCCTTTAAGATTCTATTAATCTATTTATACTTAATTCCTTATAACATTTCTACTAAAGCCATATAACTTCATTCCAACATTCTTCTAACATTCATTAATTTTACAATATTTCTGTAAATAGTTGTCAGGGGCTCAGGAGCAGAGGCACAGGAAAGGGAGGAAATAGAGAGCGAGGGGGAGGAATCCGAAGGAAATGTTAGCGATGACAGCGGCCCGAGGTCTCTGAGTCTTTCCAGCGAATCGGAAGATTCACAGAAAGGGGCTCCCATGGTCAGAGCAAGGGGGGTACCTAGGGGGACACCCCAGGAAGAAGGGGCCAGAGGGGACTCAGAGAGCAGCAGTTGGAAATCAGGACCAGCTTCCCCACCAGAGCGCAGTAGGGGGGAGGAGTCCCAGGTATCGGGATCAGGCGGCTCACCGCCAGCGGGAGGAGATGAGTCAGGATTGGCCACGCCTCCATCGGAGAGCGAGGAAACGGTCAAGAGGAAGGTTGGAGGCTGGGCGCGCGCGCCAAGTTCAAATGTACAGGAGGGAGGCGCAGTTGGTAGCCCGGATAGGGAGCCAGGTCCTAAAGCCCGCCGAAAGGAGGGAGAGGAGTCAGGGGGGTCAGCGTCAGCGTCAGAAGAGTCCAGAAAGGAGGGGACCCCGGGGGGCAGAAGGACCCAGAGGAGAAAGGAGAGACGGAAGAGGTGGAGTAAGGTTAGAGTCTTAAACTGGTGTACAGGGGGTGGAGACTCAGATGGAGCTTCGCCGGTCTAGCTTCTAAGACGTAGAGCTGCGCGCTGCGGCTTGAAAATGGAAACTGTACTTCAATAAAGACTGTTGTACATTACTACCGGCTAGCGTTGGTCCTCTGTGAGCTGGGACCTGGAGGCAGCTCTGACAATAGTCTTTAAACTTTTTCCAGTCTTCTTCCACCGACTCTTCTCCCTGGTCTCGGATTTTGCCAGTCATTTCCGCCAATTCCATATAGTCCATCAACTTCATCTGCCATTATCCAACACTTCAGTGTTTTCAAGAAGCAGCCATTCTCTCTGCCAGCAAAAAGCAGCTGGTTCACAACAAAGTTTAAGGTCTAGCAGGGCAAATCCACCTCCTTCTTTGGCATCAGTCAATATCTTAAATTTTACTTGAGGCTTCTTGCCCTGCCAAACAAATCTGAAAACATCCCTCTGCCACCTCCTGAAACAATCCATCCCATCCGAAACTTGCAATGTTTGAAACAAAAGCAACATCCCCGGCAACACAGCAACACTCATCCCCACCACAGCAACTCGGCCCAACAATGACAACTTCAAATTTGCCCATATTTCCAAATCCCCCTACGCTTCAATCCAACGTCCTTCACAATTATCCTTAAATAGATTCACATTTTTGGCAGTCATGCTAACCCCCAAATACCTCTCTTTCTCAACCAATGTTAGTCCTGTCTCCTCCTGAAACTCTGTCAAGCTTTCTTTTTCCAATTCAGGTAGGGCTCTGATCCTCAAATTCGTCTGTTTTTCTTTAAGTTCAATCATAACAAGCGTCAACTTATGTTCATCAAGTTGCCTCTGTAGGGCCGGGACTCTCTCTCTCTCCAGTTGTGTTGCTTTACATTCAGCAGCAATGACTGTCCCTGGCTTCATCCGCAGTTTGCCGTATCAAAGTAGATTCCTGTATCAATTTCTGGATGGTTTCTGTATTGGTATTTATACTTTCTGCAATTAAGTCAATTTTAATATTTACAGCATCCACTTTTGCATTTATCACGTCTGTTTTCTTGTGAAGCTGTTCCAGCGAATTGTTTATCTTCACTAATGCAACCGCTAAGGCCTCTTCTGTCGACATTCCTCTTGGTTTTAAGTGTTCCTTTCCATTTGCCATAACACTTAAAAGATTCAAGGTCAATCCCAGAGTCTCACAGTTTTTTATCTTGCAGCTGGAAATTCCCCTAGCCCAGCTCTTGTAAAGCAACCAGTTTCAAAAGCTTCCACTAGGGGAAACAGTTTCTATTTGTATTAATCAGTATTGTCCTCTTTTAAACACAGTTCCAATAATCCAAAGTTAGTTTCAGTTTTCAGTTACTTTTACTCCTTTTTAAAAAAAAACAACAGCCGGAGACAGTAGAAACAATGTATTCTCTTGTTAAGCTAGCTGTCAATGAACGTTCTAAACACTGTCAATGAACATTCCAAAAGACATCAATCCTGCTAGCAGCCCGTTTCCAGGGTCAGAGCGGTGGTATTTTAGCTCTCTTCACTCTCTCCTACAGGCATATTCAGTCCACCACTTCCCCCCCCTCTTCTCCTGTCTCCAAGGGGGGGTTTAATGTTCTTTGCCGATGGAAATTTAGTCTTTTACAAAAGGCTTTCCAAGACTTCAGCTTGCAACCTCATTGCTTCAGTCTATTTACAAAAGGGGGAGGCGGACTTCCTGTATTGAACCTCCCTGTTTCGATGCCAAATTAAACATTTAAAAATCCAATTCTCCCACTTCAGCTCTACTCATGGGTAATTACTTTAGAGTCAAATTGTCCACAGGAAAAAGTCAGTGCTCTCCGGCAACAGCTATGCGGCTTTGCTCCGTGGAAGAAGAAGACGATTCGAAGCACCGCGCCGCTCACGCTACGTCGCTCTGGACCCCCGAAACCGGGTTTCCCCGTGAGTAGGGGAGGTGCAAAAGGTGCCCACCAAATCCCACACTCACAGGCTTCTCCCGCCTGTGATTTTTTACGGGTCTCCGCCTTCGCCGTGGCGGCCAGACCCAAATTCCCACGGGGCAAATTCCTCCCGATCAGAGGAATTCCGCCATTACCGGAGGCACCAACCCGGAAGTCAAAAACAGCTGGAGACATTTTTGTTCCACAGGCTTTCCTTCCTGGATGAATGGGTCTTTGACACAAGGGCCCACTTGTCAGGGTTTTAGTCTTGTCTTAAAAGTATTTGATGATTGTCTTTTTCCCCTCTTTTTATGTATAAATTTAGAAGGCAATCAACAAATTAAATGTAGTATCATCCTCATCATTAATAAAAGTTTGCAGACTATTAAGCTGGGTGGTTTGTTTCAGGTACAATCTTGAGTCTGTGGTTTTACTGGTCAAACTTCACCCCCTGTTCCCCTTTGCTGCTGCTGAGCAACACCAAACCTTAACTGAAGGATCAAGTGGGCATTATTGCATTCACCAGAATTTGGCCTTGATTAGATCTCTAGATTAATAGCCAAAAGCTCAAGGAAATTTCAGCAAATGTGCAGCTTAGTTGTTAGAGCAGGCCGAACCAATTCAGGGGGCTGGAGGGGGGTGCCATTTCTTAAATGCTTCCCTTGCAAGTCAGAGTGTCAAGTATGCTATTTTCACAAACACATTAATTTTTATGCACACTTTATCCTAGCATCTGCATTTTTGTTGTGGGAAATCTCAGAAAACTGTGAATGGATTTCAAAGGGTGACTACATTGCAATGTGCACATTGCTTCAAAAAGCACAAATTATTTTGGACAACAGCCATACAAGAAATATGTAAAATAACTAAGCAAGTATTAGAAATCACCCCAGAACTGGCCCTACTAAACATCTTCCAAGACAACAATGCCCACTTACACCACAAAGAACTCCTAACCCACCTGCTCTCAGCAGCCAGAAATACCATAACCAGACACTGGAGAGACCTGTCAGGAGTAAGCCTGGACCAGTGGTACCAAATAGTATGGGAAACAGCCCTACTAGAAAAATTAACCAATAAACTGAAACTGACACGGGGACAAACATAAGAAGACGCCTTTACCCCGGTATGGCTCCCCTTTATCACGTACACAGCCCAACAAGACAATGACAAGAATCCAACAACAATATACAAATCAATATGGCTAACCTGATCCAAAACACCCACCCACCCCACTCACACATGAAAACAAAGTTCACCACAGCCAACCCCAAACAAGCAACCGCACCCTAGGCCAACCCCAACCTCTCTCACCACCAAAGGAACACAAGCAAATAGCAAAGAGAACCCGCACAAACAACGCTGACACAAAACCCCACACATACATTAAGCAAAATAGAAACATCGCCTCCCGACCCCACCTCGCCTCCCCCCCCGCCACCTCCCCCCCCTCTTTCTTCCTAATGTAACCCTAATGTCTCAAAAAATGAAACTGACCTATGGAAAACGTAACTTGAAAAAAGAGATATTGCGCATACCTTTGTAAACCAAGAAAACTTTAATAATAATAAAAAAGCACAAATTAAGTAGGTTTGCCTTTAAATGTGAACTGAACTGGATTGCTGCCCACTCTCTGTGGAGCAGCCTGCCTTCTATCCCGTCAGACTCCATCCAGCCCTGGACCACTGCGATGTCTCAGTCTACCGAGATTCTACTTCAAGGAAGATGCCAGAGGTTGAATTTGGGATCTTCTGCAAGCGAAGCATGACCTCTGCCACTGAGCTAAGGCCTTCCCCAGCACTGAAACAACTGGGCAACGGGTGGGTGCTTGCCCTGGCTCTGAACTGCGACTCTCGAGTCCTTAATTAGGGGTGCCAACTGCCAAAGATTGCAGCAGTTTTCAAAATAACTGAACCAGTGCCTCCTAACCAGTGACATTCTTGAATTGTTCAAATG
The DNA here is from genome assembly GCF_964188315.1 of Podarcis muralis. Classification (NCBI taxonomy): domain Eukaryota; kingdom Metazoa; phylum Chordata; class Lepidosauria; order Squamata; family Lacertidae; genus Podarcis; species Podarcis muralis. Next base: position 49,236,231 of record NC_135673.1, read on the forward strand.
AAGGTTCATGCAGGCTGAGAAGTATCTGTTACTTCCACTGTGACGCTCATAGCTCTGGAATTTACTACTCTTCTTTTTCTTCTATAAAGAGGGGCTCAAATACCAGAGTCAATATTTTAAGAATATATTCTAAAATGGGGAGTTATTGTGGACTATGCAAGGATTTAGCCAGCTTCATTCCATAGCAAAAGGCTGCTTCTTTGAGTGTTTTTGAAATACTTGGAATATGTCGAGCCAGGTTTTGAAAAATTTTGTGGAGTCTGCAGTTTGCACGGCTGTGGAGTTACACTTGTGGCATCTGACCTCATATGTCCGCAGTAATATAAAAACTTTCCCTCATGTTTGTCTTAGAGGAGCAAACTTTCATTAAGAGTCCTTTGGTCTGCTGCTATAAGTTCCTTTCTTAAATATTTATAAGAGAACATCTTTTTAAAAGTTGCTTTTTAAAAAATCACAGCAAGTAATGGGTTTATTCACACTAAACAATAAATATTTAAACCCCATTGTAACCACCGCCAGATCATTCAAGGTTTGGCAAGAAAGTCACAGAAACTTTTCCAGGATCCGTGGAGTTTCGCAGGGCTCCTAGGAAGCCTTTGCAAACACAGGTTCTTCATATACACTCGCTGATTGACAAGGAATGGATGGCTATGCAATCACAGGAAGCAGCAGCCCTATGCGGATCCTGAACCACTCATGTCAGAGATCTGATGTCAAAGCATCAGGAAATGAAACAGCCCCACGACTGCCGACCTCCCCAAGTGTCCCTATTTTCCAGGGACACTTCAGGATTTACAGAAGCCATCTTGGTTTCAGATGTGAACCCGAATTTTCTACTTTTCCTTGGGTAAAGGAAAAGTCCAGTCGTGGCCGACTCTGGGGTTGCGGAGCTCATCTCGCTTTACTGGCCAAGGGAACCGGCGTACAGCTTCCGGGTCATGTGGCCACCATGACTAAGCCACTTCTGGCGAACCAGAGCAGCACACGGAAACGCTATTTACCTTCCTGCCAGAGCGGTACTTATTTATCTACTTGCACTTTGAGGTGCTTTCGAACTGCTAGGTTGGCAGGAGCAGTGACCGAGCAACAGGATCTCACCCCGTCACGGGGATTCGAACCGCCGACCTTCTGATCAGCAAGTCCTAGGCTCTATGGTTTAACCCACAGCGCCACCCACGCCCCTTTTCCTTAGGACGTCCCTATTTTAATCAGAGAAATGTTGGAGGCTGTGGCTCAGTTATGTGACCCCCCGAGCCAAGCAGATAAGTAACTATACAACCTTTAGAAGACATCTGAAGGCATTCCTATATCAGGAAGTTTTTAAATATTTTATGTTTTATTATGTTTTTATATATGTTGGAATCTGCCCAGAGTGGTGGGGTATAAATATTATTATTATTATTATTATTATTATTATTATTATTATTATTGACACCCCTATTTTCATCAGAGAAATGTTGGAGGTATGTGACTGGCTTGTAACTGGCTTGTATTATTTTAAAGAGTTCTGCCAGTAAAAGTTTGAATAATACTTTTATGGGTCTGGACAATGATTTATTCCAAAAGGAGTCAGTTATTATGCTTCCAGTTGTTTCAAACTGCACAATATCAGTATCTGCAACAGTTTTAGAGTAGGGTGCAGCTGCACTGGGTGTCCCACTGCAGGGGGGGGGGTACCAGAATAACGCTGTATAATGGAGCACAGGAGGCGGGGGAAGTGAATTTTAGTGTTGCACAGGATGGGAGTAGCCAGGTTTTTTTGTTGCGGGGGGCAGAACCGACATGATTGGTCAGTTAATTAAGGCATCTGAAGGCAGCCCTGTTTAGGGAAGCTTTTAATGTTTGATGCATTACTGTATTTTAATATTTGGTTGGAAGTCGCCCAGAGTGGCTGGGGAAGCCCAGCCAGATGGGCAGGGTATAAATAAATTATTATTATTATTATTATTATTATTATTATTATTATTATTATTATTGCTATTGTTTTGCTTGATCTGGGGGGAGGCAACTGCCCCTCTGCCCCGCCTTGGCTATGCCCATGTTGCACAGGGTACAGCTGAAATTTGAGGGCCCCAAATCCACCTCTGTCCTTCAGTATTACCTAATTACCCAAGCACTCCCTGCAACGGGTAAGGGATACTTTGCATGTTAGCAAAACAACAGCTGCACACCTGTACATAAAGTGTAGCTGCTATATTTGTGACTGTCCTGCCACCATCTCCAGCCAATCAGGCTTTGAGGCTTCTGCAGCAACAGAAAAAAAATAATAAACTGCTGAGACCATACAAGGATAACACAACAGCAACAATATAAAGTAGACTCAAGGCAATGCTGGCTCCATTACACTGCCTTCAAATCTCGGGGGGGGGGGGGGTGTTATGTACTGAAGTTCATAACTTATGTACTGAAGTTCTCACCCTGGGCCAGCAGGGGAATACTGTAGATAGTTATGCAAATGAAGGATCGAAAGTGACGTTCAGTGATTGGATAGTTTTAGAAAATGGCAACAGTTACATTGTTCTGGAGCTCTATATAAGCAGGCTGACTGAGCTCCTCAGCTTAGTTCTGTTCCAGCTTACAAATAAAGAGCTGCTTTGGAAGAATCGCTGTGTTGTCTGATATGTTCACCCACAACTTAACACTGGTGACGAGGATGGGATCGATGGATATCAGAGCACAGCCAGACACGGCCACCCTCTAAGCTGAGCTGAATCACTGAGCTGAAACACGGAGCGAAATCACTGAACAGAACCAATTCAGAGTTGACCATTCTGGCTAGAGCACTGTGTTCTATCCATCGCCCTCCACGTTGGCATCAGAACCATGACTTCACTCATGCCTCTACCGCCGTTTGCCCCAGCCTCTGAATCATGAGATGCCTACCTCGCTCAGTTTGACTGCTACCTCCAAGCCAACGAGCTGATGGAAGTATCACAGGAGCGTAAGCTGGGCCTATTCCTCAGCCTCTGTGGGCCTGAGGTGTTTGAGACGGCGCGAGCATTGGTTGCGCCTGAAGCAGTACAGGCAACAACATGGGACATGATTCAAGAGAAGCTCCGCAACCACTACGCGCCAAAGCCGTCCAAGACTGCTGCCCGCCATGCGTTCTACCACTGGAACCAGGCAGAGGGGGAGTCAATCAGCAACTACACCACCACCCTCAGACAGGCTGCAATGCACTGCGAGTTCCGAGACTTAGACGATGCCCTGATGGATCGAATCGTCTGCGGGGTCCGGGACATCCATCTGCAACGGCGTCTCCTCGCCAAGCCAGACCTCACGCTACAGAAAGCCATTGAGGAGGCTGTGGCCTCAGAAGCTGCTGAACGCTCCGCCCAGGAGATCCGCAAGTCCAGCAGCCCGCGTCTTGCTAGGAAGCCAGTTCCAGTGCATCATGAAGAGGCCAGCAGTGATGAGGCATCCTCCAGTGAAGACGATGACGTGCACCAGACAAAGCGGGAGCGCAGGAAGTTCCAACAGAGGTCCAAGGGCCAACCGGAATGTGCCGGCTGCAGAGGCAACCATTCCCGTGCCAAGTGTCGATTCAGAGACGCCATCTGTAGGAAGTGTTCCAGAAGGGGCCACATCGCTAAGGTCTGCTGATCGGCTCCATCTGACACTCCCCCTTCACCGACTCGCAAGTCCAAGTCTTCACTCCAGTCTGCCAAGGAAAGCTGTTTCACTCTCACCAACTGCCGCTGCCCGTCTGGAACCACGATTGGCCAAACCGACTCGCCTATGCGACGCAAGCCGAACGTCACGGTGCTCATTGAAGGAGCTCCATGTGACGTGGAGATCGACACCAGGTCTGCCCTGTCCATCGTGTCTTGGAGCACCATCAAAAGACTGGTACCCAGAGTGTCCAAAAGGCAACTCGACTCTCACCGCGTACACGTGAGAGACTACTAGGGAATCGACATTCCCGTGGTAGGCGTTGGCCAGTTCCGGATCGCCTTCAAGGATTTTTCGGGCCTGCTCCGACTGGTGGTGGTCGAAGGTTAGCGGCCAAGCCTCCTAGGGCTAGACTGGTTTGATGCCCTCGGCCTGGAAGTCACCGGCATCAACTGCATCTCTAACGCAGAGACTGAGGGTCTGGTCAAAGACTTTGCAGAGGTTTTTGACGGCACTTTGGGGCAATATACAGGTACGCCCATCTCCTTTAGCCTTGATCCACAAGTCGCCCCCATCAAGCTAAAGCCACGCTGGGTTCCCTTTGTTCTCAAGGCTAAGGTGGACAAACAACTGGACAAGCTGATCGCCCAAGGAGTTTTGGAGCCGGTTGACCATGCCAAGTGAGAAAGCCCCATCGTCACGCCTGTCAAGCCGGACGGGTCAGTAAGAATCTGCGCCGACTACAAGTGCACGATCAACAAGGCACTTCAGCAGCACGCTTACCCGGTTCCTGTTGTCCAACACCTGTTGCATTCCCTGGGTGAGGGTAAGGTCTTCGCTAAGCTGGACCTTGCCCAAGCCTATCAACAACTGCCCGTCGATGATGCCACTGGTGAAGCCCAGACGATCGTCACCCACCGAGGCGAATTCCGTTGCCGCCGTTTGCAGTTCGGGGTGAGTGTGGCTCCTGGCATCTTCCAAAGCCTTATGGAGCTTCTCCTGCAAGGGCTTCCGGGCGTGGTACCATATTTTGATGACGTCTTGGTGTCCGCAGACTCACCAGCAGCGCCTCCGTGCCGTGCTGACCAGGTTCCAGGAGACCGGGCTCAAGGTAAAGAGGGAGAAGTGCCAGATCGCTGTTCCACAGGTGGAGTTCCTGGGCTATTTTATCCTCGCCTCCGGCCTTCACCCGACCACATCCAAGATCCGCGCTATCCAGCAGGCCCCCATCCCAAAGAACAAGACGGAGTTGCAGGCGTTCCTGGGGCTGCTGAACTTTTATACCATGTTCCTGCCCCACAAAGCCATGGTGGCTGAGCCTCTTCACCGACTCCTCAGCACAAAGACGCCTTGGTCCTGGGGTCATCGGGAGACGGCGGCCTTCAACGCGGTCAAGGCTTTTCTTTCATCGGACAGTGTGCTGGTACAGTACAGCGAAGCCAGGCCGCTGGTCCTTGCCTGCGACGCCTCATCTTTTGGCATCGGCGCTGTCCTTAGTCACAGTTTTCCAGACGGAAGAGAAGCACCGCTCGCCTACTTTTCCAGGACGCTATCTCTGACTGAACGGAATTACAGCCAGCACGACAAGGAGGCACTGGCACTTGTGGCTGGAGTGAAGAGGTTCCATTAATACCTCTACGGCAGGACTGCAAGGGCTTCCGGGCGTGGTACCGTATTTTGACGACGTCTTGGTATCTGCAGACTCACACCAGCAGCTGTTCGAGCGCCTCCATGCCATGCTGACCAGGTTCCAGGAGGCCAGGCTCAAGGTAAAGAGGGAGAAGTGCCAGATCACCGTTCCACAGGTAGAGTTCCTGGGCTATCTTATCGACGCCTCCGGCCTTCACCCGACCACATCCAAGATCCGCGCTATCCAGCAGGCCCCCATCCCAAAGAACAAGACGGAGTTGCAGGCGTTCCTGGGACTGCTGAACTTTTATAACATGTTCCTGCCCCACAAAGCCACGGTGGCTGAGCCTCTTCACCGACTCCTCAGCACAAAGACGCCTTGGTCCTGGGGTCATCGGGAGACGGTGGCCTTCAACGCGGTCAAGGCTCTTCTTTCATCGGACAGTGTGCTGGTACAGTACAGCGAAGCCAAGCCGCTGGTCCTTGCCTGCGACGCCTCACCTTTTGGCATCAGCGCTGTCCTTAGTCACTGTTTTCCAGACGGAAGAGAAGCACCGCTCGCCTACTTTTCCAGGACGCTATCTCTGACTGAACGGAATTACAGCCAGCTCGACAAGGAGGCACTGGCACTTGTGGCTGCATTAATACCTCTATGGCAGGACTTTTGACCTCATCACCGACCACAAGCCGCTCCTGGGCCTCCTCGCCGGTGATCGTCCAACTCCACCGGTCCTCTCACCGCTCATGCTGCGATAGACTGTTTTCCTGGCTGCCTACCACTACCGGCTCGTCCATCGCCCGGGGAAATCGATGGGCCATGCCAATGCCCTCAGCCGTTGCCCTCTTCCAGCGTTTGTGGAAGACCCGGCTCCTGCTTCATCGCTCCTCCTGATTGAGGATCTTCCAGCAGTGTATCGGCTGCCACTGTGGCCTCCGCATCTGCCCAGGATTGCACCATCAGCCGTGTGCTCAACTGGGTGTGGAGGGGGTGGCCACAAGGGCCTTTTGCATCGGAGTTCCAGCCCTTCGCAACCAGACAACATGAACTCTCGGCTCATCGCGGCTGTGTGCTGTGGGGAGACCGCGTCGTGATTCCCCAAAGACTGCGTCAATGTGTTCTGGAGGCTCTGCATGTTGGCCACCCGGGAATCGTCAAAATGAAGGCGTTGGCTCGGTGTTACGTCTGGTGGCCTAACATGGACAATGCCATCACTGCCTGGGTGTCCGCCTGTCAAGCGTGCCAAGAATCGAGGCCTGCACCACCAGCAGCTAAGGGACACACCTGGGAGACGCCCAAGACACCCTGGTTGAAGGTGCACATCGATCTGGCCAGCCCCTTTCATGGCCGGACCTCTATGGTAGTGGTGGACGCCTATTCCAAATGGCTGGAGGTGGCCCTGATGCCCTTCACCACTACCGAGGCCGTCATCCGGGTGCTGCGAGGCCTCTTTGCAACGCATGGGTGTCCTGATGTCCTTGTCTCCAACAACGGACCGCAGTTCACGTCAGGCATTTTTGAGCGGTATCTTTTGGGACTGGGCATCCGCCATGCCCTAACAGCACCATTTCATCCATCCAGCAACGGGCAAGCGGAGAGAATGGTGCGCTCGGCAAAAGAGGCACTGGCGCGCCTGGACCGGGGAGACTGGCATGAGCGGGTCGCCGAATACTTGTTCATGCAACACATCACCCCTCATGCGGCCACAGGGCGGAGTCCTGCTGAACTGCTTATGGGCCGCCACCTCAGGTCCCCGCTCGACCGGCTGCACCCGGACTTTGCCGTGGCCGAACCCCCAGGCTGTGCCAACGCGCCACGGTCATTTGTTCCAGGAAACCAGGTCTTTGCCCGGAACTATGTGGGAGACATTCCTTGGGTGCCAGCCACAGTAGTGGGAGTCACTGGACCTCGCTCGTACCAGGTGGCACTCGAAGACGGACGCTTGTGGCGCTAGCCAGCTTAGGCACAGTGTTGGGGACTTGGACACTACCGTGGTGCCCCCAACTGCGCTCGTGGCTCCGGAAGAGACACTTACAGATGGTGAGGCTCCACCTCTCTCGCAAACTGCCAGCGTGGAGCCGAACCAAGCCACTTCAGAGGGTCTGCCAGACTTACCACATACTCAGACTACTCCACTTACGGAGGTTCCATCCACAGCAGCAGATCCAGGGGACTTGCTTTCAACACCACCTAGGGTCTCGCCACAGCCTCAGCAAGAATTGGGTCGTCCCCCCCCCCCGGACTTGGCTACCAGCCCCCGGCGGTCTGGCAGAGTTTCCAAATGCCCAACTTATTTAAAGGACTATGTTGTTGGACATGTATCACTATTGGTCTAAATATGTGAAATGTAACCGATATGCTTTTGTACCTAATTGAACCGTTACGTGTGATGCTGTATATAAGGAAACCATTACGATTGTAACTAATGCCTTATCTCGGTGGGGAGGGGTGTTATGTACTGAAGTTCTCACCCTGGGCCAGCAGGGGAATACTGTAGATAGTTTGTATGCAAATGAAGGATTGAAAGTGACGTTCAGTGATTGGATAGTTTTAGAAAATGGCAACAGTTACATTGTTCTGGAGCTCTATATAAGCAGCCTGACTGAGCTCCTCAGTCAGTTCTGTTCCAGCTTACAAATAAAGAGCTGCTTTGGAAGAATCACTGCGTCGTCTGATATGTTCGCCCACAACTTAACAGGGGGGATCCTATCGTTTGCACATAGCTTAAGGCTGTTATTCAACGTGCTTTTCTAATAAAGTGTTCTATTTCTGCACAGCGGCTTGAATGTTTCAGTCTTTCAGCTTCTGAAAGAGTCAGACCCACAAGCCATGACAATTTCCTATTAAGTAACAATTACAACTGTTTCCCTCCCTGTCGCTGGAAAAAAAATTGCATTTGGTGGTTTCTCTGCCTTTAAATAGCTGCTCTTGCTGAGTTGCTACCCTGACATTATGGCTGATTCTCATCTTGTGGCAAGAGGCTGGAAAATATGCAACCCGATAATCACTGAGAGCAACATGTAACAATAAGCAGGTTTTAACTTAATGATAATTTATCCAGCTGCAAGTGTTTAACCAGAACTTTCTCTCCCCCCCCCCCCCCCCCCCGCCAAACCAGGATGGCAAAAAAAAGAAGCCACCAACCCAACCCAACACCCACAAGGAGGACAACAAATCAATCCTGGGCATGTGCTGGAGACCTTATGGTCTCAGGGCAGTTTACAATACAGTTTAAAACAGTTTCAAAACTTACAATTAAAAGCCAGGACCTGCCTCTCCACAAGATGGCTGGTGGGTGGCAACAGGAGAATGGGCCTTTCCTGTGGTGGCTCCTCATTTGTGGAATGCTCTCCCAAGGAAGGCTCCTCTGGTGTCTTCATTAAACACCTTTCGTAAATGTTTCTCTTCAATCAAGTTTGGGACTGATTGACATTCTATGACTTTTAAAATGTGTTTGTGGGAGGGGGTTATTTTGTATTTTTCTCATTTTGCTTTTTCCTGTTCTGAACCACCCTGGGATCTTCAGATGAAGGGCAGTATACACATTTAATACACAATATTAATAAGATCCCACAATGCTCCAAAATATTAGTTCCCAAAGCAGCAAAAACTGTGCTAAGTGATTCAATTATAATTAAAAAAACAAAGGGGGGGGGAGGACACATGCAATGCAGGCCATAGCCAGCAGTAAATCACATAAACTAAGAGCAATTAACTCTTTATTTGCTGAAACATGGTCAGCTCAGGTGTGTCAGACCTAATGAGCACAGCAACTCTTCTCAGTAGATGTTGCCCCAGTTGTAGAGACTGGAGGTTCCCGCAGCTGCCTCAGTCTCCTCCTCCTCTGGGTTCTTCTCAAGTAATCTGAGACTATGTTAGTTTGCCTGTTTTTGTTCCTGCTGCTTCATACCTCTTCTGGTCCTTGTAAACTGGAGTGCAGGGGAGCTTCTCACAGCAGGAAGGGGAGACACCGATGCTTCTTCATCAGCCTAACTCCTCTCCTGCTTTGGCTTCTGTCTCTGATTCTGACTGCTCTCTGCCACAGACTCTCGCTGCTCACTATACCCTGTGACCTCTTCCAGGCTTCTCCCTCTTCTCCCCCTGACTGCTCATTGTCATCCCACCATCACTCTTCTGGCTCTGAGCCTTCTTCCTTTTGGGGGTTCCCCAGCTGGGGCCTTCCACCATTCCTCTGTACCCAGCTGGTCCATGACAAAGCAGCACAAAAACTAAGAAGATCAGAAGCTGCCTTATGCAGAGTCAAAATATTGACTAACCTCGTTCAGTCCTGTCTACACTAACTGGCAGCAGTGGCTCTCCAGGGTTTCAGCCAGGGGACATTCCCAGCACTACAAGGAGAGGTCACCAGGGACTGAACACGGGACCTTCTTCATGAAAGAGCATGTGCTCCACCAATGAGTGACAACCCTTCCCCCAGAAGCAGTAAGAAATAGCATAAAGCCTGCTTGAATCAGCGAGTCTTTGGCACCTGTCAAAATGAGGCAAGGGAAAGGGCATGACTGGTTTCTGCATGGAGGCCACTGGGCAGCCTTAGCGCCACCACCAAAAAGGCTGTGTACATAGAGATGTAGTTCAGGGTCCCCAATGACCACCTTAAGGTATGGGGTAATTCCATATACAGGTAGAGGGGAATTCTTAACATATCCTGATCATAAACCACTGATTGCTTTATCTAGCCCTTGTTATATCAAAACAAAGGTCTACTTACAGATCAGCAAGTTGCAGTTTCTGAGCGAAATTTATTTTTCACTGCATTTACATCCCACCTTTTTCTCCAAGGAGCTCAAGGTGGCATGCAAGATGGTTCTCCCCTTCTTCATTTAATCACCACAACCAACCCTGTGAGGTAGGCTAGGCTGAGATGCAGTGACTGTCCCAAGGTCTCCCAGTGAGCTTCATGGCCCAGTGGGGGATTTGAACCCTAGTCTCCCCGGTAAGAGTCCAACACTCTAAACACTACCCCATACTAGCTCTCATTTAATCACACACACCAGGGTGCCTGCATTTGCCAACCCCAATATACATATAACAGGAGTGTGGGACAGATAGGCAGTATCAATGGAGTCAGCAAAGGTTGGGGGGGGGGGCGTGTATAGCTCCTCAAGCTACCATTCACCCACCCCTACACCTCCTGTGTCAAAATCTTTTATTTCCTTCCATTTTTACCCTCCCCCCTTTCTTTCACCATGGAGCCCAAGAACAGGGGGCAGGCACTTCCCAGACTGCCTCCCTCCTTATTACCAGCAAACACAGCAAGAGTCTTACCACTATTCCAAACTGAAGCTGTCAATGAATAATGAAAGTTATCCTGCCCTTTTAAGGGTATTTTTTTAAAGCTTCTCAACACCCCCCCCCCCAATTAAGCATAAACAAAACAGCAAACTGTGACCTCAATCGTTAAGATAAGTGCAGAAGGTTTATTTCAAGCAAAGGGTTCCCTTAGGAGTCTGCCAAGGCAAAAAAAGGAGAGTCTGAATTAATATTTATACTCTTCCTGGAGTGCATATTTCTCCTTTAATTTAGTCTGCATGACTGAAAAGAATTTAATAAAAAAAGTTCCAAGGGCTGTGCTGAAATTCTTGGCATATTTTTCTATAAGCCCTTGGACAATCATCAAGCGTGGAGATTGGAAAGGGTTGATAATGGTTCTGCAGCTAAAACAATAGTTTAAATGGCAAGGAAAATTGGACCATGCAGAGCTGAAGGAGGGAACAGAGAAGAGGGAGGCTGTGGTGTAGTGAGGGAGAGAGCAAGAACCCTGGACCATCGCTCTTTCTCACCTTTCTGTTATCCCACCTGTACATCCACAGGTGAAACTGGTGAGGTGAAACACAGAAGTCGCTCCATTTCCAGAGGCAGCAATACCTCAGAATTCCAGTTACTGAATGCTGCCTCTGGAAGGAAGGCAGGATCCATTTATGTCCTGCTTCAGAGCTTTCCATATGCATCTGTCTGGCCACTCAGCACTAGACTCTGCACTTGATGGTCTTTGGTCTGATCTGCAAGAAAATAAAGATGTGCCTGGTGGATCAGGCCCCTGGCCCACCTGGCCCAGCAACCTGTTCTCATTTTGGCCAACCAGATGCTGCCGTGAGAGGCCCCAAGGAGCACCTGGGCCCAACAGCAACTCCTTCTCTGCCTGTGGCTTCCAGAAACTGGTATCCAAGGGTGGAAGGTGAGTAAAGCCATAAAAGTATTAATAAATAGTTAAAACCAAGTTTTAGGAACAGGGTTTTCCTTCTCCTAGGTGGGCTGCTTTCTCAGGTTGAGTAGCCCCTCTGATAAATAGCCTCATATGTCACGTCTTCACCCAAAGAGCCATTATCCCCTTTGAAAGAAATCCAAGGGAGGTGCTGAGGTGTTGATTAAATGCAAATTTGTCGTCCCCTGGGGTGACAGGGGCTTCGGGGAAACCATAAAAAAGGTAAAGGATCCCTGACAGTTAAGTCCAGTCACAGACGACTCTGGGGTTGTGGCGCTCATCTCGTTTGTCCGCAGAGTTTTTCTGGGTCATGTGGCCAGCATGACTAACCCGCTTCTGGCAAACCAGAGCAGCGCACAGAAACGCTGTTTATCTTCCCACCAGAGCGGTACCTATTTACCTACTTGCACTTTTGGGTGTGCTTTCGAACTGCAAGGTTGGTAGGAGCTGGTACGGAGCAGCGGGAGCCCACCTTGCTTTAAACTGCACTTCTGAGGAAGACAAGTCAGGTTTATTGTTACTATAGTTTATTTTTTGTGTGTGTTTCTTATTGTAAACCACCCTGTGATCCTCAGGTGAATGGTGGTATAGAAATTTCATAAATAACTTCCATAGAGGTGAACACCAGATCCAAGGCATGTCCACGGCTATGGGTTGGGCCAGACTTATTCAGGGACAGCCCCATGGAGGCCATGCTTTCCACGAAGTCCCGAGTGACCCCTTGTAAAGTCGTGTCGGCATGGATGTTAAAATCCCTTAGGACAACCAAACTAGGTGTTTGCAGGAGAACATCTGCCACAACCTGAAGCAGCTCAGGCAGGGAATCCTTGGTGCAGCAGGGAGGTTGGTACACTAAAAGGAATCCTGGACTGCCCCTATTGCCCAACTTCCAGAACATGCACTCAGAAAACTGGGTCTTCCCAATAGGACGCCGGGTGCAAACTAATGACTTCCTAATCTCTGCTGATCATTGGACATCCACTAAGCAAGTCTCTATGGGTGAAGCTTTCCCCAAACTGGGTGCCACCACCAAAAAGGCCTTCCCAAGAAGCCATCATCAGGTGGGGGAATCTGAAGAAGGCCTCCAATGAAGATCTTAAGATCCGAGCAGGAATGTGTGGGGAAACACATTCCTTCCGAATAATCTCCACACCAAAATCAGTGGGGTCTCGTTCCTCCTTTTATAGTTAAAGCTGCCACCTCTCCAGAGTGCATAACAACACTCGTGTCAGGGACTCAAAACCTCACAGTCTGGCTAATGAGCTCCTTAGGGCTCTGTGTTAGTACACAATGAAACTGTCATGAACAGAATCTGAAACATCAGTTAAAAAGGAACACACACACACATATCAACAGTGAGTGATCAGAACATCGCTTCTGAATATTAATTCCCTCCCTACCAAAGCCTAGATCAAGAGATGCATCACATGCCAGACGTGCCTCAGAGAAGAGCAGGACCACACCAGAGGTTGGGAGCCTGCACAGAATATGCACTCAGGCTTCACAGCCCCTTCAGGCATAAAAGGAGAAGGGGGGGCAGGTAGCACTGGCAGGTAACTGGTGGATCCTCTGGACTCACAAGATGCAGACAAAGATGCTGAGAGCTTTATCCTAGTCAAGAGAGCAAACATTTCTCCTTGCTGATCTTCAAGATCCAGCTTTAAAGATAATTATGAGAAATGTTGGACAGAAGTGAAAAAAGATTTAGAAATCTGGTCAAATTTGAAGCTTTCCTTGTCTGGTCGAATTGCAGCTATAAAGATGAATGTATTGCCTAGAATGTTGTTTTTGTTCCAAACATTGCAAATTGTGGACAAGATGGACTGTTTCAAGAAGTGGCAGAAAGACATTTCTAAATTTGTCTGGCAGGGCAAGAAACCCAGAATAAAATTTAAGATTTTAACTGATACAAAGGAAAGGGGGGGATTTGCCCTGCCAGACTTTAAACTATATTATGAATCAGCAGCTTTCTGCTGGTTGAAAGACTGGCTGCTTCTTGAGAATACAGACATTTTGGATTTAGAAGGTTTTAACAATATTTTTGGGTGGCATGCATATTTGTGGTATGACAAGGTTAAAGCTCATAAAGCTTTTAAAAACCATATTGTCAGGAAAGCATTGTATAATGTTTGGATTAAATATAAAGACTTGTTGGAAAACAAAACCCCAAGGTGGTTGTCGCCAATGGAAGCAAAGGCTGGGAAAAGACTCAATATGGAGTCCAAATGGCCGAAATATTGGGAAATTTTGGAACAAGAAGGGGATAAATTAAAATTGCAGAGTTTTGAGAAATTAAAAGATAAAGTGCGAGACTGGCTTCATTATTATCAAATAATGGAGGCTTACAAGTTGGACAGGAAAATTGGCTTCCAGGTGGAAAAATCAAAATTAGAAACAGAATTGTTAGAATCCAAAACTAAGAACTTGTCAAAAATGTATAACTTGCTGTTGAAATGGAATACGCAGGATGAAACGGTTAAATCAGCCATGATCAAGTGGGCACAAGATATTGGTCATAACATTATGTTTGCTGACTGGGAACAGTTGTGGACCACCGGTATGAAATTTACGGCATGTAATGCCTTAAAAGAAAATATTATGAAAATGATTTATAGGTGGTACATGACCCGTCAAGCTTCTAAAAATTTACCACTTGTCTGATAACAAATGTTGGAAATGTAAAGAAAATGAAGGCACATTTTTTCACCTTTGGTGGACGTGCCCAAACATTAAGGCTTTCTGGGAAATGATATATAATGAAATGAAAAAGGTATTTAAATATACCTTCCTGAAGAAACCAGAGGCCTTTCTCCTGGGCATGGTCGGCCAATTGGTGCCAAAGAAGGATAGAACATTCTTTATGTATGCTACAACAGCAGCAAGAATACTCATCGCAAAGTACTAGAAGACACAAGATCTACCCACCTTGGAAGAATGGCAGATGAAGGTGATAGACCATATGGGACTGGCGGAGATGACTGGCAGAATCCGAGACCAGGGAAAAGAGACGGCGGAAGAAGATTGGAAGAAATTTAAGGACTATCTCAGGAAACATTGCAAAATTAATGAATGTTAGAACGATGTTGGTTTAGAAATTAAGTGGTTTTCAGCTGTAATGATTAAGTAAAAAGAAAAGAAAGGTTAAAAATTAAATGAAAATCAAGGGAGAGGATTTGCTGAATCAATAATTAGAAACTGGAATACAGAAAGGGGAGGTATGAGGAGGTCGGGGAAGTAAGTTATAAGAAAATAAGGGATTGAAATTATACTTGTTTTTTGTTTGTGTTCTGTTTGTATTATTGTTTTTATTTTATATAATTTTTGAAACTTTAATAAATATCTTTTTTTAAAAAAAAAACAAGATCCAGCTTTAAACCACTGAATTTGGCAACCTTAAGTGACTAGCACACACCAGTGATGGGCGGGGCCAAAGTTTAAATGTGAACAGTCCAAAAGATGAGACTTTCAGCTTTGACATAGAGAGTGTATTCCAGCTGCACAGAGACCAGATGTTCAAACACACACAACAGCAGGGTGAGGGAGTGTGGCGTGGCTAAGGTCCCAAAGGACAGCCAGAGAGGTCTGGAAGGCCACATCTAGCCCCCGCTCCAGTGATACAGTGTGCTTCCCTACCACACGGGCATCTCCCTTATAGAATTTTATTGGCTTCTCTCCATCACCTTTCATGGGCCGGCTGTGTTCTTGGCATCTGTGTTTTGAAGGAGAAGACTGCCAGCGAGGGGAAGGGTCTCTTTCAGCAAAGCACATCCACCACGCATCCTTGGGGAGCTTCCAAGCATCTCCAGAGGTCCCTCGTAACACAATTTGGAAGCCACCCATCTGTAATGCCTCCCAGAATCGTGAGGTTCTAGCCAATCAAGGGCTGTTGACTCTGAAGGGTCAGGGCCACATACCAGCCTCTTCTTATAAGCCTTCAATTTCCTGAACCACACACACTCTTCTGGCTTGTGAGTCCCGAAATATTTGCTTAGGTCACATAGCTGATCGCTTTGGGTTTGGTAAACAATATGACTCACAGGCAGTTCTCAAACTCTCTTGATATTTTAGCAGGGGAGGAGGAAGCAGCAGGACTCTTTGAATGCAGCCCTTGATCCATGGTAGGTCTCCTAGTCGATTAAAACTTCTTTTTACTGGCCCATTTGCCAAAAAGATTATCATATCTCCTTCAAAAAGATTACCGTATCTCCTTTACTTTTCCATCCAGATGATTAAGCCTTACTTTCCTGAACAAACAAAAAGTTATTTCGACTTAGGGCACATGTGAGAAAAGCACAAGCATGCTACAGTTTCCTGAAGATTAATTATTCCAGCTGTTAATGAATTGCGGCTTCACCCTACCCCGCTCTCTTTCCGTATTGCTCCACAAATGTTATTTGTGGTTTGTTTCTGTGCTCTGATCAAGATCTTTCTCTTCTAAAGGCCTATCTCAACATTTAGAAGTAGAAAGAAGCTTTGCATTCATCAACTAGACCCCAAGGAGACCAAAGGAAGTGGGTTTCTGCAAGGGTTCCTCTGGCTGTCTGCTACCCCAACAGCAGGTGGGGTCACAATCCCAGAAAGAGAACAACAAGGAATCTTCCAAATAAGAGGGCACAAACTATCTCCAACCGTTGCTTATCTTGCTAGTGCAATTAGGGATCAGCACCACCAATGCATTGGATGAGGAGAGCCTCCATGCCAACACAACAGCTTGTTGAACACTGTCAAACTCTCCTTGATAGCTGGCTAAAGCTCATGAAGCAAAAAAGATAAAATAAACACAAAGACATGTATGGGCTGCGTGTGTGAGAAGTTATTTTTTGTAGAGAGGGACCAGGAGGAGGAGGAGAGGAAGAAGAAGAAGAAGATGATTCTGGAGCAGATCATTAAGCAAACAGTCTGTGAGCACCTAGAAAGGAATGCTGTGATCACCAATAGTCAGCATGGATTTCTGAAAAATAAGTCATGTCAGACTAACTTATAGGAGTCTATCAATTGATGAAGATGATCATCCAAATGTCATAGATCAAATGGAGCAAACAGCACGCAGACCTAGTGGTGGGAGGAAAAAATCCTTAAATAAGAGACACGGGGGAATGATTAATGGACTTCAATGTCTGTACACTAATGCGCAACGCATGGGAAATAAGATGAGCTTGAGCTCTTGGTACAGCAAACTAAATATGACATAATAGGCATCACTGAAACCTGGTGGGATAAGTCCCACGATTGGAATGTAATAATGGAGGGATACAATCTATTTCAGAGAAACAGACCAGACAAGAAAGGAGGAGGAGTGGCGTTATATGTCAGGGATGTGTATACCTGTGAAGAGATCCAAGATTTAGAACCTCAAAGCCAAAGTGAGAGCATTTGGGTCAAAATTAAGGGAGAGAAGAATAACAGAGACCTCATTGTGGGAGTTTACTATAGATCCCCATGCCAAACAGAGGACATAGATGATGCCTTCCTGGAACAGATGGCCAAGCATGCAAAAGGAAGGGAGATAGTAGTAATGGGGGACTTCAATTATCCGGATATTTGTTGGATGTCAAACTCAGCCAAGAGCATAAGGTCAAACAGATTCCTCACTGGCCTTGCAGACAACTTCATTGTCCAGAAAGTGGGAGAAGCAACAAGAAGAACAGCCATTTTAGATCTGGTCCTAACCAATGTTGAGGACCTGGTTAGTGGGGTAGAAGTGGAAGGATCATTAGGCGCGAGTGATCATGCTCTTCTGAAGTTTACTATACAGCGGAAAGGAGCAGCCAAGCATACTAGGACTCAATTTCTTGACTTTAAGAAAGCCGACTTCATAAAACTTAGGGAAGTGCTGGGTGAGATCCCATGGACAGTAATACTAAAAGGAAAGGGAGTTCATGATGGCTGGGAGTTTGTTAAGAGGGAGATAGTAAAAGCACAACTTCAGGCAATACCAATGAGACGGAAACATGGAAGGTGCCTAAAGAAGCCAGGGTGTCTATCTAAAGAACTTTTAACTGAGTTAAGATTAAAAAAGGATGTGTACACAAAATGGAAAAGGGGGGAAACCACCAAAGAGGAATTCAAACAAATAGCCAGCACATGTAGACACAAAGTCAGAAAAGCTAAAGCACAGAATGAACTCAGGCTTGCTAGAGAGGTTAAAAGCAACAAAAAAGGCTTTTATGGGTATGTCCGTAGCAAAAGGAAGAACAAAGAAACAGTGGGGTCACTCAGAGGAGAAGATGGTGAAATGCAAACAGGGGACACAGAAAGGGCTGAACTCCTCAATGCCTTCTTTGCCTCAGTCTTCTCCGATAAAGAAAACAATGCCCGACCTGAAGAATTTGGAGCAAATGATTCAGCAGAGGATACACAGCCCAGAATAACTAAGGAGATAGTACAAGAATACTTGGCTAGTTTAGATGTATTCAAGTCTCCAGGGCCAGATGAACTGCATCCAAGAGTATTAAAAGAACTGGCAGATGTGATCTCAGAACCACTGGCAGTCATCTTTGAGAATTCCTGGAGAACAGGAGAAGTCCCGGCAGACTGGAGGAGGGCAAATGTTGTCCCTATTTTCAAAAAGCAGAAAAGAGAGGACCCAAATAATTATTGCCCAGTCAGTCTGACATCAATACCAGGGAAGATTCTGGAGCAGATCATTAAGCAAACAGTCTGTGAGCACCTAGAAAGGAATGCTGTGATCACCAATAGTCAGCATGGATTTCTGAAAAATAAGTCATGTCAGACTAACTTGATCTCGTTTTTTGACAGAACTACAAGCCTGGTAGATGAAGGGAACGCAGTGGATGTAGCCTACCTTGATTTCAGCAAGTCATTCGACAAGGTGCCCCATGATATTCTTGTAAAGAAGCTGGTAAAATGCGGTCTTGACTATGCTACCACTCAGTGGATTTGTAACTGGCTAACTGACCGAACCCAAAGGGTGCTCGTCAATGGTTCCTCTTCATCCTGGAGAAGAGTGACTAGTGGGGTGCCACAGGGTTCTGTCTTGGGCCCGGTCTTATTCAACATCTTTATCAACGACTTGGATGATGGACTCAAGGGCATCCTGATCAAATTTGCAGATGACACCAAACTGGGAGGGGTGGCTAACACCCCAGAGGACAGGATCACACTTCAAAATGACCTTGACAGATTAGAGAACTGGGCCAAAACAAACAAGATGAATTTTAACAGGGAGAAATGTAAAGTATTACACTTGGGCAAAAAATATGAGAGGCACAAATACAAGATGGGTGACACCTGGCTTGAGAGCAGTACACGTGAAAAGGATCTAGGAGTCTTGGTTGACCACAAACTTGACATGAGCCAACAGTGTGACGCGGCAGCTAAAAAAGCCAATGCAATTCTGGGCTGCATCAATAGGAGTATAGCATCTAGATCAAGGGAAGTAATAGTGCCACTGTATTCTGCTCTGGTCAGACCTCACCTGGAGTACTGTGTCCAGTTCTGGGCACCACAGTTCAAGAAGGACACTGACAAACTGGAACGTGTCCAGAGGAGGGCAACCAAAATGGTCAAAGGCCTGAAAGGATGCCTTATGAGGAACGGCTAAGGGAGCTGGGCATGTTTAGCCTGGAGAAGAGGAGGTTAAGGGGTGATATGATAGCCATGTTCAAATATATAAAAGGATGTCACATAGAGGAGGGAGAAAGGTTGTTTTCTGCTGCTCCAGAGAACCGGACACGGAGCAATGGATCCAAACTACAAGAAAGAAGATTCCACCTAAACATTAGGAAGAACTTCCTGACAGTAAGAGCTGTTCGACAGTGGAATTTGCTGCCAAGGAGTGTGGTGGAGTCTCCTTCTTTGGAGGTCTTTAAGCAGAGGCTTGACAACCATATGTCAGGAGTGCTCTGATGGTGTTTCCTGCTTGGCAGGGGGTTGGACTCGATGGCCCTTGTGGTCTCTTCCAACATTATGATTCTATGATTCTAAGAAGAGCAGCTACCAAGCCCAAACTGCATAATTAACTTTGGACTGACCTTCCACAGAATTTAGAGATATTCTGAAGGAAGTATCAAGTGATGTGAAAAGTCACTAAATGCTATTATCACCAATGCCTGTTCACTCCTACTTTAGACATGAGCTTGATTTTTGTGAAACCACCAAAACTAAAAAGAAAGGGCACTTGCTGAATTCAATGGATTTTGTGCTGCTTTCCTTGCATACTCCCAAAGGACGGCTCCCAGCCCTTGCTTCCTTTCTCCAAACGTCTACCACCAGTTGCCTGGGTACTTTCCCCTTCATTAATTATCTGCCAGCCCCTTTCATTATTTTTGCCCAGGCCTCAAAGCCTCCCCCCCCCCGCACCTTTGCAGGCCAGAGGAAACTGTACCCGAAGCCACAACTGTGAATCCCATTCCAAATTTGGCACCACACGTGCCAAGTGGAGGCCTTTTGATTTACAGCCCTTGCAAATATGCACGAGGGATGCTTGCAATCAGCTGACAATGTTGACCCGAGGAAAGGCAGAAGCTAAGGTTTTAAAGAGCTACACCAGGAGGGTAATCTGCAGGCTTACCCGCCCTTTAGATTTTGCACTTCTGCTGCTGAGCCAACCAACAGCAGTTGCCTTTGTTTACAAGGGAGCTCCACAGCTTCCTATCAAAGGAATATTGCTACTACTGTTAATAATTGGATGTGCTGAGCATTTATTTAGGGCAGAGATGCCTAATCTATTTCAGCCTGAGGGCCACATTCAGCCTTAGCCAACCCTGATGGTGGGTGCAGCCAACTCACATTCTTGCATGCCCCCCCATGCAAGGACAAAACACCTCCTCCCTAAGCTGATCTGTGCAGATCCACTGAGGAGGTGGGTGATCACCCATCCCCTGGCAAGGGAGCGGATGAATCTGTATCCCCCAGTGTAGTTCCTCCAGTCACTCCAGCAGCACCCCCACCCCACTTTTTGTCAGTCCCAAATTGTTTGGGCATTGAGGTCTGGAGGGAAATGTTTATAGAGAACCAGGTCAGTCTCTCAGTCCAGGCATTAGCTACCCCTGATTTAATACTTATTGGGTCTTCTGCAAACAATATCTCTGTAGTTCCATCTGACTTGAGTGATTGCTAATCTGCCCTTCCTCACTGTTCACACTGAACTGGTTTCATTCCGCTGCAGCATGACAATGTTATGCAGCCAGGGAATCAGGATTGTAGGCTTGGAAGGGACCCCAAGAGTCATCTAGTCCAACCCCCTGCAATGCAGGAATCTCAGCTAAAGTATCTCTGACAGGTGGCCATCCAAGGAAAGAGATTCCGCCAGCTCCCGAGGGAGACCATTCCACTGTCAAACAGCTCTTACCATCAGAAAATTCTTCCCGGTGTTGAGTCAGAATCTCCTCTATTTTCACTTGAATACAGTGGCTTGAGTCCAACCCCCCAGAGCAGCAGAAAACAAGCTGGCTCCATCTTCCATGTGTCAGCCCTTGAGATATTTGAAGATGCTCTTTTATCTCTTCTCAGGATCCAGGCTAAGCTTACCTAATGCCCTCAACCGTTCCTCATAAGCCTTGGTTTCCAGACCCAGCTTGTCAAAAATCAAGGTGCTACTACTAGCATACAAAGCCCTAAATAGGTTGGCACCCAAGTACTTCAAATAGTTCCTTCCCAAATATCAGCCACTTCAAACCCCATGATTAGTAGGCCTTGTTGGTGGTGCAACCATTGGGGGCTGCCTGGGTGGCTGACCTGTGACAGAGACTTTTCAGTGGTGGTTCCTTGGTTATGGAATGCCCTCCCAAATGAGACGTGCCTGCCACTATCTTTAACTTTCAGGAGGAATGTGAAAACATTCCTCTTTACCCAGGAATTTGGTGGCTGAAGAATACTGCTCCTGGCAACCGTAAGATCATAGGATGGGGAAATGTTTCAAACTGCAATTGCCTTTAGAAAGTTTTTGACTGCAACTGTTTTCAAATGTTTTGAAATGCAATGTTTAAAACTAACTGTACAGGTAATGGGGTTTTTTTTTTGCTTTGTTTTTGTATTTAAATTGTGTCTGTGTTCAGTACCCTGGGCTCTTTCAGGGGGAAAGGGCAGAATATAAATGCAATGAAGGAAGGAAAAATACTGATTAGAACATTCCCAAAGAACTAGCTGTGTTTGTTTGCAGCAGCAAAATCAACAAGGAAAGTCTTGATACATCCCTAACCGTTCTGCCTAATTTCCACAGGCAGCGATGCACATGGAGACACTGTAGTTCCACCACCTACAAATCTGACCCAGCAGCCATTGCCCTGGCTTCTGACTTTTCGGCATGCATTGCCCACCCTGACTATCTCTGTGGTCCATACGGAGCCAGAAACCTGCTTTTGGCTGTGTCCCAGGTGCATTGCCATGCCCTTCTGCCCTCACAGAAATGGGCACTTCTTACATTCTTATATTGTGTATGTCACATCTAGTCTGACATCCTTTTCTTACAGTGGCCAACCAGATGCCCGTGGGATCCGAGCACAAGAGCAGCAACTCTCCCTTCCTGTGGTTTCCAGAAACTGGCATTCAGAAGCATTTTTGGACAGAGCATAAGTCATTCTAGCTAGTAGCCTCAGATAGCTCTCTCCTCCTCCATGATTTGGTCCAATGCTCTTCTTTTAGAACTAGCCAGAATCTAGTACTAAAAGAGTATTGGAACTGATTCAAGAATTTGGTCAGGTCGCAGGATTTAAGCTGAGTAAGTTAAAAACCAAGGTTTTAGAGAAAAATCTAACAGTGATTGAGAGAGAGAGGTTTCAGAAGGAGACAGGTTTAACATTGGTTAAGAAAGTGAAATACCTGGGGGTTAATATGACAGCTAAGAATGTGATTTTTTTTAAAGATAACTATGAAAAATGCTGGACGGAAGTGAAAAAAGATTTAGAAATATGGTCAAATTTGAAGCTTTCATTGCTAGGCCGTATCGCTGTGATAAAGATGAATGTATTGCCAAGAATGTTGTTTTTGTTTCAAACACTGCAAATTTTGGATAAAATGGATTGTTTCAAGAAGTGGCAGAGAGATATTTCTAGATTTGTCTGGCAGGGCAAGAAGCCCAGAATAAAATATAAAATATTAACGGATGCAAAAGAAAGAGGTGGATTTGCCCTGCCAGACCTTAAACTTTACTATGAATCAGCCGCATTTTGCTGGCTGAGAGAATGGCTGCTTCTTGAAAACACAGATATTTTGGACCTAGAAGGTTTCAACAATGTATTTGGGTGGCATGCATATTTGTGGTAAGATAAGGTCAAAGCACATAAAGCATTCAAAAACCATATTGTCAGGAAAGCATTGTTTAATGTCTGGACAAGATATAAGGACCTACTAGAAAATAAAACCCCAAGGTGGTTGTCACCGATGGAAGCGAAGGCTCAGAAAAAGCTCAATATGGGGGCCAAATGACCGAAATATTGGGAAATTCTGGAACAAGAGGGAGATAAATTAAAATTGCAGAGCTTTGAAAAACTAAAAAACAAAGTGCGAGATTGGCTTCATTATTATCAAATAATGGGGGCATACAATTCGGATAAGAAAATTGGCTTCCAGGTGGAAAAATCAAAATTGGAAACAGAACTGTTAGATCCCAAAACTAAGACTCTGTCAAAGATGTATAACTTGCTGTTGAAATGGAATACTCAGGATGAAATGGTGAAATCTGCTATGATTAAATGGGCACAAGATGTTGGACATAACATTATGATGGCTGACTGGGAACAGTTATGGACCACAGGTATGAAGTTCACGACATGTAATGCCTTAAGAGAGAATATTATGAAAATGATATACAGGTGGTACATGACACCAGCCAAGCTTGCAAAAATCTATCATTTGACCGATAATAAATGTTGGAAATGTAAAGAAACTGAAGGTACATTCTTTCACCTTTGGTGGACGTGCCCAAGGATTAAGGCTTTCTGGGAAATGATCTATAATGAAATGAAAAAGGTATTTAAATATACCTTTCTGAAGAAACCAGAGGCCTTTCTCCTGGGCATGGTCGGCCAATTGGTGCCAAAGAAGGATAGAACTTTCTTTATGTATGCTACAACAGCAGCAAGAATACTTATTGCAAAGTATTGGAAGACACAAGATCTACCCACCCTGGAAGAATGGCAGATGAATGGCAGATGAATGGCAGATGACTATATGGAACTGGCAGAAATGACTGGCAGAATCCGAGACCAGGGAGAAGAGTCGGTGGAAGAAGATTGGAAGAAATTTAAAGACTATTTACAGAAATACTGCAAAATTAATGAATGTTAGAATGATTTTGGAATGAAGTTAAGTGGTTTTAGCAGCAATGTTACAAAGGAGTATGTAAAAATGGATTGCTAACAGGTAAGAATCTAAAGTTATAATATATTAAGATAAAGGATTAAGAGAAAAACAAAGAGGGAAAGGATTTGCTGAAATAACTAACTGAACCGGAATACAAAAAAGGGAGGTGCGAGGAGGTCAGGGAAACAAGTAAATGAAAGACAAGACATGGAAAGATTGATTTGTTCTAAATTGTTTTTATTTTTCTGTATTTTGTATTTTCTCTTTTCTTTTTCTCTTTTTCTTATTTTTGTAACCTTTTCTGAAACTTTAATAAATATCATTTTTTAAAAATAGTTAGTGGCTATCACTGCCTTTGGTAGGAGGGAATTCCATCGTCTCACTTCATGCTATATGAAGAAGTATGTTCTTTTATCTCTCCTGAATTTCCCACAATCCTGGTATGCGCTGTCTCAACAGAACCCTCCCAAGAGAGGAGATAGAATCCAGGTGTTTTATAGGCATTTTGGGAGGAGAGGATATGAAGTGTACATTCTTACTGAAAATGTCAAGGGGAATGGGAAGATTTTTTAGCAATTAAAAAAGGCACTGTATGTTCAGACTTTTAATAATATGCAGCAGTCAGAGTCTGTCACACTTATTCTGATTTAACTGTCCCAGTTGCTCCTTCCATATGGAGTGGAAGTCTGGGAGGAGCCCTGCGTTATGGTGAACTGCTCCCGAGAAAGCCTTAAAAAATTTCCTGAGTCACAAAAAAATGTTGTTAGTCTTTAAATACAGGGTGTGAGTCATGCAGACTGATAGATTACACTCTGCAGCATTTTTTATTCCACCCCCCCCCCCCCAAGAAAATACAGAGGCCAAAAGATTCCTACAGTACATTCATCATGGATAAAAAAAAAACACCCTTCAGTCTTCTTGCTTTAGTAGCAAATAATGGCAACAGCTGGGTGGATCCTAGCGGCCCTTGGATTTCAGATTTCACATTTGCCACACAAAATATAATAATTCCATCCTGAAACGACAGGCCCAAATAATTATTGGTGCACTTTCAGAAAACTTCTCCCTCCCCCTTGTCAGATAAGGCATAATGCCATCATGAAAATGAGTTCCTGAATTCAAGGAGGATCCGGCACCCTCAACATCTCCTATATGGTTACCCCGCGAAGGTTCCTGCCATGACCCTGGAACCAGGTTTCCCCATTTTCAGGGGTGAGAGCAATAACTCCCGAGTCAATAGGGGGATTACACATAGGCACAGGAGAAGCACTGCCTTCCTCGACTCAGAGAAATCCCACCCCAGGGATTGCCTGGACCAAGGAGTTTGAGTTCTCCAGTACCTTTTTTGGAGTGACTCCCACTGTGTTGACATCAAAGCTCCACTGTATGTAACTGGCCCACCATTTTCTTGAGACTGAAGCACGTTCTGCTTTTAGTGTTCCCAAATGCTTAGGTTTTGAGCATACAGAACAACAACCGCAGAGCTCTTCCTGTATGACGTCTTCTCCAGAGAGACCCTAGGAGCCCATCCTCTGTGGCTGACTCACCTCCTTCCACTCGGATGGGTTCCAATTAGAGCAAAGGGTGAGGAGTCTCTTTCTCAGTTGCTAAAATACTCCCCAGTGTGAGCCAGTGTGGTGCAGTGGTTAAGAGTGGTAGACTCGTAATCTGGTGAACTCCCTTCCCCGCTCCTACACATGCAGCTGCCGGGTGACCTTGGGCTAGTCACACTTCTTTGAAGTCTCTCAGCCCCACTCACCTCACAGAGTTATGTGTGGGGGAGGAAGGGAAAGGAGATTGTTGGCCGCTTTGAGACACCTTAAAGGTAAAATGGTAAAGGTACCCCTGCCTGTACGGGCCAGTCGTGTCTGACTCTAGGGGTGTGCGCCCATCTCACTTAAGAGGCCGGGGGCCAGCGCTGTCTGGAGACACTTCCGGGTCACGTGGCCAGCGTGACTAAGCGACATCTGGCAAGCCGGCACCAGCGCAGCACACGGAAACGCCGTTACCTTCCCGCTATAAAGTGGTACCTATTTATCTACTTATGGGACGCGGGTGGCACTGTGGGTAAAAGCCTCAGCGCCTAGGGCTTGCTGATCGAAAGGTCGGCGGTTCGAATCCTCCTGTCGTTCGGTCCCAGTGCCTGCCAACCTAGCAGTTCGAAAGCACCCCCGGGTGCAAGTAGATAAATAGGGACCGCTTACCAGCGGGAAGGTAAACGGCGTTCCGTGTGCTGCGCTGGCTCGCCAGATGCAGCTTTGTCACGCTGGCCACGTGACCCGGAAGTGTCTCCGGACAGCGCTGGCCCCCGGCCTCTTGAGTGAGATGGGCGCACAACCCCAGAGTCTGTCAAGACTGGCCTGTACGGGCAGGGGTACCTTTTGTTGTTGTTTAGTCGTTTAGTCGTGTCCGACTCTTCGTGACCCCATGGACCAGAGCACGCCAGGCACCTCTGTCCTCCACTACTTCCCGCAGTTTGGTCAAACTCATGCTGGTAACCTCAAAAACACTATCCAACCATCTCGTCCTCTGTCGCCCCCTTCTCCTTGTGCCCTCCATCTTTCCCAGCATCAGTGTCTTCTCCAGGGAGTCTTCTCTTCTCATGAGGTGGCCAAAGTATTGGAGCCTCAGCTTCACGATCTGTATTTCCAGTGAGCACTCAGGGCTGATTTCCTTAAGAATGGATGCGTTTGATCTTCTTGCAGTCCATGGGACTCTCAAGAGTCTCCTCCAGCACCATAATTCAAAAGCATCAATTCTTCGGCGATCAGCCTTCTTTATGGTCCAGCTCTCACTTCCGTACATCACTACTGGGAAAACATAGCTTTAACTATACGGACCTTTGTTGGCAATGTGATGTCTCTGCTTTTTAAGAAGCTGTCTAGGTTTGCCATCGCCTTTCTCCCAAGAAGCAGGCGTCTTTTAATTTCGTGGCTGCTGTCACCATCTGCAGTGATCATGGAGCCCAAGAAAGTAAAATCTCTCACTGCCTCCATTTCTTCCCCTTCTATTTGCCAGGAGGTGATGGGACCAGTGGCCATGATCTTCGTTTTTTTGATGTTGAGCTTCAGACCATATTTTGCGCTCTCCTCTTTCACCCTCATTAAAAGGTTCTTTAATTCCTCCTCACTTTCTGCCATCAAGGTTGTGTCATCTGCATATCTGAGGTTGTTGATATTTCTTCCGGCAATCTTAATTCCAGCTTGGGATTCATCCAGCCCAGCCTTTCGCATGATGTATACTGCATATAAATTAAATAAGCAGGGAGACAAAATACAGCCTTGTCGTACTCCTTTCCCAATTTTGAAGCAATCAGTTGTTCCAGACCCAGTTCTAACTGTAGCTTCTTGTCCCACATAGAGATTTCTCAGGAGACAGATGAGGTGATCAGGCACTCCCATTTCTTTAAGAACTTGCCATAGTTTGCTGTGGTCGACACAGTCAAAGGCTTTTGCATAGTCAATGAAGCAGAAGTAGATGTCTTTCTGGAACTCTCTAGCTTTCTCCATAATCCAACGCATGTTTGCAGTTTGGTCTCTGGTTCCTCTGCCTCTTCTAAATCCAGCTTGCACTTCTGGGAGTTCTCGATCCACATACTGCTTGAGCCTTCCTTGTAGAATTTTAAGCATAACCTTGCTAGCGTGTGAAATGAGTGCAATTGTGCGGTAGTTGGAGCATTCTTTGGCACTGCCCTTCTTTGGGATTGGAATGTAGACTGATCTTCTCCAATCCTTTGGCCACTGCTGAGTTTTCCAAATTTGCTGGCATATTGAGTGTAGCACCTTAACAGCATCATCTTTTAAAATTTTAAATAGTTCAGCTGGAATACCATCACTTCCACTGGCCTTGTTATTTGCAGTGCTTTCTAAGGCCCATTTGACTTCACTCCCCAGGATGTCTGGCTCAAGGTCAGCAACCACACTACCTGGGGTGTACGAGACATCCATATCTTTCTGGTATAATTCCTCTGTGTATTCTTGCCACCTCTTCTTGATGTCTTCTGCTTCTGTTAGGTCCTTACCACTTTTGTCCTTTATTATGGTAATCTTTGTACGAAATGTTCCTTTCATATCTCCAATTTTCTTGAACAGATCTCTGGTTCTTCCCATTCTGTTGTTTTCCTCTATTTGTTTGCATTGCTCGTTTAAGAAGGCCTTCTTGTCTCTCCTTGCTATTCTTTGGAAATCTGCATTCAATTTCCTGTATCTTTCACTATCTCCCTTGCATTTTGCTTGCCTTCTCTCCTCCGCTATTTGTAAGGCCTCGTTGGACAGCCACTTTGCTTTCTTGCATTTCCTTTTCATTGGGATAGTTTTCGTTGCTGCCTCCTGTACAATGTTACGAGCCTCCATCCATAGTTCTTCAGGCACTCTGTCCACCAAATCTAAATCCTTAAACCTGTTCGTCACTTCCACTGTGTATTCATAAGGGATTTGACTTAGATTGTATCTTACCGGCCCAGTGGTTTTTCCTACTTTCTTCAGTTTAAGCTTGAATTTTGCTATAAGAAGCTGATGATCTGAGCCACAGTCAGCTCCAGGTCTTGTTTTTGCTGACTGTACAGAGCTTCTCCATCTTTGGCTGCAGAGAATATAATCAATCTGATTTTGATGCTGCCCATCTGGTGATGTCCATGTGTAGAGTCGTCTCTTGTGTGGTTGGAAAAGCGTGTTTGTGATGACCAGCTTGTTCTCTTGACAGAACTCTATTAGCCTTTGCCCTGCTTAGTTTTGATCTCCAAGGCCAAACTTGCCAGTTGTTCCTTTTATCTCTTGCCTCCCTACTTTAGCATTCCAATCCCCTATAATGAGAAGAACATCCTTCTTTGGTGTCACTTCTATAAGGTGTTGTAAGTCTTCATAGAATTGGTCAATTTCAGTTTCTTCAGCACCAGTAGTTGGTGCATAAACTTGGATTACTGTGATGTTAAAAGGTCTGCCTTGGATTCGTATTGAGATCATTCTATCATTTTTGAGATTGCATCCCAGTACAGCTTTCGCCACTCTTTTGTTGACTATGAGGGCCACTCCATTTCTTTTACGGGTTTCTTGCCCACAGTAGTAGATGTGATGGTCATCCGAACTGAATTTGCCCATTCCCGTCCATTTTAGTTCACTGATGCCCAGGATGTCAATATTTATTCTTGCCATCTCATTTTTGACCACCTCCAACTTACCCAGGTTCATGGTTCTTACATTCCAGGTTCCTATGCAATATTTTTCTTTACAGCATTGGACTTTCCTTTCGCTTCCAGGCATATCCGCAACTGAGCGTCCTTTCGGCTTTGGCCCAGCCGCTTCATCAGCTCTGGATCTACTTGTACTTGCCCTCCGCTCTTCCCCAGTAGCATGTTGAACGCCTTCCGACCTGAGGGGCTCATCTTCCAGCGTCATAACTTTTATATGCCTGTTGTCTTTGTCCATGGAGTTTTCTTGGCAAGGATACTGGAGTGGCTTGCCGGTTCCTCCTCCAGGTGGATCACGTTTGGTCGAAACTCTCCACTATGACTTGTTCATCTTGTGTGCCCTGCTTAGCGTAGTTCATAGCTTCTCTGAGTTCTTCAAGCCCCTTCGCCACGGCAAGGCAGTGATCCATGAAGGGGGGGGGTACCTTTACCTTTACTATTTATCTACTTGCACTTAGGGGTGCTTTTGAACTGCTAGGTGGGCAGGAGCTGGGACCGAAAGACGGGAGCTCACCCTGCCATGGGGATTCGAACCGCCGACCATGCGATCGGCAAGTCCTAGGCACTGAGGTTTTGCCCACAGCACCACCCGCGTCCCTCTTGAGACTCCTTAGGGTAGTGATAAAGCGGGATATCACATCCAAGCTCTTCTTCCCCTTCTTACTGACTGGGTGGCTCTAGGTTGTTGATGGCAGGGACCCTTTTGGCATCCTGCTACAGAAATAGTCATTGGCCTTGGAGCCTGGACCATTACAGCATCCAATTTTCCCCACAACTGGCAGTCAGATGCCCTAGTGAGATGCCCACCAGGTGGGCTTAAAGGCAACGGCTCTTCCACCTTCGGCAACAGGTTGTCTGCATCTCAGCATGGAGTTTTGTCTTTAACCATTAATGGCTGCTGACAGACCAGCCCTCCACAAATTTGCCTCATGTCATTTTATAGTAATCTTAGCACAGGATAGGAAGAAACTAGACTGGAATTCACTGACATATCTCTGGGTGGATTTGCTGTAGATCCCCTTTCTAGGTTCTGAGAAACGCACCTTCCTTCTAGCACTTATTGTCGACAAGCTCTACTACACAGCCCACCTGGTGCCTTCCAGATGCTTTAGACTACAATTCCCATCAGTCCCAGTCAGTACAGCTCATGCCCCAGGTTGAGAAAGGCTGCGTATCAGAGTGTGCAATACAGTGGTACCTCATGTTAATTACGTAATTCGTTCCGGAGGTCCGTTCTTAACCTGAAACTGTTCTTAACCTGAAGCACCACTTTAGCTAATGGGGCCTCCTGCTGCTGCCGCACCGCCGGAGCACGATTTCTATTCTCATCCTGAAGCAAAGTTCTTAACCTGAGGTACTATTTCTGGGTTAGTGGAGTCTGTAACCTGAAGCGTATGTAACCTGAGGTACCACTGTACTTTAAAATCAAGGAAGGAATCCTTTAACTGCCCCCCCAAGCCATGCTGTTAACAAACTTTTCCCTCCGGTTTTCCGAAGAAGTAGGCAATAAGCTCATGGCAGCTTATGTTCCATTATTAAAATTAATTAGTCTTGAAGGTGCTACTGGACCAGGATACACTTGCAGCTTATCAGCTTCCCAGCACTTGCACAAACTTCTTGGCAGATTTTGGGTTCCCATGCTGTTTGTTTCCTTTATCCCTCAAGAACATTGGAGACCGTTAGGCTTTCTGGTCGAAGAGCAAGCCATCTCTCCGCCCCCCCCCCCCACTTCCTTAAGTGAAAGGCTGATTCTGCAAGCTAATTTATAAATTGGTTCACGTGCATCCCAAAGATCTGTCAAGATATGGTAGGCCTGAAATATTTCCAACCATCGGCTGCACCGTAACCTCTGGAAGAGAAACCATTTCCCTTCTAAAAGCCTTTCAACCTGCTAATGATCCAGCCTGCCCGATGCAATTTCTTTTCCAGAGTCACAGCCTTAAGTTGACTTATGAATTACAAATTACGGAAACTGTGCATTTGATCACAGCAATAATCATTTGACTATAACTTCCTCCCTCCCTCTCTGCTCCCCCCTTTACCACCTCCAGCTTCAAGCTCAGGAACTGAATAACTACTGTTGTGACGTGGGGTTTGTGATTTCAGCTCTCTTGACACAATATGCGGGAGTCAGTTCTCTAGTAACACTTCTTTATTAAAGCAAACAAGACTGAGACCTGAGGAGGGAAGAGATACATTTATAGGGACAGGGAACTAGCTAGAAAGGATACATTTCGGAGGGAACAATATCAGGCAATCACAGTCCTGCCTTTTGGAGGGAGCCAATAAGACAGAGGATCCAAATACAGCAGCTTAAATGAACCAATAGTAGCTGTACCCTCTGGAACCAAAAGGCAGTTACTTTACCCTAATGCAAATACAGACAATAATAATAATACAGATATAAAATCCTTTGACTCAATACACAACAACTACACACTCACTCTTTGATTACCCTCTGAAGTTTTAATTGCTTTTTTCAAGGCTGATAATTAGGGAATGGGGTCCACATTTGAAACAAATGCTTTGCCTTTTGCAGGGAAGTAGCCTCTGGAACTTAATTGTCTAATACTATAGAGAGTATGGACATTTCTTTGGCAGAGACCTTAAGCATAACTGTTTGGAAGACCTTAAGCATAACTGTTACATCGAAAGAGC
The DNA here is from genome assembly GCF_964188315.1 of Podarcis muralis. Taxonomy (NCBI): domain Eukaryota; kingdom Metazoa; phylum Chordata; class Lepidosauria; order Squamata; family Lacertidae; genus Podarcis; species Podarcis muralis. The sequence goes on from NC_135673.1 coordinate 49,267,800, forward strand.
ACTTTGTTCCAGGGCTAATCCAAATGCCAAAATTTTCTGTCTTCTCTCTTCCAACCTCTGTTTTGCACCCACCACCCCTGTTTTTACCTTCCCACTATGAAATTATCAGCATATATGAGTTGAGGAAGGAGTCCTCAAGGCAGTGCTGGCCTTTCTACAAAAATGTTAACATCATGTGGAAGAAATAAGAAAGAAATCTATTGGGAAGACACCTTAAAAGGAACGCAACTTAAAAATCCTAGGGCTTACATTGCTACCTTCCTCCACAGCAACAGATGGCGCTGTTGCATTACACATTCCTATTAGGAACAACACAACCAGCTCTCTTATTCCATACATTCATATACAGTGGTACCTCGGGTTACATACGCTTCAGGTTACAGACTCCGCTAACCCAAAAATAGTACCTTGGGTTAGGAACTTTGCTTCAGGATGAGAACAGAAATCATGCTCCAGTGACGCGGCGGCAGCAGGAGGCCCCATTAGCTAAAGTGGTGCTTCAGGTTAAGAACAGTTTCAGGTTAAGAACGGACCTCCAGAACAAATTAAGTATTTAACCCGAGGTACCACTGTATCTCAACAGGGTCTCCCCTGACCTGACTCAAAATATCTTAAGTACTGAACAGTTCCTCAAGGAACAGCTTTTAGCCTCAGCAACTGACCTGGAAAAATACACTCTTCAGGTCTAGATTCAGGTACAGCCACAGCCAACCCTGGCCTCAGCTATGCACAGCTTTGGCTTCCAGTATGGGGTAATTTCTAAAGAGGGAACAATGTCTCCATGGGTTTTTGAATGCAGATTACTAAATTGGAAAACTGGGTCATTCTGAACAATACTCAGTGTTCATCAATGATTCAGCCAGAAGCATCTACGAGAGAGTACGTGAGCTTACCTGATTAATGTGTTTCAGCTTATCAATGATCTGGCTAACGACGGGTTCAGGTCCTTTCACCTTGAGTTCATGGTTGCTGAGCTGGGTCTTTCCTCCGTTCCTCACTGCCTGGCGGGTGTACCTGCAAGGGCATGACAAGCATGAGTAACACAAATGGTGTGCAAGACTAAAGAAGATGCTGTCTGAGGGTCCCAGAAGGAGGCACAAAGTGTGGTATTCCCCCCCCTCCAAGAGTCTAAGGCAGATGTTTCAAAAATTTCTTGAAGAGGCAGAAATTGAGCAGTGAAGTTGGGGTGTTGGGAGAACCTTCATTTTTTGAGTTACCCAAGTTCCCTCTGCCATTTCCAAGTCTTGATAACAATTCCCTTGGTTCCATCTTGTGGAACAACAGCCACAGTGCATGACACCTGGTGCAGGTGTCTTATGCTTTGAATAATCTGTAAGTGCTCTGTTCCTGTTGCTTTTGAAGCAGCAAAGGCAGGCAAGACAAGATCAGCTCAGAAAAACATCTATTTTAGCAAAGATCCTCATTAAATTAAAAACAATAACAGCAAAGGTGGGTGGGGGAAAGTGAGCAGAATAACAAGCAAAGCAGAATGACCAAGAGGATGGAGCCAGGAAAAGTTGCAGCACCTGGGACTTCACAGTTTAGAGAAAAAGCAAGGAAGAGGTGACATAATAAGACCTTCATGACATTATGCATGGCATGGAGAAAGTGGAGAGATAAAAGTTTCTCTCTCTCCAATGAAGAGGACTGCATGTTGGAAGATTCAAGGCAGTTAAAAAGAAGGCCTTCTTCACACAGCTCATAGTTAAACTGGAACATGGGCTCCCTCAGAAGGCAGTGATGGCCACCATCTGGGATGGCTTGAAAAGAGGATAAGACACATTCATGGAGAACCCTATTGATGGCTACTAGCCAGGATTGATGGCTACTAGCCAGGATGGCTATGCTTGGCCTCCATGGCCAGAGGCAGTTGCTGGAGGCGAGGAGGGTGCTCTTGTGGGTGTCCACCATGAGAGCAGGGTGGTGGGCTAGGGGGGCCCTTGGCATGATGCAGCAGGCTTCTCTTATGTCCTTATGTAAGTGTTTTGGTCATTTGCAAAGGATCACTTTAAAGCTATTTCATCACATAAATGTATATATAGTATTTCAGATCTTCCATTTATCGCGTAAGACTGGGGGCAGCACCCACATTCACAAATAGCTGGCACCAGGTGGGCTTCTTATCTGGTCATAAACAGTTGGCAAAGCTGACAAAGCGTGTTCTCCTTCATAGAGGGGTGGGGTCTGACAGGCCACCCCTCTGTTGCTGGGTGGGATTGTATAGATGGCCATAGCTGTTTGAGCTGCTGAGGAAATTTTGATGTTGCCAATTTGTGGGATGGACCAAGGGTTTTATATACTGAGCACACGGCATTGAGCGTTCTCTTTCGCTGCATGCACCGGATCACCTGGAGCGCTCGGACCGTCTGGAAGACAGTGGAGCGATCTTCTCATTGTCTGGCTACATTTCTTTATTTCGCCCTTCTTTTTAATCCTCTCTAGCCCCTTAATTAATTTAATTCCCCTTTTTTCCTGTTTGATTTCCCACCCCTTGCCCTGCCCCGTGGGAAGGTTCTCCCTGTATCTGTGAGCACTGCCTGTGCCTAATCCTCCTTGGCTTGCCTTTCCCAATAGGGAGAGAGCCCCCTTTCTTTCGCAAAAAGGTTTCCCCCATTTTGCCTGTTGGTTAATTGTGGGGCTAGTCAGGGCTGTTCCCAGCTTAGCTGGAATCACCTTCGTTTATAGTATTCCCGAAGGCTGGGCCTCGTCCTTAGTCAGAGGTTCTTAAGAGCAGAAGCAGTGAGACCTGCACAAATCATTCCAGCCTAAGGCCTGCTACTGTTCGCAGTGAATTGCGGAGTCTCTGTGACACAGGACTCACCCTCCCTATAGAAATGTGTCTGTTTGCTCGCAGGCTCAGTAGCTCAGTGTGTGTGAATTGCTGCTGCTGTATATCTGAGGCAGACAGAGTGGAGCCAGTGTCTCTCTGTGCCTCCAATGACTATGAGCACTCTGTGTAGGCTCTTTAACTATGCTGTTTCTGAACAAGTTTATTTTCTTCAAGTATCTTTTGCCCTGATCGTGACGGTTGCCATTTAGACATCTATTTTACCTCATATTCCTTACAGGGACTGTTCAGTCAGTCAGTCAGTCAGTTTTATTTCACATAGCCAAAGGCTGTCGCAATGTACACAGAATCATTCAACAATTAAAAGAAAATATACTGGATTGATTCAAAAAACTTAAAACATTTATATTATCAAGACATTACCTACTCTAAACAAAGCTATAAAAGTACCTTAATAACAAGTTAAGACATTAAACAATAAAATTTATAAGCTAAAATTATCATATGGCCAGTAATATATTTAAAAATAGTGCTAATTAATACAATGTGCAATTATATTCAGAGTTTGATGATAAAGATAGAATATAGCTTGAGGGTCAAATAAATTCATCTCCTTTACAGTTGGTGGCTATATAATTTGCTCTAGTTTTCCTAGCGGCAGTTGCAAAGAGTGCTACACACCAGGTCACATACTTATCTGTGTCTGCGAGGAGATATAAAATCATATCTGGGGGACCTTGTCATTATAGTGCTAAAGATCTTTCTCTTCCTTCATTATGCAAGGGGAAGCAAAAGATATAATGCATAAGGTCCTCTACTTCAGGACATCCCCTAATGCAAACACGTTCATTTGTTGGTCTGCCTCTGTGTCTCCCATCTCTAAAAGCAGAGTTTATTGTATTCAATTGTAACTCTGTAAGAGCTTTCTGAAGTTGCACAAAAGTCAGTTCAAAACGTATGTTCATGGGCCTCTCTAAGTTTAAAATACAATGGGGCGCATGTAGATGTGCACATAGAGTTTAGATCGTTTTTAGTTGCCACTGCCCTTATGGTTCGTTTAAAAATATTTTTCTGTGAATATAAGGGGAGTTCTTTAATGTCAGTCACTGAGAGGTCATATTTGCCCATCAGTTGGGCAGCATGATGTACCCAGTTTTTAAGGGGTAATCCATTTGAGAGCTCAATCAGGCATTTTTTTGGTAGCCTAGTGCTGTCCATCTGTTGAACTCTAAACCAGTAACAGAGAATTCTTTTATCTATTTGGCTCTCTATGCTCAACATGCGAGTTTCCAACCTGACCATGGCAGATTGCATGTCTTTGGGTAAACCTAAAAGAACTCTTAAAAAATAATTCTGTGGGGGTTCCAGACCGGAGACCTTTGAGGTACCCCAAACCTCAGCACCATATAAAATCTGGGCCATTGTTTTTGCTTTATACACAGATAGAGCTGGGTTGACCAGATTTCCACCTTTACAGGCAGTGAATTTCAGAATAGCTTTTGCTGATTTAAAGGCTTGCAATTTGATATTGGATAGCTGTGTATTCCAAGATGCCGTTTCTGAATAAATCAATCCCAGATATTTAAACGTATTTACTTGGTTTATGATGTGTTCATCCAGGTGCCAAACATGCTTTTTTGAACGCTTCCCAAATACAATGACCTGCGTCTTATCATAGTTTATAGATAAAGCATTCCTCATGCAATATGAACTTAATTTCACAAGCAGCCGTCTCAGGCCCACCTGGGTTCTAGGTACAAGTACTAGGTCATCAGCATACATTAAAACTGAGAGTTTTTGGTTGAGAATTGTGACAGGGGCAAACTGTAGGCTCTCCTGTTCTTTAACCATGTCATTAATATAAAAATTAAACAGGAAAGGCACCAAAATGCATCCCTGTTGACTCCAGTACAGTGGTACCTCGGGTTAAGAACTTAATTCATTCCGGAGGTCCGTTCTTAACCTGAAACTGTTCTTAACCTGAAGCACCACTTTAGCTAATGGAGCCTCCTCCTGCTGCTGCACCACTGCTGCACGATTTCTGTTCTCATCCTGAAGCAAAGTTCTTAACCCGAGGTACCATTTCTGGGTTAGCGGAGTCTGTAACCTGAAGCGTCTGTAACCTGAAGCGTCTGTAATGGTTTTAATTCTGGTGGTGAGATGGCCAGCCAGATCCACCTTTACTTGTATCGATGTGTCAGTATATAATGTTTTGTTGAGAAATAATAGACGGAGGTCTATATTTGTCTTTTCCAATTTTTGCCACAATGCATGTCTTGTGACCGTATCAAAAGCTGACTTTAGATCGATAAAGGCGACATAATTTTTGCTTCAAATTATGGATGTATTTACATAGCAGAAAGTTCATCACAAAGCACTGGTCCAATGTGGATTTCCCTCTTTGGAAACCTGCCTGGACTTCAGATATCCCCTTATTTGTATCTGCCCATTCTTCCAGTCTCCCAAGAAGGAGCCTGGCATATAGTTTAGAGGCTACATCTAACAAACTATAATTGGCAGGGTTTTTCTTATCACCCTTTTTATATATTGGGGCAGTTATACTCAGCTTCCACCCTTCTGGTATGCGACCTGAGCTGTTAATGTATGAAAACAGTTTTGCAAAAATGGGTGACCAGAAATCCGGTCTTATAGATCTCCATTGGGACCATGTCTTCTCCTGGAGCTTTATTGGCTAGTTGGCTTACGATTAGCCTCTTAATCTGATTGGGTGTGACGTCTGGCCATTCTGGCAGTTCTGATAACTGAGTCTAGTAAACTTGTGGGGGTGGGTCAGGACAGGGGCCATATATTCTTGTAAAATATGTCACCCAATCCTTTCCTTGGACAGATGCTTCTAACGAGTAGCCCAGCGCATTTGTGCCTTGGGCAACCAGATGCCAAAATTTCCGTGAGTCCTTTTGAAGTGCTGCGTCTCCCAATTCTTTCCACTGTTGTTCATAATATATTTGTTTCTTGCTTTTAAGTAATAATTTATAATTGTATCATAATTGGGCTACCTCAGCTTGTAGAGCAAAATTGTGCGTATCCTGTTTTAACTTCAGTTTTCTAAGTTCCCTAGATAGGCATTTTTTGCTATTCTGACATTCCTTATCAAACCAAGTCTGTCTTTTAAACCTTTTGTTTTTTATTACACTAGTTGTGGTCATCAGTGGGCGCATTCGGTTAATTATTTTCTCATAAAGTCCGATTATGTTTCCTGTTTCTAACAACATTTTCCCCTTTAATAAAGAATTTTTTTTCTTGGACCTGTGCATTCCATTTTAACCTTCCATTTCCAAGTATCAGATATTCTGTTTCATTCAATAATTTAGGAAAGGCAGGAGAAACAAATGATGTCAGAGATAACTCAAGTGGAAAGTGGTCACTTTCCGCTCTGGGAATTATCCTGGAGGTATCTCGGTTAATCGGCACATTATTAGAAGTTAGGATATAATGTATGGTGCTAGTACAGTGGTGCCCCGCAAGACGAATGCCTCGCAAGACGAAAAACTCGAAAGGGTTTTCCGTTTTTTGAGTCGTTCCGCAAGACGAATTTCCCTATGGGCTTGCTTCGCAAGACGAAGCGTCTTGCGAGTTCTTGCGAGTTTGTTTCCTTTTTCTTAAAGCCGCTAAGCCGTTAATAGCCGCTAAGCCGCTAAGCCGCTAATAGCCGTGCTTCGCAAGACGAAGAAACCGCAAGATGAAGAGACTCGCGGAACGGATTAATTTCGTCTTGCGAGGCACCACTGTAAATCCTCTGGGGGAGATAAAAGTAAAATAACCCTCTTGATCCCCTTGTCCATGCCCATTGCATAACAAAAGGTTATGCTTAATTATAAGTTCACAAAGATATTTCCCAGCACAGTTAGAGATGGTATCCATTGCTGCCGTCTGACAGATTTCATGTTCGTTCTCCAAGTTTAGTCCATATAATATTGTATTTTGTGGGGAAACAAGGCCGATCCGGGCATTGAAGTCGCCTCCCAAGACAAGCCAAGGGTTGAGTGACAGAGAGTCTATACTTTCAAGTAGTTGGTCAAGTTTTTCCCAATATGATCTCAGTTCCCCCACAAGACTTTACTGGAGGTATGTACATGCAGATACAGTAAGTATTTCTCAGGAGACTATCAGAAAGGGACAACACTAAAAAATTAGGGGTGGTCAACGAGGGACACTGTTGAATTGATACATTAAGAGAGGTTGACACCAGCACCGCCAGTCCCCCACTAGGTCTTCCATACTTTACAGTTTTAAGAGCTGGTTGAGTGTAACTTGTAAAATCCTGTACAGTGATACCTCTGGTTACATACGCTTCAGGTTACATATGCTTCAGGTTACAGACTCCGCTAACCCAGAAATAGTACCTCGGGTTAAGAACTTTGCTTCAGCTTGAGAACAGAAATCGTGCAGCAGCGGCGCGGTAGCAGTGGGAGGCCCCATTAGCTAAAGTGGTGCTTCAGGTTAAGAACAGTTGAAGGTTAAGAACGGACCTCCAGAACGAATTAAGTACGTAACCAGAGGTACCACTGTAATTCAACCATAGTGCCTTCTTTTGCCCAAGTTTCTTGAAGAAAGATGATAGCATGTGTTTGTAGATAGGAACAGAAATCACTGTCTTGGATCTTGTTTGGCCACCCTGTTACACTCCATGAAAGAAATTTAATTGTTTTACAGTGATTTACTGTCAATTGCTGGCCAATGTACTCTCGGAGTTTACCAGTTTTTGAGGCAACTAGCTAATGCTAGTGGAATAATCCAGATGTTTGATTATATCAGTCGTCGTACATAAAGTACTCGCGTTTGTGTTCACTGGGCCTTTTCTTTGCAAATTGCTCACCAGCGGGGATTCCTTGGGTGTATTTCCCGACTCCTCCTCATCTAAGTATCTCATCTTTGTCCAATACTCCGGTGGTTCTATAGTTATCATTCTGTTGTGGCCATTGGGTCTATTATCAATCTCTGCCTCCAATTCTTTAATCTCTTTCAATGTCTGGCTCATAAGATCAAGCTCTTCCTGAGGGAGATTCCTAAAGGAGCTGAGCTGAGAAAATCCTCTTCCAAAGGATTTACAGAGTGCTCAGATTCATGAAGATGATTTTCTAGAGGAATCGGCTGTTCCTTTTGGCTCACCTGGTTATTTTGATGTTGGGCATGACCCTGCGAATTCAACTCAGGCATGTCTGTTTCCTCCCCACCTGTCAAGTTATTTTTGTGATGTCATTACTTCCATTGGGGATCCAGGCTTTGGTTTTGTGAGCCCCTCTGAAGCACCAGTCCTCATCTTACACAAGGGTGCAACAATAGAATTGCGAAATACCGGGTTGGAAAAACTCCTCTGCTTGACAATCTGAAGTTCAGCTTGTGAATCAGTGAGGGCAGTCTAGTGGGGGGGGGAGTTAACATAATTTTTTGGATTTGGTTTGTGGTATTCAAGGGTTCAGTCCCAACTAAGTCCAATGCCAGAGAAGTCCAATGCCAAGTAAGTCTGATAAATGTTGTTTGGAATGCTGAGCATCTTTCCAGTTAGGAGTTTGATCTGGCCTTCCACAAATTGTCATGCAGATCTTTTTTGGTTGGAAGATTAAATAAGAAGAGCCGCTGCGCGTTCTATGTTGAGCTTAGGGGTCTGCTCTTGTTGTCGCCAATTCCCTTTGGTACTTTGGTGTTCTGTTAATGCCTGCTTGTCATTAACTGATAAACTGTGGACCTCTTTGGATAATTGGGTTATTTGAGAGGCAATACCTCTAATTTGTTGGAAGATATGCTCAACCGTTCTTGCAATTAGAGATAATTGGGTGCTCTCCCTACTTGTTATTCCTTCCTCTCTGAGCGGCACAGAATCAACTTGCCCCATTGCTGGATCCAGTTCCACACTCTCACCTTGAATACTCTCCCCGCACTCACAATCATCTTCAAGAGGAGAAAACTGGTTTTTTGTTGGAACTATAAAAGCAGATTTGTTTTAAAAGTCCTCTATTTTAGATTGTTTGGGAACCGGTGAGAGAGCTGCATCCTCTGGGTCCCTGTAGCGTTTACTAGCAGGCATAGTATAACGATGGAAAGCAAACAAGGAGATGGTTCCTTAACCACAGAAGAGAGAGAAAATAGAAAGTGCTCGGTTTGTTCAATTTAAGAGCTTCTCTGTGTGGTGACTGCCAGGAGTTCCAGGAACAAAATATAGAAGGGAGATGGCGGTTAATAGCTAGCAGCTAGTGGCCTGCCCAGGTTGCGTCACAGAACTTGCCCAAGATGTTTCTCATAGCATAGACAAGAAGGTGCTGATAGAATCTCAGTAGGTTGGTAAGTTTAAAAGTAGAGAAGTAAGAAAAAGGAAAAATTACTTCCCTAGGTAGCAATCAACACTAATTACAGTCCTGTTATATGCGGAGCTCTGAAGCCTGCTTGCTAAGCCATTGCCATCTTGGAACCGCCCCCCGGGACTATTCTATTGCTGGGTAGTCCAGCCTATTTGTGATATTATTGCCCCCCCCCAAAGAACTTTGGGTTTCTTGAGGGGTGCTTCCCTCTAAAAGGGCAAGCAGGGGTACCTGGACAGGCAGTGGGCTGCCTCGAGTCTATTTCCCTGGAAACATTTATGTCTGGCCTAGCAGGTGATCCTAGGGCTTTGGTCCGCTTTGCCCTAGAATTCGATGGCCTCTGGCAACATTCGATGGCCTACTTCCACCTTCCACCCAGGGCCTTCTTCATTGACTGTGATCAAAGCTCAGGGGCCTCCCATCTAGTAAGGAGGGAGAGAATTTTCCTCCTTCTGGCCCCCTTTTCCTGATTCACAATTTTTCCAGAACTGGGCTGGGCACAAAGCATTGGTTTCACCAGTTCCTCACATTGTTTAGTTTTTTGCAGACTATGGCAGGGCCTTCGCAGATGTCTCCAGAGCTTGCTTCTCCTGCAAAGGATGACTTGCTGATGCCCCAGGTGCCTTCTTCTGGAAGAAAGCGTCTTCGGAGGCAGCGATCCAGGAGGAGGGCAAAGAGGAGCAGGGAACATGATTCCACTTCCTTGTCAGGTACATCATTCCTGAGCTCTGATGATGATTCAGATGTCACCTTGGACCTCTACGGGGGTCAGGGTGAGGTTGTCCCAGGTCCTTACAGATCATCCTGGATAGCTCAGCTGGTCAACGCGTGGTGCCGGTAATGCCAAGGTTGCAGGATTGATCCCTGTATGGGACAGCCTCATACCCCTGCATCTTGAAATCTTCCTCTGAAGCAAGTGTTGCTTTGTCAGATCCTATCATTGCTAGGTCAGTTAAATTTTGCACGCAGGGTGGTTTCTCCAGGCTGCCCCTTCTGTTCCTGCTTGGCCAGGTTGTCTCATGGCCCGGGGTCCCTTCATCATCATGTACTCTGGCCTTGAGCCTGGCGTGGCAAGGCAATCACATGTGACCTAACTTTTATTGAGTTTTCCCCATTGAAGTGCCGGCACACATCTGGACTGAGGGACTGTCGGGTCTGTCTTGATCTGATAACCCGGTAGTGGTGAGTGTCTTGGCAAAACGGTCCTCATGCTCTGGCAGAGTCTCCGCCCCTTTTATGTGCTTTCTAGCTGCACTGCTTAAGGTTTAATATAGTGTTTTCTGCTCACTTTATTACAGGATCATATAATGTTTTCACTGACGCTCTATCCCGTTTTTTCAGATGGAGAGCTTCAGATTCTAAGCTCTGGACGCCCAGCTATAGCCAGACTTTTCTGGAGCTCCTGTGGCACTTTGGCAACAATTAATTATTACGGGGAGTAGCAGCTTCCGTTTCCCCTTCCGCTTTTAGGTCTTATGAGAAGGCCTGGACTGATTTCTTACCTTTAGCTGGCAGTCCTTGGCCATTCAAAGGAACTTACCCAATCCTCAGATCAGGTGCTGCAGTACTTGGCTCACCTGTTGCACATCGGACGTGCTATTAAAATAATCAGGATTCAGTCTGCTGCAATTTCCTTCTTTGGTTAAGCTTATTTTTCCAGAGACCTTTGCGCAAAGTATGTTGTGCACAGGGTCTTGGAAAGCTGGAGTAGGCTCCAACCTCCCGGCACTGTGGGCAGGGAGCAGGTCACTTTGACCTTCTATGCATTATCTTCAGCAAGTTAAGACTTGTCTGCTGGTCAAAGATTGAGGTGAGACTCCTTTCTGCTGTGTATTCCATTGCAATTTTGTGTGCTGTGTGTTGGGGAAGTTGTGTTGGAGCCAGCACAGGGTGGAGAGTCTTAGAGGCTTATCGCTGCAGAACATTTCCTTATCTGCTTTGGAGCTTGTTGTTAGAGTCAGGAGCTCTGACCAAGTGGGTGGGGGTGCCACCATCAGGCTTCTGGCCAATGGTGAGGCGCGCCCTTGCCTGGTTATGGATACCAGAAAAATTTGGCTCTTCATACCCCTGATGCTGGCCTGCTCCTAGCGCACGAAAGTGGGGCCCCGTTAGCCAGGCATCAGTTTGTTCATGTCATGCGCAAGCTATTGCAGCCTGGCTGCTTGTCTGCCACTGAATGTGCGCCTCATTCATTCTGGGGCCTATCAGTGGACAAGATTCAGAATACCGGATGTAGGAGCAGCTGTGCGCAATTTGGATTGTCCGCCACAGCATCGTGCACTGGGCTGGCAAGCACGCTGATGAGTCTGGACTGGGGTGCCATCTTGGCCTTCCTGCCCATGTGAACATATACTGGGTGTCCAGATGGGGAATGCTTTGGGAGCAGTTCCTCCCTTTGGTGCAGTTGAGTGTGACCTGTGAAGGTCCTCCCGCAGCACTGGCGGTACAGCTGGGTGAAAATGATTTGCCATCTCCACCCAGCATAAGTTTGTGTTCCTGCATGCGAGAGGGCTTGGATGAGTTGATGGCAGCTCTCCCTGGATTCAAAATATGTTAAGGCATTGGTTTAAAGTGGTCTGGAGGGGGGGTGGAGCACCTGTCCCCTCCAATGCGCAAAGGTATTCCGTTAAAAGAACCCAGGGGCTCGCCATGCTTTCATCTGAATCCCTGGTGTGGGGTTTGGGCCACGCAAGCCCCTGGGAGCATGCGGGGAGAGGTGAGGGTATGGTGGCCAGCTCCATTTTCCTCCCCAATATTGTTTTCCCTTACTGGCTTTCGCTGGAATCCAGAAGTCAGTTCTGTCCCTGGGCGGGGACAGATAGTTGTAACCAATGCCTAAGCAACCACTCACATTTATGTATTTTAATAAAGTTGTGTGAATTGTGATTTATTTGGGGGGTGGCTTGGGGACCTTGACATGCAAGAGAGAAAATAGGCCGATTTGGGTCCCAGGTGCTTTCTTATTTATTTCATTTTACAGATTTATAAACCGCACAGCCAGAGCAGCGTGTAATAAGATACCATACAAATTCTAATAGCAACAGAGCCATTTCTACCTGTATGCCACTAACCCTCCTTCTACCACCTCCAATTTGAGCACAACATTCATGACCCCCCCCCCCCGGGAAATCCCTTCCACATAACCTGCAATTCCACCCCTCTCCCGGCCAGGTGAATGCAGGGTGTGAACATGCGCACTCCATGCACCCCAGTCTCCATGGTGGAGGGGGGCCGGATCCACATTATGCTTTTAAAGCACAATTTAGCTCACATGGCTTTCTCCCAAAGCATCCTGGGAACAGTAGTTTGTTATGGAAGCTGAGAGGTGTTAGGAGGCCCCTTTTCTCCACACAGAACTACAGTCCCCAAAGTTCCCTGGGAAGAGGGAATGACTGTTAAGCCACTATGAGACCTGCAGTCATGTCAGGGGAATGGAGGGTCTCCTAATAACTCTCCGCACCTTAGAAAACTACAGTTCCCACAATGCTTTGAGAGAGCTCATGACTGTCCAAGTAGTATAACAGCACTTACAATGTAAGGTGTGGGTGTGGCCTATGGATGGTATGCCCTCCCCTTTTCATGGTTCTAGTCTGGTGGCCCAAGTATGGCTTGCCTAAGCCTCTGGTGGACTACCATATGCAGATGTATTTGGCTTCGAGTCCCTGAAGATGGGAGGGGAAATGGAAAGGAAACAAAGAGTCTGCCAAGCTCCAGGCAGCCCACCTCCACTTCTGCCTTGTTTGCTTACGATTTGTATATAAAACCTTTACACAATATGTTGGCAATAAAAGCAAAATTGGAAACTAATTCATCTCCAGGAGCAAAGCAGGAGTTTAGGGAAGTGGTTGAAGTCTTTTAAGTAATAAGGGAATAAACTGAGAAAAGGGAAAGTTTAAGATGAATTATGTTTGTGCAGGATCCAATTCTCTTCTTCACTGTTTGGTAACAGCAGCATATTCTCACAATACACTTGAAAAAAAAGTTGTTTTGAAAAGGGAACTGTGTCATCTTATTCAGGAGAGAATTATAAGAATAAACCACCACCAAGAAGCTTATGAAACTCTGTCAATCTGAACACATATTAGGATTTGAGATTTGAGAACTGAGGAAACCCTGACATGTGTGTAAAATCCTTCAATTAGCAAAGAATTCTCCAAGCCTTTGTATATACATTTATAAATTGGGAATGGGCCACCTGGGAGACGTATATATTGCCAGCATTTTGCCATCAACAGGCAACATCTTTTGTAAACACAGTCTTGTTACTTTTCACCCCTCCATATGAGTTTCTCCAACAATTCTGCAATTTCACAGCCAAGAGCCTCTACACCCCATGGAGATTTGAAGAGAAAAGCTAGTTTCCCTTGGAACATTTCATACAAACATAGTATGCACAGCCATTCATTCATCAGCCCTGGCTACCACTGATGTGAAACCAAGGCAATGGAGCTTTAAACCAAATCCTGGGGAGAAGGGAGACAATATTATCTTCTTCTTATTACAAATAGTACAAATGACAAGGAAATTACTGAAACCTGGTGAGGTGAGACTTATGACAGGAATCTTGAAACTGAGGGGTATAGCCTATTCAAAAGAAAAAGATCAAACAGGAAGGGGGGGGAGTAGGAGGAGCATTATAAGTAAAGGATGAGTACACTTGTGATGAGGTCCATGACCTGGAGCACAGAAAGCAGATTGAGAGCATATGGGTAAAATTGTAGGAGAGGGAAGGAACAGCGACCTATGGGTTTCTGATATAGACCTCCAGGCCAGACTGCGTACTTGGATGATGCCTTCCCAGGGCAGATTACCAAACAATAAAGATATAGCAGTCATGGCTGCAACTATCCTGATATCAGTTGCAACTCGAACTCTGCCAAGAATGTAAGGTCCACCAAACTCTTCAATTGCCTCAATGACAATTTAATTTCCCAGAACATGTAAGAAGCAACAAGGGAATTGTCTACTGTAAAATAATGCATGGTGTGGAGAAGGCAGTTAGATAAAGAAAAGTTTTCTTCCCTCTCATAATGAACTTGTGGACATCCAGTGAAGTTGTTGGAAGATCAAAGAAAGTCCTTCTTCACGTGGCACATAGTTAAGCCATGAACTCGCTCCCCTAGGAGACAATGATGACCACTAACCTGGATGGCTTTAAAAGAGGATTAGACAAATTCATGGAGGAGGAGAGGGCTATGGATGGCTAGCAGCCATGATGGCTATGAGCCGCCTCCACAGCTGGAGGCAGGAATGTTTTCAGATATCAGTTCCCAGAAACTGCAGTAGGGCAGAGTGCTCTTGTGCTCAGTTCCCGCTTGCCAGATTTCCTTTGAAGCATCTGGTGGGCTCTGTAAGAGGAGGAATGTTCTTGGATAACGTGGGTCATTGGGTTGCTCCAACATCTTACATTTGCGCACATACTTTCTGCTTCCGATAAGGTTCCAGGAGACCTTGACGTTCCAATCTGAGTTTCAGAAAAGCAGCCATGTAGCCTGCACAATGCTCTGTGGGGGTTTTATTGTGCAAGTTTTACTCTTGTTCCACTGAGTTGCTGATCAGTAAAAATTAAACCTCACTGGGATCCACTGAATATTTGGGCATTGATCAGGATTTGCCATGGGATGCAATGATATTGATTGCCATCACTGCTGCTATTCTATTCTGTTGCAAGTTGCTTGGAAATCTGTGATAACAAGTGATTAACAAATTATCTATATCGATAATATTAACATTATTGGTCATTTTGAGCCTAATTTCAGCAAGATTGAAGTGCAGAGAAGATAGCACTCTATGAGTGCCATATGTGTGAGGTTCTGTTGTGTTTTTGTATTTTCTGTTGGAGTGGCTGGGGCAACCCAGTTGGATGGATGGGGGGGGGACCCATAGTATTAGTTCACAGACCCAACATTATCAATCCATGCAATACATCATTAGCAAGCAAAAAACACAAAGCTAATGCTAGGCTGCATTAATAGAAGTATACTGTCCTGATCAAGGGAAGCAATAGTCCTGCCTTGGTCTGACCACACCTGCAGTCCTCTGGGCACAGCAATTTAAGAAAGATGTTGACAAGATGGGTGCAGAGAAGGGCAACTAAGATGATTAAGGTTGTAGAAACCAAGCCTTATTAGGAATGGTTGAGGGAGTTGGGTATGTTTAACCTGGATAAGAAGAGACTGAGAGGAGATATGAGAGCCATCTTCCAATATCTCAATGGCCATCACATGGAAGATGGAGAAAGCTTGTTTTCACTTGCTTCGGAGGGTGGGACTCGTACCAATGGATTCAAGTTACAAGAAAGGAGATTCAGGCTAAATGTCTGAAATAACTTTCTGACAGTAAGAGCTGTAGAACAGATTCCCTTGGGAGGTGATGGACTTGGAGGTTTATAAGGAGAGGTTGGATGGCCATCTATCAAGTATGGTAACTGCTATGTGCTCTATGTGAGGCTATCTTTGATGATGGTCTGGAAGCTAAAGTTAGTGCAATATGTAGCTGCTAGTCTGTTGGCCACTTCAGCTCCTTAAGGTAATATTATACCGGTCCTGAGAGAATGGCACTGGCTACCAACTGGATACTGAGCCAATTTAAGTGACTGTCAATACTTACAAAGCTTGGCCCCTATATCAAGTTCTGGCCACTACAGTTTAAGGAGGAGACTGAGAAGCTGGAACATATGCAGAGGGGGATGGCGACCAAGGTGATCAAGGGTCTGGAAACAAAACATTATGAGGAACAGTTGAAGGAGTTGGAGATGTTTAGCCTGGAGAAGAGAAGACTGGGAGTTGATATGATAGCCCTCTTCAAATACCTGAAGGGCTGTCCATGGAAGATGGAGCAAGTTTTGTCTTGTTCCAGAGGGCAGGACCCAAACCAATGGATTCAAATGACAAAGAAAGGAGATTCTGACTAAACATCAGGAAGAACTTTATGATTGTGAGAGCTGTTCAACAGTGGAATGGACTCCTTTGGAAGGTGTTGGACTCCCCTCCCCCAAACATATTTTTATTGAAACTTTTGCATAAAGACAAAGTACACAGAACAAATGAAAACCTTTTAGACGCATCATTCAATAAAAGGTTATTTAAAAGCATCTGTTATTCTTCCTAGCCAGAAATGAGGTATGAGATCATGGAAAAGGGTAAGGGGAAAGGAGAGTGGAAGAGGAGGGGAAAAGAATAAGACTTATTGAGAATAAGTCCCCTCGAAAACTATGCATGAGTTGTAGGAGGATCCAGATCTTGCTATTTATTTATAAAGTCATTAAAAGGTTGCCAACTCGCAAAGAATAGATCTTTTTTGTCGTGCCTTGCATAACCCGGGCATGCTGGGACAGTTTCTCCTATAAAGCTTTGTGCCATAGTTCATCAGTCTATTTGTGGTGTGGAAAATGCACAACATCCTTCCAGTGACTCCAATCTAGCTGCTGCGAAAAGGAAAGCTAGCAATGTTTTAGTGTGAATGGAAATGTAGACAATATTTATTATTGCCAATAGTGCTGTGGTGGGACATGGCAAGATATCTTAACCAGAAATAGAACATAAGGCACCAAGTAATAGAATCATAGAAGGGGCCACAAGAGCCATCTAGTCCACCCCTGCAATGTGGAATCTTTTTCCCAACGTGGGGCTCAAACTCATCACCCTGAGACCAAGACTCATGTTCTACCAATTGAGCTATCCCAGCAATCAAGTACCTTGTTCCAGAAGTGGGTGAGTGCTTAACCACTCCACCACATGTGGATAGTAGTGCCAGTTTCTGAGCAGCCTTACCAACATAAGAGGGAGTCAGATTGATGCTATGCAGGCAATGAGGTGTCCAGTGCAAGTGAAACAGGATTCATAAAGTTGCTTCTTGAGTGTTTCAACAGTGGGTTTTTGTCCAAAGCCTGTCCCACATCTACTCCCCTATTTGAGTGGTGAGGTTGGTTTCCCACTGGGATCAAGGAGTTGTGGACAACCCCTTCTTTAGGACAAATAGGAGTTTATAAATTTGGGAAGCTATCCCTTTGTAGGCCAGGGTGGATCAGGTGCAGTGGTGTTCATATGTGGCTTGAGATCGCAGAAGTTGCGCTTGGTTGTAGAGTTTGCATGCAGATGAATGAGTTTGTAAATCCTGCAGCCATGGGTAGGAGATGCCTTCTAATCTGACTGCTAGTGCCTCTTTTCTGATGGGTTTGCCTCTAGGAAGAAGATTGTGAAATCTGAATACCCCTTTCGCTTCCCAGTCTGCAGGTACTTATCCTCTTGTTGAAAGTTGAGGAAAGGAAGAGCCAAAGGAGGAAGGGGTGCCAGAAGAGGGGCTTATCATTTCCAGATTGAGAAAGTGAGTCTTAAGAACAGATTTTTAATTTTATTGACTGCATTCCAGGACATAGGCAAGAAAGGAAGGCCTTATATCGTCAATGGTTTTGGTAATGACTCCATTCTTACCCAGGGCATGTCCAAACTGCTGGTGGAGCATTGTTATTATTCATTTTAGTTGAAAAGCATCAAAATAAAATGGTCTATAGAGGGTATTTTTGGCAAATCTGTTGTGCTTACCCTTTGTTGGTGTAGCATTCTATGGCATGTTGCTGCTTCTTTAGAGTCTTGGTGGGTTTGTCTATTGACAGAACTTGGGGTAGAAATGGAAAGCAAGGTAAGGTGGCCATTCTGAGGGCAGTAATACAACTGAGTCGTGAAAGGCCTGTTTGTTTCCACCTGCAAATAGGTCAGATTGCAGTTTGGAAGCAAGGCTGGTGCCATTTCTTTTTGTACAGTTGCTTTAAATCTTTAGTTAGTGTCACCCCCAGGTATCTGAATGCTGAATAACATGGCTAGAAGCCAGAGAAGGTTTGCATTTGGTTTCTTCCCTCTCCAGGGATACTGAAAGTCATTATCGTGGATTTGAAATTATTTTATTTGATTCCTGCTGCTGCGTGAAACTGCTTTAAGATGGATTGGAGTGCTGGTATGGCTCAGCTAGGACTTGTTGTCATTATTATTACCTCAACTGAAAACAGATTGATAGTATGTGAGTCTTTTCCTGATGGTACGCCTTGAACGTTGTGGTTTCTGATCTTGTTTGCCAGGGTTTCAATCGCTAGAGCAAACAATTGGGGGGGGGGGGGGATTCAGCAGGTAAACATGTCAAATGCCTCATTGTAGTTGGATTGCCAGTGACCTGAGTCTGTTCATTTAGGGTTTGGGCTGATTTGTATATGTGTGGTCTACAAAGTGGAGCATTTCTCCCCTCCAAATTTCATTTTGTTTCACAAAGATTTCATAAAGCTGCGTCCAACTCTGCCCAAGGCCTTGACTGGATCCAAGGAAATGAAGGCTACCTGAATTTTGCTTGAGGAAATTTTACAAACGGCTTTCAAGGCTTGGTGTCTAGAGTAGGATATGTGTTGCTTTGGAATAAATCCTGTTTGATGGGGAGATGTCAACATGCATATCAACACATTCAACCTCTTTACCATTACTGCTGACAATATTTTTGCATTTGAGAAGTAAGATCCTAAAAGAGCTGAGTCTTTATCCGATTTGCATACAACTGCTATCTTGGAGAGTCCCCAGGATGCAAGAATAGCTCCACCTTCAAGCATATTGCTAAAAGGTTTAGTGAGCCATGGAGCAAGTTCATTTTTAATACTTTTTGTAGAATGCGGCACCGAGGCGTAGAAAGGTCTGGTGGTACCCGGTGCAAAATTTATTCTCTCACACACACACCCCATTGAAATTATTAAAAGAAGGAAAAATAAGATACTTACAGTTGCAAGTGTTATTTTCTGGTTTATTTACTTAACATTGTGAGCATAAGCACTTAAAACTCCCCCTGCCACTTTGTTCTCACACCCCTCCTCTCCTCCTGCGTGTTCCAGGCTTTGGGTCCCGAGTTGAGGGAGCTTTTGCTTCTCTCCTTCCCTCCCTCCTCTGCTTGTTTGCTTGCCTGCCTCCTTCCCGTCCTCTCCCTGCCTGCCTGCCTGCCTGCCTGCCTCCTTCAGCAGCCCAGAAGCGCGGGGCAATGGCACGCCACCCGCCCGTGACTCCCAAGCCTCCCCCGAGCTGTCAAAATGAAGGGGGAAGGCCATTGGCAAAGCAGCACAGCTCCCCCCTTCCCCCGATGGCTCGGGGTAGACTTGGGAGTCACAGGCAGGTGGCGCACCAAATGTCACCCCCCTCAGTGATTACACCCGGGGTGGCCTGTCCCCACCACACACCCCTTCCTACACCTCTGGTGGCACTGAATCCACCAAGAGCTGGGGATTTCCCATTTTTAGTGTTTTGCTAATGGAGAATACCTCCAATTCTTGTATTGGACTATTGAGAAATTACCCTTGATTGGGTGTAAGCATGCCTATCAAAGATGATGTTATAAAGTTCTCCATTATTTGCATGTCAGAATTACTTGGGAAGTATAAGTGAGAAGAGAAAGTGCTGAAGTCCTTATTCATGCCCCCTACAGATCGTGGACAGGGTGGAATGTTTTGGAAAATGGCAGAAGGATATATCTAGGTTTGTCTGGCAGGGCAAAAAGCCCCGAATAAAGTATAAAATATTAACAGACTCAAAAGAAAGAGGGGGGTTTGCCCTGCCGGATTTGAGGTTGTATTATGAAGCTGCAGCCTTCTGCTGGTTGAAAGATTGGTTTTTGCTAGAAAACACCGATGTCCTAGATCTGGAAGGTTTTGATAATGCTTTTGGCTGGCACGCATACCTATGGTATGACAAGGTTAAAGTTCACAAATTGTTTAAAAGCCATATTGTCAGAAAAGCAATTTTTGCAGTCTGGACGAAATACAAAGACTTATTAGAGAGTAAAACACCGAGGTGGTTGTCACCGGTGGAGGCCAAGGCTCAAAAAAGACCCAATATGGAGGCCTATTGGCCGAAATATTGGGAATTAATTGAAAAAATTGGAGACAGTTGGAAGTTGCAGAGCCAGGATAAACTAAAAAACAAGGTGCGAGATTGGTTACATTATGCTCAAATTCAAGAGGTTTTTAAAATGGATAAAAAAGTTGGTTTCCAGGAGGAGAAATCGAAACTAGAGACAGAATTGTTAGAACCAAAGACCAAGATTTTATCTAGAATGTATAACTTGCTGCTTATGTGGAACACACAGGACGAATTAGTTAAATCTGCTATGATAAAATGGGCACAGGATGTTGGACATAATATTATGTTTGAAGACTGGGAAAGGTTATGGAACACCGGAATGAAATTCACGGCATGTAGTGCCTTGAAGGAAAACATTATGAAAATGATATACCGGTGGTACATGACCCCAGTCAAGTTAGCTAAGATACATCACCTGTCTGACAATAAATGTTGGAAGTGTAAGGAAGCAGAGGGGACCTTCTTCCATCTCTGGTGGACCTGCCCAAAAGTGAAGACCTTCTGGGAAATGATTTATAATGAATTGAAAAAGGTATTTAGGTACACCTTTCCCAAGAAACCAGAGGCCTTCCTGCTGGGCATGGTGGACCAGAAAATGCCAAAGAAAGACAGAACCTTGTTTATGTATGCTAGCACAGCAGCAAGAATACTCATTGCTAAGAGCTGGAAGACACAAGATTTGCCCACGCTGGAGGAATGGCAGAAGCAGTTGATGGACTACATGGAGATAGCTGAACTGACCGGCAGAATCCGAGATCTGGATAAAGAAACAATCGAGGAGGACTGGAAAAAATTTAAAGACTATTTGCAAAAATACTACAAGCTGTATGAATCTTAAGACAGTGCATGATTAGGAAATGTTATGCTTTAGCAATCATGATTAAGTAAATTGTAAAATAAGTGATAAAAGAGAAAAGGAGACAATTTGAATCGAACATGTTATGTTTATTTTAAAGGTATTGAAATTGAGATACAATATACCGAATCTGGGTACATAACATTTGAAAGTTACAATAAGGTACGAAATTAGGTAACAAAATGCTGACATTGTTAATTCAAAGAACGCAGAACCGGAAGGGGTGGGGAAGTCCAAGTTGTTTTTGTTTGTTTTTGTTGTTAAAAAAAAGGGAAAATTTGTTTCTTGCAATTATTTTATTTGTCTGTAACCTATAAAACTATGGAAAGAAACGCAATAAAAAATTTATAAAAAAAAAAAAATGAAGTCCTTATTCATGCCCTAGAGTGTGTTTCACCTGCTTCTGTCCATATTGAGGCAATTGAGTTCAAAGGCTAGTAATTGAGGCCCTTATCTCCAAATTCATAGTATTTGCCTTACATTTAGTCTTTGCCGCATTAATGTTGCTTTTTCCCAGCAATTGCCATTCATGTTTTTTAGACTGAAGAAGGTGGTATGCTTTACCCCCCTGCTTGTTCATTTATATTCTCTTTCAAGATGTCTGATCTGTTGTTCCTCTTGCCGTGTCAGGGATATCCTGGTTTTCCAGATCTTGCTGGTTTCCACAATGCAATGGCTTCTCAGTACCACCTTCACAGCATCCCAGAGGGTTCATGGCTCCCTGCCTGAAGTGTTACTGCTTTCTTAATAATGTTCTATTGTTCCTTTCAGGTTTGATGCAGCCAGCACTTGGGTGAAAGTTTCATTGGCGAGTGATGCAGAAAGCTTTTGTCCATGCAGTGTCTGTACTGACTGGCGCGTGGTCTGAGACAGTTGCTATTCCATTTTCCTGCCGCTCTGACTTTTTGCATGAGTCCTGAAGAAATCAATATATAATCATAATGGGAATAAATAAAGCAGTGTGGGAAAAAGCTGAAGTCCCTCGTGCAGGTGTCACCATAATCCCACCAGATCATGAGCCTCTATTATTAACACTGCTTTAGTGCCTGGGCTATTGTTTGAGTTTGCACTGTGGCTCTTGTCCATAGAGTTATTGAGGCAGATGCCCCCCCCCCCAATATTATGGAGGCTTTTGCAAAATCCTTGAGATTGTTCAGTGTGAATTTTAAGAATGTTGATTGATTGGTGCATACAAAGCTCCCCGAGTGTATAGTTCTCTGTGAAGCGTCCCCTTTACAAAACATCCATTTTACAAAGGCGAATCTGCCATTAAGATCTGTGATGGTATACTGCATTACAAAGGGACTTTTCTGGGTAAAAATAACTGCCACCCCTCTTGCTTTTGATGTGCCAGTTCCACCTATTTGTGATTCTAGCCGCCTTCCCTTGAGATTCTATACCCAGAATTTTTCTTTTGCTCAGTTTCCTGAAGAAACATGGTTTCCGGTTATTATTATTTTGAGAACACTCATGAAGAGTCGGACACGACTAAACGACTAAACAACAACAAAACCAGGCTTCCAAGCTCTTTTACATTCAATGAGCCACTAGATGGAGCTCTTGTGCTTGAAATACTCATTTAGCCAGAAAAATGTGTGATGCAATAGGTGGAAAGATAGAAAAAAAGGAGTTTGAAAAGCGTAGAAACTTGAAACAGTAACTACAAATTGAACAGAACATTAAACTGCCCCCTTCAGTCAGGAAGTTCCTCCATTACTGATGGAGTTTGGAGCAATTCTGAGACTTGCTGCTTTTCAGGGGAAAATTTGGGGGGCCAATGGGGAGCCTGTTTCTGAGCAGAGTCTGCTCTCTCCCCACGGCTTGTAGTTGTGATTGCAACCATCCACCTTGCTGAGAAAAACTCCACTTAAGAGATAATAGTAATGGCAATGAGAAACACTGACGTTTTGCTTTCAATCTGTTTCACTTGAAGACATTTCAGGGCTTGGGTTACTGGCTGGTCGCTTGTTTCTCACTGTGCATCAAGCAGCACCTTGCCCCGTGGGCTGAGCATCCAAGTATGGATTAAGTGGTTTGTGGGGGGCGGGGCGGATTCTAAGCTTTTGGAAGTGTTGCTCCATTTGTGTTGTATCTGCTGCAGAAAGCATCTTTCCGTTATGCTGGACTAGCAGTTGAAAGGGGAAGCCCCAGCAATACAGCACTCCCTTTTCTTGCTGGGCCTGATTCCCCTTCATTCCTGAGGACTGATCATGCTGCCTGGGGGCTGATGGGAGTTAGAGGCCCAAAACAGCAGCATGGTCACAACTCAGGGTCATCCGATGAAACTGAGAGTTGGAAGGTTCAGAAGAGACAAAAGTAATTCTTCACACAGCTCAAAGTTAAATATGAAATTCCTTTCCATAAAAGGTACAGATGGCCGCAAACTTGGATGGCTTTAAAAGACAAATTCATGGAGGATGAAGACTTATCAATGGCTCTGAGCCACAATGACTATCTTGTGCCTCCACTGTCAGAGGCAGCCATGCTTCTGAGCACCAGTTGCTGGAAACGCAGGAGGGGAGAGTTCTGCTGCTCTCGGGTCCTGCTTGCAGGCTTCCCATCTGCTTGGCCCTTTGGAGAACAGGATGCTGGAGAACAGGGCCTTCAGCCTAATCCAGCATCCAAGCTCTTCTCCGGATGGGATTTGGAGTCCAAAGACACACGGAAGAACTGCTGCAGATGGACAGCATAATACTACTACAGTGGTACCTCAGGTTACAGACGCTTCAGGTTACAGACTCCGCTAACCCAGAAATAGTACCTCGGGTTAAGAACTTTGCTTCAGGATGAGAACAGAAATTGTGTGGCAGCGGGAGGCCCCATTAACTAAAGTGTTACCTCAGATTAAGAACAGTTTCAGGTTAAGAACAGACCTCCAGAAAGAATTAAGTTCTTAACCTGAGGTACCACTGTACGAAGAATTTCAAGCTGGGGCCAAGCATAACAACAACAACTCAGCATCACTAAACGGGAAGGGAAGAAAAGAAATGAATTCATTTTACCTTTCTACAACTTCTTGGCCATTCCAGCAATGGGTATTATTCTGTGCAGTGGAGCTGTGGCTGCAGATGTATTCTGGCAAACTGCTGTAGAAACCACTGTGGGCTCTCAGTTTTGTGATAAGTTCCCTGAAACAAAGTAGAGATGCCAAAAATGAAACTAAAGGCTTAAACAAGTAATGCTATTGTTTTAAACTAGTTCGCAAACCAGTCTTGAATCACAACAGAAAGCATTTAGCAGACACAAACATAGAATGAGTTAATATGCTTGTCCTCCAGTGGTTGGTTCCTTGGGTTAGCATGGTGATTTAAGTGGTGTCCAGTCTCTGTGTGGCTTACTGGGCTGAAATCCTACAGAGATGCTTTGGGGATTCCTCCTGCAACAACTTTGACCAATATTTAAACATGACATTGTAATGTTTTCCTCTGCCGCTAGGTGCTGCTGGAGGATTGCAACAGTTTTGGCTTCTGCAATAGGCAGAATACGCAGAAAAGCATCATTAAGCACATGTTGTTGTTTAGTCGTGTCCGACTCTTCGTGACCTCATGGACCAGAGCACGCCAGGCACTCCTGTCTTCCACTGCCTCCCGCAGTTTGGTCAGACTCATGTTTGTAGCTTCGAGAACACTGTCCAACCATCTCGTCCTCTGTCGTCCCCTTCTCCTTGTGCCCTCCATCTTTCCCAACATCAGGGTCTTTTCCAGGGAGTCTTCTCATGAGGTGGCCAAAGTATTGGAGTCTCAGCTTCACGATCTGTCCTTCCAGTGAGCACTCAGGGCTGATTTCCTTCAGAATGGATACGTTTGATCTTCTTGCAGTCCATGGGACTCTCAAGAGTCTCCTCCAGCACCAGAATTCAAAAGCATCCATTCTTAGGCGATCAGCCTTCTTTATGGTCCAGCTCTCACTTCCATACATCACTACTGGGAAAAACATAGCTTTTACTATATGGACCTTTGTTGGCAAGGTGATG
Organism: Podarcis muralis; assembly: GCF_964188315.1. Taxonomy (NCBI): domain Eukaryota; kingdom Metazoa; phylum Chordata; class Lepidosauria; order Squamata; family Lacertidae; genus Podarcis; species Podarcis muralis. Next base: position 49,292,617 of record NC_135673.1, read on the forward strand.
TCTCTACTTTTTAAGATGCTGTCCAGGTTTGCCATCACCTTTCTCCCAAGGAGCAGGCGTCTTTTAATTTCATGACTGCTGTCACCATCTGCAGTGATCATGGAGCCCAAGAAAGTAAAATCTCTCACTGCCTCCATTTCTTCTTTTTTTCCCCCAAGTAAATTTTTATTGTTTTCCTTACATATTCTTTTCCAACAAACCATATTAATGCCATACATTCTCTTTGACTCTGCTGAGTCGCAACTCCGCTCCCTCCCCACAATTGGTATATTTAACCCCTTTCTATTGCGCACATCATTCTCATAATAGTACTATTATACATTGGAGGTATTATGTCAATCCTGCTAGTGTCTCGACCTCTTTACATTTCTTCTTTAAATATTCAATAAATTTACTCCAATTATTTTGGTAACTTTGATCTCCCTGGTCCCGGATCCTCCCTGACAGTTTGGCAAGTTCTGCATATTCTGTCAACTTCGCCTGCCACTCCTGGATAGTTGGTATGTCTTGTACTTTCCATCTTTGGGCCAGAAGGGTCCTCGCGGCAGCTGTAGCATACATGAACAGATTTTGGTCTCCCATTTTGATTTCCGTTCCTATTAAACCTAATAGACACGCTTCCGGTCTTTTGGGGAAAGTATATCCAAATATTTTTTTGAGTTCATTATAAATTGGTTCCCAAAATTTTTTTACCTTATCGCGGGTCCACCACATATGGAAATAGCCCCCATCTGCCTTTTTACATTTCCAACATTTCCTTTCTTTTTTCCTGTACATTTTAGCTAATTTTACTGGCGTCAAATGCCATCTATACATCATTTTTAGTAAGTTTTCCTTTAAAGCCATGCATCCTGTAAATCTCGAACCCTCCTTCCATAATCTTTTCCACGCATCCAATTCAATGTTATGCCCAATATAAATTGCCCATTTTATCATTGATTCCTTTACTTCTTCGTCTTTTGTATACCATTCTAGCAATAAACTATACATTCTTGATAAAATTTTATCTTTACAGTCTATTAACTCGATTTGAAATTTCGATTTTTTATCTTCGAACCCATTTCTCTTTTTATCTTCCTTTAATAAATCACTGATCTGGTGGTATTGCAGCCACCCTGTTAACATCTTTTCAGTTTGGTCATATGGTTTGAGCTTTATCCCTTGGTCTGTTTTCCTAGTAATATCCTCATATGTTACTCTTTCCCCTTCCATGTTTACTTTTTTTGTTGTCAGCACCTCAATTGGTGATATCCACCACTGTGTCTTTCTTTCCAGGAGGTTTCTATTCCGGTCCCATACTTCATATAAAGATTTCCTAACCACATGGTTTAGAAAACCTTTATGTACCTTTACTTTGTTGTACCATAGGTACGAATGCCAACCCTCTTTCACCCTCTTTAAAAGCTTCTTTAATTCCTCCTCACTTTCTGCCATCAAGGTTGTGTCATCTGCATATTGGAGGTTGTTGATATTTCTTCCGGCAATCTTAATTCCGTCTTGGGATTCATCCAACCCAGCCTTTCGCATGATGAAATCAACTACAGAAAACGTAGCTAAGCTTCCCTGTTGCAGCAGAACCCACACAGCGCCCCACAGCCCAACACATTTGTTGTGGTGCACACAGCCTGCTCATAAAGCTGCTACCTTATCCCAGATGGTGCTATTTGTGCATCCAGACCAGAATGATCTGCTTTTGGACAGAGGCTGCCCTCCCGGTTCTGGGATGAGGCTGCATGTGGAACGCGCTATCTGCCCCAGGAGTGGGCAGAAGATATATAACCTTCCAAGACGATCCTATAATTTTGTAACTATTCAATAATACTGATTAGGGATGCATTGAGATGATCCAATACAGATCTCTGTGTTGCCTTTGAGCTGGACCAACTGCTTCGTGTGTGTGTGTGTGTGTGTGTGCACGCAGAGGCAAATGATTTTGCTTGCTCCAATGTCTTCTTTTGCAGTGACTTCAATTGGGTTTTCCTTGAACTTCCAGGGTTCGTAACTGAACTTGCACACCTTTCTCTGGAAACTGAAGCCCCTTCTCTTTTCAGTGTCCTGAAATCTTTAGCTGTGAAGCATATGGAAGAAACTGCTTCTAAGTGTTCTTCCCATGCGCCTTCCCATGCCTCAGTCTTCTCCGATAAAGAAAACAATGCCCGACCTGAAGAATTTGGAGCAAATGATTCAGCAGAGGAAACACAGCTCAGAATAACTAAGGAGATAGTACAAGAATACTTGGCTAGTCTAGATGTATTCAAGTCTCCAGGGCCAGATGAACTGCATCCAAGAGTATTAAAAGAACTGGCAGATGTGATCTCAGAACCACTGGCAGTCATCTTTGAGAATTCCTGGAGAACAGGCGAAGTCCCGGCAGACTGGAGGAGGGCAAATGTTGTCCCTATTTTCAAAAAGGGGAAAAGAGAGGACCCAAATAATTACCGCCCAGTCAGTCTGACATCAATACCAGGGAAGATTCTGGAGCAGATCATTAAGCAAACAGTCTGTGAGCACCTAGAAAGGAATGCTGTGATCACCAATAGTCAGCATGGATTTCTGAAAAATAAGTCATGTCAGACTAACCTGATCTCGTTTTTTGACAGAATTACAAGCCTGGTAGATGAAGGGAACACAGTGGATGTAGCCTACCTTGATTTCAGCAAGGTATTCGACAAGGTGCCCCATGATATTCTTGTAAAGAAGCTGGTAAAATGCGGACTTGACTATGCTACCACTCAGTGGATTTGTAACTGGCTGACTGACCGAACCCAAAGGGTGCTCATCAATGGTTCCTCTTCATCCTGGAGAAGAGTGACTAGTGGGGTGCCACAGGGTTCTGTCTTGGGCCCGGTCTTATTCAACATCTTTATCAACGACTTGGATGATGGACTCAAGGGCATCCTGATCAAATTTGCAATGACACCAAACTGGGAGGGGTGGCTAACACCCCAGAGGACAGGATCACACTTCAAAACGACCTTGACAGATTAGAGAACTGGGCCAAAACAAACAAGATGAATTTTAACAGGGAGAAATGTAAAGTATTGCACTTGGGCAAAAAAAATGAGAGGCACAAATACAAGATGGGTGACACCTGGCTTGAGAGCAGTACATGTGAAAAGGATCTAGGAGTCTTGGTTGACCACAAACTTGACATGAGCCAACAGTGTGACACGGCAGCTAAAAAAGCCAATGCAATTCTGGGCCTCATCAATAGGAGTATAGCATCTAGATCAAGGGAAGTAATAGTGCCACTGTATTCTGCTCTGGTCAGACCTCACCTGGAGTACTGTGTCCAGTTCTGGGCACCACAGTTCAAGAAGGACACTGACAAACTGGAACATGTCCAGAGGAGGGCAACCAAAATGGTCAAAGGCCTGGAAACGATGCCTTATGAGGAACGGCTAAGGGAGCTGGGCATGTTTAGCCTGGAGAAGAGGAGGTTAAGGGGTGATATGATAGCCATGTTCAAATATATAAAAGGATGTCATATAGAGGAGGGAGATAGGTTGTTTTCTGCTGCTCCAGAGAAGCGGACACGGAGCAATGGATCCAAACTACAAGAAAGAAGATTCCACCTAAACATTAGGAAGAACTTCCTGACAGTAAGAGCTGTCCGACAGTGGAATTTGCTGCCAAGGAGTGTGGTGGAGTCTCCTTCTTTGGAGGTCTTTAAGCAGATGCTTGACAACCATATGTTAGGAGTGCTCTGATGGTGTTTCCTGCTTGGCAGGGGGTTGGACTCGATATCCCTTGTGGTCTCTTCCAACTCTATGATTCTATGATTCTATGATTCTTCTCCAGAGTGACCCTCAAAGCCCGTCCTCCATGGCCGACTCACCTCCTTTCCCCTTGATGGGTTGCAATCTGCACAAAGGGTGGGCTGTCTTCTTCTTGGGGCTGAAAAGCTCCCCTTTCCTGCTGACTAGGTGGCTCCAGGATGCTGGAGTTCAGGGACTCTGCTGCACAAACAGTGATGGATCTTCCACCCTGGCCACCACACCAGTGTCACGATCTGCTGAAAGATCTCTAGGTGCTTTGCACTGCATCAGAAAGGGCTCCTGCCCCCCAAGTGTTTAATGATCAGAAATCAAGTTGCCCATTGAAACATTCTCTGCCCTGGCTGGCTGCTTATTTGTCAAAGGCTTAAGCATCCTCCCCTATGGCCACACCACCTTGAACTTGCCCAATTTTGGAAGATGGGGGGAGGATTTCCACACAGTGCAGCTTCACCCAGCGTGGCTGAATTGTAGAGTTTAAAAAATGCGCCTGCCACAGTTACCTGCTTTGTAGAGTTCCCAAAAGCAAAAGAAAAGGAGGAGGACTCTCTTCACTCATGGACTTTCTGGTGACATGCATAAACTATGGCTGCTGCTTGATTCCTGGTATTTTCAGCTGTTTGTTTAAAGAGACAGCTTGAGTCTCTTATATACCCTTCAGGCTGAAGGAAACTCTTAGGCAGATTAGTTGTAAGCTGTGAAGCACCCAGCTGGGGGCAGCCTTAACAAACACAAACCTTTGCAATGCTACCAGTGGGAGTTCTCATCTCTCTCTCTCAATTTGTTTCCCCCTCTTTAAATAATCCACCCAGGTCCCCCCCCCCCCTATAATCAGATTCTGGCAGACTGCACACAGACTTTGCAATAAAAAAGCCACAGAGAGAAAATGAAATATGGATCTATTATTTTTATGTTTATTTCTCCCCTCTGTACTGATGAGGAGTAAGGCAACCCATTCATTGAGGATAATGCATAAACACAGTATTACACAGTAAACAAAATTCAGTTAATGAGTGGCATTCAAGTTTTCATTAGTTTTTCTGAGTATAATGCTATCGCTTTTCTAATCTGAGTATAATGCTTGTGCCTTCATCTTCATCTGTCACTGGGAGACTATAAACTGAAAGTGACCCAGAGGGGAATGTGGCTCTCCACTTAAGAGCCCCTTTCAACAGGCAGAGGAAATGGTTTGCTTTTGGTCCTTGTGGGTCCTTGTAATCTGCCACTATGCAACTGACGAGATCTAAGATCACTTCAGGGTGACTTGCCCGCAACACCAACAGGAACATTGCACAAAACTTCTAACAGGGGCTGGGTTTGCACCATGGCTTCCCTGGAACAGAACTCAGGAGAAGGAGCTCATCCGAAGATTTCCCACAAGAGTTGCTGCAAGGATAAGGGGAGGGGGAACTATCTCACATATTTGATGCCATTTCTAATGTTACGGAAAACTCTTTTAAGTTGGATCCAGTGTTAACACTTTTGTCATTGGACATTAATATCAATTCAGTTCTGCAGCACAGGGAGCTGGTTGGCTTCCTACGGTCTGCTGCCCACTTGGTGATAGTGCAACAACGGAACTCTAAAACCAAGTTACTATTCAATGTTCAGAATGCCTTATGTGACAAGGAAGACTTGTAAGAGGCTCCTCAGAATAAGATGGTTTTGCTGGAGCCTGGCTTCTCTTTCTTTCACACATCAATGCAAGAGGGAACACTCTGACTCCACCTGCTACCCAAGCTTGGACGTGGACAGGATATGTTAAAAGTTAGTAAAACTAAGGATTTTGCATGTGATAGTTACAGTGTGGGCTGGACCTTAAAGGCACAGAAAATAAGACTTGTAACTGGACCAGTGCTTTCTTGTTTACCTGGTTGTACTCATGATGAAACAATTTTTTTTTCCTGCTGAAATAACTATGCACACAGTCCAGAGCTCCTTACAGGAAGGGGGGGGTAAAAATATAATACGTACATATTGAAAATAAATGGGAATCTTACAAAGATGGCTGGCATTGGCTTTCTCACCTCCTTCTAGTGGACAGAGTTTCTTCGTGTTCCACAGGAGCAACCCATGTCATCTTCTCCTCAACGAAAAGGTCCTCAGGATACGAAGCTGACCGGGAATGCCTCTTCTGAGAAAGACTGCATAACTTGCCAATCTGAAAAAAATAACAAAACCAAAGAACCATGAACCTCTCCCCCTCCTTGATATAGTTGCTGAAATACTAGCAATTGTCAGGGCTGGTTCAGCTGCATAGAGACTCAGAGACAAGCAATAAAGTTGATTATTTGTTCAAGGAAACAGAATACAGAGAAACCCATAGGCAATACTGTCTCCCAGTAAAGCAGTTGCCAGAACTGACAATCTGTGCCTCCCACTTCCCTCTACATCTCCTGGGCCAGATGTTTCCTCCTTGAACTCCATCAGGGAGAGGTCCCCTGTGCTCTTTGTTCTCCTAGATGCAAGGTGCTCCCTGCACATGGAGACAAGGGAGGAGGGGAGCTGGATACATTAGGACCCATAGGCTCCTTGTGAAGCTGCTGCAGCCTCTGTCCCCTCCTGCACCTCAGCTGCCTGTCCTAGAGTGCTTTCTGCCTCATCTTCCTCTCTCTTACTCAAGCCTGTTGCTTGTTCAGCATCCAACCATTCTGCCCCCGCTTCATCCTCTGACCTGTCTTCCGCATCCCACCACCATCTCCCTGGCTCTGAGCCTTCCTGTTCTGGGGTGGCCCTTGGGGGTTCTCTAGCTGGAGCCTCCCACCCCTCCTCATCCTCCAGCCAGTCCCTGACAGCAACACTGGACGCTGCCTTATATGGTCTATTGGTCCACCTAGCTTGTTAATGTCTACAAAGGCTCTCCAGGGTTTCAGGGAAGAGTCTGCAGCTGCCATTGGGGATTGAACCAGGAACCTTCTGCATGCAGAGCAGGTCATCCTCCACTGAGCCCCACCCCTCTTTGCACATGCCAGATCATTTTAAGCCAACACCCTTTGAAACTGCAGGCCATTTTTTCATGGTTTCCTTTTAACATGACCAAAGGAGCAGAATGTGAATTTGTCTCATGTGACCAAAGCTGCAGAACAATCTAATTAAGGATGTTTTTAGCTTAAAACATTCTCATACGTTTATATATTTAAAAATTACGATTTTGTTCAAAAATCTCATCATTTCAGAATACATAGAACCACGATTTCATTTAAAAAATAAATAAATACATGACTAATCTTTGTTGATGTGAGCACTTTATTATTCCGAGCATGAAAATATAGCCAGCCTCAGCAACTTTATTGCCACTTTGCCTGTTTTCTTAATTCTAAGGCAATTAACTTAATAGCACCATTATGCATTTTATTTTCTCCTTATTCTGCTGCTGGTATCCCTCCTACTCTCCAGGATTTAGGGTAAAGGATCTTTGCATCACATACCTTTAATACTTCTCAGGATTTGCTATTTGCACACACACCTACAAGAGTCAATAAAAATGTTGCACAGGTCCAGAGAGCTGCATTCAGCCTCCACATTCAATATCTGTCCAATAGTTCTTTGCTGCTGGACACATCCACCACAGGCGGTAGAAAAGTTCCCAATCCCGCCTCACATTTCCATCACATGAGATATTAAGTACCTGTCCTATTTTAAGGTTTCCTAGTGTGGCGTTTGGTGTAAGGTTGAGATGGGAGGTGGTCCAGCATCAAGTCTAACCTCTGGGTGGTACTTTGCTCCTCTTTGCCCTTGCTTCCTCTTAGTGTGCAATTGTGATGGCCTGGGAATCCGAGTCAGAGGATGAACCGGAGGAATCCCAGCCTGCACAGGAGTCCTGAGAAACCGCCAACCCCAGTAGCTGAGGGCCCTGGCTACCGGGGGTCCCAAACAGCGCAGAATGGGCCCGCACCAGTGGAATTGCAACACCTTATGGTCCCAGTACATCTATACCCTCCAGGTGGGCCCTGGATTCTTACCCATGCTTTGGTAGATTCGGGGGCAACCCGCTCCTATATGGACGCTGCTTTTGCTGCCCATCATCAGGTGCCACTTCAGAACAAGCCAGAACCGGTACAGGTGGAGGCAATTGACGGACGGCTCCTGTGTTCAGGTGCCGTTACTCAGGAGACCCAGCCCTTGGTCCTGTGTCTCCAGCAGCACCAGGAGGTGCGAACTTTGGACATTGCCTCCATGCCCCGGTTCCCCCTGGTGCTCAGGATGGACTGGCTGGAGGCTCACAATGTTCAGATTGACTGGGTCAAACGGACTGTGCACTTCCCAGACCCATGTTCCCATGCTCAGTCCGAGATGCTAGCCACTGAGGAGGCTGCATCCACACTCCCAGCCGAGTACCGGGACTACCAAGACGTGTTCGAGGAACGGGGGGCAGACCAGCTGCCGCCACATCGGTCTTTTGACTGCGGCATAGACCTCCAGCCCGGAGCGCCCCTACCGGTGAGTCACTTATACTCTCTAACAGAGCCAGAGCGCGAAGCTTCGCAGGACTTCCTGCGCAAGAATCTGGAGCGTGGTTTCATTAGGCCTTCTACCTCGCCCACCGCTGCGCCAGTGCTCTTCGTTAAGAAGAAATGTGGGGAGCTTCGCCTTTGCCATGATTACCGGGCCCTGAACAAAATTACCATCCCAGACTGGTACCCCTTGCCCCTTATTTCGGAGTTGCTGGAGCGGGTGCAAGGGGCGCAGGTGTTCACCAAGCTAGACCTCCGGCGGGCCTACAATTTAATTCGGATTTGAGCCGGGGATGAGTGGAAGACAGCATTTGGGACCCGGTACGGGCAGTTCGAATACCTGGTTATGCCCTTCGGATTGTGCAACGCGCCCGCCGTGTTCCAACGGTACATCAACCACGTGTTCCAGGACTTGCTAGACAAGTACGTGGTGGTGTACTTGGATGATATTTTGGTTTTCTCCCGTGACCCGGCTCGCCACGAGGGTCATGTCCGGACCGTGCTGCAGCGCTTGCGGGAGCACCGCCTGTATGCGAAGCTCAGCAAGTGCAAGTTCCATCAGCGGTCAGTGGACTTCCTTGGTCACCGACTCTCTCCAGATGGGGTGCAGATGGATCCTGGGAAGGTGGCAGCGGTTCGGGAATGGGCGGCACCTCGGACCTACAGCGTTTCCTGGGGTTCACCAACTATTACCGGACCTTCATTGCAGATTATGCTCATCGCACCACCCCGTTGACCCGGCTACTGCGCCCCAAGACGCCGTTTTCCTGGGACAAGGAGGCAGAGGAGGCGTTTCAGGGGTTGAAGGCCTGTTTCCAGAGAGCGCCGATCTTGCAACATCCTGATCCTTCTCGACCCTTTGTGGTAGAGACCGACGCCTCCAGTACGGCTCTCGGTGCCGTACTGTCTCAGCAGTACGGACCTGATGCGCCACTCTTATTCTATGCACATTCTATTCCCGCCAGCTCCTTCCAGCGGAGCGTAACTATACTGTATGGGAGCGGGAACTACTGGCCATCAAGGTGGCCTTCGAGGTCTGGCGCCACCATCTTGAGGGGGCACGACACCCGGTGGAGGTGAGAACTGACCACCGGAACCTGGAGTACCTCCAGACCACCCACAAGCTGAACCAAAAGCAGATCTGGTGGGCGTTGTTCTTTTCCCGGTTCCAGTTCCGAATCCGCTACATCTCTAGCTCCCAAAACCAGAAGGTGGATGCCCTGTCCCGGAAACCTGAAGACAACGCAGACACGGTACAGCAAGCAGTACCCACCACGATCCTACCACCGGCTGCATTCCTGGCCACCCAGGAGGCTGAGCCACTGCAGGCTCGGGTGCGGAAACAGCAGCGGGTCAACGCTTGGGCCCAAGAACGACTCCGGGAACTGGCCGAAGGGTCATGCCCTCAGTATCCGGGGCTGGTCTTGCATCAAGGCCTTCTGCTGCACCACGGTCGCCTATACATCCCGCCAGGGCCACTGCGGGCTGAGGTTCTCCAGATGACCCATGATGCTCCAGCAGCGGGGCACTTTGGGCGGTATCGGACCACTCATCTGGTAAGCCGTGAGTTTTGGTGGCCCCGCCTGAAGGCTGACGTGGCTTGCTACGTCGCTGGTTGTGATGTCTGCCGGCGGGCCAAGGGCCCTACCGGGCAACCCCCCGGCCTACTTCAGCCATTGCCAGTTCCACCACGTCCTTGGCACACGGTTTCGCTGGACTTTGTAGTGGACTTACCCCCATCTCGTGGCTATACCTGCCTTCTAGTTTTCTCCGACCATTTCACTAAGATGGTGCACTGTGCCCCCTGCCCATCCGTACCCACAGCTAAGGAAACCACTCAGCTGTACCTTCAGCATGTCTTCCGCCTGCATGGCCTACCTGAGCGTGTGGTGTCCGACCGGGGCGTTCAGTTCACATCCCGGTTCTGGCGAGCATTGCACCAGACCCTCGGGACAGAGGTCTGTCTCTCGTCAGCCTACCACCCACAGACCGATGGCCAGACGGAACAGGCGAACGCGGTGCTGGAGCAGTATCTCCGGTGTTACTGCAGCTACCAGCAGGATGACTGGGTCGACCACCTAGCATTGGCGGAGTTCGCCTACAACAACGTGGTGAATGCGTCCACCCAGCAGACCCCGTTTCAGGCCAGTTACAGTTATCATCCACGGCTGTTTCCAGATGTGCTGCCGGCATCCACGGTCCCTGCGGTGACGGAGTGGCTTCAGGAGATCCAGTCCCAGCAACAGCTATTGATGGAGCAACTGCGCCAGGCCAAGGAGGCATACAAGGCCCAGGCCGACCGCCACCGCCAGGTGGGGCTGGAACTCCACGTCGGTGACCTGGTATGGCTCTCCACTCGCCACCTCCACCCCTCTCGACCTTCGCGGAAGTTGGACACCCGTTTCACCGGCCCGTTTCCTATCGTGGACCAAGTCTCACCTGTGGCATTCCGTCTCCGGTTGCCCGCAACCCTGAAGGTTCACCTGGTCTTCCACAGGTCCCTTCTGAGTCCGGTGGCCCCACCCGACGAGTTCCACCTGAACCGTCCCCGACCGCAGCCAGTTTTGGTTCAGGGGGAGCCTGAGTACGAGGTGGAACGCATTCTGGACTCCCGATACCTCAGGGGAAAGCTACAGTATCTCATAGACTGGAAGGGGTATGGACCGGAGGACCGTTCCTGGAAACCAGCAGCCAACGTCCACGCGCCTGCCTGCCTCCGAGATTTCCATGCGGCGTACCCCAGCAAGCCGGGTCCAGACCCTCGATTGAGGGGGGGCCTGGGAGGGGTGTGTGTGATGGCCTGGGAATCCGAGTCAGAGGATGAACCGGAGGAATCCCAGCCTGCACAGGAGTCCCCGCCTCCAGGGCCGGCTGAACTGGGGCAGGGCCTTGATTCTGAGGTGCCTGTACCTGGGCCAGATCCTCAGGAGCAGGCACCAGGTGAATCCATTCTGGCTCCAGAGGTAGTTGAGGACTCAGTGCCTACAGGTGAGTCTCCCCCTGGGCCCAGTAACCCTTCAGCCTCTCCTGAACTGCAGAGGCTCAGGGCAGAGAGGCGAAGGGAACTGGTTTCTTCCAGGAGGAGTGCTCGTCTTAAGGCCAGGAGAGGCGGGTCTCCTGGGGGCCGGGACCGCCCCTGGCCTCAGAGAAGATAAAGGCCAGTCAGCCCGGTCCCAGGTTGTGGGAGCAACGTCATTGTTGAGTACCTGCTCCTGTCCGGACCCAGACCTGACCCTCCAGTGTTCCTGTCCCTGCTCGGCTTCCTGCTTCGGACCTCGCCCCGCTCCTTGCGAACTGTTTTCAGGCCAGTGACCCAGGACCGGACTTCGACTACGTCAACGGTAACCTTCCCCCCGGGACCAGCACAGCAATGGTCCCTCATCACATCTTGCTCTTGCCGTCTCTGCAGCACCTTCATCCAGCAGGAGTCACTCCATCCTCCTCTGTGCTCCAACATCCTACATCACCCCCTTGGTCTTTACAATACTCCTCTTCATGTCTACCCTGGAGAGTTGTGTTGACATTTGGGCTTGCCTCTTCTTCCCTCTACTGTTAGGGTGGGTTCCAATCTGAGTCAGCTACAGGTGCTCTGTGCTTTCAGCCTGCTCAGGCACAGCAGGCCAGCATTTCCTCAGGCATTCCACACTTGTGTCTGACGGGTATTCTCTCCAAGCTGCTGACCACATGCATGCAGCTGCCCACTCCTTCTCTTTGGCAAACAATGTTGTTTTTCCCTCCTTGCCTACTTACAGGCTCACGGTGACAGCAGCAGTAGGGCGGGTGAGTATGTCGGGGCTCCCTGCTTGCTTGAACAGATCCCTCTGGTAATTCTCCCACCAGTCCCATGCTCACTCCTCAGTCCCTGTTGCTGCCCTCTTCCCGGTTCCCCATGTCTGCCCCATCCTGACAGCTCGACATCAAGCACTCTTCGCCCTGACTGTCACTTCCCCCTCCCCAGCAAGCCTCTTCCAGGTGATCCTCACAATCAGTGTTAGTTTCCTCCTCCTCTGTGGTGCCCCTGCGTCCCCTGGCTTCACAGACACCCTCTCCCAGGCATGGCAAATCATGGGGAACAGGCTGATCCATGACACGTAGGTCCAATATTTTGCAACATTAAATGTGTCCTTGGATTTCAACCATTATGGGTGGAATAATGCAGCACATGAGTTTAAGACATGGTAGTATTTGACAGCCCAAGTCAGTCAGAAAGAGCAGGGGCACTGGGAAGGGAGGGCTCTATTTGCTATAACAATCCCAACAGACAGAGCTTTTCTTGAGAGGTGCACAACCTCTTCTGTATTAATGCTGTCCACAGCGGGTCATGTGCACCCACCTGTTAGGCTCCGGGATCTTAAATCACAGCATGCCACTGGCTGCGCCCAAACTCTGATGGTTCATTCATCCACAAGAGCAGGGTTGTTGTTTTTTACAGATAGTAACTGGCATTATTGAATTTTTATGTTCTTGGCCCAGCCAGCCAGCTGTGTTCAGCTGTTCCTGATAAGCGCTGCAGTGAACTGATGTTAAAGGGAGATGTCAATGCTATCAATCAACAGTCTCTATATATCTGAACCTTTTTCTAGGTTGCTGAGCTCAAGGAAAAGAGACATACAAACAAGCAGCACACTGAAACACTTGCTCATTTGTGGCCTTCCTTCAGAGGCTGGAGCCCCCATTTTTTTCCAAAGAGAAGCTTATTTTGTTTCTTATTAGTTTACAAAGGAAAAAAGGGCAACAATTAAGGTTAGGCCATCGACCATGGTTTATAAAATTATGCGTGAAATTTCTCTTTGTGTGTGTTAAATAATGGAACTCAGGGTCACCCAGCAAAATCAGTGGGCAGGAGGTTCAGAGCTGACATGAGAAAGTACTCTAGTCACCATGCGTAATTTATGGAATGCACTGCCACAAGCTGTGGCGACAGTATCTAGCATAGATGGCTTCAAAGCAGGGCTGGACATGTTAGAGTTCCACTGAGGAGGAGAGAGATCTATCCATGGCTAATGAGCATGACAGCTGAATGGAGCCTCCACATGTTCAGAGGCAGAATACACCTGGGAGTGACAAGAACTCAGTGTCTTAAAAAAAATAAAATTATTAGTTTTCCAATTTTATAACAAACATATCAATAAACAAGAAAAACATAACCCTATCAACAAACAAACAAACAAATAAACAAACATTTATCCTAACTGAAATAATTCCACTTTTGTTATCATTGTTAAATGCCTTCCTCGAATCCCCCTGGCTGAGTTTCCATATAAATCACTGTAGCAGTTTTTTTTCACATAAAGTTACTAGGTCAATTAACACCTTTCTTTCTTTCTTTCTTTTCATTTTGACTTTAATCCATAATGCTCTACAATATTACATATTTAAATCCTAGGCCCACCTGTTACTCACAAGTAATTCTATTTAAGGTAAATTATCTTAGCATATTTAACTAAGTAATCTTTAAACTTCTTCCAATCCTCTTGATACTCCTCCTCCTTTGGTTGCGGACTCTTCCGGTCAGGTCGGCTAGCTCCAAAAAGACCATCATCTTCATCTGCCATTCTTCCACTGTTGGTACTTCTTGTAATTTCCAGTTTTTGGCCAGCAAAATTCTAGCTGCAGTTGTGGCATACAAAAACAATCTAACATCTTTCTTGGGCAATTCCAAACCTGTTATTCCAAGTAGAAAGGCTTCTGGTTTCTTAATAAATGTATATTTCAACATTTTTTTCAATTCATTATAAATCTTTTCCCAGAAGTCTTTCACCTTGGGACACGTCCACCACATATGGTAAAATGTACCTTCTTTTTCTTTACATTTTCAACATAGATTATCACTCTTGTGGTAGATCTTTGCTAATTTTACAGGGGTTAAGTACCATCTATACATCATTTTCATAACATTTTCGTTTAACACCGTACATCCAGTAAACTTAACCCCTTTGTTCCATAACCTTTCCCAATCTTCAAACATTATATTGTGTCCAACATCTCTTGCCCAATCTATCATCACAGATTTAACTTGTTCATCCTTTGTGTGCCACTGCAACAGTAAATTATACATTTTAGATAGGTTTTTAACATTAGTATCTAACAACTCCATTTCCAATTTGTTTTTTTCCATTGCAAAACCATTTTTCTTGTCTAGCTTAAACAATTCATTGATCTGATAGTATTGTAACCAATTCATTTTATCTTTAATTTGATCAAATGGACTTAATTTAAATCCTTGATTATCTTCCAGCAATAGGTCAGAATATCTCAACCATTTGGTCTCCATATTTAACTTTTTCTGGGCCTTTGCCTCCATTGGCGAAAGCCACCTGGGTGTTTTCCTTTCTAAGAGATCTATGTATTTTATCCAAACATTATATAAAGATTTTCTGATTACATGATTTTTAAAACCATTATGGGCCTTTATCTTCTCGTACCATAGATAAGCATGCCAACTAAATACATTTTCAAACTGCTCCAAATCAAGAACCTCAGCATTATCTAATTGAATTCATTCCTTAACCCAACAAAGGGCAGCGGCTTCAAAGTATATCTTCAAATCTGGCAGGGAGAATCCCTCTCTTCCTTTTGAATCCATTAATAATTTATATTTAATTCTGGGGTTTTTCCCTTGCCAGATAAATTTAGACAAAGCTTTCTGCCATTCTTTAAAACATTTCGCATTATTGGGAGGACTTGAAACAAAAACAACATCTTTGGCAATACATTCATCTTAACCACAGATATTCAGCCCATTGATGACAATTTTAGATTTGACCAACTCTAAAGATCTCTTTTAATTTCATTCCATAATTTCTCGTAGTTATCTTTATATAAATTCAAGTTTTTCACTGACAAATTTACATCCAGATACTTAACATTTTTCACTAAGACTAGGCCCATTTTTTCTTGCAATATTTTCCTTTCGTCATTATCCAAGTTTTTCTCCAATATTTTGGTTTTGCTCTTATTTAACTTAAATCCTGCCACCTGTCCGAACTCCTGTATCAGCTCCAATGCTTTTGCTGCACTGGAGGCTGGATCTTGAAGCCTTAACACCAAATCATCAGCAAAGGCTTCTAATTTATATTGTTTTGAGCCTACTATA
This sequence comes from Podarcis muralis, assembly GCF_964188315.1. NCBI lineage: Eukaryota > Metazoa > Chordata > Lepidosauria > Squamata > Lacertidae > Podarcis > Podarcis muralis. Next base: position 49,307,943 of record NC_135673.1, read on the forward strand.
ATACCTTTAACTTGTTCATCCTTCCTTATCATGCTTAACAAGACCTTCAGGACCGATATAAAAAGCAGAAGGGGAAGTGGGCGCCCTTGCCTGGTACCCTTTTCAATTCTAATTTCTTCTGACACCACATTGTTAATTATAATTTTTGCTTTTTGTTCATGGTAGATTGCATTGATACCATTTAAAAACTCCTGTCCAACCCCAATACTTTCTAGATTTTGTATCATAAATCTCCAAGACAGATTATTAGCATTGCTTTACAAATTTTTTTTAGCTTCCAACTTTTCCAAGATGTCGACTATATTCCTAATATTGTCTTTCGTATGTCTTCCAGGCAGAAATCCTACCTGGAGGAGAGCTCAGTGTCTTGCTTGTGGACTCCCTGGAGGAATCTGGTTGGCCACCACAGGAAGCAATGATGGGTCAGCATCTCACTCTACTTTCAGATGTCCTCCAGATGCAACTGGTGCTTAAGCCAACTTCAAACAATGGCATAAGATCCTGGCAAACCTAGTTTCCTGGTTTGGACACAATGAGAAACCATGGCCAACTGCACCCAGAAAGTGTTGAACTGCAGCAAGCCAATGAGAGAACAGGCAGCAAGGGTGAAAGGCTCACATAACCTTGGCTTAATAAATTGAGAAGCATACATCCAAACCAGGCCCTTCTCTTTGCAAATCTAACACTGGGCCATAGTTTAGTGTTACACATACATTTTTTTCCCCAAGCATTAGGCTCAAGTGCTACCTTCCCCACACTCTCCATGTGCGGTAATCAGAAGTTTGTAACAGCAAGTAGAAGCAAAGCATCTTTTGCTGCTGCATGTGAACTTGACTTGCCAAGACCTCAAAGCATGGTCTGAGCTTGGTTTGCTGGAGAACTGTACCTGAGCAGCCCCACCATGTAGCAAATTACCTATATGCCTTTCCTCTGCCCTTAGCCAGCTGCATGCTCTGTGATTAAAAGAAAACCATCCCTCCCCATTAGCAGCCTCACTGTGCAGTTCAGTAACTAAATCAGCAACACACATAGACACTCCTTTGCCATCGCTGTATTATCTGCAGCACCGTTTACACAGGCAGCTGTTCTGCTGTCAAGACATTTCTATTTTAATTACTAGTTAGATCTCAGCTGGCTAGCAACAAGCTCCTTGGCACCTGAAACCATCCTCTATGAAACAGCTTCCACTCCACAGCAGCTTTTGCTTTTTCAGTTTCCCTGCAATCATTTCTTCCCCTCCTTTCTTTTATCCATCTCTCTCTGTAATTCTTCTCCTCAACATGCCATTTCACCACCACCACCACCGCCCTGCTGCCAAGTCAGAGGCAAGGAAATTGCTAAGTAAGCCCTACTGTGCTCTGGCAAAGAAGGTCAATTTCCCCCCCAATTTCACTAATATGAATCATATTAGTGAAAACAACATACAAAAATACACTATATTAGGGGGAACAAAATGTGCATAAGTTAAAAATACGCCAAAAGTGTGTTTATGGGGAGAAATTCACATTACAACTCTGAAAATATTTCAAGACAATCAATCATTTATTATATGGTCACAGACTGCAAAAGCGAAGCATACAAGAATTTGCATGTAGAACACACTATCTTTTAAAATAAGAACATAAGATACAAATTACAGTTAAAATGAATCTTGCAAGACCTTCAAACAAAGAAGAGGAGCCTGACCACTGACTCTCCCATTAGCTTGTTTGTATCCGCTCCGGCAGGAAGGTAAACGGCATTTCCGTGCGCTGCTCTGGTTTGCCAGAAGCGGCTTAGTCATGCTGGCCACATGACCCGAAAGCTGTACGCCGGCTCCCTCGGCCAGTAAAGCGAGATAAGCGCCGCAACCCCAGAGTCAGTCACGACTGCACCTAATGGTTAGGGGTCCCTTTACCTTTTATCAGCTGAAAAATATCTCAAGGACTATTTCAGTGTCCTGCCTGGGTTCATCCGGGGCAAAAAAACAGCTACTCCCCGCCACTGCCTAGCTATGACTCTGGCCCTTGTGTGGTATTTTCTTTTTTTTTTCTTTTTAAAGCATTGCAAATTGCTGCAGAATGGTGAAGAACTTGATTTAAGAATGGAAAAATGAAAAACAGGGAAACTGAAACCAGAAGATTTGCCTGTCCCTAATTGTAAGTTTATTCCCGCTTAGTTTTAATTAATGTTAATACCTACTATTGTGTTTTCATCTTTAAAAATATTTATCATAAATGTTAGCCTTTCCCTCAACTGCTTCATCTTTGCAGTCCCCAACTTCTCTGCCCTTTGCAGCTCTGCAATAAGCAGCTCCCCCCCCCGCCGCCCCCTTCCTAGCAACCTGTTAGCAGAATGCTCTGCAGTGCAAATAAGTGCATTTCTTCCATTTAAAGTTACCATAAGGTGACCCTCAACTCCATTAAGCGCTTACTGCTATAGAAGTCAGTTTAATTAAATTCCCCTCTCTTTTTTTAAGGGAAATGTTTAAAACATACATTGGAATGATGGGGTGTAGAGCATAAAGTTTTTTAATAGTAGTAGCCAGCTCCATTTAACATTTCTACAGGTGTAATAAAAATGCTAATATATGTTAATGTTTAGTCTGTGGTTAATGTTTTGTCTTCTTAATTTCCCCAGGGCTTTTATTGCAGATTTAAATCTGCCAGGATTCTCAATGGATTGCATCGCTTTCTGTAAAGGCACATCTCCCGAGCGAATACTGATTAAGAACAAAGTGGATAAACTTCTTGCTGCCCCCACCTCAAATCACCCTCTTATTGTTTCACGCCTGTAATCATTATACACATTTTGTCATAAAGAGTGGGAGCAGGAGGAATCATGCTCCCCCCCCCCTTCTTCCTACCTTGGGTTGGGGGATTTACAGGACAAGTAAGAACATTCATGCTAACACTGTTTTAAAAACACCAGAAAAAGGAAGACTTTGCCTGGACTAGTGGCCCAAATCACTTAAACAGGCCAGCTGGAAGAGTGGAAGTCTGACAGCAGAATACCAGAGCTGGCTCTGACATTGCGCGGATGCTGGAGGCAGGGGCAGCAGCCTCCTGGCCGTTCCAACTGGGCATTCTCCCCCAAGGGAGGGCAGAGCTTGCTGCCTTCAGGTGTGCTGGACGACACTGTCCTGCGGCCGGTACTGGAGTAAGAGCCAGCTGCCAGTCTAGTTAGCTTCTGTAAGCCATAGGATCGTAGAGCTGTAGAGTCATCGAGCGCAACCCCCTGCAGTGCAGGAATTGCTCAGCTGAAGCATCCATGAGAGATGGGGGTCCAGCCTCTGCTTAGAAACCTCCATGAAAGGAGAGCCCACAACCTCCCGCGGGAGACCGTTCCACTTTTGAACATCAGAAAGGTTTTCTGTATGTTTAGTTGGAATCTCCTTTCTTGTAACTGTGGGAGCAAGTTCCATTGTTTAACTATAAGCTGCATGGAGGAGCCCTTTCTCTTTCTCTTTCCTGAATCTTCCAACAGTCAGCTTCATTGTATGTCCATTGTATGCATGAGAAAAGCTTTCCTTCATCCACTTCCTCAGAATCATGCCTAATATTATGCACCCCATCATGTACCCTCTTGCTTGCCTTTTCTCTGTTTCCCCTCAATTATTTCTCAGCCATTTCGAGCTCTGCAATATCCTTTTTAAGAGCGACTGTCCTGATTGGGCTGCATCAGTTGCAAGGACCCCCGATTTTCTATAGGTAAAGGTAAAGGTACCCCTGCCCGTCAGGGCCAGTCTTGACAGACTCTAGGGTTGTGCGCCCATCTCACTCAAGAGGCCGGGGGCCAGCGCTGTCCGGAGACACTTCCGGGTCACGTGGCCAGCGTGACAAGCTGCATCTGGCGAGCCAGTGCAGCACACGGAACGCCGTTTACCTTCCCGCTAGTAAGCGGTCCCTATTTATCTACTTGCACCCGGGGGTGCTTTCGAACTGCTAGGTTGGCAGGCGCTGGGACCGAGCAGCGGGAGCGCACCCCGCCGCGGGGATTCGAACCGCCGACCTTTTGATCGGCAAGCCCTAGGCGCTGAGGCTTTTACCCACAGCGTCACCCATTTTCTATGCTCCACCTCAAACACTGAGATCTCATGATTTGGCACCACTGGTGGTTCCTGACACCCCTGAGGTTCAACTGACCTTTGTCAGGCTCTGCCCTGTGGAACTCATTACCAACAGGAGTCCAGCAAAAGTCAGACTGCTTTTTTAAAATAATAATATAATTATAATTATAATAATTATAATTATAATAAAGACCTTAAACTTTATTATGAATCAGCCGCTTTTTGTTGGCTGAGAGAATGGATGCTTCTTGAAAATACTGACATGCTGGATTTGGAAGGTTTTGACAATGTATTTGGTTGGCATGCATATCTGTGGTATGACAAGTTTAAAGCACATAAAGCGTTTAAAAACCATATTGTCAGGAAAGCACTGTTTAATGTCTGGATAAGATACAAAGACCTGTTAGAAAATAAAACCCTGAGATGGCTGTCACCAATGGAAGCAAAGGCTCAGAAAAAACTCAATATGGAGGTCCAATTACGGAGACTTGGTTGCCCTGTTGAGAAGGAATAGAATTATTTTTAGGTGGGAATTTCCCCAAGGCCTATCTTTTAGCTTTAAAGGAAGAAAGATAAAAATAAGATCAGTGGACAACAAAGAAAATTTTTTGAAAGATCACGGAGAAGATTTGCAGAAAGAATCTGGAGAAGAGCCAAGAGCATTGGACAGAGGACCGACAGACAGAGGACCAGAACAAAAAGCATTGGACAGAGGATTATTAAAAAGAGGAATACTAGACATAGCAAGATTACCCTTTGGATTGGACTGCCCAGAGAAAGTGACAATACCACCAACAGAACAAGAACAAACACTTGGTGCAGTTGGAGGAAAATCAGAGTAACTACATCATGGCTCTGCAACTATTAAGCTGGAATACTAATGGACTTAACTCCCCTCAAAAAAGGAAAAGGGTCTTTCATTTATTAAAAAAGGAACAATTGGACTTGATTTGTCTACAGGAAACACACGTGATAAGGCTACATAGAAAAGTATTGATTAACAAAAGACTGGGCCAAGAGTTTATTTCATTGGACAAAGTAAAAAAAAGGGGAGTAGTGATCTATGCAAAGGAGAGCCTATCACCGAAATTTATATTTAAAGATGACCAAGGAAGATTTGTGGCAATCGAAATTCAACTACAAGGAGAGAAATTCTTGATAGTAGGAGTTTATGCACCAAATGAGGGGAAATCAGATTTTTTAAAAAAGTTGCATGAGACTCTGATGGACTATTTGGATTACAATGTGATCATGGTGGGGGATATGAATGGAGTGGTATCTACAAATATGGACAAGGCACAGAGACAGGTAGTTACTAAGGACGGCAGACTACCAAAAACCTTTTTTGAGATGACTGACAATTTGGATTTAGTTGACATCTGGAGAACAAAGAACCCCTTGGGTAGAGAGGGAACTTTCTTCTCTGAAGCCAAAATGACATGGACAAGAATTGACCAAATTTGGGTAACTAGAGGACTGGCTCCAAAGACAAGAAAAGTGGAAATTTGCCCTAAAACTTGCTCCGATCATAATGCTGTGAAGATGGAGATGAAACTAACACCAATTGGCTCTTTTAGATGGAGGATGAATGACACCTTGTTTAGGGACGAAGAAGTGACTAAGAAGGCTCAAAAAACCTTGAGAGATTATTTTTAGATAAATACGAATACTACCGTTGAAAAAAGAGTAATCTGGGACGCAAGTAAAGCGGTTATGAGAGGGTTTCTGATACAACAGAATGCAATAAAGAAGAGAACTCAAAACGAGAAGAAAGACAAAATTTTGGAGAAAATAAAGGAAGGTGAGAAGAAATTGAGAGCAAAACCAAAGTCGCAAGAGATTTTGAGAGAAATGAAGTTACATAAATAAAGTTACATCAAGTACAATATATGAAAATGATGAATCAGGAAATAGAATGGAAAATTAAACAGATGAGACAAAAGACATTTGAGTCGGCTAATAAATGTGGGAAATTGCTGGCCTGGCAAATGAAAAAAAAGACAAAAACTTAACACTATTATAAATTTGGAGGTGGAAGGAAAGAATATACAGAACCCAGTGGAGATTAGAAATTGTTTCCAGAGGTATTTTAAACAACTATATACACAAGGGTCACAGAAAGAAATTGACATAGATCGATTCTTGAAAATAAATGGACTACAAAAAATATCTCAAGAAAACAAGCTAATGCTGAATTATAAAATAACTGAACAGGAGGTAGAAGGTGCCATCCAGAATATGCAATTGGGTAAATCTCCAGGGCCGGACGGTTTAACTTCAAGATACTATAGATCTTTGAAAAATTGGATAATACAACCACTAAGGGAAGTTTGTAATGAAATTTTGGAAGGGAAAAAAAGCACCAGAGTCGTGGAAGGAGACCTACATCACACTTATACCGAAAACTGAGTCTGAGAAGACACGGCTTAAGAATTACCACCCCATATCTCTGCTTAATGTGGATTATAAAATTTTTGCAGATATTTTGGCTGAAAGATTAAAAAAAGTACTAGTGGAAGAGATACATAAAGATCAAGCAGGCTTTCTCCTGGGCAGACACTTGTCTGATAACACGAGAAATATAATTAACATTTTAGAAAAATTACAAGTGAATATTAATACCAAGGCAGTTTTGATATTTGTGGACGTGGAGAAAGCTTTTGACAATATTTCCTGGAGTTTTATGAAGAAGAACCTACAGGGGATGGGGGTTGGTCAAGGTTTTGGAAATGGTATAAGTGCAATATACTCTGAACACAAAACCAAACTAATTGTTAATAATGTGGTGACGGAGGAATTTAAGACAGAGAAAGGGACACGACAAGGTTGCCCAATTTCCCCATTGTTCTTTATATCGGTCCTGGAGGTCCTCTTAAATATGATTAGAAGGGACCAATTGGTTAAGGGTATACAAACAGTACAAATTGAGAGCATTTGCAGATGACTTAGTATTGACATTACAGGAGCCAGAATCTAGTACTAAAAGAGTATTGGAACTGATTCAAGAATTTGGTCAGGTCGCAGGATTTAAGCTGAATAAGTTAAAAACCAAGGTTTTAGAGAAAAATCTAACAGTGATTGAGAGAGAGAGAGAGGTTTCAGAAGGAGACAGGTTTAACATTGGTTAAGAAAGTGAAATACCTGGGGGTTAATATGACAGCTAAGAATGTGAATTTATTTAAAGATAACTATGAAAAATGCTGGGCGGAAGTGAAAAAAGATTAGAAATATGGTCAAATTTGAAGCTTTCATTGCTAGGCCGCATCGCTGTGATAAAGATGAATGTATTGCCAAGAATGTTGTTTTTGTTTCAAACACTGCAAATTTTGGATAAAATGGATTGTTTCAAGAAGTGGCAGAGAAATATTTCTAGATTTGTCTGGCAGGGCAAGAAGCCCAGAATAAAATTTAAAATATTAATGGATGCAAAAGAAAGAGGTGGATTTGCCCTGCCAGACCTTAAACTTTACTATGAATCAGCCGCATTTTGCTGGCTGAGAGAATGGCTGCTTCTTGAAAACACAGACATTTTGGATCTAGAAGGTTTCAACAATGTATTTGGGTGGCATGCATAATTGTGGTATGATAAGGTCAAAGCACATAAAGCATTTAAAAACCATATTGTCAGGAAAGCATTGTTTAATGTCTGGACAAGATATAAGGACCTACTAGAAAATAAAACCCCAAGGTGGTTGTCACCGATGGAAGCGAAGGCTCAGAAAAAGCTCAATATGGGGGCCAAATGGCCGAAATATTGGGAAATTCTGGAACAAGAGGGAGATAAATTGAAATTGCAGAGCTTTGAAAAACTAAAAAACAAAGTGCGAGATTGGCTTCATTATTATCAAATTATGGAGGCATACAATTCAGATAAGAAAATTGGCTTCCAGGTGGAAAAATCAAAATTGGAAACAGAACTGTTAGATCCCAAAACTAAGACTCTGTCAAAGATGTATAACTTGCTGTTGAAATGGAATACTCAGGATGAAATGGTGAAATCTGCTATGATTAAATGGGCACAAGATGTTGGACATAACATTATGATGGCTGACTGGGAATAGTTATGGACCACAGGTATGAAGTTTACGGCATGTAATGCCTTAAGAGAGAATTTAATGAAAATGATTTATAGGTGGTACATGACACCAGTCAAGCTTGCAAAAATCTATCATTTGCCTGATAACAAATGTTGGAAATGTAAGGAGACTGAAGGTACATTCTTTCACCTTTGGTGGACATGCCCAAGGATTAAGAACTTCTGGGAGATGATTTACAATGAAATGAAAAAGGTATTTAAATATACCTTCCTGAAGAAACCAGAGTCCTTTCTCCTGGGCATGGTCGGCCAATTGGTGCCAAAGAAGGATAGAACTTTTTTTATGTATGTACAACAGCAGCAAGAATACTTATCGCAAAGCACTGGAAGACACAAGATCTACCCACCCGGGAAGAATGGCAGATGAAGCTGATGGATTACATGGAATCGGCGGAAATGACTGGCAGAATCCGAGACCAGGGAGAAGAGTTGGTGGAAGAAGATTGGAAAAAATTTAAAGTATATTTACAGAAACATTGCAAAATTAATGAATGTTAGAAGGATGCTGGAATGAAGTTACATGGTTTTAGTGGAAAGTTTATAAAGAACTAAGTAGAAATGGGCTGTTAATGGGTCAAAGTGTAGAATTTAAGGCCAAATTGTGTTAAGATAAATTATAGAACAGAAATTGAGAAAGATGGAAAGGATTTGCTGAAATAGCTATATGAATTAGAATACAAAAAAGGGAGGTGTGAGGAGGTCGATGAAACAAGTAAATGAAAGATTAAGATATGGAAATACTGGATATGTTTTTAAATGCTTTTGTTTCCAAATGTTTTTGTTTTTCTTATTGTTTTGTTGTATTTTTTTTTATTGTGCTTTGTATTTTTGATGTATTGTAATAATATAAATTTTTATTTATACCCCACCCTTCCCGGTTCTGGAAACCGGGCTCATGGTGACTAACCACAAATTTAAAACACTTAATTGATGCTACAAAAAAAACCATAAAATACGGTATAAAGTGTAAATAACAATAAAATCAAAAATAAATTTGATTTGAAGGGGGAAATCCATCCAATAAACATTAGTTGATCTCCAGGGCTGGCTGGCTAAATTAGTCCCACTTGGGCCAGCGAGGAGACTAGGGGAGAACCAGCTGTGGGATCCCAGAGCAGGCAATCTTCACAAAAAGGGGAGGGAGAGGGAAAGAAGGGGAACAAAAGATCAGGCCAGGTTCAAATTGAAAGCCAGGCGGAATAGTTCTGTCTTACAGGCCCTGCGGAAAGAAGTCAGATCCCGCAGGGCCCTGGTCTCATGAGGCAGAGCGTTCCACCAGGCCGGAGCCAGTGTTGAGAAGGCCCTGGCTCTGGTTGAGGCTAATCTGTCTTCCTTAGGGCCCGGGACCACTAGGGTGTTATTATTTGTAGACCGTAAGGTCCTCCATGGGACATACCGGGAGAGGCGGTCCCGTAGGTACGAGGGTCCTAGGCCGTGAAGGGCTTGAAAGGTCAAAAGCAGCACCTTGAACCTGACCCTGTACTCCACCGGGAGCCAGTGCAGCTGGAAAAGCACTGGGTGAATATGCTCCCATGGCAGAGACCCCGTAAGGAGCCTCGCTGCAGCATTCTGTACCTGCTGGAGTTTCTGGGTCAGCTTCAAGGGCAGCCCTGCGTAGAGCGAATCACAGTAGTCAAGCCTGGAGGTGACCGTCGCATGGATCACTGTGGCCAGGTCGGGGAGGGAAAGGTAAGGCATCTCTTGAAAAATGTTCTGTTCAGACAGGCCTTTTGAACATTGATGTTTTTAAGGCAGCTATTTATTTATTTGTTTCATAAAATTTATATACCACTTGATTAGTAGAACCAAAGAAACCTTAAAACAGTTTACAAAAGAATGAAGCAATGAATTATCAGTAAAAACACCTATTTAAAATATTCAAAGAATAATTAAAATCATCCATAAGCTAAAAACCAGATTGAAACACACATAAACATTCTACATGTCTGAACAAGCTTGCCTAAACAAAAAAGTTTTAGCAGGTGCTGAAAAGCATACAGTGAAGGCACTAGTCTGATATCAATAGGCAGGGAGTTCCAAAGTGTAGGCTTTGCCACTGAAAACCAGATCGTTTGATTGACAAACTGTAGTGTTTCTTTTCCCGCAAATGTTTTTGTTGCAGTATTGTATTTTCATGTTGCATATTGCCTTGTTACTTGTCTTTGGAAAAACAGTTTTTACATATTAGAAATTAAACAAATAAAACAACCAAAAGATTCTGTAATAATTGGCTGCTACTTCAAAGGCAGTGAATCGGACAAAGTTATGTAAAAGCAACTTTTAAAATTTAAGTCCTTCTGACGTGACCTCACATGCCACAGGAGAAGGAAACACACTCTGTGCCCAGCAGACAGTTCAAATAATGCAAGAGCTTTCAATAATTCATTGTCAAAATGTGTAAAAGCATCAAAACATAAATGCTTAGAATAACACAGTCTTTGTCACACCAGTTAACACTCTCTCCTGAAAAACATGCTATTGACATATACATCATGGCCACAACCACGACAGATGTCAACGTCAGGTTGAGTGGGGTGGCAGTAATACAGAATGAGACACACAGAGCAGGCGGGGGATGCGGCAGAATATTTAGTAAGTGGTTCAATTCCAGTACGGTGGTACCTCGGGTCACATACGCTTCAGGTTACAGACTCCACTAACCCAGAAATAGTACCTCGGGTTAAGAACTTTGCTTCATGATGAGAACAGAAATAGGGCTCTGGCGGCATGGCAGCATCAGGAGGCCCCATTAGCTAAAGTGGTGCTTCAGGTTAAGAACAGTTTCAGGTTAAGAACGGACCTCCAGAACGAATTACGGTAAGTACTTAACCCGAGGTACCACTCTACTTTAAAAAATAGGGGGTTGGGGAGCCCACTGGATCAGGCCAAAAGGCCACCTAGCCCAGGATCCTGCTCACATTGTGGACAAGCCCGCAAGCAGGAACTGAAGACAGCAGTGACACTCTTTCCCCTTTTGAACCCCAGCAACTGGCATTCAGAGGACTGCTGCTCCCTGCAAGCTGAGGGGCAATGGAACTGTCACGAGTTTGCAGCTACTGATCTTGATTAGCAAGCTGGACCTCCCATAAAGTTCTTCTGGTCAGCAGAGAGTGCGCCAGCCAGGAAAGGGTTAACTCTTCCTAGAGGCAGAGTCAAATCACAGTTGAAGAGTGTGATGGCAGCAGGGGGAGGTACCCCTGACTCTGCCTCCAGAGAGACCACAGTCAAAACTGGCTGAAGGACAGGAGCCAGCCTGGCTTCTCCAGGAAGGCAGTTCCAAAGTCTGGGAGCAGCCCTCTCCTGCGCCCCCACCAAGCATGCTCAAATCAGTATGGCAGTGTTTCCCAACCGGTGTTCCGCGGCACACTAGTGTGCCGCGAGACGTTGCCTGGTGTGCCGCGAGATGTTGCCTGGAGGGAGGCGGGCGAGTCGGGCGGCGAGAGGCGGGGCGGCGGTGGCGAGGAGAGGCCGCCCAGCGCGGGGCTCTCGCCGTCTGCCTGCCTGGCTGCCTGTGTGGCGCTGACGTCACAGGGCTGTAACGTGCCCCACATAGGCACACGCGGGGCGGCGAGCGAGCTCCCTCCCACATCCCATCGCCGCTTGCTTCAGCCGGCCTACTGGGCTGTCGCAGGCGGAAGGCCTGCGCATGCGCGAGGTTTTCGCGCCTTCGGGATTCCCTTCACGCCTTCCTCCTCCCGGGTCCTTGAGAGCGCAGGAAGCGGCAGCGCGAGACCGGCGTTGAGCCTGGTAGGTATTGCGCTTGCCAAGGCAGTCATTTGGGAAATGAAAACTTGCAAAGCAAGCAACCAGTTCAAACTGAAGTACGTGTATGCTTAATATCCTGTATCTGAAACCTGTTCTGCCCCCTCCCCCACACTTGGTGCCATTTTCATCTACACATGCAGCAGAGTAAGTTGACCCAGAATAGTACCAATTCAGATGGCAGATGGGAGAATGACAGTGCTGAATGCTTTCCCATGTAGAACAGTCCCTGCAAATAAAAACCTAGCATATTTGGAAGAGGGATGCTAGCCTAACCATTACCTTCTATGCTGTTACTATTTTTTTTTTTTTTTTTACATAAGTAAAAAGTGACCTTTCCCCATCTGGCATGGTGTGTGCCTCGAGATTTTTTTCATGAAACAAGTGTGCCTTTGCCCAAAAAAGGTTGGGAAACACTGCAGTATGGTACTTGGGGAATCCAGGAGTCAAAGGCGCAGCAGGTATAATACATAGCTAAGCAAGCAAAGACATTGCACTCAATGTGCCTCTTTGGGCTGGGCAAGCAAAATGGAACTCCTTCTGGTGGGCTGGGGCTGCACCACTGTTTGCACCAGACTGTCCATGCCCCAGGTGATGGGAGGAAAGCCAGCACTTCCTTCCAGGGAGCCAGACTTTACTCCTGACACCTCCTCTTTAGGCAGAGGTGTCTCAGCTGAAGTGGGCAGGGAGGAAGGATCTAATGGCACAGGCAGCAGAACGGGGTCTTCTGGAGAGGCTTGCATGGGCTGGCTCAGTGACCGCCCACTAGGTCTCTCCCTGGGATCTGACTCGCCACCCATCATGTCCTCCCCAGCCAACTTGGATCCCTCGGCTGCCAGCCTCCATCTCTTTAGGCTCCTCTCACCCCTTGTCCTGATCTGACCCTCCCCTCCAAGTCAGTTCCATAGGAATTGTGGCACCTGGGACCTTTCACTTAAAAAGGAGCTGCTCTTCCACTGAGCTACAGCCTACATTTTTTCCCTGGCTCAGATTCTGCAATGTTTCTGCCCAGCCAGACCTCTGTAACATTGGACCCTACTGGACCCTTCCTCAAACCAATGGTGCATGCAGACACACGTGTGTGTGTGTGTGTGTGTGTGTTCGTGCGCGCGCGCGCACACACACACACACACACACACAAAAAGAGGCAGTCTCGGGTATGAGCTGCCTGCGGAGACAGGAGTCCATTCATTCTTCAGGCCTTGCAAATCTGCCTGTATAAAGGCAACAGGATTCTCTTTGCTTTCCCTGTGAGCAATTTACATTCTAGCAAGTAATTAGCAACGCTTGAAGGGGAGGTGGGGGTGGCTGAGGTTCAGCAGACCTGCTGTGCTGTGCCCACCCTCCTAATGCAAATCATATTCAATTGCTTATTAGCAGACTCTAAGCATTTGCATACCAGCAGACATGACATGAGGCTGCGGCAAGAGAATTGGAAAGGTTAAGTGCAGAACAGAAATAACAAATTAGGAAGCTGTCTTCAGCAGCAAGTAAAAATCACAGAAAGGTGTCAGCAGTGAGGTGGGGGGAGAAGAAGGCTGGGGTGGGTGGGTGTCTGTGCACAAGCGGCAGGATTACGGACACTCAAGTCAGCCAGTGATGTCAAATGTGCCACCAACTATACATAGCAGAAATGGAGCCAGATGCAATTCTGACACACATCAAAGAGAGCTGTGACTTTTACTGGATTACAACTATGGAAAGGGGATGTAGCTCCAAGACAGATCACCTACTTTGCATGCAGAACGTCCCAGGATCAATCTCTAGGAATGCGTGAGAAAAAGTCACACCTGAAACTCCGAAGAATCATGGTCAGTCTGTCTAGATGGAAAAGGAGTTTGGGTTCTACTATGAGGCAGCTTCTGATATTCCTCAATGAAAAAACTGATTTAGCAAAAGGAGCTGTTAACTGTGCAAGGGATGTCTTCAGCTAATAAATATCATTTTGTTTCCAGTCTGAAATTGGTGAGCAAATGGCAAGAGCCTAATTTTTAAGAACTTGTATTTTTTATTTTGTACCACTTTGTATTTATTTATTTATTTATTGACTGCATCGTACATTTGGGAAAGGCCTTTGGCTAAAAGCAACGCATACAGCTGTTCCTAAACCAGACATGAGCAGATTTCCAGCATGCAGAGTCTTCCTTTTGTGCAAGGACCTCGCTCACCAGTCACAAAATGGGGGCTTACAGGGTAGGAAGAGACAGCCTCCTCCTCCACCCCCATGCCCCCAGTGCACTCAATATGCTTTGGACAATAACTCACATCATCTCTGACCATTGGCCATGCTGCCTGGGGCTGGTGTGCATTGTTCTTCAAAAGACCTAGAGGACACCAGGTGGAGGAAGGCTGATTGCACCCCATGAGTCACACTTGGGATGCCTGGGTCTACAATTTAACTTGGCATTGCCCCTTACATCTTAGGCTGTAATAACAGAAGCACAGTGTCAAGATTGCAAGGAGCTGTGCTTCTACTCTATGCTGTGCTTGTCAGACCACATCTGGAACACATCTGGAGCACTGAATTCAGGGTGTCACATTTTAAGAAGGACACTGACAAACCAGACTGCATCCAGAGGAGTGTAACTCCAGCTGAACTATTCTAAATTGCACAGAGAGCTAGAAATAAATCTCCATCTGCCTTCTGCTCATTGCTAAATTAAGCTACCCTTGATTTACCTGAATGCATCCAGTGTTTACGGCTTGTGTTGTCCAGTTGTTGAACTACAGTGCAATGTAGTAATCAGAGTACTGGCCTGGTAGACTAGGGTTCGAATATATGCTCAGCCATCAAGCTCCCTGGGTGACCTTGGCCCACTCAGAGTCTCTCAGCCTAACAGGGATGTTGCGAAGAATGAAATGAGGAGGAAGAGAACAACACATGCCACCTTGAGCTCCCTGGAGGAAATGCAAGATATAAATGTGGCAAGTAAAATCAACAACGAATCATCCCTAACCATTTTCCATGCCTGCGGGAGTTCAACAAAACCAGGAGGGTGAGAGAGCCACTGCTCTATGTCTTTGTCTGAGTTACAAAGATCACAGCACACTTCACATCTCAAAAGCAAAGAATGGCTATTGTAGAATTCACGGAAAGTTCAGAAAAGGCCACCCAAAGTGATCACAATGCTGGTACACCATCTGGAAGGCACAACATTGCCTGCGCTGGAAATAAATAAATTAAAACAGACTACGGGGGGATATCATTTAAGCACCAGCAGTGACAAACCACAGACATCTTCTTCCAAACTTGGGGACAGGGAGGAACTGTTGTGAATCACTACAATGCACAAAAGAAGCACAAGAAGTTTAACAGCTTCCCTCTGAGAAAGCAAAAGATTTACAAAAGGGCGGGGGGGGGGGGTCCAGAGCTATCAAACTCTGGAAAGCAGAGGCATTTTTGACTGTGGGTTTTCTGCAATTAGTGCATGTGCGCCCCCCCCTTATGATGGACTATCATCCTCAGAGTGAAGAGCAATATTCTAGGAAACAGAGCATTAACTTGTCCACCAATGACTTTAATAGGGCCCTTTTCAAATTACTGCTTGTGAAAAGCAGAGCGGAGAGGAGAGGGAGGAAAGTGATGATGATATCCTATCTCCTTAATTAGACCTCTCTCCTTCCTTTCCTCCCTATTAGCAACTTAGTAGCAATTGTACATATTTATATAACAGTGTTCCAGCATGGCATACCAATGAAAACTGGCCGTTTAATTATCAGCTGGTAGAAGGTAATCACAATTTGGGAACACATGAAGCAACCTTGTAAGACGCTCGACTAGTTTAGATTTACAATCCAATAGAAATCCCTTCCTGGAAGCATTCCAGGAACTCTTTTGCTACCCACACCTATCTATGAACAAGTAAGTACATTAGACAAGACAAACGGTCAGAAGATCAGGACAAACATTGACCTCCAGTCTTGGCTGCATTTAAAATGTACTGCAGGAGCCAACTTCAGGTGCTCAGGACATCAAGTAGGTGCCTGCATGGTTTTTAAACTTACTGGTAAGAAGAACCTCCCGTTTCTTGGGAGTGGGGAAAGAAACAGTCAGGATAGATGCATTATTTCAGGGGATCATTGGGAACCAACAGCCATAGCCTGATACCCAAGAAAAACTGTTCTGGGAGCCACAAAATACCCATTTCACAGAAGAACTGGCAATGCTCAGAACTAAAGAGGTAAAGAGATGAATCTTCTGAATACAGAAAAACCTAAACGCGCCTATGAAAACCCCAATAATTATTGTTCTTTCTCTCTCTGTGGTCCTTGGGTCCCATATATGTTGTTATCCAAAGGTCCCTGCCCCTCCTGATTTTTCTTTAAAATAAAAAATGCCAGTCTTTTGAATTCTTTCCCATGAGGCTGAGACTATCTTCACAGGAAAGGAAAAGTAGAGTGAGTGGTTGAATATGCATTTTGCCTAATCTTTGGTAGTTTGTTATTGTGGACTGGAGGAGTGTTTTGCCTGTTTTGGAGGGAGGTGTTGCCTGAATTGGGGCAGCAGTGGTGTGTTTTTTTTGTGGGGGGGGGGGAATTTTGGCTGGGCAAGGTGGTTCTAATCACCCCATTTTCCTTATGTGAAATGAGTATTCTGTGGGGTCCACAGCAATTTCTTACATTTCCAAGAAGCTGGGTCTGCTGGGAGGTGTGGCGCAAAGCATCTGGTGAAGCTTGAGCCAAGACATCCACTGATCCAGAACTCTGCCAGTTCGGACAAAGTACGATAATTCAGAGAGGAGAACTAGCTGGAATGTTCAGGAGAAAATGGCAGCTGGGTCGATGTCATGCATATTTACAAAGGATATTCTCCAGCAAAGGGCGCCTGATCTAATCTATCCATTCAGAAGCTGAAATGCACTTGCTGCCATGTTCAGAAAGAACAAGATATACAGCAAGCGAAGAGTCTTTTGTTTAGCAACATAACAAAACAAAAATCTGATCCACATCTTTATAAAAAGAGCAATTCAATGATGCAGGATTTGAATTTGAAAATAACTTAATTCCTCCATGAAGAAAGAAAATCTGATGAGCATCCTTTGTACTTCCTAATCCACATTTCAGGTTAAATTATCTCTGTAATAATATTTAATTGGTTTAGATTAGACCTGGTTGAAAATAAAATAAAAAAACTTTGTCTATCAAAAACCTTCTTACCATTGCTCCCCTGGGGGACAAGCAGCCAGAGGTTGGGAAAGAACATAGGAAGAGGCAGGATCAGGCCAATGTCCCACTGAGTCCAGCATCCTCTTCTCATAATACAGTGGTACCTTGGGTTCAGAACTTAATTCGCTCCAGAGGTCCATTCTTAACCTGAAACTGTTCTTAACCTGAGGTACCACTCCCGCTGCCGCTGCACGGTTTCTGTTCTCATCCTGAAGCAAAGTTCTTAACCCGAGGTACTACTTCCGAGTTGGCAGAGTCTGTAACCTGAAGCATCTGTAATCCGAGGTACCACTGTAGCCAACCAGGTACCCCTGGGAAACCTGCAAGCAAGACCTGAGCTCAACTGCAGCACTCTTTGCACATGTGATTCCCAGCCTCCGGCACCCAGAGGTACCCTGCTTCTGAAAGTGCTACCATGCAGGGATGTGCAAGATCCACACAGCCACAACCTAAGTGGATTTGGGAGGGCGTCACACCACAAACACTTTCAAAAGAACGAAGAGCAAAGCTGCTGGATTAGGCCAAAGGGGGCCCACCCAGTCCAGCATGCTGTGCTCAGTGACCAACCAGATGCCTGGGGAAAACTGTCGAGAAGGACCGCAGCAGCACTCTCTTAGCACCTGGAGTAAAAATGTTCAGGAGATGTTGAACTTAATACTGAATCTCTGTTGGAGGAGCTACCCTGGATATAATCACGCTGAAACTCTGACTTCAGGAAAATAAAATAAAAAAGCTATGTTTATCGCAGGAAGTACATACGGTACTTAATAGGAAAGATCACTAGCTCTACTTAACTAAGGTGGAGGTGCCTTGAGCCATGCTTGCTCTTGCAACCTTTTTCAGCCATGGGCCGGTCCACCATCCCTCAGACCATGTGGTGGGCCGGACAATTTTTTTGGGGGGAGGGGAATGAACAAATTCCTATGCCCCACAAATGACCCAGAGATGCATTTTAAATAAAAGGTCACATTCTACTCATGTCAAAGCACACTGATTCCCGCACCGTCCACAGGCCAGACTGAGAAGGCGATTGGGCCGCATCCAGCCCCTGGGCCTTAGGTTGCCTACCCCTGCTCTTGCCCCTCAACAGGAGAGGCATAATATTTGTCTCCTCTGCCAGGATGGGGATGAAGAAGCAAGAAGCAGGAAATGAGGTCAGCAACCCTAGAGTCAATCTAGCACCCGAGTGAAGGTCAGCACAGGTTAGGAAAGAAATGATAGTCTGGGAAATCTGGAGGCTCCTCTCTCCTATCTACTTTCCCATGCAGTGCAAGATGAATTGCATCCCAACACTTCCAGCACTCTCTCCCTTCAGCTGGTATTCAGAGGAGTGCTGTCTCTTGGCAGTGGAGGCAGAACACTGCAGTCAGGGTTGGTAGCCACTGGTAGCTTTCTTTTCCTCCATGAATTTGTGCAATTCTCCTTTAAAGCCATCCAAGATGGTGGCCATCTTGTGCGGCAAGGATCTCTTTCCAATTCTCACGCCAATAAAATTAGCAGAAAGGCAACACTTCTTGAAGCAGACAAAGTTGTTCACGAGAAGTGCGTTCCTATTCAAGCAGGAGATGGGGGGGCGGGGAGAGAAGATTAATTGCTACCACCAAAAGTAAGATTAAAACTTATCTACCGGCAAACATGGGTCAATATATCTGGAATATGCAGCCAAGGAATAAATAAACAGGATGGCAAAACAGCCCAGTAAAAGTGAATCCTTCCACGAATTAATGTCACCAGCACTGATGCACTCCTCTCTAGGTGAGTGCCTAAAAGCCTCATTTCCACAACTGATGTTGGGAGGGACAGGGAACTAGGGGTGAAAATTGATTTAGGATAGAAAGACCAGCCAGCATAAATGACTGCTGAACATCATGGCACATGGAACCCCTTTAAGTAAGCTGCAAACCAAGCAACTGCCATCTTGTTATGGGGAAGACCCATGACTCAGCTGGTATACCACATGTTCTTGTGGAATATAAAGCTGTCAGTCAAGTCCAACATTCTGAGAGGACTGGCGGCCTCTGTGTGCAGGCAGTTTTGTCAGCTGGTCGGCTGCTGCAAGGAGTGGTAACTGGTAACTACTCGGATGCAGTCCTCTCATGACTCACTGCTATCTAGTATATAGTTTATCTGTTATGCAACCTAAGCCTGCCTTCAGGAACAACTCTGTAAACCTGAATGAATCTGATAGTAAAGTGGTTTCTTTAAGAGGGACAGAAAGGGATTATCAACCAGGAAGGTATAATTATTGATAGGACTCAAACGAGTTAGCAACCCGCTTGTCGCTGCATAAACTCAAACAGGGGATCGTTTAAACTCTGCTAAATTATATAAACGTTCCCACAGTTCTGCAGGCAGAAGGCCCTGGATTCAGTTAGAAGAATCAGGAAAGATTCTGGAAGGCAACTGTCAACCACCCAGCCGTCACCAACCTGGCAGCTTCCAGAAGTTGTTGGATTACAACTCCCACCAGCAGGGCTGTTGGGAGCTGTAGCTGAAGAAGACATGGAGGAGACAAGGCTGGCAAGGGCTGGTGCAACCAACAGGGCAGGCAGGTAAACCACCTCACTTGGTGGCATCATTCAGCCATAGAGTTCCAAGTACAAGCATCTGCCCAAATATTCTTCCTATGTTAACAGAGTCAAAATCAGTCATAACAAGGCCCCAACTGCACAAAATACATTTATATCAGTATCATACCACTTTAAACAGTTGTGGCTTCCCCCAATGAATTCAGGGCACTGTGGTTTGTTGTGGGTGCTGAGAATTGTCAGGAGGCCCCTATTCCTGCCCCCTACCCCACCCCCAGCATCAATTTACAGTGTTTCCTGGAAAGAGAGGCTGGGTTGTTAAACTGCTCTGGGAATTGTAGCTCAGTGATGGGAATGGGGCCTCCAGAGAACTCTCAGCGCCCTTAATGAACTACACTTCCCAGGACTCTTTGGGGGAAACTGTGGTTGTTCTAAAGTGGCATGATACAGCTTCAAATGCATAATGCAGATGGAGCTCAAGTTACCAAGGGACTCCTTGGACTAGGGCAGGGCGAAGCATTCCCGACAGCACACTCTCGTTGCAGGGCTTTGGGCCCAGCAAGTTTATTAATGGGTCGTAGAAAGAAATTAAGAGATGAATAATGGAGCCCTTAAGAAGCCGGGAGTTAATTCATTTGGCTTCAATCAATACACATCATTCTGAAATCCAGTCAGCAGCCTGCGTGCGATTCTGCTGCCGTGGATTACTGCAAATCCTGCTTTTATTGCTATAACTCATTTTTATTTCACTTCGATTTATTTGCGGGGAACTTTGGAGCCATTTCACTCATGGGGATGTGGGAAAAGAAAAGAATATATAAATGAATGATACCCATTCTCTAGAATCTTTTGACCAGAAAGTATGTAATGCTATGTCTTGACTACACAGACACACACACACACACAGACACACACACACACACACACACACACAAACACACACACACACACACACACACACACACACACACACACACTGCAAAGAGAGACAAGAGAGCTTCATTGTGCTAAGGAAGGTTACTTTTGGCTTCATTCTCTGCAGACCTGCTAACAAAGTAATTAGCCAAGTTTTAACCTAGTAGTTCCCTTGCGAGCAGAGTCAGTGCAGCTCACATCAAGGATGCCCTAGGAATGACCCACTAAACAATGCACAAGTTGCAGCCTGAAGAAGGAGGTTTTTACACAATTGGCAGACAGATCTAGAGTTTGCAAAGGACTGGCAACATTTTTCTTTCTTTTTTTCCAAGGAAATTTTTATTGTTTTCCTTACATATTCTTTTCCAACAAACCATATTAATGCCATACATTCCCTTTGACTCTGCCGAGTCGCGACTCCCCTCCCTCCCTGCAATTGGTATATTTAACCCCTTTCTATCACGCACATCATTCTCACAATAATACTGTTATACATTGAAGGTATTATGTCAATCCTGCTAGTGTCTTGACCTCTTTACATTTCTTCTTTAAATATTCAATAAATTTACTCCAATTATTTTGGTATCTTTGATCTTCCTGGTCCCGGATCCTCCCTGATAATTTGGCAAGTTCTGCATATTCTATCAACTTCACCTGCCACTCCTGGATGGTTGGTATGTTTTGTGATTTCCATCTTTGGGTCAGGAGGGTTCTTGCGGCGGCCGTAGCATACATAAACAGATTTTGGTCTCCCATTTTGATTTCCGTTCCTATTAAACCTAATAGACACGCTTCCAGTCTTTTGGGGAAAGTATATCTAAATATTTTTTTGAGTTCATTATAAATTGATTCCCAAATTTTTTTAACCTTGTCACAGGTACACCACATATGAAAATAATCCCCTTCTACTTTTTTACATTTCCAATATTTTCTTTCTCTTTTTCTATACATTTTAGCTAACTTTACTGGCATCAAGTGCCATCTATACATCATTTTTAGTAAGTTTTCCTTTAAAGCCACACATCCTGTAAATCTCAAACCCTCCTTCCATAGTCTTTTCCACGCTTCCAATTCGATGTTATGCCCAATATCGATCACCCATTTTATCACTGATTCCTTTACTTCTTTGTCTTTTGTATACCATTCAAGCAACAGACTATATATTCTAGATAAGGTTTTACCTTTACACTCTATTAACTTGATTTGGAATTTTGATTTTTTGTCTTTAAACCCATTTCTCTTTTTGTCTTCATTTAATAAGTCACTAATCTGGTGATCATAGAATCATAGAATCATAGAGTTGGACTAGACCACAAGGGCCATCGAGTCCAACCCCCTGCCAAGCAGGAAACACCATCAGAGCACTCCTGACATATGGTTGTCAAGCCTCTGCTTAAAGACCTCCAAAGACGGAGACTCCACCACACTCCTTGGCAGCAAATTCCACTGTCGGACAGCTCTTACTGTCAAGAAGTTCTTCCTAATGTTTAGGTGGAATCTTCTTTCTTGTAGTTTGGATCCATTGCTCCGTGTCCGCTTCTCTGGAGCAGCAGAAAACAACCTTTCTCCCTCCTCTATGTGACATCCTTTTATATATTTGAACATGGCTATCATATCACCCCTTAACCTCCTCTTCTCCAGGCTAAACATGCCTAGCTCCCTTAGCCGTTCCTCATAAGGCATCGTTTCCAGGCCTTTGACCATTTTGGTTGCCCTCCTCTGGACATGTTCCAGTTTGTCAGTGTCCTTCCTGAACTGTGGTGCCCACAATTGGACACAGTACTCCAGGTGAGGTCTGACCAGAGCAGAATACAGTGGCACTATTACTTCCCTTGATCTAGATGCTAGACTCCTATTGATGCAGCCCAGAATTGCATTGGCTTTTTTAGCTGCCGCGTCACACTGTTGGCTCATGTCAAGTTTGTGGTCAACCAAGACTCCTAGATCCTTTTCACATGTACTGCTCTCAAGCCAGGTGTCACCCATCTTGTATTTGTGCCTCTCATTTTTTTTGCCCAAGTGCAATACTACATTTTTCCCTGTTAAAGTTCATCTTGTTTGTTTTGGCCCAGTTTAACAGCCACCCTGTTAGCATCTTTCCAATTTGTTCATATGGTTTGAGCTTTATCCCCTGATCTGTTTTCCTGGTAATATCCTCATATGTATCCTCATAATATCCTTTTCCCTTCCATATTTACTTTTTTCGTTGTCAGCACCTCAATTGGTGATATCCACCACGGGGGGAGTTGAAAGGTGCAACTGCTGTCTCAACAGAGCCAATGGAACGGCCCTGCTTCCCTTCTCTCCCTCTGCCACAGCCTGATGTTTTCTCTTCTCCTTTTCAACATCGGAGTGTGAAATAGCTCTAACAGAAACATAACCAGGCATAAAAAGTTAGTTATCCTCCTTGCCTCCATGAATGTCAATTTAAAAATTGATTGAAAGCATTAGGGCTAAAACAGGATGGAAGGCACAGTAAGAGGGTGTGAGAGAATTTCCTTTCACTCGCTTTGGCCACTTGGAGGGAACTCTGTCAACGAGGCAGCCACACGCCAGCCTCTGGCTCACCCCTCATATCTTCAATATAGCCCCATCTGTTACAGTGGCGGTGAGACAGTCTCAGCAGTAATTTGCTGGTTTGTCTGCTGAAGACCATTCTATGCTGTAGATGCTGGCATTCTCTTTCTTCTACAATTGCCATAACCTGCCCTGGGACCACTAGTGAAGAGCAGATCTACACATCCAATTTATTTATGTCAAGCTCTTCCTCCCAGGGCAGCAAACAGTAAGCGATGAAGATATCTTAAGAGCAATTCCAGTGCAGATGCAGCCCAGGGAAGATCTCAGCTTAAAAGACTTGTTGAAGGAGGAAGGTCTTCAGCAGACCCTGAAAACAGAATGGAGACAGGACCTGCCTAATACTCAGGGGGAGGGAACTCCAAAGGGGCAGGTGCCACAGCATCAGAGGCCCGATTCCTACCAATATTCTACAGTATGAACCTCCTGATAATATAGTATCTGCAGGAAGCCCTCACCTGCAGAGTACAGGGGTTGATTTGAGTAGCCTGATACAAACTACATAGGCTTCATGCACCATCAACAACACCTTGAACCTATTTAGTATCCTTTCATTGTAATATAAATCTGTACTGCTAGATTGAAGGTCTCAGGTTGAAAACCTCAGTCAACCACATTGCTCTAAGGCAGCCATGGGGAACCTCTGACCCTCTGGGTGAACGCAGGCCCACAAGAGTGCCTAATTTGACCCACCACACCATTTTGCCACACTCACCTGCCCCACACCTGACAACCTCTGCTTTATTCAACACCTTGAATGTGTTTGATGGACATCATAACCATTCAAATGAGCAAGTAGACAGGCCCCTGCTCTGGGGAGGTTACAATCTAAGTCAATGGAGGAATGACAGATGCGGGGGGGGGGGCACAAAAAATGGAATGGATGGGCAGCTACAAGATGCTACCAACTTCAGAGGGAATCTGGTTAGACAGGAAGCCAGCTTTTCCTAAGTCCAGGTGTTTTGGACTACAACTCTCATTATCTGTAAGCAGCATGGCAGGCTGCTGATGGGAACTGCAGTCCAAAACATCTGCCAGCAAACCAAATCCTGTCAAGTTCTCAAGCCATGGTTGATGCTGAAGGCATTTTTAAAATCTCTGCTCTTTTCCTACTATAGAGGCTGCTTTCTTCAACCAGCTCTGCCAAGTGAAATTGTCTTTAAAGGATAAAAAACAACTACCAGGGAGGAACTTGAGGATGGGCAGTGTGTGTGTGTGTGTGTGTGTGTGTGTGTGTGTGATGGAGAAGACTCATAAGAGAGGGTAAAAATGGTGGAAAATGTAAATTACTTTAAAAGCCTGCATTTGTAACCTTGAATGTCAGCTGTTGGCTTGCAAGCCTAATCATGGATAGATCAGCAGCAGAAGCTGCAGAAACCATTTAGCATCCCATTACACCCACAGAGCAGCTCCTGAACAAAGGCACAGCAGGGGGCCTCTCCTCCGCATCCCATAGTGCTCTTGTACTAGGAGGGGTGAGAAATGATGCAAGAATGACAATGGCAGGGAAATTAAGCAGAGTTCTTACAAGAGTAACCAACCTCTGGACTACACAGAACTCCGCTGGACGGTTCCTCAAGGATGCAATGGAGGCAGAAACATGGAATCTCTTTGCTGCCCTCGCTACCATGATAGACCTGATTATGAACCTGAATCTCATTTCCTCACTTACGCTCCAACCGGTCTGTGGTCTGAGAACCACAGCTCCTCAGCACATGGAGGAACAAAACAGACCCACAGCACTGGAGGGGGCACTCAGAAGCGATCATGTCAATGGCCCCATGAGACTCACCATTCCATGGGGAAACTAGGGCCTCCACAGCAGCAGCATGGCAAACCGCTCAGGCACCTAGGGAAGGTGCTTGCCCAGGGCATGTGTGCCACCCACGTGGGGGGGGGGACCACCCATAGGGCAGGGTGAGCCAGGTCAGGCATGCTGCCAGAACTGTGTCCCTCCCATAGGGACACTGAGTGAGATGCAGTGTGCTTGGCTGGCCCAGCGCTGCCCGCAAAAGCAGCACAGGGCTGGGGCCCGAGCCCCTGTGTTCCTGTGGGTCACCCTACAGCTGAAGGGCCCCTGCGAGTGACGCAGCACAGCGGCTCTGGCGCCCTCCAGTCACTCACAGGTACTCTCCTGAGTCCTGCTGGAGGGCAGCTGAGGGGAAGGCTGTGGGCGGAGGCCAGTCCCATGCTGCCTTCTCAGGCAGAGTGCAGTGCCTGCAGGTGCCTGAGCCACTGCGTAACTCCCAGGAGAGATGTGTGGCTCAGGCACACTGCAGGCCCCGTGGGACCAGCACAGGGTAGTTGCATCTTTCCTAGCTGCCC
Organism: Podarcis muralis; assembly: GCF_964188315.1. Classification (NCBI taxonomy): domain Eukaryota; kingdom Metazoa; phylum Chordata; class Lepidosauria; order Squamata; family Lacertidae; genus Podarcis; species Podarcis muralis. Next base: position 49,333,360 of record NC_135673.1, read on the forward strand.
TCTGGTGGCTGGGGGCGGATGCAGCAGCCCAGCGCCCTGGGAGCCAAGCCCGGGCCATGCTGATTTGGGGAGCAGTCCACCAGGCTCTTGGGCGCCTGGCCTTGGGCATCACCTTGGGCAGTAAACCCATCCCCAAGGTAAGCGCCCTCCCCGCCCGCCCCTTAGCTATGCTACTGCTCAACAGGATCACCTGCCCTATCATCTGGAAAATCCCACAGAACAGTCAGGAATCCATCAGTTTCCATCAGTCTCTGGGAGTGGACCATCATAACTGGTCCCTTGCCTTTGCAGGGAAGAATCATCGCTGCAATTCCAAACCTCACCATGAAGTGTTCTGACCATAATAATGAGGTGATGGTCACCCTCTATTTCCAGACCAATGTTGGACCAATGACCACCTGAGACAGGCCCATTATTGCCGCGGAGGCCATGAACTCCTGAGCGAGAGAACTGAGGCACCCTCAGCACGGATGTTGAAGTCACCTGCAGCCTTTTCTCTCCCAGATACTTTAGTGAAATTGGTGCTGTGAGTAGCAAATGAAATGCTGAACAGCTTTATTCGCAAGTGCTTTAATCAAGGTTCTCCTCCAGTTATCCATTTGAATCTTTGTTTACCTTTAATGTACCAGTAAATTGTTCACGAGTTATTAACCCCAGAACAGAAAAAGCCATTTGTTTAAAATCACCTGCCCTTCCTCCTCCCAGCACCCCTCCCCTCACCTTGTCAGCTAGTTCCCTGCAATTAGAGAGCTTCTGTAAGGCAGAAATCCTTCATCACACTTTATGACTTCATTCCTTTCAAACTGCGAGTGCTGTTCCTCTTTCTCCCAGCCCCAAATAAAGCTCTCCAGGCCCTTTTTGCACCTTGCATCTACAGCAGCATTCTACCAAGCCAAAGCTATTTCTCTGCCAATCCCACAATACTCTATGCTTGACTCAGAGCAGCTTATAGCAGCATCTGGATTCTAGACAGTTCCTGCCAGCCAGCATGTCTAGTGGTCAGAATTGACCCTTCCTCCTAAATCCATCAGTTCCAGACTGCAAACTGAGTATTTCTTGCTTGCAAATACTCATGGGACTTCCTGGGAATGCAATGGGGAAGAAGAACAATCAGCACAGATAATTAATTCTGACAACACATTGCTCAACTGGAAGGGAGGTCATTCTAAAGCACTCAGGCTAAGTCAAATGTTGTAGGGATGCACAAATTTTTAAATATGGATCTGACAACCATCAATCTCATTTAGATGCCTATTTGTACATATGGACGAACTGCATTAAGATATATAATTCAGGATTGGTGTATTAATTGTTGACATGAGCTGCCAATGTTTCTTTCCATTTTCTTGTTATTATATTGATGAAATTTTTAAAAAAGAAAAGAAATCTATAGATTGTAGCCAATGGAGGAGTAAGTTAAAGTCATTTAGTGGGACAGTTGGCATGCATCATGCACAGGGTTACATTCCAGGGATTGCACACAAAGTTGTGGGTATAGCCAGAACAACCTCACATAACCATCTCCACCTTTTCTGAAGCTGACATGCCAAGTGAGCTTTGTTCTGTGCCTTGCTTGCCAGGCTCTGTGAACCTCTCAGACCCCAGTAAGCAAGTCTGAGAGCTTATGTGCATTTAACACACCTTGTGTGCATTTAATTTGTGTGATTTCAGCTGACTGGCCACCAAAAAGCTGCGTAAAGCTGCAATCACACAAGTTGCAAATCAACTGCACATTCATTCCAACGGTGAAATGTTTTGTGCCAGCAGAAAATTGCTGCACAAACGAACGAACAAGCAGATCGCTCATAACACTGTTGCATAACAGACTGCACCTCAATTGCCTGGGCAACGAGTGTCCACTAGCACAACTGTTGCACTGGATTCCTCTGTTGTGCAACATTCAAACTCACCCATCCTCTAGTGCAAAAGTCCTTGTGCCAATGAACAGAGAACACTGGATCCAGCCCCATGTTGTTGTATGAGAGTTAGCCATCATCAAGACCCCATATCCCCAGGCTGGTCAATGCAAAGTGAATTTCAAGGAGAGGAAAAGGAAGCCTCTCTCATTTTACACTGGTCATCAGCAGCATTTGCCAGAGGTGCACCTTAAACATCACTGGCAAGGCTGGTCTGCAAGCAAATCTGACATCTGTTCGCCTGAAAAAACTTGAGTGAAGGAGTGAGGAGGGACCCTCCCATTCTTCTCATGTACACTTGTGTCTGTTCCTTCCTCCAGAGCGTGAGGTTCGAGGGGGGGGGGCATTTTCTGAAGAGATACTGGGGAGGAATCAGAATGCAGGTATTTTTGCAATACCTTTCTTGCAATCTGACATTAACTTCATTTACAATTAGTTCTGTTAGGGAATATCCCCCACAATCAGTTGGTTTAGAAATATGGAATTATGGACAAATATATCTAGATGTAGCACTTTGCTTCTTTGCACATATGCTGCAGTCTTATCCAGAAATCTTTTTTTGTGAAATTCTCACAAGAATCCTCGGCCATATCCAGGCACTCTTGCAGGAAAGTGATTTTCTAGATCCATTTCAGTTGGGGTTTAGGCCTGGTTTTTGCATAGAAACTGCTTTGGTCAACTTGTATGATGACCTCTGTTGAGAGAGAGACAGGGGAAATGTGTCCTTGTTAATTCTCCTTGACCTCTCAGAGGCTTTCAATACCATAAACCACAGTATCCTTCTGGAACATCTGTCTGAGTTGCGGGTGGGTGGCACTGCTTTGCACTGGTTCCAGTCCTTCTTGGATGGACACTGCAGAGGGAGTCGCTTGGGAAGTGCTTTCAGGGTTCCTCAGGGTTCAGTTTATCCCCCAAGCTGTTCCACTTCCAAATGAAACTGCTGAGTGGGGTCATCTGGAATTTTGGAGTACGTTGTCAGCAATATGCTGTTGACGCACAGCTCTGCTTTTCTTCAGGTGTGGCACTCAATGAGTTGGACTGTTGTCTTGCCTTGGTAATGGACTGGATGAGAACCAACAAACTGAAGCTCAATTCAGGTAAGACTGAGGCCCTCTGTAACAGAGCTACAATTGTCTATGCTCTGGTAACCTCTAGATTAGATTACTGCAACAAGAGACTGCCTCTGAAGATGGTTTGGAAACTTCAGATGCTGCAAATTTTAGCATTCAGGTTGCTCCCTGGGGCAAGATAGTCTGAGCATATAATGCGAATCCTGGCCCATCTGCACTGACTGCCAAATAGTTTCTGGACCCAGTTCAAAGTGCTGAGCCTTAAACAGCTCAGGACTACAATTCCTCAAGGACTGCCTCTCCCCATATTGACCTTCCTGGACCCTGAGATCATCTTCTGAGGCCCTTCTTCATGTGCCCTCTCCATGAGAGGTCCGGAGAGCGGCAACATGAGAACGGGCCTTTTCTGCAGTGGCTCCTTGTTTGTGCAATGGTCTCCCTAGGGAGGCTCATGGTGCCTTCATTACATATCTTTAGTTGTCAGGCAAAAGCATTCCTCTTCTCCCAGGCCTTATAAAATGTGGGAGGGTAGTATTGTTGTGTTTACTATGTTATGGATTTTGTGTTTTTATACTGTAAACCACCCTTTGCTCCTCACTATTTAATACATAATAGTAATAACAAAAACGACCCAGAAGGCAGTTGGTTTTTATGGGCAAATGTGGCCAACATCATTACAGTTCTATAATACACCAAAGTACTTCATTTTCATGTTTTAAATCCTAATTTAATATTTTTGTTTGTTTGTTTGTTTGTTTGTTTGTTTGTTTGTTTGTTTGTTTATCATTTCCCCTTCCTTCACCCCAAGGTACTAGGGCAGGTTACAATAATTAAAACACAGTATCAGAAACAGTCCAAAGCAACTTGAAACAAGGTGGGCCCTGAAAATAGGGTAAAGAGGCGCATCTTCAGCATTCATGGTGCCAGACACACCTCTGCAGGGAGGAAGTTCGACGACTCTGGGGGTACTATGCAGGCGGCAGCGAGGAAAGGGGGAAAGGACAGGCGAGAGTATCTGCCTGCATCTCCTTATCCCCCCTCCCACAACTGCATGTTTAATTAGGGTTTGAAACAGCCACCCGCTTTGAGAGTGCCAGATCTTTCCAGGTGCATCCAACCCAGGAATGCCTCAACCCATTCCAAGCAAACCCTGGATCAGCCTGATTTGAGAACTGGGATTTTCCTAAGCTGTTGCTGAGCTCTATTGCACATGTTCACATGTAGTTGCTTCTGTATGATATCTTTCTTTCCCCTCACCCCTCTTCCACTGCTCTCTCAAAGAAATAAACAATAGAAACATAAGAAGAGCCCGCTGGATCAGGCCAGTGGAATGCCTGGCCCAGCATCCTGCTCTCCCAATGGCCAGCCAGCAAACTGGCCCTGAGCTCCCCTCCTGCGGCTCCACTGGCATTCAGGAGCAGAACTGCTTCCGACTGCAGAGCAAATGGTCTGTAAAAACTGGAAGGAGAACTCACCGTCGCTGACAGCTTCCCAGCATTCTTCTGCATGTATGTGATGGCATCTTGTATCAAGGAGAAGAGACTGAGAAGCACATGCTCCATGTTGTAGATGCCCCTCATGCCTCTCGTCAGCCCTTCCAGAGAACGGAGGTACTCCTGCCAATAGCTATCTATCTCCACCAGGCTGGCCAGGCACCCCTGCAGCACAGAGCCACAGAACCCAGCACATGGCTTCACCATCATAAGGTCTTGGCAACGGGCACAGTACCACATCTTCAGCAGGGCCCTCCCACAGTCCTTGCTGAACTTCAAGTGGTCGGTGGTGTTCACCACCTCAATGCCAAGGTTGAGTGCCTGGAGGAAGACTCGTGTCACCTGGAGAGACTTGGACACCTGCGTCATCATGATTTTGGGAAAGTTCCCAAACACCTTCAGGTCTCGCCGGGCAAGTCGGAGGCACTCGGTCATTTCCAGCGAAGGCTTCGGTGAGCCCGGGTTCACCAGGCGCAGGTAGACCAATGGGAACAAGCTGTCAAAGAATTCGTTTATCATGTCATTGACGTTGATGTCTGAGCCCAGGATGTACAAGGATATGTCCGTAAAAAACTCCCCCACAAATTTAAAAGCTCTGGCAGCTATATTGCGATAATAGTTTCTGAACATGGAGTTGGTGTAGTTTCTCGCATGCCGCACTACAATTTCAAAGGCTTCTGGAAAAAAAGAAAGAAAGGAGGAGGGGTCAGTGAACCCGTTTCCAGAAAGCAGAAACAGGAGAGTGAGAGGTGGGTCTTCTTCTAAGAGGAGGGTCTTCAACTATAGAATCCATGTTGACAGCAAATCAAAAGCAACCTTGAAGAAATGTGTAACTCTCCCCAACTGGAAATAATTTCACACCCCCTGCCTACCCAACCAACTAGCAACTCTCCCTAGACAGAAGATAAATCAGAGCATTACTGAAGCATGTTTGGAGGACAGGAGATCTTTCCTTTCCAGTGTACATTTAATATACGCCAATGTGCTCCAACACAGATGGTTTAACAGGTTTAACAGGCTTTGCTTTTTCCTTTCTTTTTTTGCTGACCAGTAGGGTATTGTGGTCATTTTTAGAATAATAGAATCATAAAAGGTAAAAGGTAAAGGTACTCCTGCCCGTACGGGCCAGTCTTGACAGACTCTGGGGTTGTGCGCCCATCTCACTCAAGAGGCCGGGGGCCAGCGCTGTCTGGAGACACTTCCGGGTCACGTGGCCAGCGTGACGAAGCTGCATCTGGTGAGCCAGAGCCGCACACGGAAACGCCGTTTACCTTCCCGCTAGTAAGCGGTCCCTATTTATCTACTTGCACCTGGGGGTGCTTTCGAACTGCTAGGTTGGCAGGCGCTGGGACCGAACGACGGGAGCGCACACCGCCACGGGGATTCGAACCGTCGACCTTTCGATCGGCAAGCCCTAGGCGCTGAGGCTTTTACCCACAGCGCCACCCGCGTCCAATAGAATCATAGAACTGTAGAATTGGAAGGGATCTCAGGGGTCATCTAGTCCACCCCCTGCAATGCAGGAAACTCAGCTAATGCATCCATGACCTCTGCTTAGAAACCTCCAAGATAGAAGAGTCCATCACCTTCGGAGGGAGACCATTCCACTGCTGAACAGCTCTTACTGTCAGAAAGTTTTCCAAATGTTTAGTCAAAATCTCCTTTCTTGTAACTTGGAGCCATTTTAATAATGTTGCTGTTAAATATGCTGAATCCTCTCTAGTTAACATAGAGTTTTTAAATTCTACATTTTGTTTTTACTAAATTGAAATGCTATACTCTATCCTAGGTTAAAGCATCATTTTAATTTTTAACAGACATATGCTTATGCATTTATTACACTTTTAATGAAAGAGTAATATTTTAGAAAGCTGTCCCTTTATGGAGATTTAGCATTTTGCATTTTAAAAAAGAGCATTTAACATCATTTTAGCAGATAAATATTAGGTAATATCGCCTTTGGGGTCTACCTGGCATCTTCACACAGATTGGAGAAAGAGTCACATGAATGCTGCCCTAGTTACATTAATGGAGCCAGATCACAACATCCAACTGCTGCCATGACCTCTTCCCTTTCTGTTGAGCCATATTGGACCAGCAGCTCCTGCCAAGCAAGGGTCACATGTGTGCCAAGTGAGTTGATTCAGAAGAACTGGGGACTTCCAGGTTAGCGCCTCCAGCAATGGCGGATTTCCTCTGATCGGGAGGAATCCGCTTCGTGGAAACTAGGGTCTGGACCGCCACGGCGAGGCAGAGACCCACTAAAAGCCACAGGCGGGAGAAGCCTGTGGACGTGGGATTCGGCTGGCACCTTTGGCGCCTTCCCTACTCGCGGGGAAACCCGGTTTCGGGGATCCGGAGCGACGTGGGGTGAGCGGCGCGGTGCTTCGAATCGACTGCTCTTTTCACAGAGTGAAGCCGCATTGCTGTTGCCGGAGAGTGCTGACTTTTTCCTGTGGACAATTGGACTTTAAACACCTACCTGTGAGTAGAACGGAAAATTGGACTACTAAATATCTTAATTTGGCACCGAAGCGGGAAGGTTCTAAACAGGAAGTCCGCCTTCCGCTTTTGTAAATAGATTGAAGCAAAGACATTGCAAGCTAAAGTCTGGAAAGTGTTTTTTGTTGTTTTTTTTTTGTAAAGGATTAAATCTTCATCGGCTAAAACTACTAAACCCCCCTTGGAAGCAGGAGAAGAGGGGGGAAATCTTAGATTGTTTAAGCCTGCAGGAGAGAGAGTAAAGAAAGATAAATTTCTACCTTCTTGAACCTGGGAACGGGCTGCCAAAAAGACAGACGTTTTGGGAAAGTTCATTGACTGTGAATAAAACGTACGTTGACAGATAGTTAAATTAGAGAAACATATTGATTCCAATGTTTCCTTTTGCACTTAAAAGGAACAAAATATTTGAAAAACGAAAGTAATTTTGTTGCTGGATCTGCTTTTAAAAGGACTGATACAAATAGAAGTTGTTTCCCCTAGAGGGAGCCTTTGAAACTGTTGTTGGAGTGGACCTGGGGAACTCTACAGCTGTAGAGATTAAAGATCGTGAGAACTAGACATTGACCTTGAACAAGAATGTGGACAGAAGAAGCCTTAGTGATTGCTTTTTGCAAAACAAGCGCCTTACTGGAACAGCTTCATGAGAAGATGGATTTGATGACTACTGCAATTGACAACTTTGGACAAACAGTGAACACTTTTATAGAACCTTCTCAGGAACTGACCCAGGAATCTGCTTTGACAGGGCAAGCTGGAGAAGATAAAGGAGGAGGTTGTTGTCGAACCTCAAGTAATACAAGTGGAGAGAGCCGCGGCCCTGCAGGAACATAAGCTGTTGTTCCTGATGACCAAATCTGGAGTGAACCAGATTTGGAGAGATGGAGTTCCATTTGGACTGGAGATGGGAAGTTGGATAGATCCCCCTATGCAGGGATGTTCTGGCTTTTGGGATCTGGCTTTGGGCCAGGGGGAGACTGGAGTTGTGGGGGCTGTTAACTTTGGAGGGACATTGAAGCATGCTTTGAAATATCTTTTGGATTTTAGTGCTGACCATGGAGAATGGGCTGACCTGTCGAGAAGGGATAAAGACATTGTTAGGTTGGAGTTTCCCCGAGATCTACTCCTCAGTGACAAAGGAAGGAAATTAAGAACAAGACCAGCAGAAGACAAAGTAAAGTGCAGGTATAAATATGAAGAAGATCTGCAGAAGGGACATGGAAAAGAGTTAAGAGCCTCGGACAGAAGATCACCAGGTTGATGGACTAGATGGAATAGATAGAAAGGACTGACAGAACCCGAGACCAGGAAGAAGAGACGGTGGATGAAGATTGGAAGAAAGTTTAAAAATTTATTTAGAGAAATATTGTAAAAATAATGAGTGCTAGAAAAATGCTGGAAGGGAACTATTTGGCTTTAGTAGAAATGCTATAAGGAGTTATGTACAAATAAGTTTTAAGTTTTAGGGCTTTTATGGTAAGATAAGGTTTAAAGAAATTAAGATAACTAAAGGACAGAATATAGTGAAAGATGGAAAGGATTTGCTGAGATAATTAATAATTAGAATACAAAAAAGGGAGGTGTGAGGAGGTCGATGAAACAAGTTAATGAAAGATAAAGATATGGGAATATTGGATTTGTTTTTAATTCTTTTTTTGTGCCTTTGTTTTTGGTTTTGATGTATTGTGTGTTTTGTACTCTTTTTTCTTTTTATTGACTTGTATTGTTTAATTCTTTTTTTCTCTTTTTCCTTTTTCTTTTTTCTCTCTGTAATTTTAAATTCTCAATAAATATTTTTTTTTTAAAAAAAAAAAAGATTCAGAAGAACTGTTTCTTCTCCTTCTCCCACCTTCCCAGGTCCCGTGTAAAGCTGGTGCCTAGCCCAAAGGGTCTCACCCTGGGGCTCTCACTTGAGACTGAACAGTTGACTCATAAGATGGAGAGGACATTAAGGGTCTATTAATTCAGTCAGCCTATGTACAGAGATGAAGGAGACGAAGAACCCAATGGCTCTGGCATGGCAGTAGCCCCCTAGTTCTAGAACACCGTCCTTCTGGATGCTTATTGGGAGTTCATTCCTCTATGGAAATTTCCTTGCTTCTTTCCAGCTTATGGTGTCCATCGTTAAGACTGTTTTCCAGCCTTGAGCCCATTTGCTTTTATAGAACAGTTTTTGTACCTGTTGATATTGATGTTGCTGGAAGTTTTTTTGATACCTTAACTGCATTCTGTGATTTGTAATTTTATGATTTATTCTATTTTTATATGTAAACTGCTTTGAGGTCCCTTGTGACATTCAGCAGGAAGTAAGCACATTAAATTGAGTCAAACTGAAGCAAGTGAAGCCTTCTGCATCCTCCCTATGGAACCTCCCACAAACCTCTGGATGGAAAAAGCACATGCACATTTCTCATAGATTTTGGCCCAGTTGTATAATTCTGCACCCAGAGTCATGCAGAACTTCCCTGCTCAGGATACACAAAATGACAAACTCTTTCTACCCACCAGGACATAAAAGGAACACGTTGAAAGAGGGGAGGCTTATATTCTTTCTAGTGCTAAATAGCCGCACAGCTCCACGGCTCCTCAGCTCTCGAGGGCACCCTTAATAAAGTGATGGCAAAGTCACAAACAGCCCTTGCGGTTCACAGGTCACTAACCATGTTTGGAGTAACAGCTTTCTATTCTGCCACCCTGGGAATGAGGGGGAGGGGGAAATGGATGCAGCAGGCATGAAAATTGTCAGGGGTTCAGGAGCAGAGGCGAGGGCAAGGGAGGAAACAGAGAGCGAGGGGGAGGAGTCCGAAGAAAGGATGAGTGATGACGACGACCCGAGATCTCCGAGTCTTTCCAGTGAATCGGAAGATTCACAGAAAGGGGCGCCAGTGGCCAGAGCAAAGGGGGGGCCTAGGGGGACACCCCAGGAGGAAGGGACCAGCGGGGGTGCAGAGGGCAGCAGTTGGAAATCGGGGCCAGCGTCCCCACCAGAGCGCAGTGGAGAGGAAGGACGTCAGGGATCGAGCCCTGGCAGCTCGCAGCAGGGAGGAGGGCATGAGTCAGGAGTGACCACACCCCCATCGGGGAGCGAAGAAACGGTCAAGCGGAAAGTGGAAGGCTGGGCGCGCGCGCCAAGTTCAAATGCACGGGAAGGCGGCGCAGTAAGCAGCCCGGAAAGGGAACCAGGTCCTAAAGCCCGACGCAAGGAGACAGGAGGGTCCGGGGGGTCAGCGTCAGAGGAGTCCCGGAGGGAGGAGACCACGGGGGGCAGAGGGACCCAGAGAAGGACGGTCAGGCGGAAAAGGTGGAGTAAGGCGAGGATATTAAGTTGGTGTACGAGGGGCGGAGATTCAGACGGAGCTTCGCCGGTCTAGCCATAAGACGTAGAGTTGCACGCAGCAGCTTGGAAATGGAAACTGTAACTCAATAAAGACTTTTATAAAGCGAACGCTGGCTAGCGTGATCCTCTGTGAGCTGGGATCGGGGAGCAGCTCTGACAAAAATGATTGACATGAAATATTAAATATATATATCTATATATCTATTAAAGTTTCAAAAGCATAAGGTTTTATGTCTCCTCCCTCTCCTGCCCATGGCCCCTTGCTCAAATTATGGCTGAAGAGAGAGCGAGTTACGGGAGCCTTTGCAGCAGAGCTTGCAACAGCCATAGGCGCCGACTCCATGGGGCCTGAGGGGGCCCGAGCCCCCTCAAAAATTTGTTTGGGGGGGCTCCGCCCCCCCAATAATCTCGGGCGCCCCTCCAGCAGAGCGCCGCCGCCGTGCGGTTGGAACCGAGCGGCGCTGCCTTGAAACAATGCAGCGCCGGCAGTCGGGAGACTGGGATCGAGGCCCCACCGCCCAGAGAGCCACCCAAGTTCGGGCAGAGTGGGACTTGGGCGCCGGAGAGGAGACAGCCGCGCAGAAGACTGGGCTGCCCCGGAGCTGGTGTGCGCCTAGTGTCTTCCTGAGCAGCCGACGGGGTGCGCTTTCGGGTATCACTTAATGCTCCCTCCCGCGGAGAGATGCAAGCGCCTTTTCCCTCCCAGCCCCCCCCCCCGAAGCAGAGGGTGACTCCCGGCCGGGATGATGCGCTTTTGTGCCTCCTCCTCCTGCCACTCGCTGCGCACCTGGGCAGCCGGCACTCCCTTGTAGCTGCTGTGCCTTAAAGGGACGGGTGGAGACGCAGCTTGCCCGAGCAGCCTCTCTTGAGAATGCCGGGGGCGCCGCAGACCAACGGGGCTTTGCCGAGAGGGGTGGCCGAGGGAGGGGCCTGGCCCAGGGCAGGAGCCGGGAGGTGTCATCCACGGGGAGGTGTGGAGCCAAGCCCGGATGCCAGGTCTTTCCCCGCCTCGGCAGAAGGAACGCAGCCAGGAGGCGCCCAAGGGACACAAGGGAAGGCGGCCCGACGGCGCGCAAGGCGGACGGCTTTGTGCACTGCCCGAGGGGCGCAGCGGCCCTGTTCTCGTGGCGGGGTCAGTGCCTTGGAATTTGGCCATCTGGGCCTTTGCTCGACAGCAAATCCCACCGGCCGGCAACAAACCCGGGTTTGCCTTCTTTTGCTCATTTAACAGGAAATCCTAATTCGCCCGCTGCGTTTCACCACGCTTGAGCACTGCGACACTTTTGTAAGACTACACGGATGCTATACGTTTAAAGCAAAAGTCGAGGCACATTCTTTGCCCTCGAAGAATTTTGAGCGCTGTCATTTGCTACTGGTTGCTGGGGGTTGTAACTCTCTGAGTCCAGGGGGAAACTGCAGTGCCCAGAATTCTTCGAGGGCAAAGAATGTGCGTCGAAGGAATAATGTGTACGCCTACCAGTTAGTTCATTCCTTCCAGTGGGTAGGAATCCTGCAATGGATGTTGGCAGTTTGGAGGGCTCCTGTGCACCAGCACTCTCAGGAAAGGGAGGCAAGCGGGTTGATCCTCACGTGCATTTACTTTGAAGTAAGTCTGCCTTTGTTCAATGGGACTTTCATCTCATTGCAGGGAAGGGGGGGTTGACATTTTTGGGCTCCAGGACCACACGCACCTTCGGCCAACCATCCAGGGGCCGCTGGCAGTGGCAGATGTGCCTCGCCCAGGCTCGCTCTCTCCTGCAGGCAGGCTCGTATACACACACCTCTCCTCAAGGGATCCCTGCAGATCAGCTGCGGGGGCGGGGCTAGGGGATTGTCTCTGCTGGTCAAATAATTGAACTGATGACCAGCAAGGGGGCAGGTTGCATCCCCATCACAGCAGTCACTGTGTGAACTTTCATTTTTCTTTCTTGCGACTGCCAAAAATCAGTGGGGCTTTATTTGGGCGGGGGGGGGGGGGTGATTGAGGTGGCTGGATCAGAGGCCCCAGATTGTGGAGTTAGCATTGCAGTATTTGGCTGCAATCCTTTACCTGAGAATAAGACTCATCGTACTCAATGGGAGGTACTTTTGAACAGACATGTACCCCCGCCTCCTCCCCACCTGCTCCCTCGCCAGCCAGCCAGCCAGCCAGCCGCGCGCCCTAGCCGGAGAGCCCCGGCCGTCCCCGTCGCGCAATCGGCTGGATCTCCCTTCAGCAGGCCGTGCTCACAACTCGGCCCAGGGACCCCCCAGCAGCGGATCTCCGGCCCAGCTGAAGAATCCGGCAACAAGCCCCCTCCTCCCCAATCGCTCCGCCGAAATACGCTCCAAAACCCCCCAGATAGGCCGCCGGCCGCCAAGTCTCGTGGCGCCCTGAGCGAGGGTCTCTCCCCAACACCGCCACCTCGAACTGCGTTCTCCCGGCTACCTGAGCGAACCAGCAGCAGGACCCCGGTATGGGCCCCCCCAATATTTTTTATAAGTCGGCGCCCCTGGCAACAGCAGCCAGAGCCTTGCATTAAGTAACTTAGGAAGCTGAAAGGAATAACTGCCTATAAATTACAGGCTAAAAAACAAGAGTTTCTTGCTTTAATACTTTTGGCAAAGTTCCCCATGATACTCTTGCAGAGAGGCTAGGAAATGTGACAGTTAGGTGGATTTGTTGCTGGTTGACTGACCAAAACCCAAAGAGTGGTTATTTGTCATCCTCGAAGGAAATGGCAAATGGGGTGCCGCAGGGTTCTGTCCTGGACCTGTTGTCGTCCAACATCTTTATACATGACTTGAATACACGCTCACCAAATCTGTAGGCGACACCAAACTGAGGGGGATAGCTGAAGCCACAGAAGACAGAATCGATCTGGAGAACTGGGCCAAACTAACAAGCAAACCCCACCCCCAAGGCTGGTGGCTGGGCTGCGAGGCGAGGCAGCACCAGGCATCCATCAGGTGGCTTGATTGACATGTGTAATGCTGGTGGCGAACAGGGCAGGAATTTGCGGGAATACATTACCTAATTGGAAATTCTAAAATCGCTCTTGCAACTTTAACTTTAAACCAGTTTCAGGCAATGTATAGATACATCTCCGAGGCCTTCTGAAGGCGCATCTGCAGAACCACACAAGGAGAAAAAGAAGTCAAAACTGGAAAAAATTAAAGGGGAGTGGTGACATCACGGAGTGAAAAGGGCATCTTAAACCATGACTCCCCTTCACCCTGAAGGCAATTAGAAGCACAGTCTGCTTTAATTAAATCATTTGCTTCAAACTGTGTTAGCGCCACGCCGCCGCCCCCCCCCCCCCGGGCTATGCACTGTAGAAGCCGAAAACTGCAAAATAACAACACACTGGACGATTGCTTTTTTACTCTTTCTCAGACCAGCGGAGAACCGCTGGAACAGGAATATGGCAGTCCCACTATGGCAGCACAGCCTCAAAGGATTGGCAAAAATAATTCAGAATGAGAAGAAAAGTCACTTGATGCAACAGTGTTAGCCACTCTGGAAGGAGTTGCCCCAAGATTGTGCAAAAACCTCACATCCGAATGTATCCAAACAGTTGCAGATGTCATGATAGCAGCAAACAAAGCTATGGAGCTCAGCCTGAAAAACTGGTCTGCAATCAAATTAATCAAAATAATGCAGGCAGACATCAAATTACTGTTGAGGAATGCACAGGATAGAGACCGCTGATTTAATGTCTGTATCTGTGGAGCACAGAGCACTGGAGCACTTCTCAAGAATCAAATTTATGAGAAGCTTTTACAGCATTAATGAAATGCTTCGTGATATCGCTCTGGAGTTTGAATCAATTGAAAGAATCTATAGCGTGGCCAAAACCTAAAGCAGAAGAACCCCCAAGGGACATTGTTGTTATTCTTTTGTCATTCTTTTGTTATAATATTATAAAGACACCTCTTTATAATATTTTGTGGAATATATATTATTATACACGCACACACTCCCTGCATGCATGCAAAAACAGGCTCCAGCAGCTGGAGCGGACAAGACCTTGAGTGGGTCCAACAGTAAAGATGGCAGTTTCTGCACATGCTGTAGGGGGGAGTGAGGGGCAGATGGGGCTCATCCACCTGGGAAGTAGCCCATCCAGGAGAAGGAAAACTCTGACCCTAAACCTCCATTGCCTTGTGGGACATCTTTGGGAGAAGAAAAGGCTAAGGAGTAAACCCTACACAAATCCAGAGTGGAGTCCCTAAGAGGGTTGGAAGGCGCCTTGTACACCTCCTTCCGGCAACTCCTGCAGCCAAGCTGGTGCCCAACGTCTTGCTCTGATTCCCTTTGGACCACATCAGTGAGGCTGAGAGGGGGGTTTTGTCGTCTGGGCAGCCCAGGACCTCCAGACACACAGCCCAAGCTTGCACCCCAAAGAGCTCACTTTGGTGCTGATAATGCTGCAATTTGACTTCACCCCCGAAGGCGCACCCCATTGTCTCTCAAGACAGATGCATGCCAAGAGAGTAGCTAACCTTGATCTTAGGGACTGCTCAAACATGTCTGCTAGGTAAAAAGATTATGCAAGACTAGACAATCATTTAATTTCCAATGGATGGACCTCTATGCCATAGTTATTGGGTGTTGTGGATGCGCATGAAAATTCTGTCAAGTGGTTAAGCTTACCACAGCAAATGACAGTGTAGCAGAGATTGTTTTACTCTGCAAACACAAGCACACACTATATTCCCAGGGAATATAAGGACAAACTGTTCCAGTAGCAGTTTCTGCCATGACATCCCTGGGAATCTTTCTTCATTTTTATTATTAATATTACACTACAAAATTAAATAAAATAAGATGGTGAGCTAAAAATGCATTGAGATCATCCGAAAATATCTTTTGAACATACAAGATAGTTTAGAAAGAGTTTTCAGGCAATTAAAAACCCACACTGAATTTCTTCAAGGGGGAGGACTTAGCAGGATTGCAGATTCTCTGGTGATGGAGACATAGCTCATGAAAGTCTGCAGAGGCCAGGTTTCAAAGATCAAGAGAAGGTCTGATTTATAAATAAATTATATCAAGGTGCTTTGGAATAAGGAAAGGGGTTGGAAGATGAAAACATGCTATCAAAAGTAGAGTAATCATCCCCGCACTATGAATACATATTTCATAATGTTTGCATGCAGAAACCAACAGAGAATATATTATTGAAGACTCTTAAATCTACATCTCCATTATTAAAATGTTTAGACTCATGAATTCTGCTGCTGCGGCAGCAAAAAGATTAAAATGGGGTTAAGGGGACAGCAGCATTGTTCTACCTGTTTGGAAATTTGAACTCAACATACAATTCTGGACGATGTAAAATCCTAGGAGTTAAACTCTTACAAAGCTTTATGAAATTGATTGCAAACTTGTCCCTCTGCCTTCCCTCTGTCTTCTGCACTCCCAATTTCTTCCTGATGCTACACAACCACTAAAAGTCATCTCTCAAAAAGAGGGAAACCAAACTAAGCAATGGCTGCTGAGAAGACTGTTCTGACATAGCCTGGAAGCTCTAGCTTGTGGAAGAAGCAGCTGCCATGCAGCCACTCTTAATTCATCTCCCTGATGGAAAGAAAGCAGCCCAGGTGGGGAGACAAGAGCCGACCAGAGAAAGTGAAGGAGAAGTCCAATGGAGGCACTAGGAACAGGCCAGCCAAGTTGAAGGCATGGAACCTGCCTCTTTTGATGAGCCCTTTCCCCAGAGATATAGAAGAGATATCTAAAACATACAGGGGAGTAGATAAGTTAAGGCGCAGCCATCCAGAACTCTCCAGGAAAAAGCTTGTTTACTTTGGACCAAGATCTAGACTCCAATGAGTGGTTTCACTTTCAGCTTAAGCTTAATTAGCTCATAAAAATAGCTTATTCTGACAAATGATCCACTTTTAATTAAAATAAACACCCAAAGTTAGAGATCCTGGTTTGACACTCCAGTTTGAGAGCAAAACAATAGTTGGCAATAATAAGGCTTGTGTCAATTCAGATGCTACAAGAAACCACAGGTGTCACTAACCAGCAAAGGGGAAGGTGAGGAGTGCCAGCATCAAACCATAGTTCAGCGGTCGCCAAACCACAGTTCACCTACTAGACTGCAATGTTTATTTACCATATCTCTTAGGGAAGGGAAGGGAAGGCACAAGAACTAGGGAATTTTGAAGAACAATCTCAATTGCCACCTGATTTTGCTAATATCCCCTGGGGGGGATTAACTGGTTCAGCTACAATACACTAAAAAGTTACATGCCTCTCGCACTGAATTCCTATTAATGTGCACTAACCAAAACTGTTGGGAATCCAGAGGAAGACTCACTTTCCTACATAAAGAAAAGAGGCTTCTGGCAAGTGAAAGCCAAATGCAAACAAACTGAAGTGGAACAGGAATAAATTGTCCAATGATTTGCATCAGTCATATATGAGTTAGTTAGTATACAAACCAACAATGTGGTTGGACAATGTGAGATACGGCGTATTTTTTGTTAGTTATGCAGCTGACTAAGCCGTCGCCTGCAATGTATGCTGAAGCCAGAAAAGAAAAAAAGAAAGTTATCCAGCTCTCATGAAGGACAATATTTTTAATTTCTTTTTATTTATTGTAAAGGAATGCATTCGTACTATGCATAATGCTTTGTATTTTACACATTTCCCTTGCTTTATGATATCTGCAGAATCTGTAAGAACGTCCCGCCTCCCCCTTCATAGGGAGTAAAACTGTCCATTTTTGTGATTAAGCATGCAATCATATCAACTCAGTTTTATCATCTCATATGTCCACCCTTTTTTACCAAGGGTTCTTTCAGCAGAAAGATGTCAGAAAATAAGAGTTTATGTAATAGACAAAAGAATTATTTTCTTTGCATTTGTATTTTATGCTACACTGTCCTGGGTTCCTTCAGGTGGAAAGGAGGGGAAGAAATAGAACAAACTGTTATTATATGAAACTGGAAAGGTAGGCCAATATCAGAAGTCGATGAATGGAGCCATCAGAGAAAAAACAGCTTAGGTTCAAAGAAACTGTCAACAGAAGTATGGGTAAAGAGGACAACCCCTTTGGCGTTTTTGTAAAATAGTGCATTAAGTTTCCACTGCCTAATTTTACTCCTTCCTCTTCTTCATATCTCCTTTTTATCTCTTCTTAATATTGGTGTGTGTTTGTATGCAGCATTTTAGAGAGGTGCTTTATCTTGTATTGCAGTATTTAGACTCAATGAAGGAACACAGATGTGTTTTTGAAATCACAAGGCAGCCAACTCCTGCCTTCCACCCACAACAGGCCAGAGAGGCTTCAGGACTTCTTTTCCCTCCTTTTTTCTGTAAAAATTATTTTTCTCCTACAGCTCAGGTAAAGCCTTTAGTACAGTGGTACCTTGGGTTACGAACGCTTCAACTTACATTTTTTCAGGTTACGAACAATTGTAACCCGAAAGTAAGTTGTCCGAGCTCTCGGAGGCCTCGCCGCTGCCTGGAGCCAAACCCGGACATCAGTGGGGTCTACGGAGCTCTCTGGGAGCCTAGCCGATTGTCATGATGGAAGAGGATCCTGAGCCCCCACCCAACCAATGACTATCATCAGCGCAGGTAAGAAAAAAAATCACATTTTCATTTTGTACTGTTTTATTGATTTCATTTTATGGATCAATGGCATCATTAGTGTTAAGTTGTGGGTGAACATATCAGACGACACAGCAATTCTTCAAACAGCTCTTGTTTATTCACAGGCCAGAACAGAACTGAACTGAAGGGTTCAGCCAGCCTGCTTATATAGAGCGCCACTACAACGCAAAAGTAACCACTTTCTGTAACTATCCAATCACTGAACATAACTTTCAATCCCTTATTTGCATATGTGGACCTGAGTGAAAACTATCTACAGTATCCCCCTGCTGGCCCAGGGTGAGAACTTCAGTACATAACAGTTAGATAGTAAAATTCATGTCAAATTGCTGTTCTAGGGGTCACTTTTCATCGTCTGGTTCCTTTTTGCGTTTTGGTTTGTGTAGCTTTTTCGGTTTTTTGACTGTGACTTGTTCTTCATTTTATGGGACTGACTTGTGACTTCGCTTTTGTGACTGTGGCTTGTGACTTGATTTTTGTGACTTGTTTTTGTGACTATGTGGAACCTAGTTCAGCTACTGGTTGTTTGTGTGGCTGCAGAAATGGATAAAAGCCCCCCATCCAAACTGACTATCATCAGTGCACGTAAGAAAAGAAATAAATGTTAATTTTTTTCATCTAAAATATTGTCTTATTTATTTTATAGTACAGTACATTGATTATTACCTCCATTTTATTGATCAATGGTCTCGTTAGACAGTAAAATTCATGTTACATTGCTGTTTTAGGGGGTGTTTTTTATCGTCTGGAACGGATCAATCCACTTTCCATTACTTTCAATGGGAAAGTCCGCTTCAGGTTAAGAACGGACTTCCGGAACCAATTAAGTACGTAACCTGAGGCACCACTGTATTGCCATGTGGTTCTGACATATTGACACTGTCTCATCGTTGTTTATTTTGAGGTGAGGAGAGTTTCCTAAACAATGAAAATTTGAACATAAGTGGGGAGAAAAATAATGCATTTCACTATACTAATAATAAAACGAGAGTGTTGTAAGTATTAAGCAGTATGGAAATTTTTTGAAATAAACAACACTGGAAAATATCTACGTGGCAGTAGAATACAGTCTCTTTTGTGGAATGTTTTGTAATTTGCAAGGGAAAAACACACCTGTCAATGGTTAAGGAACAATTTGTTGCAAAAGTGAACAGCATAAAACTGTGCAAGTTCATCATGCTATACTCCTCTTTGTCCACTAAAATATATCCACACCTAAAGGACCTTCTTTCCCCATATAAACCTGCCTGGACCCAGATGAGACCATCCAAGGCCCTTCTCTGCATGGCATCTCCATGTGTGCTCCTGCTCTGATGCCCACAGCAAACTACAAAGCTGGAGGTTGGAACATGCCAATGCAATTCTGGGCTGCATCAATAGGAGTATAGCATCTAGATCAAGGGAAGTAATAGTGCCACTGTATTCTGCTCTGGTCAGACCTCACCTGGAGTACTGTGTCCAGTTCTGGGCACCACAGTTCAAGAAGGACACTGACAAACTGGAACGTGTCCAGAGGAGGGCAACCAAAATGGTCAAAGGCCTGGAAATGATGCCTTATGAGGAACGGCTAAGGGAGCTGGGCATGTTTAGCCTGGAGAAGAGGAGGTTAAGGGGTGATATGATAGCCATGTACAAATATATAAAAGGATGTCACATAGAGGAGGGAGAAAGGCTGTTTTCTGCTGCTCCAGAGAAGCGGACACGGAGCAATGGATCCAAACTACAAGAAAGAAGATTCCACCTAAACATTAGGAAGAACTTCCTGACAGTAAGAGCTGTTCGACAGTGGAATTTGCTGCCAAGGAGTGTGGTGGAGTCTCCTTCTTTGGAGGTCTTTAAGCAGAGGCTTGACAACCATATGTCAGGAGTGCTCTGATGGTGTTTCCTGCTTGGCAGGGGGTTGGACTCGATGGCCCTTGTGGTCTCTTCCAACTCTATGATTCTATGATTTGCCTAGACAATGAAGTACATTCAGACTCCAGCTTGGCACCCCCTGCCCAAGCCAGCCTCTGTATCCTCCTGGACAGGGCTTCACTTGAGAGTTAAGCTGCACCACAGCAACAAGGTCTTCCTGAGCTCTGGCATGTTTCTGTGGCAACAGTCACACAGCATGGTAAACCATGGTGAACAGTTAATCATGAATGTGCAGTCGGATCATGCTTTACTCCTCTCCTAGTGCAAAGTGCATCGACAAACCATGGTCTTCCGCTCGGTGTTCCAAGTGAATTAGAGTTCGTGGGATTGTATCCAATGGAGTTCTACTCGAAGCAGACTTGATATTAAATAGACCTGGTATACTCTGAGTAGAACTAGCATAGGATACGAACCCTGGTTTGTTGCTTTGTACTGTGTTATATCGTTATGCGGTATGAAGCCAAAATTTGTTCTTAGCTTACATTTGAAGAGAAACAAACCACAACCTCATTTTCAGAGATAACACTAAGCCGGGGTGAGGACTTGTCACTTGTGAAAGAGGAGACCCGAAGTGGGAGCTGTCTAGCATGTTCACAATAAATCATGAACCTTGCCATAGGATCATAGAATTGTAGGGTTGGAAGGGACCCCAGGGGTCATCTAGTTCAACCCCCTACAATGCAGGAATATGATATGGAAAATTGCCCAGCTCTGTCTCTGAGCTCCTGGCTCACCTGGGGAAGCTTCTAACAGCTCAGTCCCACCACTTTTCTACATTTCCCTTACTAAAGTCGACACATACAGACACCACACAAACTTTTCCAAAGAGCCATTTTCAAACTTTTCCAAAGAGCCATTTTATTGAATTAGAGACTGGAATGCAGATCTGGATAAACAGAGAAGGGACTGGTGGTTATGAAACACTGTGTGGCTTGAGGCATTGCTCCCTGTTTGCTGAAACAAACACATTTCAGCATTTGCAATCAGAATCTGTAAGTGTATACATATAAAAAATAGGAATCAAGTAGATAAGCTAATTCCCACTATTCCCACGTGAATTATTATCTGCAACTGCTTTTTGCCACAAAACAGTTTCTGCTGGCCTAAGCACCATTAAGGCAATGCCAAGTGGGCAGAAAGGGGGGGGGGAGACAGCATTTGCAAATGACAGAAAAACAATTTCAGGTTCGAATTTAGTCATGACAGCATCTCTGATTAGGTGCAGCAATAAAAGAAAAGTAGCTAGACTGGAAATATCTTAAGCTTAACTACAAGAAAGGGAAAGTTTGCATGTCAAGAAGAAACAAGAAGAGAGCATCAGTGTTTCTCACCTGCAGGTCATGCAGGTATATAGCGGACTTAGTTAAGCCTCCTCTGAATCACAGGACTCATTGTGTATTGCAATATTCTGGTTGTGTTGGATCCATTATGTTTTAAAGGTTGTGTTACTCTATTGTGTCGGAAACTGCTTTGGGCCAGTGCAGATGTGAAAAGCAGTCTATGTAATAATTTTGTGACTTTGGTAATTGAGTTTGATCTGTTTCACCTCTTCCTCCCCCCCTCCCCCCCCCCATTTTCTCCTCTCTCTTTCTTCTGTATCATTTGCATACAGAAGATGCTTGGGGAGCCTTTTTGCCTGAAAGGCATGTTAAACATTATTATTTTTGAAGGGGAAAAAATCAAATAAACCAACTAGAGAAAATCTAAGCAGATTTTGTAAAACTTCCAACCTTGGTCACCTGGGGGCAACTCTCCACTCGCCATGGGGTGAACAGGAAAGCAACTACTTCAAAACTCCCTTCGAAAAAGCCACCAGTGTTTACAGGTTCTTTTCAGCAAGGGTGTATAACCACTAAAAATCAAATTAACCCAACAGCAATTTGTAAAGCAAAGTAGGCCAAGTATTTTCTGGTATTTTCTTCCTTTGGTGCCTGAATAAAAGAAATGGCACACAAGTAACTTCAGTAATCTCACTCACTGTTTCATTTTGTAGCATAGTGTCAGCTCTCCCGCACTTAATGCAAAATCTTTTTTTATTGACAATTCAATCATGTCCGTTTGGAACAGTAGGACCACTGATTTGATCAGCCATCATTGGATTTACAATATATAAATGACAGGACCATATCAGACTCGATTCTAGAAGCAGATGCCTTTTATTGATTTATATTCCACTCACTAGGAAGAAAAATTGCAACCCAATCTAGTTGAGATAGGCCGAGATCGATGCCGGTTTTTTTCTTAATGACATGAAGGCTGAGATAAGGACAGCATAAGTCAAATCTAGACAGATCAAATTTGCCCCATATCCCTTTCAATTACGGTGGACATACGGTGGGATATGTAACATTAAAGCCAAGGGGAATGTAATCAAAGGGGCTTAAAATTACAGCGGGCAGACAAGGCTACTGCATACATCCCCTGGGTTCTTGGAAGTGATACAAATGGGGAGTTTTTTAAAAAGTGGCCTTGAAGATAGAGGAGGCTCAAGTTTCCCAGTTTGCAATTTAGCTTGCAAAGTGGTGTTAAGCGATAGCTGATAGAGGAGCGTGTTGGAGCAGAGGCAAAAATATCTCTCCAGCATCCTGTTTTCAGGAGTGGCTGAGCATATGCCTTTAGCCAGTCCTCCCCCTCCCCCCACTTGCTGAATTCAGATTCAAATGCCCTGCAAAGCAGGGAGGCTTCATTCAGCCATTATGATAGCCACTGTGAGGCTGTCCGCTTTTAAACCCAAATAACCTGGTGCCTTTTCCACATCTTGCCAGCATCCTTTACATTCAATTTGTGTAGATGGTATGCAGTTCAAGGTCAACCCAACATTGTGTCATGTTTCTGCAGAATTGTTTAAAATGGGTCTTCTCAGTGGTGGCTCCACATTTATGGAATGCTCTCATCAGGAATACATACCTGACACAGTGGTTAGTTTTAGGTGCCCACAGACCTTTAGCAGTCACAGACCTTTAGCAGTCAAAGTGAGCCTCTACTGTGGAGCTTATTATTTAGCAGGGTGGGGAGGTGTTGTTCAATGAGCATTTTAGGAATTTTGTTCTATCTGTAGCTTTTACATTTCCTGGTTTTAGATATATTTTATCTGTTTGTAGTCTATCTTAATGGGACGCAGGTGGCATTGTGGGTTAAACCACAGAGCCTAGGACTTGCCGATCAGAAGATCGGCGGTTCAAATCCTCGTGACGGGGTGAGCTCCCGTTGCTCGGTCCCTGCTCCTGCCAACCTAGCAGTTCAAAAGCACATCAAAGTGCACGTAGATAAATAGGTACTGCTCAAGCGGGAAGGTAAATGGCGTTTCCGTGCGCTGCTCTGGTTCGCCAGAAGTGGCTTAGTCATGCTGGCCACATGACCCAGAAGCTGTACACCGGCTCCCTTGGCCAGTAAAGCGAGATGAGCGCCACAACCCCAGAGTCGGCCACGACTGGACCTAATGGTCAGGGGTCCCTTTACCTTTACCTTTTAGTCTATCTTAAGTCACTTTAATACCTTTTTTGTATAAAGTGACAAAAGCTGTAAGTGAGAATAGCAAATGTAGGCAAATGAGATGTCTAGTGAAAAGCCAGTGGCTTGATTCACTTAGCCAAGGACTCAGGTCTTTAAAAGGATCAAGAAGAAGAAGAAGAGTTTGGATTTGATATCCCGCCTTTCACTCCCCTTCAGGAGTCTCAAAGCGGCTAACAATCTCCTTTCCCTTCCTCCCCCACAACAAACACTCTGTGAGGTGAGTGGGGCTGAGAGACTTCAGAGAAGTGTGACTGGCCCAAGGTCACCCAGCAGCTGCATGTGGAGGAGCGGAGACGCGAACCCGGTTCCCCAGATCACGAGACTACCGCTCTTAACCACTACACCACACTGGCTCTCCACACCTCCTCAAACTTACAAATAAGAACAGTATGCAATATTGGGGAATGTTATAAATGCTACAGTGCAAAACTAATAAAGGTATTTAGCAAAGACCAAAATGGGGGGAAAGAACATAACCCCAAGTACCATTGAGACTAATTTAAGATACAACTGGGTTAAACAAACTTAATAAAGCATACTTGGAAATCAGATCTAGAGACAGGGATTGAAGAGGTGGTTGGCAGAGCTTATGGGTGAAGAAGTCCTTAAAATCATCATCATTATTTACTTATTAAATATGTCCCACTCGCTGGATCATCACCTTGTCATGGTGAGTGGGCTTGCATGTTCCTATGACCCCTGTGAGCGAAGCCATCAGGAATCTCGCACTCCCAGCAGGGTCACCCAAGGCGGTAAGGTCAAAGGGAAGGAGCTAGACAAAGAATGATCCAAGAAGTCCTCAATGGCAGAACAGGCGGGTGATAACAAGCAGTATGTTACAAAGGCTGTGAAGGCGGATGAAGTCTGCAGCAGATAGGAATCTGCCGGTATGTCATGACTACTCCATGTCATCGGAACAGAGCCGTACTGCAAAGACTGCGTCGGTCAGCGTGGACTGATCTGCACACATAAAACATAAAACAAATTCATGCACAGGCATCTTCCAAAAACCCAACCCAAACCCCCAAAGTCCCATGGCGATCAGCAAATGGTAACGGGGGCAAGATCGTGAAATCTGGAAGCCCCTAGTCATGAACCGGCACCTGGGCAGTGGATTCAGATTCAGTCGTTCTGACTCAAGGAACGAGGCAGTTGAGCAGCTCGGCAGCTGTATCCATGACTGAGCAGCCCTTTTAAGGATCCAGTCTGCTCACCCCGAAAAGGGGGAGGGGCTGGAAACGGTGCCCTAAACATAGTCTGCCTCCCTTTTCCCCTGACTGGATTACCGCGCCCAGTGGGGTCACCACCTAGCGGTCGTAAAAGACAATTGAACTTTGGAACATGGAATATACGGACTTTGTCGGATAACACAGATAACAGGCGTCCTGAACACAGAACTGCCATCACTGCAAGAGAGCTGCGAAGTTTTAATATCGATACTGCAGCGCTTCAACAGACTCGAAGAGCAGGCGAGGGACAACTGAAGGGAAAAAAAGAATTATAAAGAATTAAATAAGAATAGATTGATGACGGGTTAAGGTGTAAAATCTAAGGCTAAATTGCGTTAAGATTAAATTATGGAATTAAATTTGAGAAAGAGGGAAAGGACTTGCTGAAACAACTAATTGAACTAGAATACAAAAAAGGGAGGTGTGAGGAAGTCAAGGAAATAAGTAAATGAAAGATAAGGATATGAAAATACTGGATGATTTTTTTTCTTTTTTAAATGTTTTTTTGTTTTTAAATGCTCTTGCTTTTTCTTTCTTAATGTTTTGTTGTATTGTTGTTGTTGTTGTTGTTTTACTGTACTTTTTTATTTTTGAAGTCTCGTAACTTTTTAGTGTTCGTTTTTCTTTTTTTTGTAAATTGTTAAACTCTAATAAATATTTTTTTAAAAAAAAGAAAAAGGAGGCTACACATTCTTCTGGAAAGGTCTATCTGAACAAGAACATCAAATACATGGGGTAGGCTTCGCTATCAAAAACAACCTTGTGAAGCTCCTGTCAGAAGTCCCTACTGGCATTAATGAATGACTCTCAACCCTTCGAATAAAGCTCACAAAAAACCAACAGGCTACAATTATAGCACTTATGCAACAACACTGGATGACGATGAAGACATTAAAGAAGAAATTTACTCTCAGCTGGATACCATCCTATCAGAGATGCCTAAGGAAGATAAAATTATCCTCCTTAATGCAAGAGTTGGGCGAGATTTCCATCTGTGACCTGGGACTATTGGGAAAGAAGGAGTTGGCAACAGCAACCAGAACAGAATCTTACTTTTGACGATATGTGCAGCTCACAACCTTGTTATTACCAACACACTCTTTCGACAGAAAAATAAATTTAAAACTTCATGGAGGCATCCTCAGTCAAACCACTGGCACCTCTTAGACTATGTTATTCTCCATGCTAAAGATCGCCGTGATGTGCTCTTTACCAGAGCTATGACGAGCGCCGACGACTGCTGGACAGATCACTGACTAATATGTTCCACTGGTTTGATTGAATGCATGATTGACAAGAAAAAGAAGGCCTTTCAGATCTAGGAAAGAGATAGAAACTGTGACACTATGCCAACGCTAAGGCTGAGGTTCAAAGATGAACCAGAGAACTAAAAAACACCTGGTGGATAAAAAAAGCTCAAGAGATCTAGCACTTAGCTGGCACTCATGATGCACAGAGTTTCTTTAAAGCCACAAAGACCATCTATGGGCCAATAAATCATGGCATATGCCCCCTACACTCAGCAGACAGTATCACACTTCTAAAAGATAAAGAAGCTACTGCACTGCACTGGAAAGAACATTACCAACATCTCCTTAACCGCAACTCCCCCGTTGCTGCTGAGGTCCTTTCACAAATTCCGCAAAAACAAGTTAGAGATGAGCTTGCGGTATCTCCAAATCTGGGAGAGTTGTGTACAGCTATTAACCAAATGAAAAACAACAAAGCCAGTGGACCTGATGGGATACCTGCCGAAATCTTCAAAGTGGGCAGAATTGAACTTACACAACAACTTCACAAGCTCATCCAAAAAAATCTGGAAATGAGAAGAAATCTTTTTTTTTTTTAAGATATTTATTAAGATTTTCAAAATATTACAAAATGAAAAAAGAAAAAAGAAAAATACAAAATAAAGATAGTTAAAAACAATTCCATCTTTCCATTACTTATCTTTCATTTGCTTGTTTCCCGGACCTCCTCACACCTCCCTTTTTTGTATTCCAGTTCAATTTGTTAGTTAGCAAATCCTTTCCCTCTTTGTTTGTCCTAGTCTTTAATCTTAAAGTATTATAACATTAAGTTTTTACCTGTTAATAATCCATTTTTTCATATTCCTTTATAGAATTATAGCTAAAAACCACTTAACTTCTTATCCAACATCATTCTAACATTCATTAATTTTACAGTATTTCTGTAAGTAGACTTTAAACTTTTTCCAATCTTCTTCCACCGACTCTTCTCCCTGGTCTCGGATTCTGCCAGTCATTTCCGCCAGTTCCATATAGTCTATCACCTTCATCTGCCATTCTTCCCGGGTGGGTAGATCTTGTGTCTTCCAATACTTTGCAATAAGTATTCTTGCTGCTGTTGTGGCGTACAAAAAGAAAGTTCTGTCCTTCTTTGGCACCAATTGGCCGACCATGCCCAGGAGAAAGGCCTCTGGTTTCTTCAGGAAGGTATATTTAAATACCTTTTTCATTTCATTATATATCATCTCCCAGAAAGCCTTAATCCTTGGACACGTCCACCAAAGGTGAAAGAATGTACCTTCCGTTTCTTTACACTTCCAACACTTATTATCAGGCAAATGATAGATTTTTGCAAGCTTGACTGGTGTCATGTACCACCTGTATATCATTTTCATAATATTCTCTCTTAAAGCATTACATGCTGTAAACTTTATACCTGTGGTCCATAACTGTTCCCAGTCAGCCATCATAATGTTATGTCCAACATCTTGTGCCCATTTAATCATAGCAGATTTCACTGTTTCATCCTGAGTATTCCATTTCAACAGCAAGTTATACATCCTTGACAAAGTCTTAGTTTTGGAATCTAACAATTCTGTTTCCAATTTTGATTTTTCCACCTGGAATCCAATTTTTTTGTCCAAATTATATGCCTCCATTATTTGATAATAATGAAACCAATCTCGCACTTTGTTTTTTAGTTTTTCATAACTCTGCAATTTTAGTTTGTCTCCCACTTGTTCCAAAATTTCCCAATATTTCGGCCATTTGGCCTCCATATTGAGCTTTTTCTGAGCCTTCGCTTCCATCGGTGACAACCACCTTGGGGTTTTATTTTCAAGCAAGTCCTTATATCTTATCCAGGCATTAAACAATGCTTTCCTGACAATATGGTTTTTAAATGCTTTATGTGCTTTGACCTTATCATGCCATAAATATGCATGCCATCCAAATACATTATTAAAACCTTCCAAATCCAAGACATCTGTGTTCTCAAGAAGTAGCCATTCTTTCAACCAGCAGAAAGCTGCTGATTCATAGTAAAGTTTAAGGTCTGGCAGGGCAAATCCACCTCTTTCTTTTGCATCCGTTAATATTTTAAATTTTATTCTGGGCTTCTTGCCCTGCCAGACAAATCTAGAAATATCTCTCTGCCACTTCTTGAAACAATCCATTTTATCCAGAATTTGCAATGTTTGAAACAAAAATAACATTATTGGCAATACATTCATCTTTATCGCAGCAATACGGCCTAGCAGTGAAAGCTTCAAATTTGACCAAATTTCTAAATCTTTTTTCACTTCCGTCCAGCATTTTTCATAATTGTCTTTAAATAAATTCCCATTTTTAGCTGTCATGTTAATCCCCAGGTATTTCACTTTCTTAACCACTGTTAAACCTGTCTCATTCTGAAACCTCTCTCTTTCAATCACTGTTAAATTTTTCTCTAAAACTGTCTTCCTCCTCTTCCTCTTCGTCGCCTCCTTTCTCCAGTGGCAACAGAGGTGGCAGCAGCAGCAAAAGCACCGCCGCCCCCCCCCCCGGCCCAAATACATCACCCCGCCAGTTTCCAGGATCCCTGAGTCCCTTCGCTTCAGGGAACGACAGCAGCTCAGCGAGAATCCCCCCTCCTCCTCCTCTCTCCTGTCAGCAACAGGAACAAACCAAGCCCGCCCTGAGTGCGCAGGGGGGTTTGCAATCTCCGCCCCCCGCTCCCCCTTCTCCTCCCTCCTGTCTAACGCAGCCGCGCAAGCCTTTCCCGCTAATTCTGCGCGCCCAGGGTGCTTTCATAGAATCATAGAATCATAGAGTTGGAAGAGACCACAAGGGCCATCGAGTCCAACCCCCTGCCAAGCAGGAAACACCATCAGAGCACTCCTGACATATGGTTGTCAAGCCTCTGCTTAAAGACCTCCAAAGAAGGAGACTCCACCACACTCCTTGGCAGCAAATTCCACTGTCAAACAGCTCTTACTGTCAGGAAGTTCTTCCTAATGTTTAGGTGGAATCTTCTTTCTCGTAGTTTGGATCCATTGCTCACTTTCAAAGAAAAACCCCACAGGCCACGCGCCGTGGTTGCGGGGCGGGCGAAAGAAAACTGAGGCAGGAGGAGCAGCAGTCTCCCGCCGGGGAGGGAGGGGGGTTAGCAGCAGCCGCCCAATGTCCTCCCTGCCCTCTCACCTCGCCTCTCCCGGTGGGGCTGCAGCAGCCCTCGGCTCGCAGTGGAGCTGGAGAGACCGTCCCCTTCCTCTCTCCCTCCCTAGGAAGTGTGGTGGGGAGAGATGAGCGAGCAGGGAAGAAGCGAGAGGCGGAGGGCATGGCGAAAGGAAGGCTTGCGGGGAATGAGGGGAGCTGGGCAATCCCACTTCATGCTGGTCACAACCACCGCTTGAGGCTTGGTTTGGCTGCTGGTTGACTAACATCCCTTATTTTGGCTGCTGATCCCTTATTTTTGAGTCTGCTGGTGCCTTATTTTCAAATCTGTAAGTTGACAGCTATGCTCCACGGTCACTTACGGACTCACTATTAAAACCGTGTTTATGGAAGACAATCTTACTCGGCTACGAGGGATCGCCAAAGAAAAAGAAGATTAAATATGTATACTGCCCTTTTTCTGTGGATCTCATGGATCTGCATGCATAAAAGAAGACATGGATATTTTCACATGTATAAAAGTGGATGTGGCACTGAGGTGGCACAAATCTTCTCAATGGTTGGTCAATGTTTTTTGTTTGTTTGTTTGATTGATTGATTGATTGATTGATTGATTTATATACTGCCCTTCATCAAAAGATCTCAGAGTGGTTCACAAGACGAAAATAAACATTATGTGTTTCCAGTGAAGATCATGGGGCAGCCAGCAACCCCGGCCTTGGGTTCTCCAGTAGCCCAATAATCACCCTTAGTAGACATACCTATGGAGGGTAAAGGAGGTACAAAGAATGTGTATGGAAATGTGGTGGAAGTTGCACATCAAAGGGACATTAAAGCTGAGGTGGCTTTTCCTGGGGACCCATCAAATGTGAACCACTTAGTTGCTGTTTTATTATATTTTTTCATTGTAACTTCAGTCTCACTTCAGACAATCCCTTAAGCATCTTAAGTGGAGACTCCACTATCTGGACTGAATGGTCCAAAGTTGGCTCCCAGTGTCAAGTAGAAGCAGATCCTCATCTCCAGCATCACCACCACAGACAGCCTATGTGCAATACTACAATTCCCAAGCCAGGAGGGTCCCATCTAGTCTTAAAACTGCTGACTCTGACCTGGGTCTCACATTTTGAGAACCTGTCACTCTGACAGAGTTGTTTCTTGGGCCACTTGACTCCTGTCTGTGGTCTCTGAGCCACCACCTCCAACAGCTTGCTTCACCCGGGATAGTTCTCCATAGCAGTCCTTTGTTTGTCCCCACTCCTCTTTCTTTTTGTTTATAGCTCATTATGCTCTGTACACTATGTCACTGTGCCCTTTTAGTGCAATTATACTGAAGAAATATAATGCACTAGCGGAACGTTTTATTCATCCGTGGCTGAGCTCCAAAAAGCTAAGTGACAAAGATGTTACTTCCACTCTGGAAAACACACCATAATTTTTACTTGCTTTTACAAAACCAGCCCGAAAGGAGAGGGAAATGCACACAGAAATTTCATACTTTCCTACAAGGAAAAAGATCAACCAGTCTCACTCTTTAAAGAAGCAGTGCACTTACATTTTATGATAAATCAATAGATATAACTTTTTTCTTTTTTTAAAAAATAGAAGCAATGCAATTATATTTTTGTGCATATCTAAAAACAAACAAAAATGCCTTTCTAGACCTATCAGGCTCTAGGATCAGGCATTATTTTGGGGGTGGGGAGAGGAGCTGGAAATCAGTACAAGAAATCCAGAAGCAGGCCTGTGCCCAAAATGAGGCAGGGTTAGGATCCAAGCCAGCAATCAAGGGAGAGGGAAATAGGACACATCTTGACACAAGAGAGGACTAAGGAGCAAGCTTTGAGGCTAAGGTTTTAGAAGACCTTGATGCAAGCTGACAATCTCAGACGGTCTGTGGGTCTACGAGACAGTCCTCCCCCACTCTGGGAGTCTGCCTGGGCTAATTATCCCCATATCAACCCTGAATTACCGGCATGGCTGGGGTTTTATCGTGTGGGAGTCAGCCATTTCTCAACACCGGAAACAGGAAGCCGGTCTGCTGATATTCTTGATCAGGTAATCCAGGAAATTAAATCTGCTCCACTTCCAATATTTAGTATCCAGCTTGATGAATCTACAGTCGTTGCAAACTGTTCACAGTTACTGGTTTACATGAGGTATCTTAATGATGGTGACTTTAAAGATGAGTTTCCTGAGGACTTCCGGGTTAGCGCCATCGGTAATGGCGGATTCCCTCTGTCTCTGAGGGACCAGCTCCGTGGGATCGGTTCTGACCGCTGTGGCGAAGCGGGGACCCCTCAAAAAATCACAGGCGGGTGAAGCCTGTGAACATTGGACTCAGCGGGCACCTTCAGCGCCCCCCCAATCTGTGAAGGAACCCTTTTTTTGGGCTCTGGAGCGAAGAGGGGTGAGTGGCGCGGTGCTGTGAGTGGACTGCTTCTTCCGCGGAGCGAAGCCGCACAGCCGTTATCGGAGAGCACTGACTTTTTCCTGGGACAATTTGGCTACAAAGGGCAACTACCCGTGAGTAGGATAAAATTGGATTTAAATGAAGGAAAAGAGCTAATTCGGCACCGAAACGGGGAGGTATAAACAGGAAGTCCGCCTTCCGTTTCTTGTATATAGATCAAAGCAAAAAGACTGTAAGCTAAAACTTTGAAAGACGTCTTTAAAGGGACTTAAACCCTAACGTCAAACAGGAGATCTCCCCCCCGGATTGCAGGAGAGGAGGGGAAAAGGTTTGAACTGCATTTTCCTGCAAAAAAGAGAGGAAAGGAAGCTAAAATCCACCGCTTAGACCCTGGGAACGGACTGCCTATAGACAATGGGAATGCCGCAGTGTGAAAGGCACTATTGGTAAATAGAGTTTTGCAAAGCTAACTTTGCAAAAGAGATACATTGTTTCTGGCTGACTTCTCCTGGTTTTAAAGTAACTTTAAAGTAACTGGAATTGAAACTGTCGTTCTTTGGTGAATTGGGGGACTTAAAAATATTATTTTTTTAAAGTTACAAGATTGACTGCTACTGTGTCCCCCTAGAGGAACTTGGATATTGTTACAAAAACAACTGGGCCAGGGGAATTTCCCACTTCAAAACAAATCCTAACCGTGGGATTGACCTTGGACTTAATCTAGTGTGTTATGGCAGATGGAAAAGAAAAGTCAGAGTTGCTTCAAGAGAAAACAACGAGGTCTGGTAAATCTTTTCGTACAGATATTGAGTTACAGAGAAGAGCATCAGCATCTGGCTCCTCTGGAACACCTGGATTATCAGGGGCTGCACCTGTACAAGCGAAGCTAAAAGGAATGTCGTCTGAGGATGTTTTAGCTCTGGCACTAGGGAGAATTAATGAATCTTTGGAAAATTTAACCAAACAAGTAGCTGAAACAAACAAACAGGTAGCTGAAACAAATAAACAAGTAGCTGAAGCATCAGTTAAAATTGACCAAAACACTACAAGCATAAATAACTTGGGACAGAAGGTGAATACCAATACAGAGACTATTGAGAAATTGCTTCAGGAATCTACTCAGACTCGAAAGACAGCTGAAGAAGCAAAGGAAATAGCAACTGCCACTGAAGAGAAGATACCACCGATACATAGGCAACTTGACGACTACAGGTTGATGTTTTCTATGATTGAATTGAAGGAGAAACAAACGAATTTGAGGATCAGGGCTGTACCTGAACTTGAGAAAGATAACTTGACTGACTTTCTTACGAAGGAATTTGCAGACTTCTGGCAACTAGACTTGGGGAAGAATTTAAGATAGTGAGTGCATTCAGGCTTGGAAGAGGAGGAAAGAAGAACAAGGTGAGAGACTGCCTCATTACACTTCGAACAAAAGAGGAGAGAGACAAAATCTTGAACCTGCATTTCCGAAAGACCTTGGAAATACATCAGTCAAGTGTGGAGATATTTAAGGACATTCCGAAACATCT
Organism: Podarcis muralis; assembly: GCF_964188315.1. Classification (NCBI taxonomy): domain Eukaryota; kingdom Metazoa; phylum Chordata; class Lepidosauria; order Squamata; family Lacertidae; genus Podarcis; species Podarcis muralis. The sequence goes on from NC_135673.1 coordinate 49,366,294, forward strand.
TTTGGATCTCAGGTTTAACTACGGAGACCTGGTCGCTTTGCTGAGAAGTAACAGAATCATTTTCAGGTGGGAATTCCCCCAAGGCCTGTCTTTTAAATACAAAGGGAGAAAGATAAAAATAAGATCACCTGACGACAAAGATAGATTTTTGAAAGATCACGGAGAAGACTTACAGAAAGAAGCGGAATCTGGAGAAGAGCCAAGAGCACTGGAAAGAGGAATGCTAGACATAGCAAACTTATCTTTTGGTTTGCATGGTTCAGAGAAAGTGACACCACCGACAGAACAAGAACAAGCACTTGGTGCAGTTGGAGGAAAATAAAGTAACTACATTATGGCTCTGCAACTATTAAGTTGAAATTGCAACGGTTTAACAGTGGTTAAGAAAGTGAAATACCTGGGGATTAATATGACAGCTAAAAATGGGAATTTATTTAAAGACAATTATGAAAAATGCTGGATGGAAGTGAAAAAAGATTTAGAAATTTGGTCAAATTTGAAGCTTTCATTGTTAGGCCGTATTGCTGCTATAAAGATGAATGTATTGCCAAGAATGTTATTATTGTTTCAAACATTGCAAATTTTGGACAAAATGGATTGTTTCAAGAAGTGGCAGAGAGATATTTCTAGATTTGTCTGGCAGGGCAAGAAGCCCAGAATAAAATTTAAAATATTAACGGACGCAAAGGAAAGAGGTGGATTTGCCCTGCCAGACCTTAAACTTTATTATGAATCAGCAGCTTTCTGCTGGTTGAAAGAATGAGTACTCCTTGAAAATACAGACATTTTGGATTTGGAAGGTTTTAATAATGTATTTGGTTGGCATGCATACCTGTGGTATGATAAGGTCAAAGCACATAAAGCATTTAAAAACCATATTGTCAGGAAAGCACTGTTTAATGTCTGGATAAGATATAAGGATTTGCTTGAAAATAAAACCCCAAGGTGGTTGTCACCGATGGAAGCGAAGGCTCAGAAAAAACTCAATATGGAGGCCAAATGGCCGAAATATTGGGAAATTTTGGAACAAGTGGGAGACAAACTGAAATTGCAGAGTTATGAAAAACTAAAAAACAAAGTGCGAGATTGGCTTCATTATTATCAAATAATGGAGGCATACAATCTGGACAAAAAAATTGGATTCCAGGTGGAAAAATCAAAATTGGAAACAGAACTGTTAGATCCTAAAACTAAGACTTTGTCAAGGATGTATAACTTGCTGTTGAAATGGAATACTCAGGATGAAACGGTGAAATCTGCTATGATTAAATGGGCACAAGATGTTGGACACAATATTATGTTTGCTGACTGGGAACAGTTATGGACCACAGGTATGAAGTTTACGGCATGTAATGCCTTAAGAGAGAATATTATGAAAATGATATACAGGTGGTACATGACTCCAGTCAAGCTTGTAAAAATTTATCATCTGCCCGATAATAAGTGTTGGAAATGTAAAGAAACGGAAGGTACATTCTTTCACCTTTGGTGGACGTGCCCAAAGATTAAGGCTTTCTGAGAGATGATATATAATGAAATGAAAAAGGTATTTAAATATACCTTCTTGAAGAAACCAGAGGCCTTTCTCCTGGGCATCGTAGGCCAATTGGTGCCAAAAAAGGATAGAACTTTCTTTATGTATGCCACGACAGCAGCAAGAATACTTATTGCAAAGTATTGGAAGACACAAGATCTACCCACCCTGGAAGAATGGCAGATGAAGCTGATGGACTATATGGAACTGGCAGAAATGACCAGCAGAATCCGAGACCAGGGAGAAGAGTCGGTGGAAGAAGATTGGAAGAAATTTAAAGACTATCTACAGAAATATTGTAAAATTAATGAATGTTAGAATGATGTTGGATAAAAAGTTAAGTGGTTTTTAGCTACAACGCTATAAGGAATATGAAAAAATGGAGTATTAACAGATAAAAAATTAATGTTATAATATTTTAAGATTAAAGACTAGGATAAACAAAGAGGGAAAGGATTTGCTGAGCTAATAAATTGAATTGGAATACAAAATAGGGAGGTGTGAGGAGGTCTGGGAAACAAGCAAATGAAAAATAAGTGATGGAAAGATGGAATTGCTTTTTAACTATTTTTATTTTGTATTTTTATTTTTTTTTATTCTGTAAAATCTTAATATCTTTAAAAAAATAAAATAAAGATGAGTTTCTTTTTTGCAAACCTCTTGAAATGACAACTACTGCACGTGATGTATTTGACACAGTTGGTTCGTTTCTGAAAGAGCATAAGATCTCTTGGGAAAAGGTTTGTGGTGTTTGCACAGATGGTGCTCCAGCTATGCTAGGATGTCGATCTGGATTTCAACGTTTGGTACTGAGTCACCAAAAGTCATCGGAACTCACTGTATGATTCATCGGTAAATATTAGCAATGAAGACGCTGCCGCAAGAGTTACAAGAAGTAAAAAAAGCATCATAAGTTCTGTCAATTTTGTAAAGGTAAGCACTTTAAACAGTCGCCTGTTTTCGCAAGTGTGCAACGAGTTGGATGCACTGAACAATGCTCTGCTATTTCACACTGAAGTGAGATGGTTGTCTAGAGGAAAAGTTTTAAAATGTGTTTTTGAGTTTTGTGATGAACTCAAAACCTTTTTTGAGAAAGCAAGACCGCAGTTCGAAGCACTTTTCAGCAATAAAAGTGAACTGCAGAAAATAGCTTACTTGGCTGACATCTTTGCCATCTTGAATGAGTTAAATTTATCACTGCAAGGACCAAATGCAACATGCCTCAATTTGTCTGAAAAGATCCGATCATTCCAAATGAAACTTTAGCTTTGGCAAAAATAAAGAAAAAATGGATGAAAATAAAATTTACCTGTTGCCTACCTTATCTGCTTTCTTTGAGGAACATGACATTGAACCAGACAAAAGGAGTGCGATGATAATTTCTGTGAAAGAACATTTGCGCATGCTTGCAGACGAAATTTCATCATACTTTCCAAATCTACCTGACACCCCATTTGCACTTGCCAGAAGCCCATTCACAGTCAAAGTTGAAGATGCTCCTGAGACAGCACAAGAGGAGTTCATTGAACCTATTAACAGTGATGCAGCGAGAACTGATTTCTCTACAAGGCCAGTTACAAAATTCTGGATCAAGTGTTTGCAGTCATATCCTGTTCTGTCTGAGACTGTGTTGCGCCTTCTTCTTCCATTTCCAACAAGATATCTTTGTGAAACAGAGTTGCTTGTTGGTTATCAAGTCTAAATACAGAAGTAGACTTCTTGTGGAAGATGATATTCGTTGTGCTCTTGCAAAGACTGCGCCGAGAATTTCTGATCTGGTGAGAAAGAAGCAATCTCAGCCTTTGCACTGATGTTGGCTTTTTACGCATACTATCACAAAATGTAGCAATGTAGCTTACTGTTGTAAGTGGGTACCAGTATGGTTTGCTAAAGGCTGATCAAGCACCTGTATGAAAGTCAACATGGTCAGAGGCTAAGAAGTATATCCGTAGCAAAAGGAAGAACAAAGAAACAGTGGGGTCACTCAGAGGAGAAGATGGTGAAATGCAAACAGGGGACACAGAAAGGGCTGAACTCCTCAATGCCTTCTTTGCCTCAGTCTTCTCTGATAAAGAAAACAAAGCCCGACCTGAAGAATTTGGAGCAAATGATTCAGCAGAGGAAACACAGCCCAGAATAACTAAGGAGATGGTACAAGAATACTTGGCTAGTTTAGATGTATTCAAGTCTCCAGGGCCAGATGAACTGCATCCAAGAGTATTAAAAGAACTGGCAGATGTGATCTCAGAACCACTGGCAGTCATCTTTGAGAATTCCTGGAGAACAGGCGAAGTCCCTGCAGACTGGAGGAGGGCAAATGTTGTCCCTATTTTCAAAAAGGGGAAAAGAGAGGACCCAAATAATTATCGCCCAGTCAGTCTGACATCAATACCAGGGAAGATTCTGGAGCAGATCATTAAGCAAACTGTCTGTGAGCACCTAGAAAGGAATGCTGTGATCACCAATAGTCAGCATGGATTTCTGAAAAATAAGTCATGTCAGACTAACCTGATCTTGTTTTTTGACAGAATTACAAGCCTGGAAGATGAAGGGAACGCAGTGGATGTAGCCTACCTTGATTTCAGCAAGGCATTCAACAAGGTGCCCCATGATATGCTTGTAAAGAAGCTGGTAAAATGCGGTCTTGACTATGCTACCACTCAGTGGATTTGTAACTGGCTGACTGACCGAACCCAAAGGGTGCTCATCAATGGTTCCTCTTCATCCTGGAGAAGAGTGACTAGTGGGGTGCCACAGGGTTCTGTCTTGGGCCCGGTCTTATTCAACATCTTTATCAACGACTTAGATGATGGACTCAAGGGCATCCTGATCAAATTTGCAGATGACACCAAACTGGGAGGGGTGGCTAACACCCCAGAGGACAGGATCACACTTCAAAACGACCTTGACAGATTAGAGAACTGGGCCAAAACAAACAAGATGAACTTTAACAGGGAGAAATGTAAAGTATTGCACTTGGGCAAAAAAAATGAGAGGCACAAATACAAGATGGGGGACACCTGGCTTGAGAGCAGTACATGTGAAAAGGATCTAGGAGTCTTGGTTGACCACAAACTTGACATGAGGCAATAGTGTGACACGGCAGCTAAAAAAGCCAATGCAATTCTGGGCCTCATCAATAGGAGTATAGCATCTAGATCAAGGGAAGTAATAGTGCCACTGTATTCTGCTCTGGTCAGACCTCACCTGGAGTACTGTGTCCAGTTCTGGGCACCACAGTTCAAGAAGGACACTGACAAACTGGAACGTGTCCAGAGGAGGGCAACCAAAATGGTCAAAGGCCTGGAAACGATGCCTTATGAGGAACGGCTAAGGGAGCTGGGCATGTTTAGCCTGGAGAAGAGGAGGTTAAGGGGTGATATGATAGCCATGTTCAAATATATAAAAGGATGTCATATAGAGGAGGGAGAAAAGTTGTTTTCTGCTGCTCCAGAGAAGCGGACACGGAGCAATGGATCCAAACTACAAGAAAGAAGATTCCACCTAAACATTAGGAAGAACTTCCTGACAGTAAGAGCTGTTCGACAGTGGAATTTGCTGCCAAGGAGTGTGGTGGAGTCTCCTTCTTTGGAGGTCTTTAAGCAGAGGCTTGACAACCATATGTCAGGAGTGCTCTGATGGCGTTTCCTGCTTGGCAGGGGGTTGGACTCGATGGCCCTTGTGGTCTCTTCCAACTCTATGATTCTATGATTCTAAGAAACATGCAACAAATGCACATATCTTTCCAACCATTGTGTTGCAATGGTCAAATATGCAAAAATGCTGCTGGAAATGCATTTTTCAAGCCTGTATCAGTTGGTGTAAGTAATACATTTTCACCTCTTGTGTTTTAATTTGCTTTTCTCAAATACTAGCTCCTTGGGGGAAAGAACAGCAGCATGTTGGGGGTGGGCACAAGGGGAGAAAGTAATTTTTATTTTTAAGAAAAAGTGTGTGTGTGTGTGTGTGTGTGTGTGTGTGTGTGTGTGTGTTTTGTAAAACAAGGAAAGGGCTGATTCCCAAACCCGCATGGAACCTGCTCAATGCCATCCCAGGCAAATGCCACCGCTGCTCATCCTGGGTGGCAGTAATGCTCATGGCTTCCTAACTACATTATCTTGACATTTAGAAATATTGCTTAAGGAAGTAAAACTGGCACTTAGAGGGTTCCCAGATATTTGCTGATATGCAGAGCATCAGTGAAAACAGTGGGGTGTAATTAATTTTCAGAAGGAAGGAAACAGAGAAAGACAGACTCCTCTCTCATACATATATTTTAGCAACTAGGAAAATGCACACTTTCAATTCATGAAGATACAAGGACATCCACCACAAAGACAAGAGAATCCCATCCGACAGGTGTTACTGTGGTGTTGTCAAGACCCACATTTTAGCAGCTAAAGGCTGAAACTGACGGCATTCCCCTACTCTCATGCTTTGGTTCTTAGTCGAGTTGAGAAGCCAATTCTGGAACAGAGACACAGTTCATGGTCTTGGCTCAGCTGACCTTCTCATTCTAGAGCACCTTTGAATTTCTTTTTAATATTCTGATGTTGGCTGAAGGGAAGTGATAATCTCAAAGCTCTGGAAGGCACCAGACTGGGAAAAACCACTACGTTCTCTGACACTTTGGGGAAACCTTTTCTTTCAGGCAGGCAAAAGGAAACATTTACAATATGTTCTTGGATTTGTGCTTCCAAATATATCAAAATACTGCCATTCCAAACTTTTGGGGAAACTCTGGGATTTCTCATTTGGCAAATAATGCAAATTAGACAAAGAGAAGCTATGGACTTCAAAAACTCTCCTCTGCCCTTTTACGTGTTAAGGACAGCAGACTATGAGAAGTTTTCCAGGAAATAAAATGCCCTTTTGATGGCAGAAAGAAGAGATATTAAAGACAGATCCCTGCAGATGGCCAGCTGTTGTGAAATGCCCTATATGCCATTTCATTTATGAGGAAATGAATTTGTGTCTATATTCTCTGGCTGTGTTTATCATTTCCCCTCCCCTAAGCAACAATGTGCTTCCCCTCCCCCTACACATGTAAATAAGATTTCCTCATCTTAAGTCCGTATTAAATATACTGGCTCAGATGAATCATTGGGAATTAGGCTAGGAAACCTGGAACAAGCAACAACATGCTCACTCCTTAAAAAAGGAGTCCTTCCTGTTACGGAAAAATCAAGGTGTGAGGCTGCTCAGTCCCCCAGCTGGTCGGGCAGAGCCCGTGGGTCCCTGCGGAATAAAGAAAGGAGTCCAGCCACCAACCGGAGCAAATAGCTGTAGACCAAAGTTTATTGCACAACAGGTTCAAAGAGGAATTTTGAACCCCGAGGATAGGGTGACAAGGACTTTTAAAAGTTTCTATCTTATCCCAGCATACAGTTCATTAAGCATCATCACTACATCATTGCTACATCAGAAAAGGGGAGGGTTAAACGTGATTAACACAGGAGGAATGTGTTGGGGCAACAGGCGGATGGATACAGGATATGTATTGGGAAGAACATTCTAAGCAAATACTACAAAAGGACAATAGAACTTTGGTTTGCATAGTCTGGCACCTGGACAAGTCTGGAGGAGTGCCTTTGCCCAACCATTGACACCTATGAGTACCTTCCTGTGAGTACATGACCTCCCGCTTGAGGGATTATGGCGGGGACCGAGTGGTTTCCAAGTCCTTGGCCAATGAAGCAAATGGGCAGTGGAATGAAGGAAACTGGCAAAGGAGTTGATTTTATGTGATTTTTAAAGCTAGGTAACTTCCCTGAGCTGTCAAGTCAAAAGGATACGTTTTTTGCATAATATTTGTAACATTTAACAACTTTAAATATGTCCCCCCCGCCCCCGTAATTTCTGAAACATTCCCTACCCCCACCCAGGACACCATCAGCTATAAGGCAGGGTGCTGAACTACAACTCCCATCGGCCCCAGCCAGCATGGCCAATGGCCAGAGATGATAGCAGTTCCAATTCAGCAACATCTGGAAGGTCCAAAGGTCCATATCCCCTGCTGTAAGGGGCTCAAACAGGCCAATTCACTACCTGCTCCATTGCCCAATTTTATTTTCCAACATTCTGTGGCTCTTGGAGGTCACTGAACGTGTTCAGTTCTCATTGCAGGGGATTATCACCTTTGGGTTCCTTAATCTTATGTTCCATACTTCTGCATACCTCAGTATCCACCTACGCCTGGCAATACCACCCTCTTGCTTCTCTTTAGCCATCCTTTGGCATGTTGTAAACAAAAATGCACCAGTCTTGCTGGCACTTGAGTTTGGCATTAGGGGGAACCTGCCTTCTCCTTCTTTTTCCTGCTTTAAATGAAAAAACCCCCAAGAGGGCATCCATAGTCAGAAAAAAATGACAACATGTCTCTGTAATGTGGAGAGAGGGGAGGGGGAGGGAAGGTCCTTTACAACACTTCTGAAGTCTGGACTTTATAATAATACTGGAAGCCAGAATCATAAAAGCCTCTGAGAACAAATCCATTATTTGTAGCAGTTCAGGACAGTTGTAATGGAATGTGCACTCACTTGGAATAATGAATTTCTTTTCCCAACCTTTATTTATTATTTTTAAGTCCTGTGCTTTGCCTTCCAAATGGAACTCTGCAGCCTATAAAGGCTTGCAAGAACACCAGGAAGGGGGAAAAGGTGATGGTACATTTTAGACAGGCTTGGCTTTCCTTCAGACTCCCTGGAGAAGGGGTTTAAGGCAGCAAAAACTACCAGTACTTTGCTGGAGCAGACGAAAGATCCATCTAGACCAGGTACTCTCCCCACAACAGCAGAAGGGTAGTGATGATTTGTTAAACTTATCACTTGCCTTTATACAGAAAGTAATTCAAAAAGATGTACAACAAAAAATAAAATAAAAATCCTTCCAGTAGCACCTTAACTAAGTTAGTTCTTGGTATGAGCTTTCGTGTGCATGCACACTTCTTCAGATAGAAGAAGAACCACCACAGTTGACACTTTGCTGACTTAACAGTCATGATTATTTATGTTGTGTGTTATAAAGTTCAATAAAAAATATTTTGGGGGGGAGTGGGAGGTCTTTATGGACCAGGTTGCTTGGAAAGAGAAAGAGAGTGTTGGGCAAGGGGAGAGACCCAACCTTCGCTTGCTTATTTAGAAACATAGAAGCAGAGAAGCACTAGTGATGTCTTTGATCAGGGTCAGCAAACTTTTTCAGCAGGGGCCGGTCCACTGTCCCTTTGACCTTGTGGGGGAACTGGACTATATTTTGGAAGAAAAAAAATGAATGAATTTCTATGCCCCACAAATAATCCAGAGATGCATTTTAAATAAAAGGACAGTCTACTCATGTAAAAACATGCTGATTCTCGGACAGTTCACGGGCTGGATTTAGAAGGCAATTGGGCCGCATCCGGCTCCCAGGCCTTAGTTTGCCTACCCATGTCTTTGATATACAGCAGGTAGCCAGGTGAAAAAGCCAAATGCCACCTGGAGCAATGTCAAGTCCATTATGATATAAAGTGGTACCTCGGGTTAAGTACTTAATTCGTTCTGGAGGTCTGTTCTTAACCTGAAACTGTTCTTAACCTGAAGACCACTTTAGCTAATGGGGCCTCCTGCTGCCGCTGCGCTGTCAGAGCCCAATTTCTGTTCTTATCCTGAAGCAAAGTTCTTAACCTGAAGCACTATTTCTGGGTTAGCAGAGTCTGTAACCTGAAGTGTATGTAACCTGAAGCATATGTAACCCGAGGTACCACTGTAAAAGGTAACAGATAATGATTACTGGGGTTGCTGTAGAAAATAAGCAAGAACAGAAGTCTTGACAGTAGCAGTGATGGGATCAGCAGCAGGAGGAGGAAGAAACTGGCAGTATAGTGAGCACATGCAAACTATTTGGGGCTATTTAATGAAATCCTCACATCTTGTCACAGGCTAGTAACAATAAAGTAACAATAAAGGTAAACAATAAACAATGGAAGTAACATGGTAAAGGGACCCCTGACCATTAGGTCCAGTCATGGCCAACTCTGGGGTTGCAGCGCTCATCTCACTTTATTGGCCAAGGGAGCCGGCGTAGCGCTTCCAGGTCATGTGGCCAGCATAACTACGGAAATGCCGTTTACCTTCCTGCCGGAGCAGTACCTATTTATCTACTTGCACTTTGAGGTGCTTTCGAACTGCTAGGTTGGCAGGAGCAGGGACCCAGCAACGGGAGCTCACCCCGTCGCAGGGATTCGAACCGCCAACCTTCTGATCGGCAAGCCCAAGGCTCTTTGGTTTAACCCACAGCACCACCCGCGTCCCTCAGAAGTAAAAGTATTTTGTCTTAAACAATGAAGCTGGTCTCTTGGAGTAATTGGCACAAGTAATCTGGTTACCAGAAGAAAATAATTAACACCTCCTGGAAAAAAATGGCTTGGGGCCCTAATTTCACTATGGAATGGTGAAGCTCCCAGGGCCACTGGCATGATAATTCCTGAGCGCCCTCTCCAGTGCTGTGGGGTCTGTTTTGCTGATTTTTCACTGTTTTGCAGTGTGGCGCGGTGATCAATGAAATGGTCTGGGAGAGGGCATAAGTGGCACAAACTTTACCCAGGAGCTGACTGAGCAGGTGTTCAGGCTCATAATCAGACCTTTGAAACAGTCAACAGTAAATAAGTAAATAAGGAGAACCCAGCCAAGAATGGCAGCCATAAGGACAGAATATTAAAATGCCTTAGCAACAATTCCAGCTTTAAAAGCGAATTCTTGAGCTCCAGCAATTAGCAGTTTCATCATGTGATTTTTCTGCACCACACTCAGCTGCCTGGCTCATTGGTTTTACTATTCCTCTCTAGTGGAGGAAAATGCTACACTGAATGTCCAGGGGACACTGGGGGAGCAACAGAAGTTGTCTAAAATAATTGTTCCTTGTCATGCAAATTTCATCAAAGCAAAAACAAACTGGAGGTTTGTAGGAAGTGGAAGTGCCCAATAGCCCAGTCTTCCAGCTGGCTTTGTCTTCTTTTTCTCTCCCCCCTTGGGCACTGTGGCATTTGCCCATTCCTTGTGATTTTGTTTGTACAGGGGGGTGGAAATAGTTAATGTAGATTGACCAATGAGAAAGCTCAGAGGTGGAGCCTACCTGGTTTTGAGGCTCAGCCCAGGGGTTTCACCATTGGGAGATAGAGGAGACAGAGCCAGTAAGACGAACATAGCGGTTGTGACAACTAGAGTGAGAGACAGGGATAGAACTGAGAAAGAAGAGTGTGACAGTGTGAGATAGTGCCACATCTAGTTAAGGGAGTGCATCTGAGAAACCGTTCTGAATATATTTAAAACTTGTTTGTTCTTCAATAAACTTTAATCTTCGTTGTTTACAACCTGACTGAGACTCAGTATTTCACCAGAAGAAACCCAGTTGGTGGCAGCGGAAGAATAAAACAGTGGTGTACAGGTCAATAGTCCATGAAACAAACAGGGGCTCTGTACGAACGCCACAGGCACCCTCAAGACTTTGGCTTACCATGTGGCCATTATCCGTTCCCATCCCTGCCATGAGAAGTGCTGCTCTCCTTGGGCCAGAAGAGTAGGGTCCCAGGAGGAGTTCCCCAGCCAACCTGCCCATTCATGGGTCCTATTTAACACACATCTGTCCTCCTAAGCATCGAGAAGATTTGGCTAGTTCTGCTCTGAAAGTTAGGAGTGCTTGTGTTGCACCACTGCTGCTTGATTTTACTTGCAGAATGTTTAAAAGGTTGTGTTGGTTTGGGGCCTCACTGTGGTGAAAAGCAGTATATAAATTTTATAAATGTTTGGACGGTTGAAGGTAAGATGCTGAGAACATTTTCTGACATCCTACATCAGTTTGGGCTAATATAATGGGGGCTGGTGGGGCTGGGTTTTCTTTTAAGGATTTGTGCTTTCATTTCATTTTACTGCTGCTGCTCTGTAGGAATTGATTCATTTTAAATGGATTTTTATTTTTGTACTTAATCCTCCACCTCCCATTGCTGCTTTGAGCTTTGCTGAAATGGCTACTATGCTTATTGAATTGGTTAGTGAGATGCTGCCTGTGTTATGGGAATGCTATTATATTTATGACCAGGGGCTGCCCCACTGCCTAGTCCTCTGCTCTCCCCCCCCCCCCCCATACACAGCTGACCAACCACCCCTTATACCCCATACACATTTTAGTGGAGGGGAAACAACTCCCAAGGGGCCGGCCAGATCCACGTGCTGCAGCTGCTTGGCTGCCTATCAGAAGCTATGTAAGCTGCAAAGCACGATGACACCTTACATTTTTATGCATATAGGAAGATATGAACTGTTACAGAAGTGGAAATACACTTTGTTATCTATCAGTTTCACAACAATTAATTATGGGATTTTTGTGGCAAGGTATCTACTAATTATGGGACGCGGGTGGCGCTGTGGGTAAAAGCCTCAGCGCCTAGGGCTTGCCGATCGAAAGGTCGGCAGTTTGAATCCCCGCGGCGGGGTGCGCTCCCGTCGCTCGGTCCCAGCGCCTGCCCACCTAGCAGTTCGAAAGCACCCTCGGGTGCAAGTAGATAAATAGGGACCGCTTACTAGCGGGAAGGTAAACGGCGTTTCCGTGTGCAGCTCTGGCTCGCCAGATGCAGCTTTGTCACGCTGGCCACGTGACCCGGAAGTGTCTCCGGACAGCGCTGGCCCCTGACCTCTAGAGTGAGATGAGCGCACAACCCCAGAGTCTGTCAAGACTGGCCCGTATGGGCAGGGGTACCTTTACCTTTACCTTTATCTAATAATTAAATTAGGAAGAAACTGCTACCTCTGCATGCAAATTTTGAAAGCCAAGTCCTCCCTCCACTCCTCAAGAGCAGTCTGGCATCAACTTGCTGCTTTAATGGAGGGATCATGTTCAATAGACTGTACTCTTAGATCTTTGCATTTATGGGAAACGCAGCCATGTGTAATGGCTGACAGAGGTAGCAGGCACCAACAAGGCAATGACGCTTATAATGTGTGGCTTCTTAGCAAATATTTAATTACCAAAGGTGAGGAGGGAGGTAGTCCTCCCTTGCAGGGCTCATCTTTCATTGCTCCGTTAATCCTTTACAATTTATGCACTACACTGGAATATAATTGCAGGAAATAACCCAAGGTATATTTTAAAGCTTAACCACAGTTACTTGTTAAATATTGCTTCACTAAGCCTTCACACTGCACATTCAAATTACATTGTTTTCAGCAATCTTTGACGATGAGCCTATAAGGTAGGTCAGCATTATCCACATATTGCAGGAGGGGGGGGGGAGATGCTGAGAAATGTATTTACACTTTTATATCCAGTCTTTCTTCCAAAGAAATCAATGATTTCCCTCTGTCCATCATCTCTCTCCCTACACCCCTTTCATCTTCACAACAAACCATGCAAGAAAGATTAGGCTGAAGGGAGTCTGTCAGCTCCTAGGATTCTTTGCAAGGAGGGGATGTGGGAGGGCACCCTCCGCACCTCGTGCCCCTCGGGAACATGCCAGCCCTGGGCAGCGAAGGCATATGCTCCGCCGCTGCCAGTAAGGAGGTCTAAGCTGGAACGTGGGTGGTGCTGTGGTCTAACCCAATGAGCCTCTTGGGCTTGCCGATCAGAAGGTCAGCTGTTTGAATCCCCGCGATGCGATGAGCAATGGTTGTTCTGTTACAGCTCCTGCCAACCTAGAAGTTCAAAAGTATGTCAGTGCAAGTAGATAAATAGGTACCACTGCGGCGGGAAGGTAAACAGTGTTTCCGTGCGCTCTGGTTTCTGTCACAGTGTTCTGTTGTGCCAGAAGGAGTTTCATCCTGCTGACCACATGACCTGGAAAGCTGTCTGTGGACAAACGGCGGCTCCCTTGGCCTGAAGCGAGGTGAGCGCCGCAAACCCATAATCACCTTTGACTGGACTTAACAGTCCAGGCAGAGCCGTCTTTCTCTTTGGGCTTACTGGCGCATTGCACCAGGCTGCAGGCCTCTCGGGGCGCCCAGGCGAGTCCCGCCAGCAGCACCCTGCCACCTATATAGCTGGCGACAGTGGGGGAGGAAGGGGGGAGTGGTAAAGCATCTGAAAGCACCGGCACCCCCCGGCAGGCCAGTGGGCATGCCAATTGGCAGCCCCGATGGGCAGGCGGATGGCACAGCTCCTTCCCTCCCAGCAAAGCAGCTCCTCTGTCCCCCTCCCTCCCCGGCTGACTCTCTGGCAAGCCAGCTGCTCGTGAGCAACAGCACTGACAAAGCTGCTCCTCTCCCTCCCTTCCTGGCTCGCTGTCAAACCACAAAGCGGCTCCCCCTTCCCCCACCACTGGGGCAGACACCTCCTTGTTTTGCTTTTCAAAAGGGAAAATAACCCATCAGTTTGTTTCCCCTCTTGTCCTTCTCTTTCTTTGGTGTTGTGTGTGTGTCTCCGTCCAAGAGGCAGCAAACATGAGCGCTTCTGCCTCGCAGCCCCTCACCAGGCTCGGCTAAAAGAAGAGGAAGGAGCGTCAGCCACCAAACAAAATCATGGGTTGGGAGGCACACTCTGCCTCCCTCCTCCAGGTCATTTTCACCCACGGCATGGTCAAATTCACCTCTGCAAAAGAGCGTTCTTCTGCTTTAAATGTCCCGTTCAAACCTCAGTTTGCAGAAATGCATTTAGGGATCGCCTCCCCTTTCAGCTTCTTTCTCTCCTCCTAGAACTCTCTGCTAGCTAGCATTTATATGTAGATCAGCTCCTCTCTCTCTCCCTCTCCTTCTCCCTCTCCCTCTCCCTTCCCTCCCCACACCTTGGATCGTCATGACGCAAACCCAAGATATGCATTTGTATTATTTAATATTCTTTGTTATTCTTTGTTATTGGGAACACACTTCTTTGGGGGGGGTCAAGTTTTGTAAGGACCGGTACCAGAAGGCACCCCACCTATCAAGGCTTTGCTGGAGAGAAAATGTGTCTGAAGATCTGCATATGACCTTCTCTACCTGCCTCCCCTTTCTTCTTTTTCTTCTTCCCAGGAGGGGTGGTGGGTTAAAATGAGAAGGAGCTGGATTTGATTTGATCACTGATAGTTTATTAATCTTTAAATCCTACCTAAGATAAAATGGATCAGCCCTATAGATGGATATAGAGAGATCCCCAGCCCAGCCCAGCTCTCCTGGGCAGCCCCCTTGCCACTGTGGAGCGGTCCTTCAGGTCTTGCCTGGTGAATGGGGCTTGGGCTACAGGGCACATGCCAAACTTTCTGTGGGATGGCTGCCCCTGGAGCCCTTTCCAGTGACTGCCACAGAGAAGCCCGTTTATTTATTTCTTGGAGTATTTTAATCATAAAATCACAGAACTGGATGGTTGGAAGGGACCCCGAGGGTCCTCTAGACCAACCCCCTCCAGCGCAGGAATTACAGCACAAGCATCTCTCACAAAACAAATTTGCTCCATCTTCCTTGTGAACAGCCCTTCAGGTACAACAGAATAACAGAACCATTCACAGAGTTGGAAGGGAACCACCAGGGTCATCTAGTCCAGCCCATCTAGTCTTTTGCCCAACATGGGGCTTGAAACCACAACCCTAAGAGTAAGAGTCACATGCTTTACTGACTGAGGTTTGCTTAAGTTTCCTGTTTTCTTGGTGGTGTCAGGAAAGGGGGGGCACCGGAGGGATCTTTGCACCACAGCGCCGGATATGCTTAAGAGGGCCCTGCTTCCAGGGGTCCTTTACCTTTACCTTGCCTAAACTGGATCCTCCAAGCTTGGACTGTGGAGCTTAAGCAAATCACCTTTGTGTTTCTATACAAATAATTTACACTTACCATTTTGCAAACTAAGTTATACTGCCTGCCTTTTCTTGAAGTTGTTTGGAAAAGCACATGAATCCAACTTTTAAAGGATTTCTAAGAAAACAATTTTAAATCTACCTCTTTCTATGCTGCAGGACGTGGAGAATTTTTGAAAAAACATAGAAGGGAATATTTTAAGGGTCTAACAACCATGCTTTGCTTTGCTGAATGTTTTGTGATTTTAAATCTGTGTTGGGGCTCAACCACCAATGAGTACTTGCCCCAAATCTGGATCTAGGCATCCAGGGAAACCTCCTTTTATTTTACCATATGTGTTTTTCCTTTTACATGTGTAACAGGAAACCACAGTATGACAGGAGTCCTGCTGCGTCAGACCAACAGAACTTGTCCAAACTGCCACCAGGCTGATGTTTCCAGGCACCTTAAAAAAAGACAACATTCTCCCTCCCTCTCCAGGTAGCTAATATTCTGAGACGGAAGGCTGCTGAACTTGAATGTTCCATTTTGCCATCTGTTTGCCTAATCCTTATTAGCTGCTGATTAGCAACTGGGGGGGGGGGTTTACAGTTAACCTGTTATGCAAAGGAGTATTTTGCTTTTGCCCACCTGAAATCTAGGGATGCGGGTGGTGCTGTGGGTTAAACCAAAGAGCCTAGAACTTGCTGATCAGAAGGTTGGCGATTCGAATCCCCGTGACGGGGTGAGCTCCCGTTGCTCAGTCCCAGCTCCTGCCAACCTAGCAGTTTGAAAGCACATCAAAGTGCAAGTAGATAAATAGGTACCGCTCCGCCGGGAAAGTAAACGGCATTTCCGTGCACTGCTCTGGTTTGCCAGAAGCAGCTTAGTCATGCTGGCCACATGACCCGGAAGCTGCACGCCAGCTCCCTCGGCCAGTAAAGCGAGATAAGCGCTGCAACCCCAGAGTTGGCCATGACTGGACCTAATGGTCAGGGGTCCCTTTACCTTTACCTTTACCTGAAATCTACTGCCACCATCACTGGGCAACCCACAAGTTCCAGCAAAGTGAGTGAGGTGCCCTCCCCACCAGTTCCTCTCCACACCTGTCACACTTGGTAGCCCCCCCCCCCCCGAGCACCACCCTTGCTGACAACCCCACAGCACAACTGAGAAGCAAATTGTGGCCTGCCATAAAGAATTATGCTGGATATTTGGAGCTTCTTTGTTTTGTACTTGAGAGAGATGGAGATTTTTCAGGAAGGCCTCTCTACACAACATGCACTTCTCCATAAAGCGTTACTTAATTCTTCAAAAGACAGAAGAAACACTTTTTAAAAAATGAGTGTTAGTGTCAAACCTGTCATTCCAGCTAACTGCCCATATGGAAACTCAACAAGAGATTTGCAGTGCATTATGCTTTATATGTGATTTAATTGACTTTTTTAGTGGAACAAAGTTCTTTTGTTTTACATTATTCAGTAAACAGACCTCCCATCATGTTCCAATTGCAAGAAGAAGAAGAAGAAGAAGAAGAAGAAGAAGAAGAAGAAGAAGAAGAAGAAGACGACGACAATTGAGGGAGCCACTTAAAACCTGCTTCAGAATGAAGCAATGACTTTGGAGATGAAATTTACTCATTTGGAGGCCTCAGGTATGAACAGATTTGTCAAAGCATCACTTTTAAAGCATTAAAAAAACATATACAGTGGTACCCCGCAAGACGAACGCCTCGCGAGACGAAAAACTCGCAAAACGAAAGGTTTTTTCGTTTTCGAGTTGCCTCGCAAGACGAATTTCCCTATGGGCTTGCTTTGCAAAACGATGCTTGCCCATGGGACAGCGGGTCTTCTCTTTTGAAGCAAGGGGCGGCGGGGAGAAGCGATCTTCTCCCCGCAGCCCCAGGTCCGGGGACAGCGGGAAGCGCTTCGCGCTGCCCCCGGACCTCTTTTGAAGCAAGGGTTTGCGGGGAAAAGCGATCTCCCCGCAGCCCCTTGCTTCAAAAGAGGTCCGGGGGCAGCGGGAAGCGCAGCGCTTCTTCCCCGCTGCCCCCGGACCTCTTTTGAAGCAAGGGGCTGCGGGGAGATCGCTTCTCCCGGTGCTCCGAAGCGGGGCGGGGGGGCGGGAACACCTGCCCCGGCCGCCCCGCTTTGGAACGCTGCTCCGAAGCGGGGCGGGGGGGCGGGAACACCTGCCCCAGCCGCCCCGCTTCGGAACGCTGCTCCGAAGCGGGGCGGGGGGGCGGGAACACCTGCCCCAGCCGCCCCGCTTCGGAACGCTGCTCCGAAGCGGGGCGGGGGGGCGGGAACCTCTCACCCCGCCGCCGGGCATCGGAACGAGGTCCTGGACCTCTTCTGAAGGCAGGTGGGGGCAAAAGTCTTTGCTCCCCCCGCCTGCCTTCCCGGGACAGCGGAGACTTCTCCGCTGCCCCGGGCGATCTTAAAATGCTGGCGGGCGGGAGCGAAGCGTTCGCTGCCGACCCCCAGCATTTTAAAATCTCGGGGCAGCGGAGACTTCGCTCCCGCCCGCCAGCATTTTAAAATCGCCCCGGGACAGCAGGGGCTTTTAAAATGCTGGCAGTCGGCAGCAAAGCCCTCCTGTCCCCGGAGCTTGCAGGGCGGGAGGTGGGAAGAAGGGCTTTTCTTCCCACCGCCAGCCTTCAGAACAGCCTTCTGAAGGCTGGCAGTGGGAAGAAAAGCCCTTGTCTCCCCCCCCCCCCCCAGCCTTCAGAAGAGGTCGGGGGACAGACTGTCCCCGGACCTGGTCTGAAGGCGGTTTCCCTAGGAACGCATTAATTGATTTTCAATGCATTCCTATGGGAAACCGTGCATCGCAAGACGAAAAAACCGCAAGACGAAGAGACTTGCGGAACGAATTAATTTCGTCTTGCGAGGCACCACTGTACCAGAGCAATGTAAAATGTAGCCAGTAAACATGCCAGGCTTTGATGTTAGATTTGTACTAGAGACTTTTTCATAAAAAGAAAACCTAGGATGTAGAATGATCAATTCAGAAAACTGCCTAGACTGCAGGTGAGTTTTCCTACACAGCTGGCAGAAAAATGTGGTCCAAGGACATGCATTTGGCAACCAGCAAAGGGCATTGCACAAAACAAAACCTTTTTTGTTTTTTTGTTTTTGTTTTTTTCCTTTTAAGCTTCCTGGTATCTCCATGCAGAGCAAGAACCCTTTGTTTGCCTGGGTTGCCTCATCTACAGCAAAGGGCGGGTACCCTAGTCAACTGTCCAGTCAAATATCCCTCCAGGCCCAGAATGCCACCATGCAGGAGGAAGCATCCCTTTCTAACTCTCTCCAAAAAAGTTGGCAGGCAGGCGTGTGCTCTGCAAAGATCCAGTGAAGTGTTGGGTGCAGATCCAGAAAATACTAAATACTTATTATTTTTATTTATTAAACTTGTATACTGCCCTTCATCCGTAGATCTCAAAGTGGTTGATGAAAGACTAAAAATATTTGTTTTAATTTCCTTGCAATTCCTCAACTATATGCAACCAAATCTTTTTTAAAAAATCAGTCAAATGTCCAACCCTATGGAGGGGGCCCACTGACATTGCGTTGACACCAGCACTGGTTCAACCACCCAGCCAGATAGTTAAGTCCGATACTATTTACTTTCATCTTGTGTTTGGATTGGTTCCCGACATTGCTTCCAGCTACAAAACTCAGGTTAAAACACACAAATTAATCAGCACTGTAAACAGAGAGGCCTTTATACTTCTTTAAATAAATAAAAAAGAACATGGGCTGTTTTGGAATGGCAGCCTTTTGCTAACATGGAACAACTCTACTGTATATCATTTTGAAATATGCAGCACTCTCAGACCTGTGCAAGCAGAGGGGGGCTCCTTTCTTATTGACTAGGAACATTAATTGGCCATCGCCCAGACTTTATTGAAGTTCTCAGCCTATACAGATAAAAGAGCCTATTGCAATCCACAATGAGCAAGCAAACAGAGAAACCTTTAATGCTCAACAGTTCCACTTGCTTACTGGAACTGCAGGCTCTAATTCCTGGGCTGTGTTCCATTTTCGCAAGCACAACATAATTTC
Source organism: Podarcis muralis (assembly GCF_964188315.1). NCBI lineage: Eukaryota > Metazoa > Chordata > Lepidosauria > Squamata > Lacertidae > Podarcis > Podarcis muralis. The sequence goes on from NC_135673.1 coordinate 49,385,601, forward strand.
CACTTCTTGGATACCTGTTTCATTATAAGAATGCTATCTGTAACAGCAGTGAAGAGGAGAAATGGAACAGTACCAGGTTCCATGAACACTCAAACGCTGCAGTCCCTTAAGGCATATAAGTCGGAAACCTTTCCTCTAAACACTAAGTGCTTCACTATCTCAAGTCCAAGCACCAATTAAAGGCTTAGCACTTTACTCTGGGAGTAAAGGCAACTCCAGCAGCAACCAAGTCTCCCAAGCCAGATAAGAATCTCAGCTCTGCTTTCAAGATTTGAAGGGATGTTTTAATTCCACTGAATGTTTTATGTACCTGGAAATCCAAACAGGCAAGAAATATGTTATCAGGCTGATCCTCTAAGGAATTCTCTCAAACACACACACTTCTAGAGCATTAGCTGCCTTGGGATGCAACACCATCTTTCATTTGGAAATCTGACTGCATTTTGCAGTTAAATGGCAGCCTAATAGTTTCAGTCTGCAAAAGCTTCCATACCTGAGTTCTAAAATCAGTTTCCAAAGGTGATGGGGCAGGGAATGGAAATGAGAGCAAATGAAGCTTAGGGAACCAGATCATAATAACTCTTGGAGCAGCTGCTTTTGTTAACAACACTGAATGCACGGTTATGAGCAAGGAGTGGGATTCACTTGCCTGTCTTTGCACCCATCAAGCTGGAGAAATGTGCTTATGAAAGAGCCACCTGTGCCATCCGCATTGGTTCCCTCTCTCCCTGTCTGTCTGTCTGTCTGTCTCCCTCCCTCCCCTCCAACTGTCCCCTGGCAAAAGCAGAGGGCGGAAAGGAAGATGTGCAGGATTCTCCTTGAACTGCTTCCATTCTAGCAGCTCCTTAGAAGTGGCAACTAAGAAACAGTGCCTAAATTTGCTCATTTCCTCTGCCATCTTTGTCTCTGTGTCTTTCTGGACTGAAAGCCCGAGTGTGGGGGCTGTCTTGCTTTTATTGAGCTGCAAGCCACCCTGGGTGTCTTCTTTGACTGGAGAGAGGAGTGGTAAATATTTAAATAACTCAGGCCTGGTTGAGCATATTGAACCCCACAATGGCCAAGCAGATATCTCCGGGAAGCTCACAAGCAAGACATGAAGGCAAGGACCTTTTTCTGCTGTTGACTCTTCTCCCAGCACCTGCCACTTAGATGTACTGGTATATTGCCTTGGAGCACACAAGCTAATTGCTAGAGGATGATTTAGCCTCCAGGAATGTGTCAATTCCCTCTTAAAGCCATTGGCCATCACCTCATCCTTCACCAGTAAATTCCACAGGTTTTGTGCTGTGTGCTTCTTTCCCCTCCTCCACACCTCCTGAATTTACTGTTAATCAATTTTGTTGAACTTCCAGGTTCTAACAGGTGGGAAGAAAAATCTTCTTATCCCACCTTCACCCCAACAATCACAGATTTATCAACCTCTACTAGGCCCCCACCCTCAACAATCTTTTTTCCAACCTAGACAGCCACAACAGCCTTCTCATGGGGGAGCAGCCTCCTGATCACATCAGTTACCTTTTTTCTGCACTTTTTCCAGCTTTTCTGAAGTGAAGAGAGCAGAACCGGCCATTCCTGGTTCAGGATAGACCACGGTTGCCTGTGCATTGATAATATCAGGGCTGGCTTACTGCTATGCACTTTATGTGAAGCTATCCTTGGGGGTGCAGAATGCAGTGGCAGGATTGCCTGTGGATGCTTATACCTTGGTCAGACCTTTGGGCCTATTTAAATCAGTGCTATCTACTAGAATTGGCAGTGGTCTTTCTCAGCCTCACCCAGAGATGCCAGGAGTTGGAGCTGGAACTACTTCCCTTTCCTGTGAAATACAGAGCTGGCTCAGAAATGCTTCCCTGACAGATGAGGTCTTCACTCCTGAGCAGTGTTAGAAATTCAGTTATATAAGCTGGGCACCAAATGGCTCCTTAAACCAGGGTTACAGTCACCAAAACAGAATGTGTAGTTGCCATTTTGAGGCCAGACGACTTTTGAGTTCCAGAAATTCATTCTGATTGTGCAGATGGATAGAATTTTACAGGATGGGGTATTAGTGTGTGAAAACAGGGAAAATCCAAGGATCCCCGGGCATGGTGGAGATGGCAGGTGCCATTCTGGTGCCCAGTCACCTTCACTTGGTTGCGAGTGGCCAATAGCCAGGTGTAAAAGGCACCTGGTGCCCAGCGAATTCCAAACGATGCTCCTGAGGTCTACTCAGGTGGAGGAAAAAGTTAAGGAAGAACCATGTGTGCTCTGGAAGTAGGAAGGAGAAGGGGTGCCCAGGAGGATATAAGCCTCCAAATTTCTCTTGGGGGGAGACTGTGGGAGCCCTTATAGGCAGGCTATTCCATCTGCCTTGCCCAAGGAGGGAGGAGCTGCTGTTTAGGTACCTACTTGAATTCATACTGAATTTCCTGTGCATTGCACCAAAAGGAGTAAAGGTGATAAAACTAGGCTGCAGAGTACAGAAATTCCACTTATTCCTGTAATTTCTTGAATCACATGGGTATTGATTTAAACTGGTTCCAAATTTACAGGATATATTAGGACCAAACCTCCAGTCTTTCCTTGGTAAAAAATCAAACTGTCCTATTTAAAGGGTAACACATTTGATATTTTGAAATCATAAAGTGAAGACAGAATGTGATTTTAATAATGCAAATCTATTAGCAACCACCTTAACACTTCAGTTAAACTGCAGTCTATCTCTTTGTAAATGTTCCCTTGTTTGTTTGTTTTTTAAATTGCTTCAGGGTCATAATTTTCAGCATCTACTTTTGAAACACCTTGTTTTTTAAAATCATTCTTTAGGTGGAACTTAGAATGCTTAAATCGCACTGTATTTTTTTTGTTAATAGTTTCACTGTATTTTTTGTTAATAGTTTGTGGCATTAACTACATTGCTCCTTGGTAATTCCTTTACAATGTTAAGCAGCCCTTCAGAGGGGCAGGCAGAGGCTGGCTGGGCATCATTCTGGTCCTTGCCTGGCCTGCTCTCCCTGCCAGCAAGTGGGTGTGTTTGCACAACAACAGTTGCTTGACCTATGCAGCATCTGGCTGCAGGCAAGAGGTTTTCTGCTGCTTGTGGGCTATTGTGTGATGGCTGACTGAGTGGATGAAACTGGGGTGGAGGGAAAGCCCATGGCTTCTCCTCCAGGGGAAGAAGAATGGTTACAGAATCCACATCTACTTGTATCCAATGTGATATGGGGGTGACAAAATGTTTTTGAAACATGAAACCCCTCAACCCCCCCCCACACACTTTTTAAAAATAAAAAATAATCATTATTTGAAGAAGATGCAATGGAAACTGTGCCACAAGATTGTGGGCTTATTGTTTTATCTTTTTGTAAACCTCTTTGAATTCTTTCTCTCTCTTTTTTACAACCACACCCCCCACCCTCTTGCAAAGATCTTTCTTCACCACAACTTGCCTTTCTTCAGTTTGGGGGGCGACAGCCCTAAAGAAAAACAAAAAGCACCAGCTTCCATTTTGCCTCCAACTTGTCTTGCTTGGTTTACTTCTGAAGTTCAAAAAAATGCACCACAAGTGCCATTTTGCTGCCATGCACTATCAAGCAGGCACAGCTGGATCACAAGCAACTTAGAAGTTCGCTGGCTTCCGGGGTTTCTTGCTGAGCTGCCTACAGTGAAACAGATTTCAGAGTCTAAATTCTAAGCGCGCCTGCCACTCTCATTAACTGTAATGGCAACCGGGAGAGAAAAGAAATTGCCGAAGGGGCAGTGAACTGAGGAATGTTGAAGAGGAAGCCCCCCACCCACCCAGTGGCAGAGCACTCATCAAACTTTGCTTTTGTGACCCCATTTTGAGAGATCTGTCTCCCACAGCAGCCATAAAGATTAGCAAGCCATCCCAAAACTCTGGCACCACATATTTAATCAAGTTTACTGGAACTGGGTCTTGTGTAAACATGGTACAGCTTTCGCTCTGCAGCTGGAAAGCCACAAAAGGTTGGGGTCATTTCCTTGATCAAAGGAATGCCACACATCAAAATTCTGTTTCCCTCGCCTAGTAAGGTTGCCCTCCACACACTTCCACTCTCCCTACCTCCCCCAAATTGGACAACTTCATTTCTTGAGTCTAATTCATCTGGTCTTCATAATCTAGCATTAAATCCAAAGCCATTCAAACAGAGCTCAAATGAAGTTAAGAAACGGTTTCTTGCATATCATTTTCACAAGAAGCCATATCCCGCTAAAAAGGAGTTATATAATTACTGCCATCCACTCTGTGTGCTTGGAAAGCTGATGTTGGATCATTCTTTGGGAGAAACAGCCTCAGATCTTGTCCCAGTCTGATGCTCTAAGCCACACGAACACCCAGGCTCTTGGCTCAGGGGATGCTGTGGTGCAGTGTGGCACACAGGAAACAAACCCATGATGCTGTCAAAAAAGCCAAACATGGTGTCTGCACAACCCTGGTCGTTACTCTTAATGCCATGTACGTAGAGGATTTACAAAATACAAAATACAAAATATTTGAGGCATAGCCAGGAGAGTTACACTAGTAATCTTGAAATCGCTGTCCTCCCACTCAAACATGTTAGATTTCTCAATTCTGCCCACCAAGTCACCCTTGAAAAATGGTAGTATCAATGTAAAAAAACAGCTCCTGTTATTCCAAGGTGAGCTGCAAAAGGCAGTAGTATTGTAATAATTTTTTTTTATTCTCAGATTACATTATGATTTGCAATCTTGCTTCATATTAAAGTGGTCAGAAATGTAATTACGAAAATAATGCTGTTTATGGATGCACATACTTTTAAAAACATAAATACAAATTCAATCTGTGTATAAAAATAATAAATAAGTCACACAAACACTTTGACTCTCGGCACAGCGGACGCGTGAAACCAAATCCACCTCTAAACCCCAGAGGAAAAGGGGGCGTACAAAACAGGCCTGCGCTTGGCGATACAACACCAAGGGGGAAAGAAACATCCTGCATTTCCCTCCTGATCATCATTTCCTTTTGCTGTTCTGTGATTCCCTTCAGTATTTCCCTACTCCCAAGGCTGTGTTTCGATACTGAGAACCCATACTATTACGTGCATCCATGTTTTAAAAGTGTCTGGAATTAATTCATTTATTAAGGGTCCTGACTACGCAGTTTGCTCTCAAAGCCTGATGGAAGGCAAAGGGGATGCTAGCTAGACTGCTTCAGCTTCTTGAACCAATTGAGGTGTTTAGGAGTGGGGGAGAGGAGAGCCTGTAACACAGGCATAGGCAAACTCAGCCCTCCAGATGTTTTGGGACTACAGCTCCCATCATCCCTGACCACTGGTCCTGTAAGTTAGGGATGATGGGAGTGGTAGTCCCAAAACATCTGGAGGGCCAAGTTTGCCTATGCCTGCTGTAACACTGCAACCAAGTAGGAGGCTGAACACTTGACTCCAATTATATTATGATTACATTACAACAGAGCCCCTATCATAACCATCCATTAACCTGTGGGCTTAAGTAATAATCAGAAACCATTTATAATGCCCATAATGTCTTAGACGTGCATTTTTAGAAGTTGATTCAGTAGCACTCTTCCCCCCCCCCCCCCCCGCAGTCAGAGAAATGTGGCGCTTGTGCATTAGAGTGATGCTTAACATGGCTAATAACTGTGAGCGGCTTAAAGTGGATTGTGAGTTTCCCTTCTTAAAGCATCAAAGATTAAAGAGAAAATTTAAAGCACACACAGAAAGCCAAGGGGAAATACAAAACAAAATCAGCAGCAGCATCCTGGCAACAGGGAAAAACAGAAAACCATTCCACTCCATCATACAATGGAATGTTTCAACAGCCCATGTACCTGAGAGAAGCTCTTAGCCCATCTTGGGAGGCCCTGCTGCTGCTGGTGCCACCACCAGGTGATACCCAGTTGGCATTGACCCATGGGCATCACCAGGGTTCTCTCAGTGGCAGTTCCCCATTTGTGGAATACTCTCACTGGTGAGGTGTGTCTGCCTCTTTCGTTAACTTTCAGAAGGAACTTAAAATCCTTCCTCTGCACCCAGACACTTCACACCTGAAAGTCCTGGCAAACTTGAAATTAGGGGGGAGGACTTTGAGAGAGAGAGAGTTTTTGCACAGGCAGAAGGTGAGTCCCAGAGAGCGAGAGAGGTTTGCAGTGCACAGGCCTGATCCAGTGCTGGTGGAGAGATTTCTTTTTGCCCTTGCAGAGGAGGCAGGTAGGTCAGACTCGGAAAACAAGAGAGTGGGTTTGTAAACAGGCCTGCTCTGGCGGAAAGCAGAAGAGTTTGCAGTGCACAGGAAGCCAAGGAGCATGATGAGGAGAAAAAGAATTCAGTCAGTAGACTCAGCACAGCATGCGGAGTACAGTGGAGCAACTAAGACACGAGGGCACTGAAAACCCCGTGTGCCTTTGTAATGGATTGTTTGAAGTCATTTCTGCACCAGGTAACGTAATTTTTTGGCCCCCCGCCACCTCCCCCCAACCTGTCCTTTAGTAGCAACACCTGCCAAAGGTGGCAGCCCTAATGAGCCCTCTGGTCCATAATAAGACCCCCACAACTCAAATGTGGATGAACGCACTGGTTTTCCTTGCATTATGGAGACTTGGTGAGTGAGCTGGGTGGGCCTGACCACACCCAACCAGCCCGTCTGCAGCATCTCATTGACCAGGAAACCCTTTGACCTTGGGATGTGCAGAGTGTGCATTTGCTGTTGGGCCAAAGACACAGATTGGGGATGCTGTTGGTCACCCGACCACATGGCTGCCTAACCCCTGGACAGTAGTTCAACAACTTTGGGGTCGAATACAGCTTGCACTCTCTATGAAGAATTGTATTTGAAAATGCTTGTTTTTGAGGCTTTTTTCCATTTCTTTTTCTTTTTTCTTTTTCATTGCTGATATGCTTCCCCCCTTCTTTTTTAATAATCTGATTTGATGTGTGTATATGTAATAAAAAATAAAAAAATAAAAAAACCACTTGGGGGTCTGTCTAAAAAAAAGTTCAACAACTTCTGGGGTGTCATATGATCATCACCTGTTCAGGGGACTAGGAGCCAAATCCTCAGGCTTTGATTGGGGAATATCATCTCAGAAGGGGTATAAAACCAACATTTACCTTCTGCCCCATAAGCATTTTTTGCCTTCAAGGCAGTATAGAACCCTTTGCTATTTCTGTAGCAGGCAACCCCAGCTACACCCTCTGGAATCAATGGGACAGGACACCCACAGGAATCCCACATAAGAACAAAAGAACCCAGAGACTTCTTGGTATGATTACGTGGAAGATTAATTTAGGATGCAAAGGAAACTCTGAGAGAAAGGGGGGAAAGTCACTGGGTAGAGTAATTGCAAAAAATGCAACACTTTCCAGAGAGGAGTTTACCATCTCTGAAGCACCAGGCAGATAATCAATGCCTAATTAGATCCTCTTACCATGATGCAGACCTCATTAATGCTCCTGTCATCCTCTTATCAACTGGGCTGCCCCCCCCCCCATTCTTTCTTCATTCAAAAGGATCTGTCCTCTTACAAAAGCCCATCGTGATTTGGTAAGTGGAGGGAGGGGGAGAAGGGGGATGGAAAGTGGCAAGATAATTAATTTTTCAGCAAAAGCCAAGTTGTTGTTTTTCCTCAGAAACATCATACACTTCAGGAAATGTCAGAAGTGTCAGAATGCACAAGCAGGGGGGGAATCGGAGATCTGTACCCCATTAATACTGCATGACCTCTTTGGCTGCCTCACTTAGTGAAAGGAAAACTGGACATTCGGGGGGGGGGGGGACCTGTCACACAGAGAAGAGACAAAGCACCAGAAGCTGCCATCATTTTAAAAGGGTTGCCTGAGATGGGAAACAAAAGACCAAAAAATAGTAATAATCAGCAGACAGAATGGCATTTATTTAACACATCAAAAGGTGCTAAATTACCGTATTTTTTGCACCATAACACTCACTTTTTTCCTCCTAGAAAGTAAGGGGAAATGTTTGTTATGGAGGGAATGCCTACGGGTGGCATGCCTACAGATTTTCCTCCTCTAAAAACTACGTGCGTGTTATGGTCGGGTGCGTGTTATAGAGCGAAAAATACGGTACTTTTTAATGAAACCCAGTGGAGGAAGCTTTCAGAGGTGCAAATCCTTCATAAAATAAGGAAGGAGGGAACTTGTGTACATATGGGAACCAACACATTAGCCTAGCAACTTCCAATTTAATTTCCACCCAATCCATACTTATGAACATAAAGTGGAATTTCTGTGGTATCCAATGGAAGTCAACAGCTCTATGAAGCAACTGACAGTTCTTCTCCAAACCCTCTCATAACTGTAGCAGGAGCTGCTGGGGGGGGTCTATCCATATTCACAATGGCAGCAATGAAGTCCTCACACAGTAGAAAAGATCATTATCACAATTGCCCCTCAACTGACAGAAGGTGGGAGCCTCACCCCATCAGATGGTGCAGCCTGTGACACAACCTAAACCCTACAATTAAAGAAATTTTTATTTACTGAAAGCATTCCTTATCCCCTCCCGTTTTATATAAACATCTGCTTATATCTTCATTTTATACTGCACTTGCTTGATTATTAAACATCACTTGAAACACTGGTTACAATAGCTGCATTAGATCTGGTACAGAAGCAACTGCTATTTGTGCAAATGCAATCTAAAGTTTTTATAGATGGCACATTACAGTATGTTCTCCCCCCCCCCTTTTTTTTTTTTAAGAGTGCATAATTATTGTTGGCAGTGTACCTGGCACCTTCATGCTGGCACCTTCAAGGTCTTATATATATATAAAATACAAACATGAGTCTGACCAAACTGCGGGAGGCAGTGGAAGACAGGAGTGCCTGGCGTGCTCTGGTCCATGGGGTCACGAAGAGTCAGACACGACTGAACGACTAAACAACAACAACAATATATATGGACTATATGGAATTGGCAGAAATGACTGGCAGAATCTGTGACCAGGGAGAAGAGTTGGTGGAAGAAGATTGGAAGAAATTCAAAGTCTACCTACAGAAATACTGTAAAATTAAGGAATGCTAAAATGATGTCGGATGGAAAGTAAGTAGTATTGGTAAAAAGTTTTTTAAGAATATGAAAGTATGGATTGGTAATGGTCAAAATACATATTTATAATAGGTGATGATATTGAGCTATGAAAATTGACAGAGGGTAAGGATTTGCTGAAAGGATTTCTTTTAAACGGGAATACGAAAGGGGAGGTGTGAGGAGGACAAATAATTAAGGAAATGAGATTAAGGACTATTGAAAGATGGAGTTAATTTTATTTTATTTTTTTATAAAATTTTTATTGGTTTTACAAATTTTTAAAGACAAACAAACAACCAAAAAGACATACAAACACGTATAGTTTCATAACATTTTTTCATAAACCTCTTTTCCAGAACTCCCCCATACCCCCCCTTCCTGCATCCCAATGTCCACGGTTTTTTAGCAACTTCTAAATATTCCTTTCCAACTTTTGTCATCTTAGTCTTTTCTATAATCTGATCTTATTCACTGTATCCCTTTTTTTTCTTAAAAACCTCAACATACTAACATTCATCCAATTTATAATAGTCCTTAAGGTAGCTTTTAAATTTTTTCCATTCTTCTTCCACCGTCTCTTTTCCCTGGTCACGGATTCTGCCAGTCATCTCCGCCAATGTCATATAGTCCATCACTTTCATCTGCCATTCTTCCAGAGTGGGTAGATCTTGTGTCTTCCAATACTTTGCGATAAGTATTCTTGCTGCTGTTGTAGCATACATAAAAAAAATTCTATCCTCCTTTAACACCAATTGGCCGACAATACCCAGGAGAAAGGCCTCTGGTTTTTTAGAGAAAGTACATTTAAGTACCTTTTTCATTTCATTATATATCATTTCCCAGAAAGCCTTGATCCTCGGGCATGTCCACCAAAGGTGGTAAAAAGTACCTTCAGTCTCTTTACATTTCCAACACTTGTTATCAGGCAAATGGTATATTTTTGCTAGCTTGACTGGGGTCATGTACCACCTGTAAGTCATTTTCATAATGTTTTCCTTTAAGGCATTACATGCCGTGAATTTAATACCGGTGTTCCACAACCACTCCCAGTCAGCAGACATAATGTTATGACCAATGTCCTGTGCCCACTTAATCATAGCTGATTTAACTGTTTCATCTTGTGTATTCCATTTCAGCAGCAAGTTATACATTCTTGATAAATTCTTAGCGTTGGGTTCTAGCAATTCAGTCTCTAATTTTGATTTTTCCACCTGGAAACCAATTTTCCTGTCCTGTTTGAAGATCTCCATTAGTTGGTGATATTGAAACCAGTTTTGTACTTTAGGTTTCAATTTCTCGTGACTTTGCAATTTCAGTTTATCTCCCTCCTGTTCCAAAATCTCCCAATACTTCGGCCATCCGACCTCCATATTGAGTTTCTTCCATGTCTTAGCCTCCACTGGAGACACCCATCTAGGGGTTTTGTTTTCCAGCAGATCTTTATATCTTATCCAAACATTAAACAATGCTTTTCTAACAATATGGTTTTTAAAGGCCCTATGCACCTTGATTTTATCATACCATAGATATGCATGCCAACCAAATGCATTATTGAAACCTTCCAAATCCAAGATGTCTGTGTTCTCGAGGAGCATCCACTCTTTCAGCCAGCAGAACGCTGCTGCTTCATAATACAATTTTAAGTCCGGCAGGGCAAATCCCCCTCTTTCCTTGGCATCTGTCAGTATTTTAAATTTAATTCTGGGCTTTTTGCCCTGCCAGACAGATTTCGAAATGTCTTTCTGCCACCTCTTAAAACAATCCATCTTGTCAAGAATCTGCAAGGTCTGAAACAGAAATAACATTCTAGGCAATACATTCATCTTGATCACTGCAATTCGGCCTAACATTGACAAGATGGAGTTAATTTTAAACCTTTTCTGTCTTCTTTTTATATTTAGCTATTATGATTTCTCTTTTCTATATATATTTTTCCTATGTGTGTGTTTTCTCTTTTCTCTTTTTTTTAGTTTGTTAACCTTTCTATTTTGTAAATTTATGATTTTTGTAAACCTTATTGTGTAATCCCATGTGTGTGTTTAAAACTTTAATAAATATTTTATAAAAAAAATAAACAACAATATATAAAATATATGTTCATAAATGTACCAAGCAAACACATACAAATATGTAAACCACATGTCTGAAACCCACAGAAAAGTCCTGAAACCATCTTCTCTCTCCCAGAATGACCTCAAATAATTTCTCAGCAAGGTCGAAGGAAATGAGAAATCTCCCCATTGTCTCTGTGCTCACAAATCTTGCCTTAATGGCACATTTAAGCTATGAATAGGGTGTGAGCTGTGACCTGTGACCTGGATTCAGGAATTGAATAACAAAAGAGTGGCCAGGATGCCCAGTTACAGGTAGGTAGCCAGGTAGCCGTGTTGGTCTGCCATAGTCGAAACAAACAAACAAAAATCCTTCCAGTAGCACCTTAGAGACCAACTAAGTTTGTTATTGGTATGAGCTTCCATGTGCATGCACATACCAATAACAGCTCATACCAATAACAAACCAGGATGCTCAGGTAATCCAATCAAGCAACCTAGCAGACAAGAGGAAAAAACAATGCACTCAGATTTCTGTTGTAGTCCGCCGGTATGTATGATGTTTCTGGGGGTGGCCTGAAGTTTGAGGGTAGGCAATTTAAAAAGTCAATATAAGGGCAGGCACACTTTTGTTCTGCATCCCTCCCCGCCTCCTGCGGGGGGGGGGGGCTCCCTGTTGCAACAGTTTAATAAAGATAGAATCATAGAATCATAGAGTTGGAAGAGACCACAAGGGCCATCGAGTCCAACCCCCTGCCAAGCAGGAAACACCATCAGAGCACTCCTGACATATGGTTGTCAAGCCTCTGCTTAAAGACCTCCAAAGAAGGAGACTCCACCACACTCCTTGGCAGCAAATTCCACTGTCGAACAGCTCTTACTGTCAGGAAGTTCTTCCTAATGTTTAGGTGGAATCTTCTTTCTTGTAGTTTGGATCCATTGCTCCGTGTCCACTTCTCTGGAGCAGCAGAAAACAACTTTTCTCCCTCCTCTATATGACATCCTTTTATATATTTGAACATGGCTATCATATCACCCGTTAACCTCCTCTTCTCCAGGCTAAACATGCCCAGCTCCCTTAGCCGTTCCTCATAAGGCATCGTTTCCAGGCCTTTGACCATTTTGGTTGCCCTCCTCTGGACATGTTCCAGTTTGTCAGTGTCCTTCTTGAACTGTGGTGCCCAGAACTGGACACAGTACTCCAGGTGAGGTCTGACCAGAGCAGAATACAGTGGCACTATTACTTCCCTTGATCTAGATGCTATACTCCTATTGATGCAGCCCAGAATTGCATTGGCTTTTTTTAGCTGCCGCGTCACACTGTTGGCTCATGTCAAGTTTGTGGTCAACCAAGACTCCTGGATCCTTTTCACATGTACTGCTCTCAAGCCAGGTGTCCCCCATCTTGTATTTGTGCCTCTCATTTTTTTTTGCCCAAGTGCAATACTTTACATTTCTCCCTGTTAAAGTTCATCTTGTTTGTTTTGGCCCAGTTCTCTAATCTGTCAAGGTCATTTTGAAGTGTGATCCTGTCCTCTGGGGTGTTAGCCACCCCTCCCAGTTTGGTGTCATCTGCAAATTTGATCAGGATGCCCTTGAGTCCATCATCCAAGTCGTTGATAAAGATGTTGAATAAGACCGGGCCCAAGACAGAACCCTGTGGCACCCCACTAGTCACTCTTCCAATATTCTCTGGTTGGTCTCTGTTATTTTTTCCTACCGATAGAGAACCTACAAAAGGACTCTATATGGGCTCTTGGGTACCCCATAAGGGAAAAGGAGCAGTTGTTTCTCATAACAATGCATAATTAAAAAGAGAATGCATCTTTTCCCCACGAAATTTAAAAACGTATCAGTCAGGGATGCGGAACCGGTGCCCTTGCAGAGATGACGGACTTCAACTCCCATCATTCCTGACCCTTGACCCCATGCTCTCCGGGGCTGATGGGATTTGGAGGCCAACATCACTACAAGGTCCACAGGTTCCCTACAGCTGCATGAATCTGCAGTCCATGAGTTTTCAGAAAACATGGCAAGACTTGTCTTTATTCCAGTTCTAGGCACTTTGTTTCTAGGCCTAGTTTCTGCTGGGCTTGAGGGTCAAAGCAGTTGTGCCAAAGGGCGCTTGGGAGAGATGCCCTTTGGAGAAGGAGCGAGACGAAGCAAGTGCACAATCACAGTCCCTAGATCAAGGAAGCCCTTGCCATCAAGACATAAGCCACACACTTTTACCTAAAAGTACTAGTGCTAAAAGCTGACTCTTCTATGTTAAAGATAATTGTATGCAGCAAAAGAAGAGGAAAATAGTCGTAATGGGCGGTGTGCCTATTGGTTGTATTAAGTAGTGGGTTGACAAAGCAGACAACACAGAGATTTCTCCAAGTGGTTCTTTATAGTAAGCTGGAACTGAACTGAACCCCAAACAGCTCAGCCGGCCTGCTTTTATAGGCAGACGGCTGTCAACACTGTAGCAACAACAGCCCAGGGTTTCCCGCCTAAATTAACTGACGTGGACCTGAGTGAAAACTATAGACACGATACTCCTGGTGGCCAGGGGGAGAACTTCAGTACATAACAGGTTGGGTACTACTTTTTAACTGTGTCCTTTCAGATACATTTAAAAGACTTCTCTCCCCTCCCCATCCCCTGCCACACATCCCTGAATGTCAAGTGCTGTGTTTGATTCTGAATACACACAGCTATTATAAACATAGTCTTCAGATAATAGAACTGTTTACTCAGGTAGCAATTCTTCCCTAGAAAGCCTTTCATATCGCAGCCACTCCACTGCAGGAGAAGCACATTGCAAAATCCAAGGTACTCACTACAAAGTACGGGGGGGGGGGGCTGGAAACACAAGCGACACCACACTTGCAAGGTTCTGTCATGCCACATCGGAAAAGGTGAAAAGCAGGGGGGCGGGGAGAAAGGTGTCTGGGGAACCCCTTTCATAATTGCATCAAAAGACCTGACCTACATTGTGAGTAAAGGGGGAGGGGCAAAAATCTTTAGACACCTTTCCTATCTCAAGAGCCATAGGGAGCTTGGTGAAACCCTTTTCATCCTATGCATTTGGCAGCCAATCTTTTTGAATTCAAAAGGCAGTTGGGTGGAGGAGGAGAGAGAGGGAGAGACAGGAGATGCCATTGAATTTATTTGTTCTTTTAAGATGCTCCACTTTAAAAGGAGGGAGGGGGCTTCCTGGTTTCTTGCCAGCACTTGTCTTTGTGGAGGGGCTGTGAAGACCACACAGCGAAGATTAAAAATGTAAGTGGCCGTGGAGGGAGCTTCTTCCACCTGCCCCTTCTTCCATATCAGAGACTCCAACAATTCTCATAAGGTTTTCTTGATAACTCCCAGCCACACTCTCAGACATACGAGATGCACTCTCAGGCATGGCAGCGTTTCTCAGTGGTGTCTCTCTCCCCAGATGTGAAATCCAGTCCTCTCCAACAAGGTGCTTCTGTCTCATCACTGATGCTCAGAAGAAATTTAAAAACATTCCTGTTTAGCCAAGCACTTGATTGTTGAATGATACTGGCCAGAGCAACTTTGAAGTAAGCAACTCTGGGAGGATATTACTACTTCTCTTACTTTCACGCCTGTTGTTGTGGAAATCTCATCTCTCCCCGCCCCCCATCTCCATTTTAGTTTGTTTCCTCTCTCACCTTGGTGCAAGAACCTCCTTGAGGGTTCACCTCCAACTGCACAAAACCCTTAATAAAATAGGTCCATTTAAAGCAAGGAATTCTTAGCTCTGGTTTCAGGAGGGCAGGAAGACCCTCCACCCTGGGAATCCAGTCTCAGTGAGAGGGGGAAAGCAAAGTTGGGTGGCTTTTTAAGTTGTTTTTAAATTAAAAAGGTAAAGGTACCCCTGCCCGTACGGGCCAGTCTTGCCAGACTCTAGGGTTGTGCGCCCATCTCACTCTATAGGCCGGGGGCCAGCGCTGTCCGCAGACACTTCCGGGTCACGTGGCCAGCGTGACAAGCTGCATCTGGCGAGCCAGCGCAGCACACGGAACGCCGTTTACCTTCCCGCTGGTAAGCGGTCCCTATTTATCTACTTGCACCCGGGGGTGCTTTCGAACTGCTAGGTTGGCAGGCGCTGGGACCGAGCAACGGGAGCACACCCCGCCGCGGGGATTCGAACCGCCGACCTTTCGATCAGCAAGTCCTAGGCGCTGAGGCTTTAACCCACAGCGCCACCCGTGGCCCTGTTTTTAAATTACGTTTTATTTTATGTTGCATTTTTTTATCCTTTTGATGTTTTCTGCTCTGGGCTACTTTGAGAAGAATGGGGCAGGAATTTAATAGATAAATATTTTCACACACACACACCCCATCTTTCTCCCTCCCCCCTCCCCCCTCCTTCAACTACTGGGTTGAGCTAAGGACAAACTTCTCAAAACTCCAAGTCATAGTTAACAGAACGCAACACCTCCTATTCTGGAATATTGTGGAACAGGAACAGCAGACTCTGGAGGAAGAAATAGTATACCCTACTGGAAGAGTATGGTAAAATTAGCTCGCAAGAAACAGATTTTGGATGGAAGGGAAGGGTGGCTTCTTACTATAAACTACAAGCAGTCAAAAGTGAGCAGAAAGGCAGGTTCTCAAGCAGACCAGTCATTCTCCTTGGGTGGAGGAGTGGAGCATGCAGGAAAGGTCTACTCCTCCTGGAGGTAGAGTCAGCACTTGATTGACAGAGCAGGTGTTGCTGGTAAGCCAGAAGAAGAGGAGACCTTCCATGAAACACAAGTCTTGATTCTCCCTCCACTTACAGTGCTAAGGAAAAGGGGGCGAGTGGGTGGCTTGTGAATTGAGAGCCAGTGCAGTGTAATGGTTGCAAGAGTGTTGGACTGTGACCTGGGACACCAGGGTTCAAATCCCCACTCAGCCATGAAGCTCCCTGGGTGACCTTGGAGTCAGTCACGATCTCTTAGACTAACCTACCTCACAAGGTTGTTGTGAGGATGGAATGGGGAAGAGGAGAACCATTTATGCCACCTTAAGAGGGGAGTTCCTGCCAACCTAGCAGTTCGAAAGCACGTCATGTGCAAGTAGATAAATAGGTACCGCTCTGGCGGGAAGGTAAACGGCGTTTCCGTGCGCTGCTCTGGTTCGCCAGAAGCGGCTTAGTCATGCTGGCCACATGACCCGGAAGCTGTACGCCGGCTCCCTCGGCCAGTAAAGCGAGATGAGCGCCACAACCCCAGAGTCGGCCACGACTGGACCTAATGGTCAGGGGTCCCTTTACCTTTAAGAGGGGAGTAATCCACACAGATACTGGCCACACAGATTACAGGAGTGTCACAAGGAGTAGAGTTTGTGCACAACCGACTTTGTGTAACAAAGCGTATAGTTAACCTGCGGCACTCCCTCCCACAAGAAGCAGTGGTGATCATCAACCTAGACTAGGTGGGCATTTGGCCTGATGCAGCAGGCTGTTCTTAGGTTCTTAAAAAGGAAACCGTGGGTAGATGTGGGGCTTGAAGGAGGAATGGCAGCATTAACCTCCCCAGGTGAGAGTTGGGGAAGTGACAGAGAGGAAACCCAGGTGAAAGATGAGATGCCACAAATGCCAAGTGTAGCCACCATCCAGCTCATGGAAGTCAACTGAGGATTGCCTTTTGGAACCCTGACTCGCCATCCCCACCTCCAGTTCTGCACATCACCATTTTATTCCTGGGTTCGGCATGGTTCTCTCTCCTGTTTACTTGTAAGCCATTAAAATTAGGTTAGCTTATTTGCATTCTTTCCTGAAATGTTGTACAGACTGATTTTTGAACTGTTATTGTTATTCCCTTGATATGCTGTGATCACAATTTTGTGGGAAAGTGGTATTCAGATAAATGGAAGATGTTAATGCTGAGCTCCACATAGATCAAGGGCACATTCATTTTGAGCTTCCGACTCCTTGAGCCCCTCTTCTTACGGGTGCTGAACTGGAGTTCTGGGTGATGTGAAGAGTTGGCCTGGGCTCCCCCTGGGGAAGGTAGTCCTTCCTGGACATTCTGCCCTCTAGGTCACCTAGAATCCCATTCTGCAATCCTTAACAAAACACCTTTTCTTTTTTAAGGCTCTTTTCAGAACTAATTACAGATCTGTTTTTAAGCCAGAATTTGAAATGTAAAAATGTTATGGAGTCAAAGGCAATCGTGTGGTTTTCAGCTCTTTTTGATGCATCTAAGGATATTCAAATTGAACAAATGCTTGTTCCATTTCAAGTGACAGAAAAAGAGAATCTGGTCCCATCCTCACTGCAAACGTAAAGCACATGGCTCCCCGCAAAAATCCTGAGAATTCTAGGTTACCCCCATGGAGCTACAGTTCCTTGCACCATTCACAAACTACAGTTCCCGGTATTCTTTGAGGAAAGTGAAGACACTTTGAATGTCTGGAAAGGGCATAAGCTCATTTCTGGTGTCCTTTTTTTCCTCCAGCATCTGCCCAAGCTGGTATTGAACTGATTGCACTGCTGCTCATCACCCAAATCTCTGTGTGGTGCAAGATGCCAGTGGTTCCAGACAATCAACCAGAGATTGTGTTTCCTTCAGACTGAAGTGCAGGAGTGACTGTGGTGTCTTTATGATACATAGCTTGTTCCCTTCTCTTTCAGAGCTAAGGTGCATCACGTCCAGCATCCTGCTTGCATCAAAGACCAACCAGATTCCCAAAGGATGTCCTCAAATGACCCTGAGGGGGTCAGTGCTTCAGCATATCCCTATCCTGCGTGCTTCACTCCTCCGCTGACCAAGAATGGCAAGTTGGGCTTCCCATGAAGTGTTCTTTGGCTAGCAAAGAGTGCAGCCTGGAGCCCCGCTTGGTGCAGACATCAGGCTCCCCAGGGTCTCCCCTCCAGGCTAGTACAGGGCTTGCCCAGAAGCCTCCCAACAGTTGGGTTTCTTCCAGAGCTCTCTGTTCCGGGGCAAGTTCCAGGCCAATGTGGTGAAGTTTCCAGCTGAATGGCTGGACTTCCCAACACAGCTTTTCAGTGACTGTTTACAGCTAGTGAAACATAATAAAACAACTTACGGTAATAGAAACACAACAGAACACAACTTAATAGTTGTATGTGTGCTCTCCCCGAGTTGCAATCTCAAACAGCTAAATTCAGACATGTGGGGTGCATTAAGTGGCAATACAGCAAAATAGGGGGAAGGGGGGGAGAGATAAAATCATCTCAATTCCCCCCTCCCAACCACCACAAGGGCAAAAGTTATTGTACATCGTCAATGAATTGCTGCAGTAAATTGAGGGATAGAGATGTAAGGGTAGGAAGGGGGCATGGAGAGGAAGAAATATATATTTAGCATAATCCATACTTTAGCAAACATTTCTTTAAAGCAGTGCTTTGTAGCATATGATCTCTAATCCCAGAAACTGTTTCACAGCTCTCCCAGTTTTTAAATTGCTTCTTTATAAAACACAATCTTGGTGCCCTCCGACAATGAAAGACTGTATGGGGGGGGGGGGAGCAAGCAGAACTTTTGCAGGAGAACTATTCCTGCTTTCCAAATGGAGCCTCACTTTACTGCTTAAAGCACTTGGAAAGGCTTCTAAACACACACACACAAAAGCCACTTCCAAGTGAGAGTTATACAAGATCGTCTTTGGCACACTGAATTAGTGCGCTTGCCTCTCAGGCATGATTTCCAAGCTAGAGATGCAGGATTAGCATGGGCCATCAACCAGTCACGATTGACTATATATTTTGGATTGCAGTTTTATGTCAGTTGATCCATTGAAGAAGAATGATTCACATAATGTGTCTGGATTATCACATTTCTTTCCTTATTCATTTAGATAACCCATTTCCATTCCATCCGCTCTGCAGCCAAGAGCTAGTGCTGGAACTTGCTTTTCCTTCTCCCTTCCAAGCCCTTTTCATTTTGTGACATGTCTTGGATGGTAAGCCTGCAGGCAGGAACCAACCTATTACTGATTTTCACAAACAACTGTGGGAGCCTTTGGGGCAAAGGGGCAGGGTAAAAGATGCTTCAAATAAAATTAAGTATGTACACCTTACTTTCAGTACCTTTGGGCACATCTGTTGGCAGCTGTGTGAGGTGAGGTCACCTTACATTGGAAGGGTGCATCCCGCTTTACCCAGCAGACATGGATGGATGGATGGATGGACAGGATGTGGAATGTGGTGCTGTCAGAAAAACTCCTCATCACACAGGCGTAATCTGGGGCACAGGGGGAAAGGGCCATTTTGAACCTGACTGGCTCCCTTTAACTACCCAAATGTGTGGTCGTTTTCTATGCTAGAGGAAGTGGGGAACTTTGGATGGAACTTGGTAGGGCATATTTTAAAGGTCTAGCAGGCTATAATTCCACACTTCACTTCCCTGAATATTTTGTGATTTTCAATCTCTGCTGGGGTTCTTTCTGAGCTGTGATGAGAGTCTGGGCATTGGGCAACCATCCTCCTTGTGTGGCAAAGAGTCTGCATTGCTAGCAGGAAAGGAAGAAAAACACTCAAGCCACACACACACACACACACCCCACTTCCTCTGTGAGGAGGGAGCTCCAGCCCTTTGACCGCCCCCAAATGGGAGAAGGAGCCTGGGCTACCTCTGCTTCGCAGCCACAGACTTCCAACATTTATCTTCCTACTACCTGAAAATTAAACTCTGATAATAATTACAATCCAATAATACCCTCATTATAACAATACCAATTTATAATACAATTACTGTCAGGGGCTCAGGGGCTGAGCCAAAGGGGAAAGAGGAGTTGGAGAGCGAAGGGGAGGAATCTGAGGGGAGCTTAGGAGGGTATGACAGTGACCCGAGAGATTCCATGAGTCTCTCCAGTGAATCAGAAGATTCTCAGAAAGAGGCGCCCAGGGTCAGGGCAAGGGGGGCCAGCGGTGAGTCCCCAAGCAGCAGCTGGGGATCAGGGCCAGCTTCCCCGCCAGAGCGTAGCGGGGGGGAAGAAGCCCACAGATCAGAACCGGCGTCCACTCCAGCAGGGAGAGAGAGAGAGTCAGAACTGACCACGCCTCCGTCGGAGAGTGGAGGGGCGGAGCGGAGGTCAGTTCCAGCCAGCCCCTCCGAAGGAGGAAGCAGTGACAGGAGCAGTGTAGCCATTAGGAGGAAAGTGGCCGGCTGGGCGCGCGCGCCAAGTTCAAATGTGCAGGCGCGCGGGTCAGCAGAAAATCCGGATTGGGAGCCAGGTCCCAAAGCCCGCCGGAGACAGGGGGAGGAGTCAGAGGAATCCGCCTCCGAAGAGTCCAGGAGGGGTGGGACCCCAGGGGGCAGGAAGACCCAGAGGAGAAAAGAGCAGAGGAAGAGGTGGAGCAAAGCTCGGGTGTTAAACTGGTGTAGGGGAGGGGAAGAGTCAGACGGAGCTTCGACGGTCTAGAGTTACAGACGTAGGGCTGCGCGCCACGGATGTAAAACCAACAATGAACCTCAATAAAGACTTTTGTATATAAAGAGACACTGGCGTTGGTCCTTTGTGAGCTGGGACCTGAGGCACCCCTGACAATTACTAATACCAATCGTTCAAATACCGAATTATATAATTTAGATAAGGTAGCCCCCTGCATGCTAGAATTGATAGTTTGATTGTTTTCTTTATTTCTGCATTCCAAAATGTGGGAGGGAGAAGAAAGCAAAACCCACCTTTGTATCCACTCTCAGATTTAACCATCAGATTGCCGATCAGATTCTTTCTTCCCGGCAGTCCTGGTCAGGATACTTCTTGGCAAAACCACATACTTCTACCATTTGCAGCACTTTATGACAAATGCAATAGACGTGCAGCACAGACAGAGAATCAGGCGCTAGCAAGACCCTTGCCCAGTTCAAGGGACCAGGCATTGAAGCAATTCAGCAGCCTCTGGACATAGTAAAAAATAGTGGGGGAGTGGGTGCTGTATGCATCTAGGGAAAATGCACCACCCCCTCCAGCTCTGTCTGACCAGGAGTCCATTTCCCAGGCGCCCCTAAGCTTCCTGGGGCCCCTGGCATAGCTCTCCCCTACACAAAATCCTTGTTCCTTGTTATTCCAGACTCTTGTCAGCCAGGGAAACCATCCAGGCATTTCTGGACAGCTCAGAGTCCTTCTGGTATGTGAGGAATCTCCTAAAGACCTCTGATTAGAGAGCAGCCTAGACAGAAAGGCAACTTGAATTCCCAGACCAGGCTAGAAACTGTTGCCGCATGCTGTGTGCCAAACGTGTGCAACTCCCCAAGCGTGTAGGTTCATGGCAGTGCAAAGCATTAAGGCAATTTCACTATATACAGGCTTCCACTAGATCCCTAACAGAAGGTGCAGGCTTCAAATGCAAAGCAAGTACAACTCAAAGCATACATACATTGCGTTGTTTTTATTTTGATTATATATCTTGTGGTTTTATATTTTGATTTTGTTCTGTGGACTGCCCTGAGACCTTTGAGTATAGGGCAGTAAATAAATTTGTATAATAAATAATAATAATACAGCACAGAATTCAGTACCAATCTGACAGAGCTTCCTTGCAGCGAAGCAAAGAGGCAATGTCTTAATATACCCAAGAATGATAAACACCCTTGGCCAGTTGCCAGGTCAGTGACCTATTTGGCCAGTTGCCAGGTCAGTGACCTATTTGGCCGGTTGCCAGGTCATTGACCTTCAAACACTAATTACAAGACCTGCAGGTGCAAGATAAGGGAAGCATGTGCCCTGCCCAGCAGGCCTCCTGATCAGTCTAGCATCTCTTTGAGACTCCATGTAAGATAAACACACACTCCAGTGCCCCTGGGGCATGTGTGCTTTCACTCTCACTTGAGCTAAAGTGGCTGTCAAGGTTTGCCATTAACTCCAGGCCACCAAAAGAGGGGGAAACAGATAGGAGTTCCTCTTGCCCAAGTGTGGAAATTGTTTTTCCCCAATGCACTAGAGGTTTAGCCAGAGCAGTCAGTTCTCCCTTTGTGTTTAAGCCACCAAGCATTAGAAAGCCAGTCCTTGCCCTCCATCACCCCCAAATGCTTGTTGTAATATACACAGTTCTAAGAACATACATATAAGCAGCCTGCTGGATCAGGCCAGTGGCCCATCCAGTCCTGTTCTCTCCACAGCCAAGTATCTTCTTTGGCGACCCCTCGTAGCTAAGTAAGATTGTCTTCCATGAACACGGTCTTAACAGTTAGTCCGTAAGTGACTGTGGAGGCCAATTCTGGATCCACACGTCCTTCCACAGTGGGGATGTTGGTTTCTGGGTGGGAGTTGATCCCAGTGTGGATTTGCCAAGCATGCCTTCCTCCTAACACGTTTCTCCCTTGCGTCCTGAGTTCAAGCGTCTTCAAAGCACATGTCGATGTTTATACTACATTTTTTTAGATTTGCCTTGAGAGCGTCTTTAAACCTCTCTTGTTGACCACCAGCATTATG
The DNA here is from genome assembly GCF_964188315.1 of Podarcis muralis. Lineage (NCBI taxonomy): Eukaryota > Metazoa > Chordata > Lepidosauria > Squamata > Lacertidae > Podarcis > Podarcis muralis. The sequence continues at coordinate 49,408,070 of NC_135673.1, forward strand.
CTTACCATTTTAAAGTTCAGAATAGAGTAACTGCTTTGGAAGACAACAATCAGGCATCCGTACAACATGACCAGTCCAACGAAGTTGATGTTGAAGAATCATTGCTTCAACACGTGAACTTTTTGCTTCTTCCAGTACACTGGCATTAGTTCGCCTGTCTTCCCAGGTGATGCGTAATTTTTTTCAGAGATACTTTACCTACCACAGCCAACAAGACACCCCAACTGGAAGCCTACAAGAAGGACCTGAGCAGAGCAGAACAATCCTTGCTTGTGATTCCCACCAACGAACAGACTATGGAGGATAATCACAAAATATCTATTCCAATGCATTATTTTGGGTTAGCACTACCTATGGTGCATCACCTTTTAAACCAGGCAAAGATGTCCAACACACACCAAAAACACCTGCCTGCTTTGTTGCTGGCAGAGAGAATGCATCAAGAGAAGCAAATGCCATCCATGTTCATTACTTTGCCAAGAATAGGGTGTGGTGGTTATCATGGTCTGCATGTTGCAAACCCACATCTAACTTGCTTGTTAGCCCTGTGTTTACCATGATTTAGGAATTCGGACATAATGGCCCAATTCATATTATCTTCAAAACCTAAGGACCAGTTCAAGTAGACTGGTGCATTAGCGAAATCTAGCACAAGTGTTCCTTCTGGTAAGGATTTTCCCCGTTTCCCATCTCTCCCCCCCCCCCCCACCTCTGGAGGAACAGGAGAATGCCCAGAACAGTCTTATTTGAAGACTTGAATATTCCTGTCACTACAAATGCTTGTACTACTGGAACGATGATAATACAATGCTGAATTCCTTTCATAGGTTTAGGACTTCTTCTCTTCCTGGTTTTAGCAATCCATAGTTTACCTACAAATCATCACTGGGAACCTAGTTCAAGCTTCCATTTCCAGTAGTAGTTTGGAAGCAAAGTATGGTTTGCCTTACTTGAGTAAACTAAACCTAGAGAACATAAGCCCTGTCGTGTAAACCCTAAGTTTTTATTTTAATAAGCAACTTAAATAAATCTGGACTTCATCAAGAGTCAAGCATGGTCCCTAGCTCTCTTTAAGCCTCTTTGGGTAAACCAAGCTGACCTAACATCAAGGAAGTCATTGCCACCATAGTGAAGGCCTCTGCTTGTGTTCCAAGAAACCTAACATGGCTTGAGATTCCATTTTAAAATGGTTTAGTTTCACAGTCCTATTTCTGTCACACATTAAATGATTAACACACTTGCTCAACATTTCCAGGGGAAGAGGAGAAAAGTGCTTGTCCTGAAGCTGTAGATGACGGTGCTTAGCACAGACTTCTTACTTTGGATGTCTCTTCTGTCCCTAGAAAACAGTCTTATTTGAAGACTTGAATATTCCTGTCACAAAAAGTTGAGAATAGATGTGTAAATAAAGATGGATTCTGCTCAAATCTGAAATCTGATTAAATTTATATTTTATATTTGCTGTATTAAGTCATTATAGCATTAAATAAAATCTATGATGAGTAAAAATGTCAAGGAAAAAATTAACAGCTGCAATAAAAATCAGGGCTTACCATGAAGCATATACCACTGCTGCAGGTTCATAGCTTTAAAAAGAAATAATTTAAAATTCTTCAGCAGCACGGTGACATGTAACTCCCTGTGAAAACATGCAGTGTAACTGATTTTTTCCCCTTAAAAGTATAATTGGAGATTTATGTTTTACATTATTAAGAAGCCTTTTCTGCATATTTTTAATAATTGAGTACCATATATACTCGAGTATAAGCCGACCCGAATATAAGCCGAGGCACCTAATTTTAGCACAAAAAACTGGGAAAACTTCTTGACTTGAGTATGAGGTGGTTCACCACACCGCAAACCTGGTGGTACCACCGCCCACCTCACTCAGGTATAAGCCAAGGGGGGCTTTTTCAGCATAAAAAATGTGCTGAAAGGTCAGCTTATACTCCAGTATGTACGGTATCCAAGTCCATGCACAAGGATGCCACTGAGGAAGACTTTCCAAAGGCAACCCACATCTGGTTACAAGGGTTGTGTTCCATATGATTTGCCATTTTTCGTCATTTGGATTTCAAGCTGTGATGCCTTTGCATTCTGCTTCTATGGCATAGCTGGGAGTTTTAAGACATAAATAAATAAATAAATAAATAAATAAATAAATAAATAAATAAATAAATAAATAAATTTATACCCCGCCCTCCCCAGCCAAGGCCGGGCTCAGAGCGGCGTACAAGCAATAATAAAAACAAGTTGAATGATTACAACTTAAAAACAAAATTAAAATACAACATTAAAATATTGAAACATTAAAATATTTAGCCTGCATAGCTAGAGATCAGAACAGATTTATGGGAGGTGGTGCACTGTGCTGCTACTAAAATATTGTAAAACCATATAGGACCATTGAGCTGTTATGGTGTGTTTTATTGTCTGTCAGTTATATATTTAATTTTGACAGTTTTTTCAATTCTTGCATACGCATGCGAGAGAAATACACCGTGTTCATCTAAAAACTTTTATTTCATTCATTTATTTGCATTCAGTGATTGGTCAGGGGTTAAGTTTACTTCCCTGATCCGGGTGTCACAGCAAACCAAGGCAGGAAGGAAGCTGCAGTTCATTCCCAATCCTCCAGGCCAAGGTTTGGAGGATCAGCTGAACCAACTCAATGCTTAAAAGCTGCAAAGGTGAAGTGTTAGGCCTGTGCAGAGTGAATGTGCCTCACATTATATGCGTGCACGCTCCCTCTCTCCTTTTATTTTAAACACAGATTAATATACCGTCATAACATATCATAAGACTATAAATGGGTGGATTGATTTTGCAGCGACTGGCAAGTGCCGCCAACATGAGTAATGGTTCCGAGGTGACCCAGTTTGTCAGAGAAGATACAAAATCAGGGCATATTGACAGCTTAATTGGCTCAGGAAGAGTTCACATCTCCGCTTTGAAATGTGTCATTGGCCTTTTTATCGCTTCATCTTGCTGTAGCTTTAAAAGCAAAGCAGATGGCTATCCAGCGAAATGTTTCTTTTACATAAAACAGATGCCTGTCCTTGACTTCAGGGCTGCCCTCCGAGCAGCAGCCCCCCTGCCCTGCCCTGCCCTGCTTTGCAATCTTTACAGACTGCTACTTCTCTGCATTTTAAATACTCCAGCACAGTTGGGGAGAATTTATCTCCTGGCTTAATCCTTCAGACTCAGAGACCCAGCACATTTGGCAAGTCCAGAGTTTGCACTAAGGATTTGGGGGGGGGGGGGGAGCAGGAAGAGGGGGGGGGGGGAGAAGCCAAAATAGTGGCACCGGGGAACATAAATACAGCTTTGGAAGGTATCTTGACATTTATGGCTGCCTAGTGAAAATCCTGAAAACATAATTTGGCTATTTTATAGCTTTACGAAATATATCAGGACTTGAACTGGTGAAGATAACTCTTGCCTCAGTGTAATTATGGAAGACAAGAATTACCACGTTTGAATGCTTCAGAGAGAAAAGGCCCGATGGAGGATGGAGGTTGGTGCAAGAGGCCACTGCTCTCACTGCATCCCCTCCAACATTTCTCACGCCCCACAACTAACCCTCCTCAACCCCCCACAAAGCATTTCCTCCAATGGGACACGGCACACATGCCCCCACCATCCTGAGAAAACCCCTTAATCCTGGTTTTAATTCATTTTATTCTATGGTAGATTTACAAAAAGAAAAACACACCAATCATTTATTTATTTATTTGTTGTTGTTGTTGTTGCTGCTGCTGCTGCTGCTGCTGTTGAGTCGTTTAGTCGTGTCCGACTCTTCGTGACCCCATGGACCAGAGCACGCCAGGCACTTCTGTCTTCCACTGCCTCCCGCAGTTTGATCAAATTCATGCTGGTAGCTTCAAGAACACCATCCAACCATCTCATCCTCTGTCGTCCCCTTCTCCTTGTGCCCTCCATCTTTCCCAACATCAGGGTCTTTTCCAGGGAGTCTTCTCTTCTCATGAGCTGGCCAAAGTATTGGAGCCTCAGCTTCACGATCTGTCCTTCCAGTGAGCACTCAGGGCTGATTTCCTTCAGAATGGATACGTTTGATCTTCTTGCAGTCCATGGGACTCTCAAGAGTCTCCTCCAGCACCATAATTCAAAAGCATCAATTCTTCGGCGATCAGCCTTCTTTATGGTCCAGCTCTCACTTCCATACATCACTACTGGGAAAACCATAGCTTTTACTATACAGACCTTTGTTGGCAAGGTGATGTCTCTACTTTTTAAGATGCTGTCTAGGTTTGTCATTGCTTTTCTCCCAAGAAGCAGGCGTCTTTTAATTTCGTGGCTGCTGTCACCATCTGCAGTGATCATGGAGCCCAAGAAAGTGAAATCTCTTACTGCCTCCATTTCTTCCCCTTCTATTTGCCAGGAGGTGATGGGACCAGTGGCCATGATCTTCGTTTTTTTGATGTTGAGCTTCAGACCATATCTTGCACTCTCCTCTTTCACCCTCAATAAAAGGTTCTTTAATTCCTCCTCACTTTCTGCCATCAAGGTTGTGTCATCTGCATATCTGAGGTTGTTGATATTTCTTCCGGCAATCTTAATTCCGGCTTCGGATGCATCCAGCCCAGCCTTTCGCATGATGAATTCTGCATATAAGTTAAATAAGCAGGGAGACAATATACAGCCTTGTCGTACTCCTTTCCCAATTTTGAACCAATCAGTTGTTCCATATCCAGTTCTAACTGTAGCTTCTTGTCCCACATAGAGATTTCTCAGGAGACAGATGAGGTGATCAGGCACTCCCATTTCTTTAAGAACTTGCCATAGTTTGCTGTGGTCGACACAGTCAAAGGCTTTTGCATAGTCGATGAAGCAGAAGTAGATGGGACTCTCTAGCTTTCTCCATAATCCAGTGCATGTTTGCAATTTGGTCTCTGGTTCCTCTGCCTCTTCTAAATCCAGCTTGCACTTCTGGGAGTTCTCGGTCCACATACTGCTTGAGCCTTCCTTGTAGAATTTTAAGCTTAACCTTGCTAGCGTGTGAAATGAGTGCAATTGTGCGGTAGTTGGAGCATTCTTTGGCACTGCCCTTCTTTGGGATAGGGATGTAGACTGATCTTCTCCAATCCTCTGGCCACTGCTGAGTTTTCCAAACTTGCTGGCATATTGAATGTAGCACCTTAACAGCATCATCTTTTAAAATTTTAAATAGTTCAGCTGGAATATCATCACTTCCACTGGCCTTGTTATTTGCAGTGCTTTCTAAGGCCCATTTGACTTCACTTTCCAGGATGTCTGGCTCAAGGTCAGCAACCACACTACCTGGGGTGTACGAGACATCCATATCTTTCTGGTATAATTCCTCTGTGTATTCTTGCCACCTCTTCTTGATGTCTTCTGCTTCTGTTAGGTCCTTACCACTTTTGTCCTTTATTATGGTAATCTTTGTACGAAATGTTCCTTTCATATTTCCGATTTTCTTGAACAGATCTCTGGTTTTTCCCATTCTGTTGTTTTCCTCTATTTGTTTGCATTGCTTGTTTAAGAAGGCCTTCTTGTCTCTCCTTGCTATTCTTTGGAAATCTGCTTTCAATTTCCTGTATCTTTCACTATCTCCCTCGCATTTTGCTTGCCTTCTCTCCTCCGCTATTTGTAAGGCCTCGTTGGACAGCCACTTTGCTTTCTTGCATTTCTTTTTCATTGGGATGGTTTTAGTTGCTGCCTCCTGTATAATGTTGCGAGCCTCTACCCATAGTTCTTCAGGCACTCTGTCCAGCAAATCGAAATCCTTAAACCTGTTCCTCACTTCCACTGTGTATTCATAAGGGATTTGGTTTAGATTGTATCTTACCGGCCCAGTGGTTTTTCCTACTTTCTTCAGTTTAAGCTTGAATATTGCTATAAGAAGCTGATGATCTGAGCCACAGTCAGCTCCAGGTTTTGTTTTTGCTGACTGTATAGAGCTTCTCCATCTTTGGCTGCAGAGGATATAATCAATCTGATTTTGATGCTGCCCATCTGGTGATGTCCATGTGTAGAGTCGTCTCTTGTGTTGTTGGAAAAGAGTGTTTGTGATGACCAGCTTGTTCTCTTGACAGAACTCTATTAGCCTTTGCCCTGCTTCGTTTTGATCTCCAAGGCCAAACTTGCCAGTTGTTCCTTTTATCTCTTGATTCCCTACTTTAGCATTCCAATCCCCTATAATGAGAAGAACATCCTTCTTTGGTGTCACTTCTATAAGGTCTTGTAAGTCTTCATAGAATTGGTCAATTTCAGTTTCTTCAGCACCAGTAGTTGGTGCATAAACTTGGATTACTGTGATGTTAAAAGGTCTGCCTTGGATTCGTATCGAGATCATTCTATCATTTTTGAGATTGCATCCCAGTACAGCTTTCGCCACTCTTTTGTTGACTATGAGGGCTACTCCATTTCTTTTACGGGTTTCTTGCCCACAGTAGTAGATATGATAGTCATCCGAACTGAATTCGCCCATTCCCGTCCATTTTAGTTCACTGATGCCCAGGATGTCAATATTTATTCTTGCCATCTCATTTTTGACCACCTCCAACTTACCCAGGTTCATGGTTCTTACATTCCAGTTCCTATGCAATATTTTTCTTTACAGCATTGGACTTTCCTTTCGCTTCCAGGCATATCCGCAACTGAGCGTCCTTTCGGCTTTGGCCCAGCCGCTTCATCAGCTCTGGATCTACTTGTACTTGCCCTCCGCTCTTCCCCAGTAGCATGTTGGACGCCTTCCGACCTGAGGGGCTCATCTTCCAGCGTCATAACTTTTATATGCCTGTTGTCTTTGTCCATGGAGTTTTCTTGGCAAGGATACTGGAGTGGCTTGCTGGTTCCTCCTCCAGGTGGATCACGTTTGGTCAAAACTCTCCACTATGACCTGTCCATCTTGTGTGCCCTCCTTGGCATAGTTCATAGCTTCTCTGAGTTATTCAAGCCCCTTCGCCACGGCAAGGCAGTGATCCATGAAGGGGTTTTAGGAAGATGCAGAGGTACAAATCATTTTTTTAAAAAAACAAGTCTCCTTGCACTCTACTCTGCTCCCCCTTTCTTATCACCCAGGGCAGCCCTGCCCTCTGCCTGCCCCTCAGAGCTGGTGTGTCACATGGGGCAGCCTCTCCTCCTCCTCCTCCTTGCCTGCTCTCCAGCAGCCACTCAAAGCTGCCTAAGGAAGAGGCAGCAGAATGCTGCTCCCTTGCAGCTACTGCTGCTTGGGACAAGCGCTGGCTCCTTCTTCCTGCGCTCAGCGGTGGCAGCACTGGCAGGCAAAATAAGGACATTCCCGGATCAAATCAGAAGCTGGGGTGGCTTTTGTAATTCCAGGACTGTCCCTGGAAAATCAGGGCACTTGGAGGGTATGTCACTGACGTGCTCATTCGAAAACCAAAGCACTGCAAAAGGAACAGAATCTATGCAAACTTGACACTTTATGCAAGTATTATTTCTGATCTCCAAACAGCCAGGAACCACTCCTCAGATCTGCTCTTCAAGCATGCAATCCACCAGAGAGAAGCACTTGACATTCTCCTGATCTACAGCTTCCTACCAGCTTCTGAGGGGAAAGCAGGGAACGGCCACTCCTACGCTGGTTCACCTAGTCCAGTATCCTGTTCTCACAGTGGCCAACCTGCAAAAAGCCCCAAAGCGGGACCTGAGCACAACATCCTTCTGCCCACCTGCCATATGCAGCAACAGGTGTCAAGAGGCATTTCACCTCCCGCACTGCATGTAGAACAGTAGTCATGGCTGCTATTCATTCTATGGATTTTGTATTACTGTGTGTCTATTCTATTGACATAAGCCACTCTGACTTTTGAGTTGGGGGGGGGGTGGGAAACAAGTTTCATAAACCAACTTTCAGGCTTTGGGCAACATGGGAAAGGAAGGTCCACTGGCTTCTGAGATCCAAAGGGAGCAGCTTGCCAGCCCACTTTTAAAAAAGCTGTGAAATCTGTGATCAAAGAGAATGTGTGAACACAGATACTGTCACATCCTACTTCCCTTGGAATGCAGTGCATTGTGTCACCGATAGCTGCATTTGTTTCAGGAAAACTGCCACTTTGCACTCTCTCGTCTGTTCATGAGGGGCTTGACAGTCTGCTAAGGAAGCCCTTCCAACCCAGGCAGAGCTGCCCCTTCCAAGAGTTCTGCTCCTGCTTAGTATTCTGCTGCCCACTCTTCCTTACCATCAACACCATGCTTTCCAGTTATTCAGAATCGCTGCTTTGAATTCTGGCTTTGCATCCTGACATTAACATACCCAATCTTACTCCACCCATTCATTCACCACGGGGGGGGGGGGTGCATTAAAAACACAGCTCTGGATTTTGGAACATGGGATTTTGGTTATGCAATGTGGGGAAATTATGAGGATTTCATATGCAATAGTTATTTAAATGGACTGGGGGTGTGGTCCACTTTAGCACCACCCCTCCAAGATACCAAAAGATAAAGGTTGCAATGACACGTGTAAAGTCAAACTGAAAGGGTGGCATGGAAGCGCAGACCCCAAAGCTCTGCCATGCATAGAAACCACAATCAGTGGCAGCTGATGTAGAAGGAAGATGCCAAGGGCATACAAAAGGCCCAAAGCTTCAGAACCAAGAATGAGCACTAGCAACTCAGTCCTTTGCTTTCTTTCTGCATGAGCAACACCGATTTCCAAAACATATTTTTTAAGCAGCAGCACAGGGTGCCAAGAAAAGAGCAATGCAAAACCTGTCCCTGGATTTTCCTCTCAGCAGACATGGAAAGCTGCCTTGCCCTGTATTGTCAGACCTCATTGGTTTCAAAGGAGAAGAGCATCAGAAATACTACTGTAACCCATAATTACTTCAGAAAGAATACCCAACAGTTTCATTCTCCAAAATAAATACCACCCAAAGATAAGCCACCTTGTTCTTCTCATGCACAAGCTTTCTCTGTGGCAGCTTCTTCATTGGGGGGGTGGGAGGACATCAGGCAGCCCCATTCCCCACTCACTGCTCAGAAGGAATTCAAAGACCATTTTATTTGCTCCTGCCTTTGGAAGGGGATAGTTATTATCAGGCAATAGACCTGGGGTTGGCAAAATTTTTAGCCATGGGCCAGTCCTTGTGGTGGGCTGGAGAAGCGGCACTGGGGGGAGGAGCTGGAAGAAGAGGCGAAGGGGGCAAGTAGTCCTCCTCCCCACCCGTGTGCTTACCTTCCCTGGGGCTGCCACCACCACCGCCGCTGCTGCTGCTTCTCCTCGTGGGTAGGCAGAGGGAGCTCATCCACTCTGCTCTCTGGCCCACAGGAGCACCAGGGCAGCAATGGCGGAGGGAAGATGAGTGGTGCGAAAGGGCCGGCTCCAGAGAGGGGCTGCTTAAAATGGTGCTCAGCCAGCTCAGCCCAGCCCCCTTCCCCCTCTAGGCAGGGCGGGGAGAGGCCAGGAGGAGGGAGGGAGGAGGAGGCACCACTGCAGTGGAAGGGGTGGAATGGTGCAGGGGGGGGGGAATGGCGCAGCCCAAACGAACAGAATCCCCACGCCGATCCACGGACAGTCCGCGGGCCGGATCCTGAAGGCAATTGGGCCTGATCCAGCCCCCGGGCCTTAGTTTGCCGACCACTGCAATAGAGTTTTACGCCATCCAGAGGTGTGGCCACTGTTGCATGCTGACAGCATCTAGGAGCCACAGGTGATAGCTGAGTGCAGGGTGGAGACCAAAGCTGGGCAAACTATCCCAGAAGGAGCACGATGGGTACCACCCCTCCCCTAGCACCCCATATAACCCAGCTAAACCAGGTGAAGGTTGTCAATGGGTCTCTAACCCTTAGGGACTTCCCCTGCATACAAAAGGCTCAGGTGGTTGGTGTAGACGAGACCACTAGTGGATCCAGCAGTCAAGAAGGCTGTTTCTGCACATGTTTCCCAGGGAAGTGAGGGGCAGGTGGGGCTCATCCGCCTGGGAAGGGAGCCCATCTAGGAGAAGGAAAACTCTGACGCTAAACCTCCGCTGCCTTGTGGGACATCTTTGGGAGAAGGAAAGGCTAAGGAGTGAACCCTACACAAATCCGGAGTGGAGTCCCTAAGAGGGTCGGACGGCGCCTTGTACGCCCCCTTCCAGCAACTCCTGCAGCCAAGCTGGTGCCAAACGTATTGCTCTGCTTTCCTTTCGGCCACATCAGCGAGGCCAAGAGGGGGGTCTTGTTGCCTGGGCAGCCCAGGACCTCCATACGCACTGCACAAGTTTGTGCCCTGGGGAGGTAACTTCAGTGCTGCTAACATAGCGGTTTGACTTCACCCCCAGAGGCACACTCCATTGCAGGGTGCACTTTGAGAGCAAGCACAGTTAGTGAAGTCATTTATTTAACATTGTTAGAGACCTTTCCCTTTTTAAAAGCAACTGGTCTCATCTCAACGTTAACATGGCAAAAACTGATTTGAGTTTGAAAGTAAAAGGACCTTAAAAGGAGACAGGTACACTCTGCTTTTTTTTATGAAAGAAAGAATATTCTAGGAGATGGAACACCAATCTTTTATCTTGCAAGCTTCAAGTACGACAAAGTTCTTCCAAGAAAACTCAATAAAATTCAGACATTTTCATTGTAACAAAATAAATAATTCAGCCTCCGCTTTTAGCTGGCTCCAGGATTAGGACTGGCTATCTGATATATTTGTGGCGTAGGTGCCTCTAAAGTGATTAAGATAACCTGATAGAAGTTTGCTGTGTAGAAACTGCCTATTTTCACCTGACAGATGAGAAAGTATGAGCTAAAAAACCAAAACTGGAGGCACAGCTTACAGTAGCAGAGAATCCACTGACTTTGGAGAGTGCCAAAATCTATCAGGAATGACAGCACATTTGCTGGTGGGGCCCCAACAGTGCAAATGAGGAGGAACAGCACCTCTAAATGAAGGCCAATAAAACAAGCTTGTGTGTTATCCCAGCCACATTTAAACCACCAGAAAAAGCTTCTGCTTCTTCAGAGCACCATGGAAGGGCCAGGGGGAGGGGGGAACAAACATGACTGTAACATGGTGTAGCATGTGATATGGTGACATGGTGACAATTACCACATGATCTACCCAAATTTCAGAGTACTTTTATGCCAGCAGAAGTGCCCACAGCTAGGAATGGGCAAATCTTTCAGTTTCTCATTTTTTCCAGTTGTAAGTTCACTTCTCCACATTGCCACATCAGTCTGTGATTACTGTTAATGAAGCAACAACTAAAAAATAAGATAAACGTCACAATACAGTGGTACCTCGGGTTACAGATATACAGGTTACATACACTTCAAGTTACAGACACCACTAACCCAGAAATATTACCTCAGATTAAGAACTTTGCTTCAGGATGAGAACAGAAATTGTGCTCCGGTGGTGCGGCGGCAGCAGGAGGCCCCATTAGCTAACGTGGTGCTTCAGGTTAAGAACAGTTTCAGGTTAAGAACGGACCTCCAGAACGAATTAAGTTCTTAACCCGAGGTACCACTGTAAAAGGAAAAGTCATATTATATCATTAACAAATCAATACTGCATTTATAATCAGTAAAACAATTTTAGTGACACTAGCACAATAGTAGCCAAAAGATAACCTGAGCACTGTTAAGTTCATACCTACACTCTCCCAACCCCCATGACTCATAATCTTTCACGATATTCAGCTCATTAAAATGCACATCATGCCTGTGGCAGCAACTCCTTGGGCTGGAGATGGGTCAGCAGAGGTGAAGTCAACCACCCCCTGATAGCAGGCAGAGTCTCTCTGCCCTTACATTTGTTCTTTCTTTTGTAGCTGGAGTCAGTCGAGGTCCTGCCATCAAAGGGGAGGTGGGGAAAGGCCTGCCAGGCAGGGAGAAAGCGCATACTGCAATTCGAGATTTGTGCATTTAAAGTGGGTTAAGGAGCTCTAGCCCAACAATTTTTCCTCTTTCTCTCTTTCCTTTTTTCTTTTTCAAGCAGACTTTTTGCACTTTGAATGATTAATGGGGGGATGTGTTTACCTCACAGGCAAACCAGGGTGCTGAATAAGCAGATTAGTATCTGGAAGCGCCCATAGAAACGAGACTTCTGTGTCACACTGTGACAACCCACCAGGTTCCCCAGACTCCCTTAAGTTACCATGGATATTCATTTCTCACAAATTAATAAAAATGCATGTTTCGCAAATGCCAGAGAATTGACACTAGTGTTTGGTATGAGATTTTAACTTGGTGGTATCTCCACCCCAGTGAATCTCTACTGAGTTGAGCTTAACACGACCACAAGTGATAATGGTCTAAAAAGGAGAACAATGCAGCCTCTTGAAAACAAAATAAATATTGTGAAAACCCCTCTATGGCAAACGGACAGAGAAGCACATATAAAACCACCATTTCTTCCCCAGCCCTTATTTGTCTGTTTTACTCCTGTTATACATGCAAAGGCCTGAAGGTCTCAAATCTTCATAATCTAATAAATTTTGCTAAGTGAACACAGTAACAGACATGCCTGGATGAGATTTTGGTAAATGCCAGGCAATTCCCCATGATCTTTATCAGCAGTGAGGTTGATGTGATTTCAGTGGACAGAAAATTTAATTTAACACAGAACAACAACCATCGCAGAGCAGAGCTGGGTCTGTTCCTTGAGCAGCCCCTTCAGATGTCATGACACAAAATACTCAAATGAGCTCTGAAGGAGTTGGGGGTACTTCATAAATGGCTAGGTGCCATTTCCACACCAACATATTAGACCGTCTCAGGCTAAAAAGAGAAATTATTCCAGACCAACAAGGAGATGAGACCAGCTGTGTGATGCAGTGTAGTAACAATCTCTCTCCTTCTCTTTAAACACATACACACCACCACAATCTTAGCAATCTTGCATTTTTAAGAGTGCTAACATCCAACAGAGCCACTGGAACAGACTGAGCGACCATCGTGTCCAAAGCCAGCCTTCCAACAACAGAGGACCAAGCGACTCTGGATGCCCACAACAAGGACGTGAGAACACAACCTTTCTCAGGAGAACCAAGAGATACCATATTTTTCGCTCTATAAGACGCACCAGACCACAAGACGCACCTAGTTTTTGGAGGAGGAAAACAAGGGGGGGAAAGATTCTGAATCTCAGAAGCCAGAACAACAAGAGGGATCGCTGCGCAGTGAAAGCAGCAATCCCTCTTGCTGTTCTGGCTTCTGGGATAGCTGCGCAGCCTGAATTCGCTCCATAAGACGCACACACATTTCCCCTTACTTTTTATGAGGGGAAAAGTGAGTCTTATAGAGCAAAAAATACGGTAATTACCAAGAATACCTGGGGCATTTAGGTGGGTCCTAAAAAGTCAAGATGGAATGGTGGAAATAGCTGTGAATGGCTGCCAGAAGGCAGCAAGCAGCAGGAGCAACCTCTCTCCTGCGCATGAGACCCCCTTTCTTACATGGGAGCCAACTATAGGGTGCAGAAGGGGTTTCACCCGCCTCACTCCCTGCAGTCAATAGGTGAGTGCTGGCCCACCAGGTGGGGGCAGGAGGCATGGAAGGTGAGGATCAGCCTCCACACTCCCCAGCCCCCATCGCCACCAGGAAAGTGTTAATACACTGGGCAGGGGTGGGAAGGTCACATGACGCCGGGCCCCCTCAATGTGGTGAGCAAGTTGGCACCCCTGCTTTCTTAAGTAACTACCAGCCTGTTGTCAGTTTCCCTTTCTTGAGCAGGTGGTTGTGGAACAGATCCAGGCACTCTTGGAGGAAACTGATTTTCTAGATCCATTTCAGTCAGGGTTTAGGTCCAGCTTAGGCCGAAAAACTGTTTTGGCTGCCCTGTATGATTACTTCTATCAGGAGAGAGACATGTGTCCTTGTTAATTCTCCTAGACCTCTCAATGGCTTTGGATACCACTGGCCATGGTATCCTTCTGGATTGGCTATCTGAATTAAGGGTGGGTGGCACTGCATGCAGTGGCTCCTGTCCTACTTGGATGGATGTTTCCAGAGGGTGGCCTTGTTGAGCCTTCAATGTGGGGTTCCTCATGGTTCAATTTTATCCCCCATGCCAGAGATTTCCAAACTTTTCAAGTAGCTGTCTTATTACAAAATAATTTCAGAAATAGACTGGAAAGAGAAGTTGTGAATTGCAACTTATTACCAAACTTAAAACCATGGAGAGACCTGGTCTGAATAGAGACATTGGATTCTTATCTCATTATACATGATAAAGCTATTTTTAGCCATCTCACCCCTTGCTTTTTCCTGTAAGACCAATTGCAGTCATTAACAGTCGTCAACAGGTTTACCACACCTATCAGCCAATCACCCATTCCCACCACCCTTCTGAGCAATACCCCTCCACACCCTCTCACTACATATAAGGATCTGGTGACTTATGTTTCAGTATATCTGAAGAAGTGTGCATGCACTTGAAAGCTCATACCAATAACAAACTTAGTTGGTCTCTAAGGTGCTCTCTAAGGAGCCCCCTTCATGGATCACTGCCTTGCCGTGGCAAAGGGGCTTGAATAACTCAGAGAAGCTATGAGCTATGCCATGCAGGGCCACCCAAGATGGACAGGTCACAGTGGAGAGTTTTGACTAAACGTGATCCACCTGGAGCAGGAACCAGCAAGCCACTCCAGTATCCCTGCCAAGAAAACTCCATGGACAAAGACAACAGGCATATAAAAGTTATGATGCTGGAAGATGAGCCCCTCAGGTCGGAAGGCGTCCAACATGCTACTGAGGAAGAGTGGAGGACAAGTACAAGTAGATTCAGAGCTGATGAAGCGGCTGGGCCAAAGCCGAAAGGACGCTCAGTTGCGGATTTGTCTGGAAGCGAAAGGAAAGTCCAATGCTGTAAAGAAAAATATTGCATAGGAACCTGGAATGTAAGAACCATGAACCTGGGTAAGCTGGATGTGGTCAAAAATGAGATGGCAAGAATAAATATTGACATCCTGGGCATCAGTGAACTAAAATGGACGGGAATGGGTGAATTCAGTTCGGATGACCATCATATCTACTACCGTGGGCAAGAATCCCATAAAAGAAATGGAGTGGCCTTCATAGTCAACAAAAGAGTGGTGAAAGCTGTATTGGGATGCAATCTCAAAAATGATAAAATGATCTCGATACGAATCCAAGGCAGACCTTTTAACATCACAGTAATCCAAGTTTATGCACCAACTACTGGTGCTGAAGAAACTGAAATTGACCAATTCTATGAAGACTTGTTGTTGTTGTTGTTGTTGTTTAGTCGTTTAGTCGTGTCCAACTCTTCGTGACCCCATGGACCAGAGCACGCCAGGCACCTCTGTCCTCCACTACTTCCCGCAGTTTGGTCAGACTCATGCTGGTAACCTCGAAAACACTATCCAACCATCTCGTCCTCTGTCGCCCCCTTCTCCTTGTGCACTCCATCTTTCCCAGCATCAGTGTCTTCTCCAGGGAGTCTTCTCTTCTCATGAGCTGGCCAAAGTACTGGAGCCTCAGCTTCACAATCCTTCCAGTGAGCACTCAGGGCTGATTTCCTTAAGAATGGATGCGTTTGATCTTCTTGCAGTCCATGGGACTCTCAAGAGTCTTCTCCAGCACCATAATTCAAAAGCATCAATTCTTCGGCGATCAGCCTTCTTTATGGTCCAGCTCTCACTTCCATACATCACTACTGGGAAAACCATGGCTTTAACTATACGGACCTTTGTTGGCAAGGTGACGTCTCTACTTCTCAAGATGCTGTCTAGGCCTGTCATTGCCCTTCTCCCAAGAAGGAGGCGTCTTTTAATTTCATGGCTGCTGTCACCATCTGCAGTGATCATGGAGCCCAAGAAAGTAAAATCTCTCACTGCCTCCATTTCTTCCCCTTCTATTTGCCAGGAGGTGATGGGACCAGTGGCCATGATCTTCGTTTTTTTGATGTTGAGCTTCAGACCATATTTTGCACTCTCCTCTTTCACCCTCATTAAAAGGTTCTTTAATTCCTCCTCACTTTCTGCCATCAAGGTTGTGTCATCTGCATATCTGAGGTTGTTGATATTTCTTCCGGCAATCTTAATTCCAGCTTGGGATTCATCCAGCCCAGCCTTTCGCATGATGTATTCTGCATATAAATTAAATAAGCAGGGAGACAAAATACAGCCTTGTCGTACTCCTTTCCCAATTTTGAACCAATCAGTTGTTCCATATCCAGTTCTAACTGTAGCTTCTTGTCCCACATAGAGATTTCTCAGGAGACAGATGAGGTGATCCGGCACTCCCATTTCTTTAATAACTTGCCATAGTTTGCTGTGGTCGACACAGTCAAAGGCTTTTGCATAGTCAATGAAGCAGAAGTAGATGTCTTTCTGGAACTCTCTAGCTTTCTCCATAATCCAGCGCATGTTTGCAATTTGGTCTCTGGTTCCTCTGCCTCTTCTAAATCCAGCTTGCACTTCTGGGAGTTCTCGATCCACATGAAGACTTACAAGACCTTATAGAAGTGACACCAAAGAAGGATGTTCTTCTCATTATAGGGGATTGGAATGCTAAAGTAGGGAGTCAAGAGATAAAAGGAACAACTGGCAAGTTTGGCCTTGGAGTTCAAAACGAAGCAGGGCAAAGGCTAATAGAGTTCTGCCAAGAGAACAAGCTAGTCATCACAAACACTCTTTTCCAACAACACAAGAGACGACTCTACACATGGACATCACCAGATGGGCAGCATCGAAATCAGATTGATTATATTCTCTGCAGCCAAAGATGGAGAAGCTCTATACAGTCAGCAAAAACAAGACCTGGAGCTGACTGTGGCTCAGATCATCAGCTTCTTATAGCAAAATTCAAGCTTAGACCGAAGAAAGTACGAGAAACCACTGGGCCGGTAAGATACAATCTAAATCAAATTCCACACAGTGGAAGTGAGGAACAGGTTTAAGGATTTAGATTTGGTGGACAGAGTGCCTGATAACTATGGATGGAGGCTCATAACATTGTACAGGAGGCAGCAACAAAAACCATCCCAATGAAAAGGAAATGCAAGAAAGCAAAGCGGCTGTCCAATGAGGCCTTACAAATAGCGGGGGAGAGAAGGCAAGCAAAATGCGAGGGAGATAGAGAAAGATACAGGAAATTGAACGCAGATTTCCAAAGAATAGCAAGGAGAGACAAGAAGGCCTTCTTAAATGAGCAATGCAAAGAAATAGAGGAAAACAACAGAATGGGAAGAACCAGAGATCTGTTCAATAAAATTGGAGATATGAAAGGAACATTTCGTACAAAGATTACCATAATAAAGGACAAAAGTGGTAAGGATCTAACAGAAGCAGAAGACATCAAGAAGAGGTGGCAAGAATACACAGAGGAATTATACCAGAAAGATATGGATGTCTCGTACACCCCAGGTAGTGTGGTTGCTGACCTTGAGCCAGACATCCTGGAAAGTGAAGTCAAATGGGCCTTAGAAAGCACTGCAAATAACAAGGCCAGTGGAAGTGATGATATTCCAGCTGAACTATTTAAAATTTTAAAAGATGATGCTGTTAAGGTGCTACACTCAATATGCCAGCAAATTTGGAAAACTCAGCAGTGGCCAGAGGATTGGAGAAGATCAGTCTACATCCCAATCCCAAAGAAGGGCAGTGCCAAAGAATGCTCCAACTACCGCACAATTGCACTCATTTCACACGCCAGCAAGGTTATGCTTAAAATTCTACAAGGAAGGCTCAAGCAGGAAAAGACCCTGATGTTGGGAAGGATGGAGGGCACAAGGAGAAGGGGATGACAGAGGACGAGATGGTGGGACAGTGTTCTCGAAGCTACCAGCATGAGTTTGACCAAACTGCAGAAGGCAGTGGAAGACAGGAGTGCCTGGTGTGCTCTGGTCCATGGGGTCACGAAGAGTCAGGCACAACTAAACAAAAACAAGGTGCTACTGGAAGGAATTTTTTTATTTTGTTTCAAACTTTTCATGTCACCCTTTTTAGACATGCATCATTTCTTGGCACAGTAATTCGGTTTTACTAGCAAACCGGAAGTTAAACTAAACTTTTCCAGCCCCAGCAGGAGCATGGGGAACTTTCACACAACACACCTACACACTGCAGCCGACACACTCATGTGTCATGACACACAGTTTGGAAAGCTCTGCCCTATGCTGTTTAACATTTACATGAAGCATCTGAGTGGGGTTATCCAGAGGTTTAGGGTACATTGTCAGCAATATGCTGACAGCTCCTTTACCTCTGCAGGTGAGACAGTGGAAGTGCTGGACCAGTGTCTTGCCTTGGGAATGGGCTGAATGAGAGCCAACAGACTGAAGCTCAATCCAGATAAGAGGAGGCCCTGTTAGTGGGTGATTCCCTAGACCAGATGGGTGGGAGGTGGCTTGCTCCTGATTGGGTTAGCCCCCAGCCCGCCCAGCGGTCTCAACCCTGCCGGGACTGGGAACCCCCGACTGACGGCCCAGTGGATCTCTGAGGCCTGGGGAGCTGAACAGCTGAGAACCATTTCCCCACCAGCACTGCTGCCACCACCAAGGGAGAAAGGCAGGAGGAATCGCACAGCCTATCCCAGGCCCAGCCCCGAGGCAACCTCCCTGGTGCCAGCGTGAAAGGGCAGGCCAGGGCCTGGGGGGAATCGTGCGCCAGAGACCACCGGGGGGGGGGGCAAACGCAACACGGGACCGGACCTCCGCTGCTGGAAATTTTTATTTTATTTTTATTTTATTTTTTCTAATTTATTATTTCATTTATTTTTTCTTTGAAGTAGTGTAATGGCATCCACGCAGGAGGCCTGAACCACTGGGACTGCCGCCTTAGCCCTCACGCAAGGGCCCGACATCCAGGCCCTGTGGGCCCCGCAGTGAAATTAAAAGTGCCTGTGAGTCAAAAATACCACCAATACATTTTTAATTATATACACAACCTCCTTTTTCCATGAACACCATTAGTTTTGATTTTTTATTCATTTTCACGCATTTTCTATTACTCACTTATTTTTTACTATTATTTTCTCATATTAAAAATCCTGCTTTCTCACTATGTCTATCATTACATCTTATTTCTACCTTTTATTTTTTTGATTACAACACCTCAACATGTGTTTGTTTGTTTTTTAAAAATAAACTTTTTAAAGTCCTGGCATTTTCATTCCCCCTTCCCCCCCCCCTTTTTTAAAGTAGTACTACACTTTTCTTCTTTTCTTTATCCCCTTCTGAATAAACAAACAAATAAAAACATCATATATATACATATATAAAGGTAAAGGTACCCCTGCCCATACGGACCAGTCTTGACAGACTCTGGGGTTGTGCGCCCATCTCACTCAAGAGGCCGGGGGCCAGCGCTGTCCAGAGACACTTCCGGGCCACGTGGCCAGCGTGACAAAGCTGCATCTGGCGAGCCAGAGCCGCACACGGAAACGTCGGGGGATTCGAACCGCCGACCTTTCGATCGGCAAGCCCTAGGCGCTGAGGCTTTTACCCACAGCGCCACCCGCGTCCCAATATACATATATACACACACATATATACATACATACATATACCCCTCCATCCATTTTCAATAGTAATATATTAATATATTCACATCAATCCTGGCTAACCACCTAAAAATCTTCCTATGCAAACTAGTCACCCCAGATCAGGCAGACTTTGTCCCTGGTTGCAACATAGCAGATCCTATTGCTAAATCTGATAGAACACAGCAAAACAACCAAACTCCCACTGACAACTATGTTCCTAGGCACCTTCTTTTAAGCTTTTGATTGCTTAGAATGGAAATATCTAGTAGCAGTATTAACTAACACGAGATTTGGCCCCACTTCCTAAAAACCCTCAAAGAAATTTACTCCCAACCTCAGCAAAATTAACAATATGGACTCCAATACCATAGCATCCAAAGAGGCACAAGACAAGGATGCCCACTGTCTCTCTTCCTATTCATCTTGGCCCTGGAACCCCTGGCAATCCGACTCCAAGCAGCCCCAGGTATCAAGGGTGTGGAAATAAAAGTTTAAATTCCTGCATTGCAGGAGGTTGGACTAGATGACCCTCTTGGTCCCTTCCAACTCAACAATTTGCTTGTTTGTTTGTTTGTTTGTTTGTTTGTTTGAAAAAAGAAGCTCTGAGCTATCAGATTATTTCTTCCCAGCAGTCCTGGTCAGGATATTTCTTGGTGAAACTGCATACTTCCCCCACTTGCATTTGCAACTGAAGTCTAGCATAGGCAGAGAATCAGAAACTAGCAGCCCTTGACCAGTGCAGGGGACCTGGCTCATCACTCTCTAAGCACAGTAACAAAAAGTACTGTGAGACATGAGAGAGGAGGGCTTCCTCAACGGCTGCTTGCAATTTTCTTCCCTGCAAATCAAGACTGGCTTCCCTCTTTGTTGTCCTCCTGTCAGCAGGTAAAGACTGTTTTTTATTCTGGAAGGCTTCACAGAACTAGCTGTTTCTAAGGGAAAGACTTTTCATAGTGCTGTGCGGTTTCTTACTAGATTTGTCCTTATGTTGTTTAGATTCTGTTATAAAACCCCCACAGACTGCCAAGACCCCAAATAAATGACCCAGAAGAGGGGAGTCACCACTATCTCACCCTGCTAGACGCAGATGGAGAAAGAGCCACAACTTGCTATTTCCCCCTTCTGACAATCCCAGGCTTTTTCTCTGGGAGAATGATGTTGTAATACCTGCTTTAGCCCAAGTTTCCACGACTGAAAACTTGTTAACACTTCAGGCAGGAAAACTTCCAAAGGCTGCTTACCTGAAGGACTCCTATCATGAAACTCCTCCACTCTTGTCATGGCCTGGGGGTTCATGGTTTGGTTTGTCTGCGTTTCAACCTTTCTGCAGCAGCCTTGCATGAATATCAACACACACCTCAGTTTTCAAATAGATGTTTATAACTACCAATCTGTTGCTGTTTAAAACATAAATAATTCTTATTGAAATGTTTGTGGGTGGATGTAGATGCACAGCTCAAAGACATCTGTACAGCTGTGACAGGAGATTATGCAGGTAAGAACAGATCCTTGGTGGTGCTGTTAAGATCACTGTTCTTGAGTACAGAGTCCACAGCAGGGGTCAGCAACCTTTTTCAGCTGTGGGCGGGTCCACCATTCCTCAGACCTTGTGGGGGGGCCGGACTATATTTTTTTAAAAAATAACAAACAAATTCCTGTGCCCCACATATAACCCAGAGATGCATTTTAAATAAAAGGACACATTTTATTTAAACCATGGGCTGGATTGAGAAGGCGATTGAGCCAGATCCAGCCCACGGACCTTAGGTTGCCTACCCCTGGTCCACAGGGGTGATGATCATTAACTATCCAGACTCCTCCGAGCTGGAAAGCCCACCACCTGTCCTCTCGACCCATGCCCGTCTTGGCTGATTAGAGCATGTCCAGACGAGGTACGGGTCCCCCTAGGGGATATCATCAATTTGTCCCTTGGCACGGGGACATTCCCAGGGGAACTGAAGGAGGCAGTGGTGCGCCCGCTCTTAAAGAAAACATTAGATCCTTTAGATCTATCCAATTACCGCCCGGTTTCGAATCTTCCATTCCTGGGTAAGGTGATTGAGAGAGCGGTTGCTGAACAGCTTGGTGGGTTTCTGGATGAAACATCGGCTCTGGATCCATTCCAGTCCGGCTTCCGCGCTGGTCATGGGACCGAGACGGCTCTGGTTGCCCTAACAGATAATCTTCATAGGAAGCTGGATCGAGGCGGGTCGGGGCTGCTGATTCTTCTAGAGCTGTCAGCAGCCTTCGACATGGTCGATCACGAACTCCTGGACCACCGCCTTGCCGACGTGGGGATCCTGGGCACAGTCCTTCAATAGCTGCGCTCGTTTCTCTCTGGTCGGGGACAGAGGGTGGCGCTGGGGGGGGAACTGTCATCGCGCCACTCCTTGGTGTGTGGAGTGCCTCAGGGTGCAATACTCTCCCCGATGCTTTTCAACATCTTTATCTGCCCCCTCGCCCAGCTTGTCTGGAGTTTTGGGCTGGGTTGCCATCAGTATGCCGATGACACCCAACTCTATCTGTTGATGGATGGCCATCCTGAGTCAGCCCCAGACACACTGGTCAGGTGTCTGGAAGCTGTGGCTGGATGGTTACATGGGAGCTGGCTGAAGTTAAATCCTTCAAAGACAGAGGTCCTTTGGCTGGGAAGGGAGGATATGGGATTGGGGGGGCAACTCCCATCTCTTGCGGGGGTGCAATTAGTGCCAGCACCGCCCTTTAAGAGTTTGGGTGTAATCCTCGACACCTCCCTTTCCATGGAGGTGCAGATTGCAGCTACAACAAAGGCGGTATTTGTTCATCTCCGCCAAGCTAAGCAGTTGGCTCCTTATCTCTCTCGCCCTGACCTAGCCACTGTGATCCACGAGACGGTCACCTCCAGACTGTATTATTGTAACTCGCTCTACGTGGGGCTGCCCTTGAGACTGACCCAGAAACTCCAGCAGGTGCAGAATGCCGTGGCGAGACTCCTTACAGGGTCCTCGCCGTGGGATCACATTCACCCAGTGCTTTATCAGCTGCACTGGCTCCCGGTGGGGTACAGGATCAGGTTTAAGGTGCTGGTTTTAATCTTTAAAGCCCTATACTGCCTAGGACCCTCGTACCTATGGGACCGCCTCTCCTGGTATGTCCCACAGAGGAACTTACGGTCTTCAAATAAAAACATCTTGAAGGTCCCAGGCCACAGAGAGGTTAGGCTGGCCTCAACTAGAGCCAGAGCTTTTTCGGTTGCGGCTCCAATCTGGTGGAACGCTCTGTCACAAGAGACTAGGGCCCTGCAGGACTTGACATCTTTCCGCAGGGCCTGCAAGACAGAGCTGTTCTGCCAGGCCTTTGGTCGGGGTTCAGTCTGACTCCCTCTCCCCTTTCATAAGAACTTGCATGAAAGTGGCCTCCCAATTTTTCTCACAGGCCCATGTAAGTTCAGCACAAACAGTTGGGCCTGGTGAGCATTTAAGGTCCCCAACCCTAATCTGCAGGTTGCCATCTGACTGGATTTTATTCTGATCCTGATCTGATTTGAGGATGTATTTTAATTGATTGTCTGATTTTATGTTAATGTGTTATACATTTGATGTTAGCCGCTCTGAGCCCGGCTTCGGCTGCGGAGGGCGGGATACAAATAAAATTTATTATGTTGTTGTTGTTGTTGTTGTTGTTGTTGTTGTTGTTGTTATCCATCCAGTGCAGTAGCCCAAACAGCCACACGCGCTGATTTTGATTTAGATAAAATATTATTGATGTAAATCTCTCTCTCTTTCTCTATATATACTGGGTTTTTTGCTCTATAAAGGTAAAGGTAAAGGTACCCCTGCCCGTACGGACCAGTCTTGACAGACTCTAGGGTTGTGCGCCCATCTCACTCAAGAGGCCGGGGGCCAGCGCTGTCCGGAGACACTTCCGGGTCACGTGGCCAGCGTGACAAGCTGCATCTGGCGAGCCAGCGCAGCACACGGAACGCCGTTTACCTTCCCGCCAGTAAGCGGTCCCTATTTATCTACTTGCACCCGAGGGTGCTTTCGAACTGCTAGGTTGGCAGGCGCTGGAACCGAGGGACGGGAGCGCACCCCGCCGCGGGGATTCGAACCGCCGACCTTTCGATCGGCAAGCCCTAGGCGCTGAGGCTTTTACCCACAGCGCCACCCGCGTCCGTTTTTGCTCTATAAGACTCACTTTTTCCCTCCTAAAAAGTAAGGGGAAGTGTGTGCGTCTTATGGAGCGAATGCAGGCTGCACAGCTATCCCAGAAGCTTTCGCTGCGCAGCGACACCTCTTGCTGTTCTGGCTTCTGAAATTCAGAATATTTTTATTCTTGCTTTCCTCCTCCAAAAACTAGGTGCGTCTTGTGGTCTGGTGCGTCTTATAGAGCGAAAAACACGGGGGGGGGGGGTGTATAAAACATTTTTTGGAAACAAAATAAAAAACCCCACATCCCACCCACTCTAAAAGGCCATAGATAGTTAAGATCAAGCCAAAGGCCAGGCTGAAAAGGAATTATTCATTTTACTAAGTTCTAAACATACTTTTTAAAAAAGTGATTGTTCGCTGCTTAGTAGTGTTTTCTCAACGTGTTGCCTAAGAAATTCTTACTGCAGTGAGATGCTCTATTAATGGACTATGAATACTGTAGGGACCAGCAGACCGCTGACTGCAACATGAGTATTATGTGAGGCAGGAGAAGTGCTGGTTTACAGCAACAGATTGGATCTCCACCGGGAGATCCCAGAATGAACTGTGCCAACCTGAAGCTCAACTTCTGAGCAACTCACTGGGCACCTGCAGCAATCATAGTTGCAGCTTAGCCATGTTTCATAAACTCAGGAAGAAGGATGGGGGACTTACTCCCTGACCCTCTGAAGATACCCAGCCTGGCATGCCTGGCTAACCCCAGCCAGTGGCCTTCCCACCTCAGGACTTCCCAGCAGAAGCTCCACTTACCTGGAAGACCCACCACGCAACGCTGCCACCTACCTTGGAATGTCGCCGCGTTCTGGGTGATGAGGAACTTCAGCTCCATGCTGGCCGACTGCAGGAGCTGCTCCATGTTGGAACGAGCCATGGCTTGGTATTTCTCCTCCATTTTCCGGGAGCAGCATGTCAGGCCTCTAGGGATGCATACCTGCAAATCTGATCCTGCAGGCAGAACATCAGGGAGCATCCCATTAGCACACAGCAGGTCCTCAAACAGAGAGGCAGGAACCGGTATGTTCAGAGACTCTGGGTGCTTTGGTAAAGGAATACTGGAGAGCTCTGGTCTGTGATTGGAATATTTGTGCTGTTTCCTCTCTTTCCACCAGTCAAGCTGCACATTGCATCTGGACCCCAGAGAGGAAGGGGGTGGAACAGGAACCCCTTCATAGCAGCCCTACTGTGAGGTTTTCTTTTTTCTAAGAAACTCACAGATATAATTTTGATGCATTTGCATCAACCTGGAGCCCCTCCCCCTCCATCTATTTTGGACCACATCTGCATGGGTTGTGCTGGTTGGGGCTGGCAGGAGTTGTCGTCCAAAAGAGCTAGAGGGCACCATGTTGGCAAAGGCAAGGTCAGGTGTGATTTATTTATATCCCACCTTTCTCCCAATATGGGACTCCCGTCTGCCTACAAAGTGTCTTCCCCAGTGATCTCCTGAGAAAATCTGGGCCAGATTGAGACCTGCTTAGCTTTGGAAAGGGAATGACCTCATGTACCCACAAGACCAGGCCCTGGAACCATCCATTTTAGCAAAGAAAGGGAAGGATTATATTTGGATCAAGCTGATGGCCATGCTCTGCCTCCATGGTTGGTGGCAGTAGTGCTTACTGAGCAGCAGTTGCCGGAAGCTGCAAGAGGGGAGAGTCCTGCTCTTGCTCTCAGGTCCTGTTTGTGGGCCTTTGTGGCCACTGTGAGAACAGGAGGCTGGGCTGGACAGAGCCCCTTTGGCGCTCTTGACCTGCCTTGAACAAGGAGCACAAGACCCTTGCCACTTGCCCTCCAGTAAGTCATCTCTAGTGCACAAATTAAATCTTCCTCTCTTGTTTTATCCTTTTTTATAAGGGCATTAGACTCCTTGGCTAACTGCAAAGGACTGCAAAGGAATGCCAGGCAAGCACCACCTGTTCTTCCCCTCAATAAAAAGCACATTAAAAACAAAAACACAAAGGGAAATATTAAACACCCCGAGTGGGAGGGGATGCTCCAGTTGCACAGGGCACCGTTGGCTGGCCAGCCCACTTTCTCTGCTATAGAAGGCAATCAGACACCCTTCTATCACCACAGGAAGCCTCAGTGAGGGCAGGAAGTCTTTCTGACAGCATGGTCCCTGAGCATCATGCTAAAGATAGTAACACAGGAGGATGGAAGACATGCCCTCAAAGCATAGCAAGAAAGAGGCAAACCTATGGGCTTTGACGGCAAGTGATATTGAGGTACACTATGCCTGGTCATGGGGGCTCTATTTAGTCAAGGGAATTGAGAGGTGTGTGTCCGACTGTCTGCAGCCCCTCAGGCTTCATATATTTGGCTGGCCCCTGTCAGCAGCCAGGTGCTGGCCCCGCAGGAACGCTTCACCATCCATATGACTCTTCTAGCATGATTCCCCATTGCACTGAAAAAGCCAGATTGTTTTAAGGAACTTAAATGCAGGGGAAGCAGACCAGAACAGCTGCAAAGCCAGGAAATTAGGTTTCAGAGCAAGAGGGAGGGAGGTGAAGAAGTATGGGAGTGAGCTGGACTGTGCCATTACAGAGAAACAGAACGTGAAAATGACATTGTTAAGTGGTTTTTAGCTGTAATGCTATAAAGGAATATGAAAAAATGGATTATTAACAGGTAAAAATTTAATGTTATAATACTTTATGATTAAAGACTAGGATAAACAAAGAGGGAAAGGATTTGCTGAACTAACAAATTGAATTGGAATACAAAAAAGGGAGGTGTGAGGAGGTCCGGGAAACAAGCAAATGAAAGATAAGTAATGGAAAGATGGAATTGTTTTTAACTATCTTTATTTTGTATTTTTCTTTTTTCTTTTTTCATTTTGTAATATTTTGAAAATCTCAATAAATATCTTTTTTTAAAAAAGAAAGGAAGAAATGACATTGTTCCTTCCTGAGCCAGGACTGTGGGAATCAGTGACTATTTATGTTATCATTGATTGATTGATTGATTGATTGATTGATTGATTGATTGCCTTGGTATCCCACCTTTTCCTCCAAGGAGCTCAAGGTGGCATGCATGTGTCTCTCTCCCTCCTCATTTAACCCTCCCACAACAACCCTGTGGGGTAGGCTAAGCTGAGACAGGCAGAGACTTGCCCCCAAGGTCACCCAAGCAGCTTCTGGGTTGAGTGGGAATTGAACCCTGAAGAAAGAAGAAAGGCCTGCTGGGCTGGATCCAGGGACATTTGGCTAAACCGAAACAGCTGCATCTCACTGCAAAGTGTGGCATCTCCCTCACTCTTTCTGCCCTGTTCTTTTGTGCTGGCCTTCTCAATGTCTACAGAGTTGGAAAGGATTCTCTGAATCCCCTTGTCCAGCACCCTCTGCAATGCAGGCTTTCGGAAGCTGCAGCATCCCCTCCAAGACACCTGGTGTGCTGCTGAGGGATGCAGGATTTGGTGAGACTTGGGGCTGGCCTAGCAGGACTCCTCTTCCAGCTACCCAGATAGAGGAAAACTGACATATTCAGTCTTCTAAACAGCTTCTTGCCTGATGCAAGTAAAAATTGCCTCCCAAATGAAGAGTTTGCAAAACTGGTAGATTCTCTCACTCACCCATCTCTGTTTTCCAGACCACTTGATGTGCTGCAAATGGCAAACGGCCACCCACGAGGGCAAGCCAACCAGTAAACACATTTGGGAGCCAAACGTTTGTGCTAAATCACACTAAGCTCACTTCCATGCAAGGCTGCTGCAGAAATCTGCTCACCGACAAAGAGGGCAGTTAGACACACCTGGTCACCCCTGGGGAGGTGTTCAGGTGCAACTCTTGTTCTGCTGCATAGCTGCCAAGCACTAGCCTCAGGTGGAGAGATGAATAAGCCCCGCAGAGCATCAAATCTGCTGGAGCATGCAACACTCTCCTCCCAATCATTTTAATTCAAGTCTGAGAGCTCTCTGGAGAAAAAATCTCTCTCTCTCTGGCAGCTAAGATAATTTATTTGCTTAATGGTCCTTAGCCTAAAGATTGCTTTATCTTCTGATCGGTTTTCAGGTGGTTGGTGGGGAGGGGAAGATGAAGGCACCTCAAAGCCACTGTATCTCACAATTGCTCTTCTCAGTCTCCCAAAACACCCCCTCATTTGCAACTATGCCATTGGCAACCCCCTCTGAGAAGGAAACCCACCCTCGGTTCTAGCGATACAACACTTGGGGGAAAGTGTGCCCATTCTCATCTCTTTCTGCTGCTCAGTTTTCACAACTGCAGCCCACAGACCAAACACCAACCAGCCTGCCCTTATTAATTGTTATGGAAATTACGGGGGGTGGGTCACATCTTTAAAGTTGTTAAATGTTACAAATATTATGCATAAATGTATCCTTTCGACTTGACAGCTCAGGGAAGTTACCTAGCTTTAACAATCATATAAAATCAACTCCTTTGCCAGTTTCCTCCATTTCAACACAATTTTGCCCTTGGGAAAACGACTCTTTCCCCTGCCACCTCCCCAAGCCTGGGGACATGTATACACACCTCCTACCCCAGAGGTGACAATTGCTGAGCTGATTGTTGGCCAAGGAAAGCCTAACTCCATCACTGGACTTGCCAAGGGGTCCAGACATGCAAAGGAAGTTCTATTGTACTTTGGGTGGTGGGACTTCAGAGGTGTTTGCCTAGGCTAATCTTATACCTGGGTCTTGCCCTGACATGTCTGCTTATGCTAATCTTGTACCAAGGACTTGTCTGGACATGTTTGCCAAGGTTAACCCCTCCCCTTTTGTGACATGTCAGTGATGTAGCAATGATGCTGTATGAACTGTATTCTGGGATATGGTGGGAAATTTTAAAAGTCCTTGATTCCTCTTTGAACCTGTTGCGCAATAAACTTTGGTCTACAGCTATTTGCTCCAGTTGGTGGCTGGACTCCTTCCTTTATTCCGCAGGGACCCACGGGCTCTGCCCGACCAGCTGGTGACTGAGCAGCCTCACACCTAGATTTTTCCGTAACATTAATAAAGGCATAACACAGATGAGCGAAGCTGGACAGAGCAGAAGCACCAGTGAGCACAACCTCTTGCCCCAAGGCAACATCCCCATGGCTTGTGACTGCCTGCCACAGCTCAAGAGATGCAACCACAACTCACGAGCCAAGCAGCTGTCTAGAGCAAATGTCCTGTTAAAAGGTGCTCATCCTGGCTAGCTACCTGACACCATACCCAGGCTGGAATTCCTCCACAGAAAGGAGCAGGCCCTGTGACAGACAAAACAGCATTGTTGTTGTTGTTTAGTCGTTTAGTCGTGTCCGACTCTTCGTGACCCCATGGACCAGAGCACGCCAGGCACCTCTGTCCTCCACTACTTCCCGCAGTTTGGTCCAACTCATGCTGGTAACCTCGAAAACACTATCCAACCATCTCGTCCTCTGTCGCCCCCTTCTCCTTGTGCCCTCCATCTTTCCCAGCATCAGTGTCTTCTCCAGGGATTCTTCTCTTCTCATGAGGTGGCCAAAGTATTGGAGCCTCAGCTTCACGATCTGTCCTTCCAGTGAGCACTCAGGGCTGATTTCCTTCAGAATGGATACGTTTGATCTTCTTGCAGTCCATGGGACTCTCAAGAGTCTCCTCCAGCACCAGAATTCAAAAGCATCAATTCTTCGGCAATCAGCCTTCTTGATGGTCCAGCTCTCACTTCCATACATCACTACAGGGAAAACTCTCTACTTCTGAAGATGCTGTCTAGGCCTGTCAGCGTTAAGACAACCCCTTTGTCTGTTAAGACAGACAAAACAGCATTAAGACAACCCTTCTGTCTGGTCAATGGAGCAGCACATCCTGCCTGTTGGGCTCTTGATTCACATTTGCCCAGAATTTCTGGCTCCCATCTCCAGCAAGGGACCTTCAAAAGTCTAGATTCAGCCACTGCATAGCCCAACCTGTTCCAGAAAAGTGTGGTACAAAGTTGAACTTTGCATCTCAGCGAGAGTTCAAAAAATCATCCAAGAAGAGTCTGTGGCAAGAGCACCCCCAGAAAATTGGAGTGGGAGAGAAAGGCAGGGGGGGGGGAAGCATTGCATTGTGTGGAATTTGGCAGCTTCAAACCATTTCTTTACAAATCTCAAACAAGAACAGTTTCCCCCAAAAAGACCAGATGGAGCAGCAGCCTAGCAGGGATGTGTTTGGTGGCAGGCAGAGGTGTACCATGGGGATCACACTTTTTATATACCAGTATATATAAAAAAGCACGAGAGAATTATTAGGCAATTAGATTTTCTTGTGCCATATTTTATTTTACTGGAAAGCTCATATATCCACAATGCAATAAATACATCGGGCGTCTGTTGCAGAAAGTTTTTCCATGCCCACAGTGGTGCAGAACAAGAAGGAGGTAATGGCTGGCGGGGAATGACAACACGCAGGTCAAGCTCTGGGCTATCTGTTTTTAAGAACCTAATTAAAAAGAGATAAATTGTATACCAACGAGGCTCAATAGGTTATAAAAACCAGAACACAAGGAGGATCTGGCTTAGGGCATCTGTTATGCCTTATCCTGTGTGACACCCTCCCGCCTCCAGGCCCAAATGTAGTGTGTCTTAGTCAAGCTGTGCTGGGTTGAGGTTGCAATGGCCAGGAAAAGAATGATGCCACGGGTACCCCAACACAAGCAAAGGAAGTCTCTTGATCTTAAGCAAATGCACCATAGCACGAGGCAGGGCCCCTGTGTGGTTGAGAGGAGAGAGTGTTAGGGCTGTGACTCAACAGGCAGAGCACCTCTTTCACAGGCAGGTAGTCTCAGGATCACCACACACACACACACACACATGCCCATAACTTCTAGCCAAAACTAAAGATGGAATAATTTAGAACAGGGCAGTCCAACACAGCCAAGGGCAGTCCAACTGCAGCCCTCAAGGCCTTTTTCTTTTCTATTTTGAGGCCCTTGACAACATTTGACACCCTCTCCCCCCACCCCCCAGCAGTCCTCATGCTGCCTTGCCAGGCCAGTGAGGAATCCAGCATGGTGGATCACTCTGTACTTCATCTGCCTGCAGCTTTCCTCCAGGTCTTTCTCCAGGTGGCGAGGAGCCCACTCTCCCCAGATATCCCTCTGGTCACTAGTTTGGAACCTGCGGTGGGCTTCAGTCCCAACACATGTGGAAAAACAAATGGGGTAGGTGCCGCATCCAACAGGGACTGGCTCAATGTTCACCCATATGACCCAGTGTGGTATAATGTTTAGAGCATCAGACTAGGGACCCAGGAGATCAGGTTCAAATCCCCACTCAGCCATGAAACTCCCTGGGTGGCCTTGGGCCAGTCCATGCCTCTTCGCTCTACCCTACCTCACAAGGTTGTTGTGGGGATTAATGAGGAAGTGGGGAACTGTGCACTCTACCTTAAGCTCCTTGAAGAAAAAGACAGGATATAAATGCAACAAAACCAATAAATATGGAAGCACCACATGTACCTGGCACGTGGTTCTGCCACGTGGAGTTTTGGGGACTTGACACATGCCACAGCTGGGCTAGTGTAGCACAAGAGTCATGATTTGGGAAGCCCTGCACCCAGATGCTGCTGCTTCTCCTAGAAACCTGCCAGATGACCTTCTGCAGGAACACCTCCTCTTAGCTTATCACAAGAACCTAAAAACACATGAAGCACTTTGCCCTGAAGATACAAGCCTTTGTTATCCAAATGAATAAAAACCATGGAGCAGGAGACAACTGGGGGGCCTCTTACAGCACTGCCATAACGGTTTCTGAGACAATTTGTGTGGAGTACTTTGAACACTCAAGAACAGCCCTGGCCAACCTGATGTTTTGGATTACCATTACCATCACAGCCAGCACAAGTCATCGGTCCATCTACCTCAGTTTTAACTGCACTGACTGACAGCAGCAAACCAGGGGTTCAGAGAGCAGCTCTTCCAGAGCCTGAACCTGGGAGCTTCTACATGCAGGGCAGATGTTCTATCCCTGAACAAAACAGTGAAAGATATTAATTTCTACCGTTCTCTGCCTCATGGGGAGGGGGTCTGATTAAGTTAACATTTGCTGATAAAATCATAAGATTCTCAAATAACACAAAGAGGGCCATGTGAACATCCAAGACAGATTCTGAACATTTCCAACCATAAAAAGAGCGCATTTCCAATCTGTAGGGGTCTATAGCTCCCATATATTTTAATTATGCACATAAATACATAACACAGTTCCTAAAGCCATCAAGGGAAGAGGAACACAAGGGAAGAGAGCACTTCAGGAAGTTGTTAAAATTAATCCCTTGGCAGAGGAGGAACAAGCCCTAAATGGCCACAGTGTACAGCAATTGCTGCAAGCAGGTTGAGGCAGTTTGGAAGGAAGGGGGGGAGCCTGCTCCTTGCTTCTCTGCTATCAAGAGAATAACTTACGGGCCTGAAATAATTAAGAGCGGAAAACTCAATTACGTGGCAAACTAAAAGACCTGAAAACTGCCGCACACTACTAAATGGGGAAGGAGGAAAGCGACCAAAAGCATCATTAGCACCCACTTTGAAATCACATATATATCTATAATGCATACATGCCCAGGAGAAGCCAATCACCACAACAACTCCAGGTTCTGCAGATGCTTTTTACTTAACCCCCTCTCCAAAAGTCTCATTTCTCTGTACCGAAATGTTACAGGTTAATCCTTCCTATTTTTGCAGGAGGGCATCCATATCTGCCACTTTTGCAGAGATGTGCTGGGGAAGCAGCAAGCAGACACAAATGCTGTGAGCCAGGGGAAAAGTCCAAGCAGCCAACATCATCTGCTAGGAGCAAGCTATGAACTGCAATTCTCCTCCCCTTCAGTTCAATTCAGCCTCCAAGGTCTCAGGGAAGAACTCAGCACCTTCAATTTGTTTTCTCCTGCTCTGGAAGGCAGAACTCGAACCCATGGCTTCCAGCTACAAGACAGGAGATTCCAACTATGCATTCAGAAAAATTTTCTGACAGTGAGGGCTGTTTGGCAGTGGGACAGTCTCCCACGAGAGGTGGTGGGCTCTCCTTCCTTGGAGGTTTTTAAGCAGAGGTTGACTGGTCTTCTGTCAGGGATGTCCTGCCTTGCAGGGGGCTGGACCAGATTACTCTCAAGTGTACCTTCCAACTCTACAATTCTTTGATTCTATTATCCTAGTTTGGTGCTTCTAGAGACTTAAACGAGAATAATCAACTCAAATAGAGAGAGGGAAGGGAGAGGGAGGGAGGGGGAGAGAGAATTTTTGCCCCAAACTTTCCCTGCAAAAACCTGCTCTCTAAAGCTGAATTGGAGCAAACATCAATTGAGATTTTCTAGGATTGTGATTTGCTCCTATTGAGCTTTAAAGCTCTGGAACAACAACAGGACACTTGGACATGGAGCTTTAAACTGTGTACGATGCCTGGAAAGTGCAGAGGAAAGGGAAGTGAGGATAAGTCCTTAGTTTGTTATGCAGCTTTACTGACCTTGTTCAATTTCAGGTTTCTGTAGGAGATGCCTCTCTTAAACACAGAGGGGCCCCAGTGCTCCCCCAAATGTGTAAGTGTAACACAGTATGCATAAAGCAATGGTAGAAAAAGCCCAACACAGGTGTACAATCAAAGGCGTATCTATCTACAACTAGACAATGCACTGCAGTTATCGCTTGCTTGTACCAAAGGTGGGGCAAACGCTTGGGTAGGTTAATCCCCTCCAGACTGACACCTGAAGCAGGGCTAAAGCAGCTCCTGCCCTGGGGAAAGCATTGCACCTTGATTTTGGGCTCCATAGCTACACCCTGGAGGGCAGCAGGGAGCAAAGAGAATGAACAGGCCCCCATTTCAACATCATGAACAGGAAGACCAAACTCAAGGCATGTTTAATCTTTCTGGTACTTATTGAATGTCCAAGAGAGAATTCTATATTACTAACAAAATCCTGACAATGTTCTTCTCCACATAATGATAGAATCATAGAGCTGGAAGGGACCCCAAGGGCCATCTAGTCCAACCCCCTGCAATGCAACCAAAAGCACACATTTTTTGTGCAAGACCTTTAGCGATCACTAGCAGTTGAATGAAACAACCCCAGGTTGGGTGGCCAAATGGCCTGACCTGATTTAAAGCAATTTCCTCTGTTCCACTCCTGACTTTTCTCAGGCTGTATGAGAGTCACTTGTTTACTTGCTGTCCATGTTGCATTAAATGATGGGGCTTTGCATGCCCCTTCTCCAAAAGCAGTTATTTCAGTATGCACATTTGTGGAAACTCCTTCCCTGTTGCGCTCTCTCTCTCTCTCTCTCTGCATGTGTGTGTGTGTGTGTGTGTCATGAAGCTGATCTGTCTATATACACTAGCCATTATCTAGTTGGCATATGAGGATGGGTTTGCAAATCCAGGAACTCTTTTGAAGTGGGCTCCTTTTGGAGCAATAAGTTGGTGGTAATACCAAGATACAGTGGGCATGCTGTGCAGAAGGCATGGTGTGCTCTCTCTTATGCTCTCTGCAAATGTGAATGTAAGCATGTTACACCTGAACACATAAACTGTTGCTTCCTGTGAACTAGGAAGTGACAGTGTGCGCTGAAGTGGGCTTGCAAACCATGGCTTTTGTGTGTCATTGTTAGGGTTGTTTCCCTGCCTCTATGCTTGCCAAACGGCAGCATGCCAGGCTGGCTGGCACTTCCCTCTATGTGCCTTTTGGGCTTAACTGGGCAAGCTGAACTTTGGCTTCACTGTATGTCTGGTGATTCTAACCAGGGCTAAGGCCACTGTGGAGGAATTGGGACCCAGCTGTTGAGCTACATACATACATACATACATGCTTACCTCCCCCTCCTCTGTGGAGATGTTCTTGCTTCCACAAATTCACCCATCTCTAGTCACAAATGTACCCTCAAACACATCTCAGATGAAAATAGGGAGGTTTCTGTAGCAGGAACCCCCCCCACCCCAATCATTCTGCTTGTACAAACTTCACACACACACACACACTCACACACTACATACGCCACATTTCTGTTATAAATTCATAGAAAAATCAACCATACATTGGATTTGCACTGTTCCATTTTTATTTTACTCCATATGACAAGAACTAACAAAAGGGGAGGGGGGTTTGACCCTGGTCAGCCAAAATCCCTTCACTGTCTCAGCACATCTGCAGGAGCCCTGCCCAGATGATCCCAGACAGAAGACAATCAAGACCACAAAGAACTTGCATATGGGAGTGGATTCAGCATGGACTGAAACAAAGGACAATGATCAGATCTTCCTCAGGGGGCAGGAAACTGCAAACTCCCCTTTGTCTCCTGGAAGTGACTCATGGGGAGGGGGGAAAGGAGGAACCAGCCAGGTGACAAGATACTCAGGTTACCACCAACTCCTCCCTCAACCCCTCCTTTCTGTAATATATGCATGATGTTTCTGGGGGGTGGGCTTGACCTAGAGGAGGGGAATTTCAAAAGTTTTTATAAGACCTTGCACACTATTTTTCTGGGTCTTTCCTCTCACCTGCAAGTGAGGGGAACACCCTGTCGCGACAGTCTTTCTTCAATAAAGACCAGGCCTACAGGCTGCTGATTTGCTTCAATTTGCTCTGGTTGGTGCTTTATTTTTGTCCAAGGGAGCCCTCAGATTTTTCCTGTAACATTTCTCACTCACACACCAACTGACCCTCCTTTACTCCCCCACTCCTCCCCCCCCCCCATTTTTGTTACCAGCACCCCAGCAGAGCATCTCCTCCACCACTAGACCAAGGGAACAGAGCACCCGTACCCTCCTCCACTGTCCTGAGAAAACCCCTTAATCCCAATTTAATTTTATGTTATTCTTTGTAGATTTACAAGAGGAAAAACACAAACAAATAAATTTTTAGAAAGTGGCAAGATTAGGTGCGGATGCACCAAGAATTTTTTTATTTAAAAAAAAAATCAGACTCCTTGCACCCCTTTCTTCCCAGCCAGGGTGGCCCTGCCCTCTGCCTGCACCTCAGAGCCAGGACATCATACAAGGCTTTGCAGCAGCAGCCTCTCCTCCTCCCCACCCACTCTGCAGGAGGCACCCCAAGCTGCCCAAGGGAGGAGACTGGTAGCAGCAGCCATGCAGAGGCCATAGAGGGGCAATGGGATGTTGCTGTGCTGCCATGGCCGCCACTCAGGGCAAGCACCAGCTCATCCTCCTCCCCAAGTTCAGTGGCGGTGGCCAGGGGGGTGGGCATGGGCATAGCCAGGATTTTTGTTAGGAGCGGCAGGCCTTTTGTGGTGGGGGGAGAACCTCAGTTTGCTATGTATTTTTATTGATTTGAGGGGGGAGCAGCTGCCCCCCCCCCCCGGATACACCCATGTACATCCCAGTATTGAATCAGAAGCCCGAATGGCTTTTGTAATTCCAGGACCGTCCCTGGAAAATAGATGCACAGATTCAGTGATCACAGAACTGCCACAGGTTGAGAAATCCTATGGTCACCCTGAGCCTGCAGCTGTGTGAATAAGGTCCAGACTGGTCCAGAGACAGGAGTGTTCTGCATTTCATTCTTGCTGTGGGGATGCTGGTGGGACCTCTGTTTGCTGAAGACCATAATAACATGTTGCCATAATGAACACAATGGCTGCCTCTTATCTGTCTCAGAATAGGCCCATTCTAGAAGATCTCTGCAGAGTAATTACACTTAGGTAATCATTTACTTTCCAGAACTGACTACATAAATCTCAGGAATCAGGGAAGAGTCATTCTGGAATGGTCGTTGAGCTCTGGCTCCCAGTTTATTGCTCCCTCTCTTTCTCTCCCAGTTTTCTTTCATTTCTCATTTGAGAAAAATACGGTAGTCTGATCCAAGCCCCCTCTTCGCCTCCTTCCTCCAGTTGTATGTACGTACGTCTGCTATGAACTTCAAACAAGTTTGCTTGCAAGGCTTGGCAGAAAATGAGCATTTTCTAATTGAAATAACCTGGTGCAGATACAAAGCAGTGCTAAGGAAAAGGGGGCGAGTGGGTGGCTTGTGAATTGAGAGCCAGTGCAGTGTAATGGTTGCAAGAGTGTTGGACTGTGACCTGGGACACCAGGGTTCAAATCCCCACTCAGCCATGAAGCTCCCTGGGTGACCTTGGAGTCAGTCACGATCTCTTAGACTAACCTACCTCACAAGGTTGTTGTGAGGATGGAATGGGGAAGAGGAGAACCATTTATGCCACCTTAAGAGGGGAGTTCCTGCCAACCTAGCAGTTCGAAAGCACGTCATGTGCAAGTAGATAAATAGGTACCGCTCTGGCGGGAAGGTAAACGGCGTTTCCGTGCGCTGCTCTGGTTCGCCAGAAGCGGCTTAGTCATGCTGGCCACATGACCCGGAAGCTGTACGCCGGCTCCCTCAGCCAGTAAAGCGAGATGAGCGCCACAACCCCAGAGTCGGCCACGACTGGACCTAATGGTCAGGGGTCCCTTTACCTTTAAGAGGGGAGTAATCCACACAGATACTGGCCACACAGATTACAGGAGTGTCACAAGGAGTAGAGTTTGTGCACAACCGACTTTGTGTAACAAAGCGTATAGTTAACCTGCGGCACTCCCTCCCACAAGAAGCAGTGGTGATCATCAACCTAGACTAGGTGGGCATTTGGCCTGATGCAGCAGGCTGTTCTTAGGTTCTTAAAAAGGAAACCGTGGGTAGATGTGGGGCTTGAAGGAGGAATGGCAGCATTAACCTCCCCAGGTGAGAGTTGGGGAAGTGACAGAGAGGAAACCCAGGTGAAAGATGAGATGCCACAAATGCCAAGTGTAGCCACCATCCAGCTCATGGAAGTCAACTGAGGATTGCCTTTTGGAACCCTGACTCGCCATCCCCACCTCCAGTTCTGCACATCACCATTTTATTCCTGGGTTCGGCATGGTTCTCTCTCCTGTTTACTTGTAAGCCATTAAAATTAGGTTAGCTTATTTGCATTCTTTCCTGAAATGTTGTACAGACTGATTTTTGAACTGTTATTGTTATTCCCTTGATATGCTGTGATCACAATTTTGTGGGAAAGTGGTATTCAGATAAATGGAAGATGTTAATGCTGAGCTCCACATAGATCAAGGGCACATTCATTTTGAGCTTCCGACTCCTTGAGCCCCTCTTCTTACGGGTGCTGAACTGGAGTTCTGGGTGATGTGAAGAGTTGGCCTGGGCTCCCCCTGGGGAAGGTAGTCCTTCCTGGACATTCTGCCCTCTAGGTCACCTAGAATCCCATTCTGCAATCACCTTTTCTTTTTTAAGGCTCTTTTCAGAACTAATTACAGATCTGTTTTTAAGCAAGAATTTGAAATGTAAAAATGTTATGGAGTCAAAGGCAATCGTGTGGTTTTCAGCTCTTTTTGATGCATCTAAGGATATTCAAATTGAACAAATGCTTGTTCCATTTCAAGTGACAGAAAAAGAGAATCTGGTCCCATCCTCACTGCAAACGTAAAGCACATGGCTCCCCGCAAAAATCCTGGGAACTCTAGGTTACCCCCATGGAGCTACAGTTCCTTGCACCATTCACAAACTACAGTTCCCAGTATTCTTTGAGGAAAGTGAAGACACTTTGAATGTCTGGAAAGGGCATAAGCTCATTTCTGGTGTCCTTTTTTTCCTCCAGCATCTGCCCAAGCTGGTATTGAACTGATTGCACTGCTGCTCATCACCCAAATCTCTGTGTGGTGCAAGATGCCAGTGGTTCCAGACAATCAACCAGAGATTGTGTTTCCTTCAGACTGAAGTGCAGGAGTGACTGTGGTGTCTTTATGATACATAGCTTGTTCCCTTCTCTTTCAGAGCTAAGGTGCATCACGTCCAGCATCCTGCTTGCATCAAAGACCAACCAGATTCCCACAGGATGTCCTCAAATGACCCTGAGGGGGTCAGTGCTTCAGCATATCCCTATCCTGCGTGCTTCACTCCTCCGCTGACCAAGAATGGCAAGTTGGGCTTCCCATGAAGTGTTCTTTGGCTAGCAAAGAGTGCAGCCTGGAGCCCCGCTTGGTGCAGACATCAGGCTCCCCAGGGTCTCCCCTCCAGGCTAGTACAGGGCTTGCCCAGAAGCCTCCCAACAGTTGGGTTTCTTCCAGAGCTCTCTGTTCCGGGGCAAGTTCCAGGCCAATGTGGTGAAGTTTCTAGTGTGCTTTATTATCTGGGGACGGGCTGATAACAGTGCACTCTTATATATACCATTTGAAGGTTGATGAAGACAAGCACACATGGTTTCTCCAGACATTTTCACAACAACCCTGCAAGGTAGGCAGAAGTATAACCCCCGAGGGAAACTCAGAGCATATAAGTCAACTCTGCAGAGAGATTCCAGCTAGGGGTCCCCCATCCACTCTTCAGAGCCCCCCTGGAGCCAGATATTGGGAGCTGCCCCACTCTGCCCCAGGAGCACATGCCAGATGCCATTCTGGGCACCTTTGACATAGCAGAACATCCCCCTGAGCTCTGAGGACATGTTCCCAAGTAAACACACGCAGGACATGTGTAGCAGCTGCTCTACGGAAAGTCCCTGCAGGATCAGGCCCTGAGCAGAACAAGGCTGCGGTCCAAGCAAGGTAAGGCAGGCGGAGAGGGAGAAGGAGACTCTTGAGCGCCCCCTTGTGACACGAGCGGGCAATTCACACCTGAAGCGACCAAGAAGCCTTTCAGCCAAAGCACAACCTCCGAGGAGGGAGGGGAGAGGACCATCTCGGCCGGCATCCTGTTCTCAAAGCCAGATGCCCTGAGTGAAATAGCCCCCTCCCTGCTACCAATCCCCAGCCACTGACATGCAGAAACAACACTGACTCCAACAGTGGAAGGGAACACTGACAATGCAGCCAGTAGCCATGGCTAGCTGAAGTTTACCCTGGAGCATCTCAACACACCTGCCCCTTCCCTGTAGAGGAAAAAATACTTCAGAAGCTGCAGTCTTGCCAGAAAGGAAAGGGTGGACACACACACACACACACACACACACACACACAATGGGTATAGCCAGAGGGCAGGTAGGGCAGCTGCTGCTCCCTAAATGAAGTAAATAAATAAAAACACTTAACTAAAAGTAGAAATTGTAGAAATATTTTGACAGCTTTTTCTGAGTACCTGTGGTCAAAATTAAGTATTTAAAACAACTGTTGAGACATTTCATTCTGAATCTGCCAGACAGAGGACAATGACAAGTGGGAGTCCCCCCAACCCCAACATAAATCCTGGCTACGCCCATGACATACACCCCACCACCTCAGTCCCATTGTCACAAAAATCCGTCTTCAGGTTTCTTTTATACGACCATTTTTAAGGTTAACCAACCGTTAACAGCATCTCAAAAGGGACAGACTGGCTCCCATTTTCAAGCAGACGAGCTAATGCGTTGCTCCTGCCTTGCTTATTCGCACAAAGAGCCAAGGAAGGGACAATGAGCAAGAACCCCCCCCCCCAAAAAAAAAAAGAAATAGAGAGAGAGAGGAGAGAGAAGGCGGGCGGGCGCCCAGGAGACAAGCCTGGCAGCCAGGCCCTCGGGGATTCAAAGAGACTCTTCCTCCTCACCGTTGCTAAATGAACACATTCCACGAACATTTTCCAATGGAAGTATAAAGCGCCAGAGAATCTCCCCGATCATGTTGCGCTTTAGAAAACTTTCTGCTGCGCATCCAGGCGCCGCTGCGCATCCAGCCACTACACCAACTGGGCTCCCCAGAAAAAGCTGTCTGGTCCTAAACCTGACCTCGGCGTCCTCTCGGGCAGCCCTGCTTTCCCGACGGCGAGGACCAGACAAGAGGCACCCCCACTTCCCCGCCCGGAGACGCCCGCGATTGAACTGGAGCCTCTGCATGCAAAACCGGGTCTCCACGCCCGTACAGCACAGCATTTCTCCCCCTCTCGGCATCAAAGCATCCAGGGCTCCCCCTGCTCCATGTACAAGTTCCCCCCTCGGAGTGCGCAGAAATGCGTTTGCAAAGGGCAAGAGCAAAACTGGAGACGGCAGTAGTAGACCGCTCTGCTTTCTTACCTGGGAGTAAACCCAGCCAGGAGAGCGGACTTAATTCCGAATCCCAAATAAGAAAAAACGCAAGATTCCCTAAAACTCCCCCCCCCCCCGCAACTCCAGCGAAATCTGCCCGGGAACGGGACGTTGGGAGCAGGACCGGCACCCGCTGGACACGACGAGCAGCGGTGGAACGTGGGGTGCCCTGGCCGGGCCAAAGAAAGGCAGCTTTGGGGGGGCGGGGGAGGGGCACCCAGGTGCCTTCCTCGAGGCTATGCCCGGGCTCAGCCCCAGCACCTACTGGCCAGAAAAGTCGCCTTTCCCACCCAGGCAGACCCCGGGTCCGTCCCCACAGACGGGCACTTCAGTTCAACCTTCCTTGAGGACTTCCGATGTCCAGAGCCGACCAGACGTCCCCAGACGGGCGAGTGCCGACCTGGGGGCGAGAGCCAGAAGCCAGCTGGGGGATCTGAAGTTGCGCGAGCCTCCGGAGCTGCTCAACGCTGCAAAGTTGCCATCCCACCCCACCGGACCCGCCGCCTGCGCCGCGCACACACGCACACCAGCTCCTCGCCAGCAGGAACTCACCTGCCCCGGGACTCTCGGGAAGCCACTTGGCGCCGGGCTGGAGCGCCTGGAAAGCGGCGCGGACGCGCTGGCAGGTGGGCTCCGCCCTGACGCTGAGCAGAGCGGCGGCTAGGATCGCGCAGAGGCGCAGTGGACAAGGAGGGGGCGCCGCGACTGGCGGAGCTGCCCCGCCGCCCTTCATCTTAGCCTCCGGGCGGCTGCCGCGCTCTACCGCTGCCCTCGGTCGTACATTCCAGGAGGAAGAGGAGGAAAGGAGACGACAGCCAGTCGGCCAGTCAGTCAGCGGGCGATCGAGCTAGAAGCGCCACAACGGCTCTCTGGACCGCAGCGCCAGGCAGACTGAAGCAGCCAAGCCGACCCCGACGCTCCAGCACGAGAAGCCGAGGTCCACGCTGATTGGTCCCAGCGGCACGCCGCCCCCTCCTCACTGGCTCCGCGCAAACTTTCCCCGTCTCTTATTGGTGCGCCCGGGAGTGGAGGGAGGGCGCGGAAAGGAGGGAGGAGGGACTAATACTTGGAACAGCTGGAGCTCTGATGGGCTGGAGCAGCCCCTCCCGCTGGGCTGGTACACTGCTTCTGACCAAGGAAGCTACACCTAGCCATCCTCAGTAACACCGGAATCTCCCAAGGCTATAGCGCGAAAGAAAATCCAGCGAGTTCAAGGGGACTCTACTTCCTATGCTCGAGAAACTAGCTTGGGGGAATTCCTGTATATCTCGTTGTCACTAGAGGTCCAAGTGTCCGTTGTGGCTAGGAGTGCCTGGCTCTTCAACTACAGTCATTCCTGGACAGGTCCATTCCTCATAAGGCTTTGCTTCCAAAACCTTGATCATGTTCCAGCCTGTCAGCCCCCTTCTTAAATTGCAGTGCCCAGAATTGGACACAGTAGTCTAGAACAAAGGGGACTACATTATTACAACAACAGGGGCGCCGA
This sequence comes from Podarcis muralis, assembly GCF_964188315.1. NCBI lineage: Eukaryota > Metazoa > Chordata > Lepidosauria > Squamata > Lacertidae > Podarcis > Podarcis muralis. The sequence continues at coordinate 49,450,123 of NC_135673.1, forward strand.
CTTATAAAAAATATTGGGGGGGCCCATACCGGGGTCCTGCAGCTGGTTCGCTCGGGTAGCCGGGAGAACGCAGTTCAAGGTGGTGGTGTTGGGGCGAGACCCTCGCTCAGGGCGCCACGAGACTTGGCGGCCGGCGGCCTATCTGGGGGGTTTTGGAGCATATTTCGGCGGAGCGATTGGGGAGGAGGGGGCTTGTTGCCGGATTCTTCAGCTGGGCCGGAGATCTGCTGCTGGGGGTCCCTGGGCCGAGTTGTGAGCACGGCCTGCTGAAGGGAGATCCAGCCGATTGCGCGACGGGGACGGCCGGGGCTCTCCGGCTAGGGAGCGCGGCTGGCTGGCTGGCGAGGGAGCAGGTGGGGAGGAGGCGGGGGTCCTCACTCTCTTAGGAAACGCACCCGTGCGCCCGATTGCCACGAAGTCCGAAGGGTGCGTGTGTGGAATTAAAAAGCAAAAACGAGATACGGGCAGGGCAGGCAAAGAGTTTTCCGCAAGAGGATGGAGGGCAGGTTGAAGAGAAAATCACTCAGGATGAGACAGTCAAATCAGCCATGATAAAATGGGCTCAGGATATTGGGTATAACATCATGTTTGAGGACTGGGAAAGGTTATGGACCACCGGAATGAAATTCACGGCATGTAATGCCTTGAAGGAAAATATTATGAAAATGATTTATAGGTGGTACATGACCCCAGTCAAGCTTGCAAAAATATATCACCTGTCTGATAATAAATGTTGGAAATGTAAGGAGGCTGAAGGGACATTCTTTCACCTCTGGTGGACTTGTCCAAAAGTGAAGGCCTTCTGGGAAATGATCTATAATGAGTTAAAAAGGGTATTTAAGTATACCTTTCCCAAGAAACCAGAGGCCTTCCTCTTGGGCATTGTTGGCCAGAAAGTGTTAAAGAAGGATAGAACTTTCTTTATGTATGCAACTACAGCAGCAAGAATACTTATCGCAAAATATTGGAAGACACAAGATTTGCCCACACTGGAAGAGTGGCAGACGCAATTGATGGACTACATGGAACTGGCTGAAATGACTGGCAGAATCCGAGATTTGGGAGAAGAAACAACGGAAGAGGACTGGAAAAAAATTAAGGACTATTTACAAAAACAATATAAGTTGTATGAATGTTAAAAATTTACACGATTCGGAAACTATAGCTTCAGCAATTAGATTTGGGAAACAGGAAATTATATTTTAAGTAAGAAAAGGTCAAAATCTAAGGTAATACTATGTTTAATTTAAGATATAAGTAACTGATGAAAAGTATGTTAAATTTAGAGGTATAGTATTTGAAAAGTACAAAATAAGGTACGAAACAAGGTAATAATTTGCTGATATCTTTATTATAAAGAATGCAGGGTAAGGGAGATGCGAGGAAGTCCAGTTAGTTATATAAAAAATGTGCTGAATGGTTGGTTTTCTTTTCTTCTTTTTCTTTTTTCCCCCTTGTTCTTTTACTTTTTTCTTCAGTGTATGTTTCTAACTTTGTATTTGAAAACTTAATAAAATATTTATATATAAAAAAGGGGAAATCCTTTCGCTTTTCTGGGGTGCAGGGAAGTCTCAGAGCCGGAGGTTGGGGAAGGGACCCCCTTTGCTCTGCCCTCTTCTCCCGTCTTAGATTCGCATGGGGGTCCCCGCCCGAGCTTACCGGGCCACACAAGGGCCGCGCTCTCCGCGGCGCACCTTGCTAGCCGCGCAGCTGTCCTCCGCGGCTGCGGAGCGGCCCTGCGCCGGTGCCCAGCCCCTCTGGGCGCCCGCTGCGCTGCCAATGACAAGCGGGCGACGTCGCGGGCAGGGAAGGCGTCGCTTTCTTTCCCGATCCTTCATCCTCCCAGTCTTCCAGCCCTTTTTTGGGTTGGAAGCTCGTCTCGTTCGCTCTTCTCCTTTCTTCACCCTGCGCGCAATTTTCCTCCCTCGTCTCCCTCCCCATTTCTCCTTCCTGACTGACTGACTGACTGACGGGCTCAGGCTCGGGCTTCGGCTCGGGCTCGGGCAGCCACAGCGTCGGCGGTGTTGGCGATCGGCGGCGCGGGGGGATGGCCCTCCCGGGGGAGCCGGCGCTGCTCAATGGGGTTGCCAAGGAGACAGGCCGGCCGCCCCCCTCCCCCGGCCCGGCGCCCCCCGCCGCGCCAGTGCCCGTTATCGAGCTGGTGCGCGCCGGGCGCCCTATAAAAGCCGCGGACGCGCCAAGCCGCGGCGGCGGCGCTCTGCTGGAGGGGCGCCGAGATTATTGGGGGGGGCTCCGCCCCCCCAAACGAATTTTTGAGGGGGCTCGGGCCCCCTCAGGCCCCATGGAGTCGGCGCCTATGTACAACAACTACTGTGAGTCTCCCTGCTGAGCACTGTGGGGAAACCCTTTGTCCATGTAGTTCTCTACATATTACAATCATTTGCTGACAGGGTCTACCCTGAGTCACAATGCAGCTTTAGAGCTCAAAGGTCAGGGGTGGAGGTGATTTTCTCACTGCACCAGCTGCATGAGAAATGGCAAGATCAGAGGAGCCCCTTGTACGTTGTCTTTATAGACCTGACATAGGCCTTTGACTTTGTTAGCAGAAAAGGACTCTTCACACTGCTCAACAAGATGAAATGCTCCACACTATGACTGTGTTCTTCCATAAGAACATATGTGGCACTGTTCAATATGGGGCTCATCCTCAGATGTCTTCCCTATAAAGAGTGGTGTGAAACAGGGTACTTACCCCAATTCTCTTTTGCATTTTCCTCCTCCTGTTACTCCCCTATGCCTTCAGCTCAACTCAAGATAATGTACCGTATATTCAAGGAGCAACGGGCATCTGTTCAATCTGGCATATCTCACACCGAGACAAAAGTGTGACGGGTCCTTATGCAAGATATGTTTTTGTGCAGATGACACAGCCTTGACAGCGCACTCAGAAACTCACCAGAAAGCTCATCAGCAGTTTTGTCCAAGCCTGCACTGAGTTTGGCCTTGCTATCAGCCTTATGAAGACCAAGATCCTGGGCCAGATCTTCGCCAGCACTCCATTGCATTGGTGACCACATGCTTGGTTTTTTCTGCATGGCTCCACCATAACAAGCAGTCCCTCCACAGATGCTGAGCTGGACAAACCTATTGGCAAGGCTGCTATAGAAATGGCTGACCTCTTCAAAAGGGTCTGGGGGAATGTGATGCTAACATCCAATAGCAAGACGAAGGCCTACAAGGCTTGTGGGTTGAGCACACTGCTTCATGGTGGTGAGTCGTGGGCAATTTACAACCATCAGGAGCGACACCTCAACACCTTCCACATGTACTGCATCAGGATAAATTTTGGGTATCATGTGGCAGGACAGAGTTTTAAACAAAGATGTGTTCTCCCAAGCCCACATTCCATTTTTTTAAAAAAGTTTTATTGACATTTTTCACATTACAAAAAAAGACAAACTAATAACACAAAAAAAGAATTTTAAAAAGAATGAAATAACAGATAAAAGATAGAAGAGATAGATAGATAACAGAATCAACATATCTTTACTTTTGTCCCGTACAGAAAAATGTATGTCCTCCCAGCTCACATCTAGGAGCATCCTTCTTTTCTCTCATCCTCTCACCCTGGGAGATTCCCCACCCCCACCCCGTCTCTCACACAGGGTCCTTCTGACTGTACATCACCTTCATTTGCATGCAGTTCAGACAGATAACATATTATGGACACAGTTGTCCATGGAGGTGCAGGTCAATTCTATGTCCAAGGCAACTGTCTACCAGCTCTATCTGGCACACAGGCTGAAGCCCTATCTGCCCGCAGACTGTCTTGCCAGAGTGGTGCATGCTCTGGTTATCTCCCATTTGGACTATTGCAATGCGCTCTACGTGGAGCTACCTTTGAAGGTGACCCAGAAACTACAACTAATCCAAAATGTGGCAGCTAGACTGGTGACTGGGAACAGCCGGAAAACCATATAACACCTGAAAGACCCACATTGGCTCCCAGTACGTTTCCAAGCACAATTCAAAGTGTTGGTGCTGACCCTGAAAGCCCTAAACGGCCTCAGCCCAGTATACCTGAAGGAGCGTCTCCACCCCCTTCATTCTGCCCGGACATTGAGGTCCAGCGCTGAGGGCCTTCAGGTGGTTCCCTCGCTCTGAGAAGCCAAGTTACAGGGAACCAGGCAGAGGGCCTTCTCGGTAGTGGCACCCGCCCTGTGGAACACCCTCCCACCAGAGGTCAAAGAGAAGAAATCTGAAGGCAGCCCTGTTTGGGGAAGTTTTTAATGTTTAATGCTGTATTGTGTTTTTAATATTTGATTGGGAGCCGCCCAGAGTGGCTGGGGAAACCCAGCCAGATGGGCGGGGTATAAATTAGTAGTAGTAGTAGTAGTAGTAGTAGTAGTGGTAGTACAATACTGAGAAAGGAGAAAATAAGAATGATAACAAAACAGAAAGAGAGAGGTAGAAATAAGGTAAAGAGTGACTTCCAACTATAATAATAATAACAACAACAACAACAACAATAATAATAATAATAATTTTTATTTATAGCCCGCCCTCCCCAGCCAAGACCGGGCTCAGGGTGGCTAACAAGCAATAATACAAACAAGTTCATAGAATCATCGAGTTGGAATAGACCACAAGGGCCATCGAGTCCAACCCCCTGCCAAGCAGGAAACACCATCAGAGCACTCCTGACATATGGTTGTCAAGCCTCTGCTTAAAGACCTCCAAAGAAGGAGACTCCACCACACTCCTTGGCAGCAAATTCCGCTGTCAAACAGCTCTTACTGTCAGGAAGTTCTTCCTAATGTTTAGGTGGAATCTTCTTTCTTGTAGTTTGGATCCATTGCTCCGTGTCCGCTTCTCTGGAGCAGCAGAAAACAACCTTTCTCCCTCCTCTATATGACATCCTTTTATATATTTGAACATGGCTATCATATCACCCCTTAACCTCCTCTTCTCCAGGCTAAACATGCCCAGCTCCCTTAGCCGTTCCTCATAAGGCATCGTTTCCAGGCCTTTGACCATTTTGGTTGCCCTCCTCTGGACACGTTCCAGTTTGTCAGTGTCCCTCTTGAACTGTGGTGCCCAGAACTGGACACAGCACTCCAGGTGAGGTCTGACCAGAGCAGAATACAGTGGCACTATTACTTCCCTTGATCAAGATGCTATACTCCTATTGATGCAGCCCAGAATTGCATTGGCTTTTTTAGCTGCCGCGTCACACTGTTGGCTCATGTCAAGTTTGTGGTCAACCAAGACTCCTAGATCCTTTTCACCTGTACTGCTCTCAAGCCAGGTGTCCCCCATCTTGTATTTGTGCCTCTCATTTTTTTTGCCCAAGTGCAATACTTTACATTTCTCCCTGTTAAAATTCATCTTGTTTGTTTTGGCCCAGTTCTCTAATCTGTCAAGGTCGTTTTGAAGTGTGATCCTGTCCTCTGGGGTGTTAGCCACCCCTCCCAGTTTGGTGTCATCTGCAAATTTGATCAGGATGCCCTTGAGTCCATCATCCAAGTCATTGATAAAGATGTTGAATAAGACCGGGCCCAAGACAGAACCCTGTGGCACCCCACTAGTCACTCTTCTCCAGAATGAAGAGGAACCATTGATGAGCACCCTTTGGGTTCGGTCAGTCAGCCAGTTACAAATCCACTGAGTGGTAGCATAGTCAAGACCGCATTTTACCAGCTTCTTTACAAGAATATCATGGGGCACCTTGTCGAATGCCTTGCTGAAATCAAGGTAGACTACATCCACTGCATTCCCTTCATCTACCAGGCTTGTAATTCTGTCAAAAAACGAGATCAGGTTAGTTGAATGATTACAATTTAAAAACAACATTAAAATATTAAAATGTAGCCTCATCGCAGAAGGAGAAAGGAAAAGAAAACAGAAAGGGAGGGAGGGAGGGAATCAAATTGGCTCCAAGTCAAAGGCCAGGTGGAACAACTCTGTCTTACAGGCCCTGCGGAAAGAAATCAGATCCTGCAGGGCCCTGGTCTCATGAGACAGAGCGTTCCACCAGGCTGGAGCCAGAGTTGAAAAGGCCCTGGCTCTGGTTGAAGCCAATCTAACTTCCTTAGGGCCCGGGACCACTAGGGTGTTGCTATTTATGGACCTTAAGGTCCTCTGTGGGGCATACCGGGAGAGGCGGTCCCGTAGGTACGAGGGTCCTAGGCCGTGAAGGGCATTAAAGGTCAAAAGCAGCACCTTAAATCTGACCCTGTACTCCACCGGGAGCCAGTGCAGCTGGTAAAGCACTGGGTGAATATGCTCCCATGGCAGAGACCCCGTGAGGAGCCTCGCTGCAGCATTCTGCACCCGCTGGAGTTTCTGAGACAGCTTCAAGGGCAGCCCCGCGTAGAGCGAATTACAGTAGTCAAGCCTGGAGATGACCATTGCATGGATCACTGTGGCCAGGTCGGGGCGGGAAAGGTAAGGGACCAACTGCTTGATGCGGTGAAGGTGGAAAAATGTCGCCTTGGCTGTTGCTGTAACCTGCGCCTCCATGGAAAGGGAGGCGTCAAGGATTACACCCAAACTCTTAACGGAAGGCAATGGCACTAATTGGGCCCCCGCAAGAGAAGGGAGTTGGTCCCTCATCCCCATGCCATCCCGACCCAGCCATAGGACCTCTGTCTTTGAAGGATTTAGTTTCAATTGGCTCCCACAAAACCATCCAGCCACAGCTTCCAAACATCTGGTCAGTGTGTCTGGGGCCGAGTTGGTGTGGCCATCCATCAGCAGATAGAGCTGAGTGTCATCAGCATATTGGTGACAGCCCAGCCCAAAGCTCCGGACAATCTGGGCAAGGGGGCGCATAAAGATGTTAAAAAGCATCGGGGAGAGAATTGCGCCCTGCGGCACTCCACACACCAAGGAGTGGCGCGACGACATTTCCCTCCCTAGTGCCACCCTCTGTCCCTGACCAGAGATAAAAGAGCACAGCCAGTTACGGGCTATGCCCTGTATCCCCACGTCTGCGAGGCGGTGGTCCAGAAGATCATGAACGACCATGTCAAAGGCTGCTGACAAATCTAAAAGGATCAGTAGTCCTGACCCGCCTCAATCCAGTTGTCTACGGAGATCATCTGTTAGGGCAACCAGAGCAGTCTCGGTCCCAAAACCAGGACGGAAACCGGACTGAAATGGATCTAAACTGTTTAAACTATCAATCCATCAGTTGTGCAGGCATGAAATCAAGTAAATAAATAAAAACTTATTTTTTTTTTTAAATTAAATTTTTATTAGAATTTTAACAAACATCATAACAAAAAAACAGAAAAAAGAAAAACAAAAACAAGAAAAAAGAACATAACATAGAAATACAAAAAATAAAACACATATAAGCTCAATTGTAACTTTCTTTAAGCTTACTTTCGCGACTTCCTCATACCTTCCCTTTCTGTATTCTAATTTCATACTCAATTTTCAGCAAATCTTTTCCCTATTCTTAAAGTAATTTCAATATCAGTTGTTTTCTTCTAATTATCCCTTGCTGCTTTTAACCCCTTATTATCCAATCCAACATTTTTCTAAACTTCAATTATCTTACAATATTTTTTAAGATACTCTTTAAACTTTTTCCAATCTTCCTGCGCCGTATCTTTTCCCTGGTCACGGATTCTGCTCGTCATTTCCGCCAGTCCCATATAATCAATCACCTTCAGTTGCCATTCTTCCACGGTGGGTAGTTCTTGCGTCTTCCAGTGCTTTGCGATGAGTATTCTTGCTGCTGTTGTAGCGTACATAAAAAATGTTCTATCTTTCTTTAACACCAATTGGCCGACAATGCCCAGGAGGAAGGCCTCTGGTTTCTTAGAGAAGGTGTACCTAAGTACTTTCTTCATTTCATTATAGATCATTTCCCAGAAGGCCTTGATCTTTGGGCACGTCCACCAAAGGTGAAAGAATGTTCCTTCAATTTCTTTACATTTCCAGCATTTGTTGTCGGGCAAATGGTAAATTTTTGCAAGCTTGACTGGGGTCATGTACCATCTATATATCATTTTCATAATATTCTCTCTTAAGGCATTACACGCCGTAAATTTCATACCTGTGGTCCACAACCTTTCCCAGTCAGCAAACAAAATATTATGACCAATGTCCTGTGCCCACTTAATCATTGCAGACTTAACCATTTCATCTTGTGTGTTCCATTCCAACAGCAAACTATACATTCTTGACAAATTCTTAGTACTGGGTTCTAACAATTCAGTTTCTAACTTTGATTTCCCCACCTGGAAGCCAATTTTTCTATCTGTTTTAAACACTTCCATTATTTGATGATAATGAAGCCAATCTCTCACTTTCCCTTCTAATTTTTCAAAACTTTGCAGTTTCCATCTGTCCCCTTCTTGTTCCAAAATTTCTCCATATCTTGGCCATTTAGCCTCCATATTAGATTTTTTGATGGCCTTGGCCTCCATTGGTGACAGCCACCTTGGAGTTTTACTTTCCAACAGATCTTTATATCTAATCCAGACATTATATAATGCTTTCCTAACAATATGGTTTTTGAACCCTTTATGCGCTTTAACCTTGTCGTACCAAAGATATGCATGCCACCCAAACATATTGTTATACCCTTCCAAATCCAAAATGTCAGTGTTCTCAAGAAGCAGCCATTCTTTCAACCAGCAGAAAGCTGCTGATTCATAGTAAAGTTTTAAATCCGGCAGGGCAAACCCCCCTCTATCTTTTGCATCAGTTAAAATCTTAAATTTTATTCTGGGCTTTTTGCCCTGCCAGATAAATTTAGATATGTCTTTCTGCCACTTCTTGAAACAGTCCATCTTGTCCAATTAAATAAATAAAAACTTAATTAAATTAACTGGCCAACTGTGTCGCAGATAACTCAGTTCAGCCCCCCCCCCCCAACATAAAGCCTCTCTCCCCAATAAATCCTGGTTATGCCCACATTCACACTCCTGTCTCAGCAACCTCTATGCTGGTTTGGTCATGTCCCCAGGATGGAAGATGGCAGGATCCCCAAGGACGTGATCTATGGGGAGCTGGCTTCAGGCACCAGGCCTGTTAACAGACCAACTCTATGTTGCAAAGATGTCTGCAAAGGTGACATGAAGACTGAAAAACACCAACTCTGCAGCGTGGGAATCCCAAACAGATGACTGTAGCGCCTGGAGACATGCAGTCAGGTCATGCATCCATAGGAGGCACCAGAGGGAACACTGAAACTCCCAGTGAGCCTGGATAGCTCAGTTGGTTAGAGTGTGGTTCTGATAATGCCAAGGTTGCAGGTTCAATCCCCATATGGGACGGCTGCATATTCCTTCATTGCAGGGGATTGGTTGGACTAGATGATCCTCAGGGACCCTTCCAACTCCATAGTTCTATGATTCATTCTCAAGAGAATGGTATGCAAGTTACATAGTGCGGAACTTTAATGTAAACACAACTGAAATCACTCAAAAGAAAGATAATGGAGAAATGCACAGAAAATAGTAGATCCAGCTGAAAGGCAACCCATGGAGATTTGTATCAATCATTCCAATGCATCCCTAATTATTATTATTATTATTGTTGTATTATTAAATATGATAATCTAATCATAGAAGAGGGTATGGCTGTGAGGAGGCTGCCTTGACTATCACAAAGAGACTCTGAGCTTCTGAATCTGCCACCATGCTTCTGAGTCCTGTTCAGTTTCTGTTTCTTCCCCACAAGAACCATTCATGCTGTCAGCTTGCCTGGCAAAATATCCACCAAGAACTTATTGGGTTGGTTAATATATGTAATAGTTCTAGGGGTTGCTCATGCGTAAGTTGCCGCCACTCCTGGCTAGGTTACCTGGTTGAACCCTTTCTGTCTGGACAGCCTCAAGTTTCGTGGCTGTCTCAGTCGCTGGCAGAATCCGTCAGTGGGCGTTTCTTGAACCTTTTCCAGCATAAAAGTTCTTTGATGCCAAGTCTCCTCCTACTCTCCCTGCGCAGAAGTCTTCTGCGCAGGGAGGGTGTGGGCAGCGGAGTAGGAGCCTCCTCTCCGATTCCCCCATCTGCCCCCCTTCTCCACTGGTGTTATGCTGATTTCCTTCCCCCGTAGGTGGGCTGCCTCTCTCCCTACTGGGACCCTCTCCGGCATCCCTCTGGAGCCTTCCCTCCGCCTCTAGCTCCGATGGCAGTTCCCTGACATCCACCTCCCCCCCCAGGACCCCCTCCACCCCCGGCCTGACCTTCTGATCCAACCTCGTCACTTTCCTCAGCCAACGATGCGGGGAATCCCCTGAAGGAGCTGTCGCCATCCTCTGAGGATTCAAAACCCGCTTCCCACCCGCTCCAATATCTTCCTGCGGGGTGGGCCTCCCAGTCTGATTCTTCTCTCTCTGACACTTCCCCTCCCTCCTCTTCGGAGTCAGGAAAACCCACAAAGTCCTCTTCGTCATCTGTGGTTCCAAATTCTTCCTCCCAGAATCTCTCTAGTGGTTTTGGTTTATCTGGGAACAGGCTGTGGAATTCTTCCACTAGATACTCGTCATTGATTGCCTCAGCGGGTACCCACGTGTTTTCTGACTCGGGTTCTCCTTCCCAAGCCACTAAGTACTCCACCTGGCACCCTCGCCACCTTGAATCGAGTATTTCCATGGCTTGTTTGTGGAGTTCCCTCTCCCCTACCCACGGGTGGGCGGTGACTCCTCCCTCCCGCCCCGGGAATTCCCGCCCCTCCCTGTACGGTGAGAGTAGGGACCTATGGAACACCGGATGTATCTTCATGCTGTCAGGCAACTTGAGCTTACATACATACATTTATTACGGCCATAGGCCCATACAGGTAAAAACAACACATAAATAACAGCTTGTGCACGTGGGGAAAAAACAGCCGCTAAAACACCACTATAACAATAAAATACTATAAGATGGAATGGCATACTACGCCTTAATTAGCTCGTAGTGCTCCTTGGCGTCGCTTTTGGGTAAGGACAGCGACCAGGAACCTAGCCACTTTCAGGGTCGTATGGGTATCCTCATCCTGCAAGATTTGGGCAAGGTGGAATTTTGGTGGGGTACCCTCTAGTTTCTGTATGATTGATCCCAACAAATTTGCCCGTGGCACATTGAACAGGGGGCAAGTGAACATAATGTGCTGGAGCGACTCCGGCGTCTCCTTATCACATTCGCACATGGCGGGGGCTTGGCCCTTTGAGAATCTATGTCTCAGGACATTGGAGGGAAAAACGTTAAACCTCGCTTTGGTGAAGGCCAGTCTATGGGCAACAGACGAAAGGGAGGAGAGGTATGATGGAACGCAGTAAGTTAAAGTGATACCAATGTTCTGGGGCGAACAAACACCTCCCCCCAGCGTATAATTTCGCTGTAAGTCGATGTCATCCAGTCTTTGGCGGATCAGTCTTTGAGCAGTGATTTGATCTAGTTTTAGGGAATCTGAGGGAGAGATTCCATAGCTCAGGAGTTTGGCATGAATTCTACTAGTCCAAAGGCTAGAGAATTCATCTCGCCATAAGCATTGGACAAGGTAATGGTCTGGTAATCTATGCCACAATGATAACCAATAATGGAAGACTTGCTTCCACAGGCAAGTTTCTAAGGATGTGATCTTCAATTCTAGTCGCATGGCTGCGTTGCTTACGCACAGGGGGAGCATTAGGAGCCGACGTAGGAATTGGTTTTGCAGAGTCTCAAGAGGAGCAAGATCTGTCATCACGGCCCAGAGCGGGGCAGCATAAGCAAGCACGGCAACCACTTTTGCCTTGAACACCTTTAGGGCCGAGGGAACATGCAAAGCTCCATCCGCAAAGAAAAATCGGAGGAGCGCATATGACAGAGTTTTGGCCTTGTTAAGTAGGTGTTGAATTTGAGCTTTCCACCCCAAATTGTATTGAAAAATAACTCCTAGGTATTGAAATTTTAGGACTTGCTCTATTTTTGCAACTTGAGCTTGAATGCCACAGGGTTCACCTGCTGTGTTACCTCGAAAGGTCCCAGCCGCCTTGGCTGCAACTTCTTGCACCCTCCCTTTAGGGGCAACCCTTGGGTTGACAACCACACTCGGTCTCCCACCCGTATGGCCTCCCCCTCCCGACGGTGCTTGTCTGCCTGCCTCTTGTAAACTTCCTTGGCCCGCTCCAAGTTCATCTTGAGTTGCTGGTGCAAGGTCTCCATTTCTTCCACAAACTGCTCTGCCGCAGGTACACTCCATCCTTCCTCCCCCCCTCCCCGGGAAGGACCTGGGGTGACACCCATAATTGGCCCTGAACGGGCTCATTCCCATGGATACATGTTCAGTGTTATTGTACGCAAATTCCGCCAGCGCTAGTTTCTCTACCCAATCGTTCTGTCTCTCGCTGACGTAGCAGCGTAGGTATTGCTGGAGTATACTATTCGCTCTTTCTGCTTGCCCGTTGGTCTCCGGGTGTCGCGCCGTCGAGAAGCCCACCTTGACCTGCAGCAAGCTCATGAGCTTCCTCCAGAACCGGGAAGTAAATTGTTTCCCGCGATCTGAGATGACTCTCGAGGGAATCCCATGCAGCCTGAAGATGTGCTCCACAAACAACCTGGCTGTCTTCTCTGCCGTCACTGCATGTGAGCAAGCTATGAAATGGCACATCTTCGTTAGTAGATCGACTACTAACATGACTGCTGTCTTCCCCCTTGACTTGGGCAAATCTGTCATAAAATCAATGGACACCACCTCCCAGGGTCTTCCCGGCATGGGTAAGGGTTCCAGTAACCCTGAGGGGGCAGCCCTCTCCCCCTTTGCCCTTTGGCAGCGGTCACACCCCCATACGTATTCCCGTACATCTTCCCTCACCCTTGGCCACCAGAACTGCCTGGTGATGAGCAGCATGGTTTTGTGCTGTCCAAAGTGCCCCGCTGTTGGGTTGTCGTGGAGTTGTTTGAGTACCTTCCCCCTCAAGGTCTCCCCCGGTACATACAGCGCCCCCTTATAGTATAGCACCCCTTCCTTTTCCTCAAACCCTCCATGGTTTTCCCTTCCGTCTCGGAGTTCCCTGATTTTAGTTTGGGCGAACACGTCATTTCTAGTGAGCCCGCCCAGCTCTCATTTCCCAACCAACGCTCCCCCACACACCCATCGGTCCTCGGGGATCACGTGTCGTATCTCCGGTGGTCCCTCTCCTTCCATGTACTCTGGCTTCTGGGAGAGCGCATCTGCTCTTACGTTTTCCTCTCCCGGCACGTATCGGATCTCGGAGGAAAACTTGGAGAATTCCTGTGCCCATCGAATCTGTCTCTGGTTGAGTACTCGCGCGGTCCTCCAGTATTCCAAGTTCTTGTGATCAGTACAAACCTGGATCTTGTGCTGCGCCCCTATTAACAGATGTCTCCATTGGCGAAATGCCACATAGATCGCAAGCAGTTCGCAGTCATACACCATATAGTTTTGCTCCGACTTGCTCAGCTTCCTCGAGAAAAAGGCACACGGCCTCCAGCCCTGCTTGGCCCCTGGCTGCAAAAGTACCACCCCAATGGCTCGGTCGGACGCGTCGGTCTCCAGCCTCATGGGCTTCTCCAGATCAACGTGCAGGAGCTGCTCTTCCGAAGCGAACGCCTCCTTCAGTCTTTCAAAGGATTGCTGGGCACTTTCTGTCCAGGCGAACTTCTTCTTGCTACTGAGACAATCTGTGATGGGCGCTGTCAAGTGGGCGAAGTTCTTGATGAACTTCCTGTAGAAGTTGCTGAACCCTAGGAACCTCTGCACGTCCTTCCGGGTCTTGGGGGCCTTCCATTCCAACACTGTCTGCACCTTGCTTGGGTTCATAGCTAGGCCCTTGTCTGACAACTTGTACCCCAGAAACTCGACCTCTCTGGCATGAAATTGGCATTTTTCCAGCTTGACCCACAACTGGTGCTTCTGCAGTCTCTTTAGCACTTCCCTGACGTCTCTGACATGTTGCTTCTCATTGTCCGAATAGATTAAGACGTCGTCCAAAAAGGATACGCAGTTCTTGTACAGCAGGGGCCCCAACACATGGTGCATGAATGCTTGAAAGCAGGCGGAGCCTGATTGTAATCCAAATGGCATGACTAAGTACTCAAACGCCCCCAGGGGGGTGAACATGGTGGTTTTCCATTCGTCCCCCTCCCTTATCCTAATCAAATTGTACGCTCCCCTGAGGTCCAGCTTGGTAAAAAAAGTTCCCTGCCTCACCTGTGTTAAAATGTCGTCAATCCTGGGCATTGGGAAGGTCACAGGTTCTGATACCAAATTTAACGCCCAGTAATCTATGACTAATCTAGGCTGATTAGTCTCCTTTTTGTCCACAAAGAACACCGGACTGCCCCCCACCGCCTTTGATTCCCTTATGAAACCCCTCTTCAGGTTCTTGCCAATAAACTGCCACAACTCCTGCATCTCCCGGTCATACATGGCATACAGCTTACCCACCGGTAGCTGAGCCCCTGGGAGTAGGTTGATTTGGCAGTCAAAGGGCCTATGGGGGGGTAGTCTATCCGCCTCCTTCTCGCTGAAGACTTCCTCCAGGTCAGCATATTGTGGTGGCACCCCCCCTTTTGTTTCCACCGCCAGCCCAGCCACCCTGGCCACTGTCATTCTTGGGGTTCCCCCCCCCCAGACAGTGTTCCAAGCAGTAAGCTGACCCAAAGGTGACTGACCGCTGATGCCATGACACTACTGGATCATGCAGTGCCAGCCAGCTCATTCCCAGTATTATTGGGGGTCCTGCCAGTGTGGCCACGTGAAAGGCAATGGTCTCCGTGTGCCTGAAAACCCTCATTCGCATTGGCGGGGTCAGGTGTGTCACTTCCCCTCCCAGAAGTTCCCTGCCATTGATGGTGGTCACTTGCGGTGGAAAATCCAGGGGCAGCAGGTGGAGTTGGTGCTCCAGAGCGAAGTCCCTGCTGAAGAAATTGCAGGAGCTGCCCAAATCCAGCAGCCCCTCAACTTTGACTGGGTGCCCATTCGGGAGTTCTAGCACCACTTCTATGGATACAGCTGCCCTGGGGGGGGTCAGGCTGGGGCACTTCTATTGGTTGCTGGCCTGGCTGCTGGCCCCGCTGGTTGGCAGCCAGGCGTTGTCGTTTCCCTGCGCCTGCCCTTCTTCCCCCTTCTCCTCACAGCCAGCAGCCCCCACCATCCCTTGCCAGGCCTTTCTTTGAGGGCAGACCCTTGCAAAATGTCCTGGCCGTTGGCAGAAGAAACACTTCTTGGTGGTTTTCCAATCCTTCCCCTCCCTCTTGCGACCTTCACTGGAGTTTGAAACCTCGTGCGCGCCATCTATTTCCATTGGCTCAGCCGCCTGGGAAAGCTGTCTCGGTATTTCAGGAATGCGGTAGTCAAGGCAACGTTCCCCTCTCCCCTCGCATTTCTCCTGAGCCCGCACTTCCTGCCTCACTCCAATCACAAGCACAGCCTTGGTCAGCTGATCCATCGACTGTGGGCGGGGCACGCGGGACAGCTCGTCCTTCACAGTTGGGGACAACCCCTCTTCAAACAACATTTGAATCGGTTCAGAGTCCAGATCCCACCCGAGCCGGTGGACCAACATTGCAAAGCGCGACCAGTAGTCTCTAACTGACTGGCTCCCCTGCTTGCTCCCCATCAGTTGTCGCCGAGTCACACTTTGCTCCTCTTCACTCGAATACATCGCATTCATTGCCTGGAAGAATTTCTTAAGGTCCTTCAAGGCATCATTCTGCGTTGCCATTAGGGGCCTGATCCATTCCCGTGCCCCCCCCTCCAGATGCCCCACAACGTAGGCCACCCTCTCCCCATCATTTGCAAAGTTATTATGCTGCAGTTCCAAAGCGTACTCTATTTCTGTTCGGAACGCATTGTAGTCCTGGGGTTTCCCCCCAAACTTGTGTACCAGCCCCGGTACATTCCTTGCGATGGGGGTGGGTCTGACCTGTGCATCCTGAGTCCGTCTTTCCTCCAGCCGCGCCGTCAGGAGAGCTACATGCTGTTCCAAGTCTCGGTTTCTCTCTACCAGACCTTGCACTCCAGCCGCCTGCTCCTCCTCTCCGGTTCTCCTGGTTTGGCTCATCGTGCTGCCTCTCTGGAGCTACGCACAAGCAACGTCGGTGACTGATGGATTGCTGTAATGGTTCTAGGGGTTGCTTGTGCGTAAGTTGCCGCCACTCCTGGCTAGGTTACCTGGTTGAACCCTTTCTGTCTGGACAGCCTCAAGTTTCGTGGCTGTCTCAGTCGCTGGCAGAATCCGTCAGTGGGCGTTTCTTGAACCTTTTCCAGCATAAAAGTTCTTTGACGCCAAGTCTCCTCCTACTCTCCCTGCGCAGAAGTCTTCTGCGCAGGGAGGGTGTGGGCAGCGGAGTACCCGTACTCTCTCCGCTGGTCTCCGGTGAGGAGTCCTGGAGCCTCCTCTCCGATTCCCCCATCTGCCCCCCTTCTCCACTGGTGTTATGCTGATTTCCTTCCCCCGTAGATGGGCTGCCTCTCTCCCTACTGGGACCCTCTCCGGCATCCCTCTGGAGCCTTCCCTCCGCCTCTAGCTCCGATGGCAGTTCCCTGACAATATATTTTCTTTTTTAAGGTGCAATGACAGTCATGCTTCCATAATCCCTTCCTTGTTATTTCAGAGTCTACATTTCCCAGCAAGGCACCTGTAATTGCCTTTCAGTGTGTTGCAAAAGAAATCATTCCAGTCCAAAGGGTGGAGCAGCATCTTTGTTGATAGAGGTGGCTTTTCCCACAGATTCATGGGTAATCCTGCTTGGTGTTAAAAAGCCTGCTATATTGTCAGAACTGCCCTGGTGCTCCAAGGACTTCAGAGTGCACAGCAATAGCAGGGAGGGAGCCAGCTTTGCCCATTGACATCTTTCTGACTGCTGCCAGCAGCTTCCCGAATATCAGTGGGAGGGTCAAACCACACATTAAGTGCAGCAAGCAGCATGCCGAAGGCACAACAGTTCCTTTCTTCTAAGGGGAATTTGTGGGAGGAGCTGATTCTGAAAGGAGAAGTGGTGGGTGGAGAGAGGGTTAAGCCCTGCCCCCATGCTCCTTTTCTCCACCGCAAATCACTGTGGTTCTCCAGGTTTTCAGATGGGGATGGTACAACTGTGACATGCAACAGCATTGCCATGTGGAGTGTTTCAGTTTAGGCCAGCCTAGAATACCATTCCCACTCCTTTCTATCCACACCTCCAACAGTCAGTTAGTATTCCATGGTCACAGCTGTTTTTGTTGTCTCCCACACTCCCATACCTGCCCCCGAGTAAGGAAATTTATTTGTTTGGCCAAACTTGGACTTCCTCCAATTCCCACTTTGTGTACAAATTGTGCCATTTTGGCTGTCTAAGTGTTGGTTTCATGTAATGAAATAGGATGCTAAGATCCTGGTTTCGGGGAAGTACCTTTCAGTGAGAGAATTCTAGCAAAGATTTAAAATCACAGGATGTGCAGCAAGGTAAAGCATGGAATTATAGGCTGTTAGACCTTTACAGTATGCCTTACAATGTACCTTTCCTTCCAAAGTTTCCCTCTTCCCCAAGCATAGAAAAAGACCACACATTAGGTAGGTTAAAAATGGTTTACTTACCAACTCTCCAAAGGTCAGGTTCATTTGCTTTATCCATACAGCATTCAGAAAAAGTTGCAAGGAAAAGTAAAATTTGGCTTAGTCACAGTGGTGAAATTTCCTAAATCATTTATAAGAAGTACAAGACAGAAGTACTGTTTTGGGGGGACAGGGGGCGGGCTGGTATGGAGGACTCCCTGGTCCTGAATGGGGTAACTGTGCCCCTGAAGGACCAGGTGCGTAGCCTGGGAGTCATTTTGGACTCACAGCTGTCCATGGAGGCGCAGGTCAATTCTGTGTCCAGAGCAGCTGTTTATCAGCTCCACCTGGTACGCAGGCTGAGACTCTACCTGCCTGCAGACTGTCTTGCCAGAGTTGTGCATGCTCTGGTTATCTCTCGCTTGGACTACTGCAATGCGCTCTATGTGGGACTACCTTTGAAGGTGACCCGGAAACTACAACTAATCCAGATTGTGGCAGCTAGACTGGTGACTGGGAGTGGCTGCTGAGACCACATAACACCGGTCTTGAAAGACCTACATTGGCTCCCAGTACGTTTCCGAGCACAATTCAAAGTGTTGGTGCTGACCTTTAAAGCCCTAAACAGTATAACTGAAGGTGCCGAGGGCCTTTTGGCGGTTCCCTCACCGTGAGAAGCCAAGTTACAGGGAACCAGGCAGAGGGCCTTCTCGGTAGTGGCACCCTCCCTGTGGAACGCCCTCCCACCAGATGTCAAAGAGAAAAACAACTACCAGACTTTAGAAGACATCTGAAGGCAGCCCTGTTTAGGGAAGCTTTTAATGTTTAACAGACTACTGTATTTTAATATTTTGTTGGAAGCCGCCCAGAGTGGTTGGGAAAACCCAACCAGATGGGTAGAGTATAAATAAATTATTATTATTATTATTATTATTATTATTATTATTATTATTATTAAACTCAAAAGTGGCTTGTGAGAGCCTGTGGTCTGAACTTGGAGCAACCAGCTCAGACATTCTCATACATTGAGTTTCTCAGGTAGACTGGGGAAACAAAGGCTTCATAACTTAGTCCCTCCCAAAGTGAGCTAAGCCTGGCAGGACAACTTACTCTATGTTTATAACCCCTTCCAGCATTAATTCGACCAGTGGTTCTCAAAGGGTGTGAAGCACCACACTGGTGTGGCCGGAGAGGAAGGCAAGTGTGGCAGGAAGATTCTAGGACAATCAAAGAAACATTTCATCAAAATATTTTTTTATTATTTGCAGAATATGGTTAGATATCTTTTCAAAAGCAAGTACTGCTAGGAGTTGTTTCTTTTTGTTTCCCAATGTATTATTTGCCAGTAAAAAAATTAGTGTGGTGTGAGCAAATTTTTATTCTGAAAGTTCGGCCCAGTGAAAAAAGTTTGAGAAGCATTGATCTAGGTTACAAAGCTATTGTCTTTCATCACACGTTTTGCATGGAGACTTCCTTTCAAACAAGAGCCTGGAATTTTAGCGTGTGCCATATTAGCCTAATATCAGTCTTTGTATTTACTGTCTGCATGTGCAGTGTTTGCTGTTAGCATTCTGGTGGGGAAAGCAGTGGGGAGCATGAGGTGACAAGTGCCTTCTTGTTAGCATTTCAGAACATGCAGGCAAGTATCCATCTTCCTATTAACAGAGGGTGTTTAAATGAAAGTTGACATGAATGCAAACCTGAAACATTTCTTGTACACAGAGCAGAAACTGCAGCATTCCCTCACAAGGCAGATCTACTTACTTTACAATTTCCAAACCAAAACAGTCACTCTTTGAAATCTCCACTTTCCTGAATTTTGTGATGCATTTCTCCAAGCCGAAAACAGATATAAAATGGGGTGTGTTTTATGATACAACATACAAAAATGCTTTTGTGTTCATGAACTTATTTGCAATAATGTGTGCATTGGCAAAATGACACGTCCAGTGTTACTCCAATAGCTACCTAGTTCAATGCGCAGTGACTCACACTGAGTTCTGCGGATGATGGGCAGTATACAAATTTAATAAATAAATTACTTACTTACTTACTTAACGGCCCACTGAAATTAATGGACATGACTAATGTAGGTCTATTAATGCCAATGGGTCTACAAGAAGCAGAATTTTATTCAATGCATCCCATAGTGTCATGGTGTGTTTTGCCTATACACCACCTTCCAATTCCTACATATCTATGTTATTTAATACATGGTGGCAGAGGCTGGGTTTGTCTGAAGCAAAGCAAGGAAAGGTTTCTGCATCCCACCTCAATATTAAGCCAAAGGCGCACCTCAAATTTATGGGCTGATTCACAGCCGTGGATAAACAAGGCCCGTTCTGGGTTGTGTTTATTTCCATGCCTGTGTGCATTTCACTTATCCTTAAATGTTACACAGATATTGTAAAGCCTATTCCAATGGGAAGGGATTCACCATAAAGGAGACCCAGCATAGAGCACAATTGCAGTCAATTCACCTCAGATGTTCCACGTGAACTTGGGGCATAGAACAACTGCCCTTTCGAGAGCTGTAACTGAGAGACCCTCTTAAAGGCTCCAGTGTGGAAACGGCTAGCTATTTTTAAAAAGTTGGTTTTCTCACACCTCAAAAAGCAAATGTGCAGAAAAGGACTGTTAAAATTGCCAAAGGGTTGGAAGTTCCTGTGAAGTGTGTGGCTGCACTGCGCACGTGGCACTTTTCGATTGACAGCAACCGCAGGAAAACAAGGCTGGAGAAGACTAGTCAGGGGTCACGGAAGCAGCCTGTGAAGGGTTTGCTTGCAGGATGAGCAGATCAGGGATGAGAAGGCGCTTGCCCTTCAGGCTCTGCGGGGCTTCTCCTGCTACCAACTGGCCACTGGGTAATGCTGATTGTGGGCGATAGGAACTGGAGTCCAAGAGCTCAGCCATCTAGGTTGCTGCCTTCTGCTGAGTCAGGCCGGGGCTCTATTCAGCTCCACAATGCCCACACTGACTGACAGTGGATCTCCAGGAGCTCAGACTGGATTCACTCCCAGCCCTAACTGGAGATACTGGAGGTGGAATGTGCAGGTAAAGAAAATGCTCTGCCACTGAGCAAGGCCTCTTCCACCAGAGCTTGCTGGATCAGTCCCAAGGGAGCTCATCTTGTCCAGGATCCTCTTCACACAGGTGCCAACCAGATGCCAATGGGAAGCCCACAAGCAGCACCAGAGCACAAGAGCAACTCTCCTCTCCTGTGGCTTCCAGAGACTGCCATTCAGAAGCAGTGTTGCCTCCAGCTGTGGAGGCAGAGCAGAGCCATCATGGTTTGTAGACACTGATGGCCTTATTCTCCCTGAATTGGTTTACTCTTTTAAAGTCACCTAGGCTTGTAGCCATCACTGCCTCCTGTGAGAGGGAGTTCCATAGTTTAACCATGTGCTGAGTGAAGAAGTCCTTTTATTTATTTTTATACTTCCTCTTTCTTTTATGTGTCCTAAATTTTCCAACGTTCAGCTTCCTGGGATGTCCACACGTTCTGGCATTAGGAGTTGGGTGGGGATAACATTTCTTACTCCATTTTCTCCACTGCATGCAAACTTTTGTAAACTTCTATCATTTCATCTCTTTCAAAACTTTTCTCTAGATGCCTCACTGCCTCATCAGTATTTTTAAATGCAGAACGATTTATAAATTCTAAAGTAAATAAATAAGATACTAGTCTAGTGGGGCAAAGTCTTCCTGTGCTATTAGTTAACTAAATTACTTCTACATAAATGTCTCAAGGTGATATAATAAAAACAGCGCAGAAAATGACAACCAATAAATGCACACCCAAGACGCATCCATGCAGCGTGGAAAGCTCACTGGAACAAAAATGTCTGCAACAGCTTCTGGAAATCGCAGGTAGTGGGTGCCTGTTGTATCTCAGCAGGGATGCTGTTCCACAGGACAGGAGCAGCCACAATATAAGCCCTGCTCCTCCACACATCAGCTGGCCTGGCTCCTCTGAAAAGTCTGCCTCTCCATCTCCGGGCCACAACTACCCTCACCCTCCCTGAGCAGCCAGGCATGTAAAAATACGGCTGCAATGATGTATTTGAGGGGGGGAAATGTAAATGTTACATTCTGAACAGGAATAACTTGACATTTAATTCTGGAACATCAGAGTGAAATGTCAACATCTTCTATTACTGCCAGAAGTAATAACCCAGCAGCATCCCAGCAGCCGGCTGGCAGGAGGGTTCTAGTTTCTGAGTATGAGGAGGCAGAGTTTGGCCCCCTGAAATGCAGAGACTGTGTTTGATGCTGGAAGCTGGTTCTTGTGAGCGTATTAGAGCAGGGCACCAGGCATAAATACAGGTCCTTGTTTGTGTAGGGGGATCTGCAGCGAAATCACAAATGCATGATTGCTAAATAGTCACAAACAGGGGGCCCTATCATGACATATCTGCTAAACCTGTGTGGCAGGAAGGGGACAAAATGAAGCTTAACCGTCAGGGCATGTGCCCCAGCTCTCGGGCTCCTTTTTTCTCTCTGTCTTAGTGCCCAGTGTGGCAGAACTGGTTGCACTGCCCTCAATCCGCCTCTGGGGTTGCCCTCCCTCTGAAGGAGAATACCACATTGGCACTAGGCGTCCCCTGTGGCTAGGAATGTCTGGCTCACCAAGCAGCAGCATAGTGTTGTTTGTGGGTGCCAGCAGGGTGTGCCTGGCACGGGTGGGGAGCGGAGGGTCACAGAGGCTGCCACTCCACACCAGCCCTTGCCACCCAGCTTCGGAGCGGGCAACTGCAAGGGGCCAGAAGCCAGCTTCACCTGCTGAACAGCAGCCTGAATGGGGAGAAGGTGGCGAAATTCCCTCCACCGGCAGCTGATCCCCGTTCAGGGACACCGAGGCTGAAGGGAAGCAGCTGAAGAGACTTCTCAGCAGCCGCCGCAGCCAGGGGCCCTATATTGCTCCTGCCTGCTCTCCCACTGGATCCCCTGACCTCTAGATTGCGATCCTCCTTTTCAGCTACAGGTAAAGTATGTTCAGCGCAGCAGAAGAGGAGGCAGCTCGGCCTCAGAGCAAACCCGCCAGCCCGTCGCGCCGCTGGTGCCTTTAAGGGACGTCGGAGCTGCAGAAATCGCCACAGGAGGTTTGCAGGTGTTGTAAGGGGAAAGCGGGGAGGGGGAGCTGCCCTTAAAAACCACTCCGGACGAGGTCGGCACTCGCCCGTGCTGCGCTCTTCTGGACGCCCACGGCGACGCAGGTCGTAGCCGGAGCCTCTCATCTTTGCGGCGGGCTCGCACCGCGCCTTCTCGGGCTGCGCTCCTTCCTCTGCCGCGCTGCTTCTTTTCCTCCTCCCGGGAGTCCGGGGCAGGTGAGTGTCGGGGCGGGGGACGGTGGGGCGGGGGACCTGCTTTGGAGTTCGGAGCCCCTCTTACCCACCCCCCAACTCGCCTCTGGCTCTCCGGCCCAACTTGGACGTCGCGGGTCCTCAAAGTGGGAAACCGCCGTGGATTCCCGAGGAGGGCGGGGTGTTTCGCGGGGTGGAGCAGCTGCTGGCCAGCCTTGAAGTCCCGCTGTTTCCAGGCGGGGCGGGACGAAGGGAATCCCATATGTGGGGAGGAGGCCGCCGAGCTCGACGGACCCGGGGTCTGCCTTGGGCGAAAGGGCGACTTTGTGTGGCCAGTACGTGCTGGGGCTGAGCCCGGGCGACGAAGGCACCTGGGTGTCCCTCCCCCGGCCCCCCCAAAGTGCCTTTCCTGGGGCAGGGCATCCACTTTGCAACTCCCCTTCGGCGCCCATCTTGCGCTTTCCATTTATTTCTTTTTATTTGGGATTCGGAAGGAAGCCCGCTCTCCTGGCCGCGTTTATCCCGGGTAAGAACGCGCTGCAGTCTACTGCGGTTGTCTGCAACTTTCTCTTTTCCTTTCCAGGCGCTCCAGCCCGGCGCCAAGTGGCTTCCCGAGAGTCCCGGGGCAGGTGAGTTCCTGCTGGCGAGGAGCTGGTGTGCGTGTGTGCGCGGCGCAGGCGGCGGGTCCGGTGGGGTGGGATGGCAACTTTGCAGCGTTGAGCAGCTCCGGAGGCTTGCGCAACTTCAGATCCCCCAGCTGGCTTCTGGCTCTCGCCCCCAGGTCGGCACTCGCCCGTCTGGGGACGTCTGGTCGGCTCTGGACATCGGAAGTCCTCAAGGAAGGTTGAACTGAAGTGCCCGTCTGTGGGGACGGACCCGGGGTCTGCCTGGGTGGGAAAGGCGACTTTTCTGGCCAGTAGGTGCTGGGGCTGAGCCCGGGCATAGCCTCGAGGAAGGCACAGGAAGAACAGGATGCCGGCCGAGATGGTCCTCTCCCCTCCCTCCTCGGAGGCTGTGCTTTGGCTGAAAGGCTTCTTGGTCGCTTCAGGTATGAACTGCCCGCTCGTGTCACAAGGGGGCGCTCAAGAGTCTCCTTCTCCCTCTCCGCCTGCCTTACCTTGCTTGGACCGCAGCCTCGTTCTGCTCAGGGCCTGATCCTGCAGGGACTTTATGTAGAGCCAGTGCCGAATTTACGTATAAACTAAACAAGCTATAGCTTAGGGCCCCACTCTCTTGCCCCCCCCCCCAAAAAAAAACTAAAGAAAAAAATGGATGTAAATTTCCAAAATATAAGATAAAAAAAAACCCCTACATACAGCAACAGTGTTTTGTGTTGTGTAGGCTCCTATTTATGTGCAAATGGCTTTAGATACCTATTTGGTCCATAAATTACCATAGAGCAGGGTCGGCAACCTAAGGCCCATGGGCCACAAGCGGCCCACGGGGGTCGTTTAACCGGCCCACAAGCCGCCCCCGAATCGAGCCGCCCGCTTGGTGAGTCCCTGTGCACTGCACTAAACCGGCGCAGCACGGCCCAGGGACTCACTTCTGCGGTGCCGGAAATTGCATCTACGCATGCTCAGATGCTGAAAATCATGTCTGCGCACATGCAGACACCAGAAATCATGTCCGCGCAGGTCATGGGGCTCTTTATATGTCCAGCTGTCCTTTGTCAACAACAAATTGTGGCTGCTTTTTGTGCTGAATAGGTGCTATATAGTAACTTATGGACTTAATAGGTATCTAAAGCCATTTACACATAACAAAATGTTTTTTATCAAAGTAAGTGAACTTATCTTATATTTTGGAAATGTACATCCAGTTGTTTTTTTCCTTTAATTTTTTTTTGGGGGGGGGCCAAGAGAGTGGGGGCCCTATACTATAGTTTGTTTAGCTTATACATAAATCCGGCACTGGGAGAGAGTGCCACAGTTGAATTATGAGCTGGTGTATTCTTAAGATTGGATACTCAAAGTCCGTTGTGCACCAGTCATAATCCTGGCAACACTCCTGTAAGGTAGGCCGACACTGGTGTGGATTGCTCAGAGTGGTGGCTTCTGAATTATGGGTTCAGTTGTATCTCTGAATCTGTGGAACTCTCTGCTGCAAGATGGTGGTGCTGGCCACCAACCTAGATGGCTTTAAAAGGAGAACAAAGCATGTTAATGCAGGGCAGATCTAGTGAAGGCTGCTGGCAGTCAGGGCTGAATAAAAACCCCATGTTCAGAGGCTTGCTGCTGGGGAGGAGAGAGCTGTTGTTTACATGCCATGTTTGTGGGCTTCTGGAAGGGATCCAGTGGGCCAGCTGTGGGACTCGAATCCTGGACTAGATGGGCCTCTGCATGTGTAACGGAGGGGAAACTTGAACGGAGAGCTTCCTGGCTCTCGGCTGTCTCTGAGAAAGTGCAGTGAGTGGCCATCTTTCTAGGCCTGGTCACGGGACGTGGTGCTTGCCCACATTTCCACAGCGTCTGGAGTCCCCATCCTTGCCTTGCAGCAGAGCAGCCACAAGTCCCCTCTTCAAGGTGTGGAGAAGCAAGGCAGTGTGATGTAGTGGTTAGGCTGTTGGGCCTGGGAGACCTACCTCACAGGGTGATTGTGTGGTTAGGAATGTTAGAGGAGCTGGCCACATCCACCTGCTTGTTCTCCCTTGGAAGACGGAGGGAATATTCAGGCGTTAATGAATGTTCTGGCTGCAGCTTCTCTTGAGGCATTTATTTGCAAGCTCCAAGAACATCCCTGAGCAACTGGAAGTCCTGGCGCTTCCTAGAAAATGCTCTTCCTTTTCTGTGTGTGAAATCCACGAAGGTGTCCTTTGTAGTCATAGGGACGCCCAACAGAGTTTTACTGCAGTCCAGACAAACCAATCTATTGTAAAAAGGTTGCACACACCGCCAGGCCTCTAGATCCGCAGCCACAAAATGTCTCCTTTAATGCTGACGTGACCTTTATGCCTGACCCAGCTTGTTGCACACATCTATGAAATGCTGCATGTGATGCACACCTGGTGCGCTGTCAGGGATGCCTGGGTGCGAAGGGTCCCTTCCTGGCTTTGCACCTGGGAAAACCAAGTTCAGAGGGCAGCTTCACCACAGAAGCTTTATTTATGGTTTATTAGTTGCACCTATATTCTCAACGGAGCTCTGGATAGCATACATGTTTTTCCCTCCTCCCTTAATGGTCACCACAGCCCTGTGAGGTAGACTAGTCTCGGCGAGTGGCCCAGGTGCAGAGCAACGACAAAAAGATTGTTTTGGGGGAGGGTGCGCACAGATATCGCATACATGTCTCTAAGTTTTGCAATTGCTAAGTGGATTCACAAGGCCAAGTGGAAGCCTCACGTGGATGTCCTGTCTCCCATTCTCCCTAAACTGTCCTCCTTTCCTTCCCTCTCCAGGATCCTCTGTGTGATGCTCCTGCCTTCCCTACATTGCCACATACTGGAAATGCCAGATTTTGCTCCAGAGAGAACCTTTGCCTCATGTTGGAGAAGCTGCTTCTTCTTCTTATAGAATCATAGAATCATAGAGTTGGAATAGACCCCAAGGGCCATCGAGTCCAACCCCCTGCCAAGCAGGAAACACCATCAGAGCACTCCTGACATATGGTTGTCAAGCCTCTGCTTAAAGACCTCCAAAGAAGGAGACTCCACTACACTCCTTGGCAGCAAATTCCACTGTCAAACAGCTCTTACTGTCAGGAAGTTCTTCCTAATGTTTAGGTGGAATCTTCTTTCTTGTAGTTTGGATCCATTGCTCCGTGTCCGCTTCTCTGGAGCAGCAGAAAACAACCTTTCTCCCTCTTCTTCTTCTTCTTCTTCTTCTTCTTCTTCTTCTTCTTCTTCTTCTTCTTCTTCTTCTTCTTCAGTGATCCCTTGTAGCCAAGTAAGATTCTCTTCCTTAAACACATTTTGACAGTGGAGGCCAATTCTGGATCCACACACATCCTTCCACGGGGGGGGGGGGGGGGGGGACAGAAGCATCATCGCTTCCATGGAGCCACAACTGGAGGCTGCAACCAGTTTTCTGGACTTCATGAACCATTTGCGAAGAAGGCCGTGTGATGCATCTTCATCCCTTCCTGAAGCAAATCATGTTGCCGATTGGGTGCATATTCTGGGCTGGAAAGCCTCCTCAGCACCAAAAGCAAGAGGAGACAAGTGGCTGCACAAAGTGTGTTCAGCAGGGAAGGGGCTCCCTGCAGTCAAGGTGTATTCTGCCTCTCATTTCAGCGCCTCTACATCACCCAGAAAGTCTTTGGTCATTTTCAAGACCATACACTTTTACAGTCAGTCAAAACATCTGCTATGGCGATGGTAGCTTTGTTTTGTTGTTTTTAGAGAAAATTTGTAGGTTTTTTCACAGGATTCCTCAAAGTCCCCCCCCCCCCGAACAAGCCCCAACTTCTTCAGCTATTTGTACTTTTCACTTCTTTTCTGCACCACGATTGAACTCCCTTGCTTAGACCCCACCCCACCCCAAAAGCAGGAGAACTTCTGGGAGGGGGGGCGTGGTGCTTTTAATTCATGGGGAGGGGCTTTTAGAAACCCCCCCTCCCCAGTGGCTGTGTACTTTTCACTTCTTTTCTGCACCACGATTGAACTCCCTTGCTTAGACCCCCCCCACCCCAAAAGCAGGAGAACTTCTGGGGGGGTGCTTTTAATTCATGGGGAGGGGCTTGTAGAAATCCCCCTCCCCAGTGGCTGTGTACTTTTCACTTCTTTTCTGCACCACGATTGAACTCCCTTGCTTAGACCCCCCCACCCCAAAAGCAGGAGAACTTCTGGGGGGGGTGCTTTTAATTCATGGGGAGGGGCTTGTAGAAATCCCCCTCCCCAGTGGCTGTGTACTTTTCACTTCTTTTCTGCACCACGATTGAACTCCCTTGCTTAGACACTGCTGTCGGGTGGGGAGAATTTGGCCACTAGCAGGAGATCTTCTTAAAAATCCTTTTTTCAGTTGTGTATATTTGTTTCTCGATTTAATCCTTTTACATGGTTTTGTATGTTTTGTGGTATTTTATGCATTGTGATTTGCTGTTATTTTTATTGATTGTAATTCTTTATTGTGGTTGATAAGTGTGAACTGTTAAATTTTTGCTAATGTTTTAACTTTACTGTTTGCTACTAGATTCAGAACCATTGTTGAATTTTGCTTTGTTTGATATAAATTGTTTATTTTAAAGTTTTTATGACTTTTATTTTATCATATTATTACTGTTATTAATAGGAACAATTAATAGTGTTTGACATTTTATTATGTTATGTTTTGGAACCTGCCCAGATTGGCTGGGTAACCCTGCCAGGTGGGTGGAATATAAAACGTAATGATAATTATTACCACTGCTACCACTATTATTATTTCTGGGCTGCAGAACCTCTTCAGCACCAAAAGGTGGAGGGAGATGGGTTGCTGCCCAAATTGTGTATAGCGAGCATGTGTGTGTGTGTGATGATTTTATTTCACAGGGAATGGCTTTTAGCACCCCCACCTAAGTGGCTATGAAGGTGCTCCTGGCTGGAACATCATCAACTCAGTGTGATCCGTTAGCAGTTGCTGTCAAGCCATGCGCTGCCTCCCCATCCCCTTGGAAGCCTCTCAAGACACAGCTGCCTGTGGGGGTCAGGGAAGGGGTATTTTAAAGAAGGCTTTGAGGGGGTTTGTTTATCTGGAATGGTGTAGACATACATACCTTTTTACCTTTTTATACATAAATAAATATATTTGATTGAAACAAAATCTCTGGCCACCAGAGCCTTTTCTTCCCAGTGGTCCTGGTCAGGACATTTCTTAGCAGAATCGCATACTTCTTCCATTTAAAAGTAAAACATGGCATGGATTGTCTTCCTCCTTATTGTCTTACTGCCAGCAGGTGGAGACTGTTTTTTTAAAACAGCATGCTTTATGGAACTGGCTGTTTCTAAAGGAAATGATTTTCATAGTGGTTTGCTCTTTCTTACTAGAGTTGTCCTCATATCATTTTAATTATATTCTAAAACTCCCATAGGGATGGACTGCATGTGCTTTCAGAGTTCCCAACTCTTCCCTTCTTCTCCAGAGTGACCCTAGGAGCCCATCCTCAGTGGCTGACTCACCTGCTTTCACTCTGAACCAGCACAAAAGGTGATAAGGCTTCTTAAAGTGGGCTTAAAGCTCGCTTTCCGTGCTGACTGAGTGGCTCTAGGATGCTGGAGACATGGGCCCTGCTGGGGTCCACCCTGGAATTGTGGGAGAGGCGGCACTCTTACCACACTCTCATCCCCATGCAATTGGGAAAGGAGATTTCAGAGCTTCTGTTCAGTTCTAGTGGAGCCCATGTTTAGTATTTATGGGGCGGGGAGAGTAGAGATGTCCTGCTCTAATGGGGACTACTGCCCCAGTTCACTAGGCAAGCTCTATAGGCATAGCTTATTGCATTGATCCTTGATGCTTTTGTAGTCCTAGGCTGGTAGCCCAAATAGGACCTGGTGGACCTGCAAAGAAAACTTGGAAACTAATTCATCTCCAGGAGCAAAGCAGAAGGAGTTTAGGGAAGTGGTTGAAGTCTTTCAAGTGACGAGGGAATAACCTGAGGAAAGGTGAAGTTTAAGATGAATTATGTTTGTGCAGGACCCATTTCTCTTCTTTACTGTTTGGTAACAGCAGCATATTCTCACAATGTGCTTGGAGAAAAACGTCGTTTTGAAAAGGGAACTGTGTCTGTCATCTTATTCAGGAGAGAATTACAAGAATAAACCACCACTAAGAAGCTTATGAAATTCGGTGAATCTGAACACATATTAGGATTTGAGATTTAAGAACTGGGGAAATCCTGGCACTGTGTAAAGAACTCTTCAAACAGCAAAGAATTTCCCAAGATTAATAGCTTTTGTATGTGCAGTTCCCACTTTCCAAACACAATGCAGTCTTGGGAAATGGTTCGTTAAGCAAGTGGTCGCATAACGAGTTGACAATTTTCATTATTTCCTATGGGAACATTTCTAACCATCTCCTTCATGGTTTCTTCCTCAAATAGCTGCATCCAACCAGCAAAAGGAAGACAAAGCAAAAACTGAATTTGTGCAGTCTTTCTTCACTATTCCTCTGCCCATGATTCTGACTAAACACCAGGAAGAACTTTTTGAGGGAAAGTCTAGAGTCCAGATCAAGGGAAGGGGTAGTCCCGCTCTCTTCTGCCTGGTCAGACCCCACCTGGAGTCCTGTGTCCAGTTCTGGGTGCCACAATTTAAGAAGGATGTTGACAAGCTGGAAAGTGTGCAGAGGAAGGCAACCAGGATGATTAAGGTTCTGGAAACTAAGAAGAATGATTGAGTGAGTGAGCTAGTTGTGTTTAGCCTGGAAAAGAGACTGCAAGAACTCAAACCAATGGCTTCAAGTTACAAGAATGGAGAATTCAACGGAACCTCAGAAATAATTTTCTGAGTGTTAAGAGCTGTTTGACAGTGGAATGACTCCTTCAGGAGGTTGTGGACTCTCCTTCCTTGGAAGTTTTTGAAGCATAGTTTGGATGGCTGAAGGGCAAGCGCCTTCTCATCCCTGATCTGCTCATCCTGCAAGCAAACCCTTCACAGGCTGCTTCCGTGACCCCTGACTAGTCTTCTCCAGCCTTGTTTTCCTGCGGTTGCTGTCAATCGAAAAGTGCCACGTGCGCAGTGCAGCCACACACTTCACAGGAACTTCCAACCCTTTGGCAATTTTAACAGTCCTTTTCTGCACATTTGCTTTTTGAGGTGTGAGAAAACCAACTTTTTAAAAATAGCTAGCCGTTTCCACACTGGAGCCTTTAAGAGGGTCTCTCAGTTACAGCTCTCGAAAGGGCAGTTGTTCTATGCCCCAAGTTCACGTGGAACATCTGAGGTGAATTGACTGCAATTGTGCTCTATGCTGGGTCTCCTTTATGGTGAATCCCTTCCCATTGGAATAGGCTTTACAATATCTGTGTAACATTTAAGGATAAGTGAAATGCACACAGGCATGGAAATAAACACAACCCAGAACGGGCCTTGTTTATCCACGGCTGTGAATCAGCCCATAAATTTGAGGTGCGCCTTTGGCTTAATATTGAGGTGGGATGCAGAAACCTTTCCTTGCTTTGCTTCAGACAAACCCAGCCTCTGCCACCATGTATTAAATAACATAGATATGTAGGAATTGGAAGGTGGTGTATAGGCAAAACACACCATGACACTATGGGATGCATTGAATAAAATTCTGCTTCTTGTAGACCCATTGGCATTAATAGACCTACATTAGTCATGTCCATTAATTTCAGTGGGCCGTTAAGTAAGTAAGTAAGTAATTTATTTATTAAATTTGTATACTGCCCATCATCCGCAGAACTCAGTGTGAGTCACTGCGCATTGAACTAGGTAGCTATTGGAGTAACACTGGACGTGTCATTTTGCCAATGCACACATTATTGCAAATAAGTTCATGAACACAAAAGCATTTTTGTATGTTGTATCATAAAACACACCCCATTTTATATCTGTTTTCGGCTTGGAGAAATGCATCACAAAATTCAGGAAAGTGGAGATTTCAAAGAGTGACTGTTTTGGTTTGGGAAGTTTATCTCGTCAATGCAGACTCCCGTGTCCCAGGCCAGTGGCAATGAAGCCTCCAGTTAAGTACCTCTGGTGATGGAGAGGCCAGCACTTCCAGAGGCAGCCTCTGTTCCACTGCTGAGCAGCTCTTTCCCTTGGGAAGGGTCTTCTGATAGTTACCGTATTTTTCGCTCCCGATCATAAGACGCACCTTGTTTTAGAGGAGGAGAACAAGAAAAAAAATGTTCTCTCCCTCTCTGCGCAGCGCCCCTTCAGCGAAGCAGCAGAAGTGGAGCCCCTTCCATTTCTCCTCCCGTGTCACTGAAGGGGCAGTGCGCAGAGGGAAAGCTGTGCAGCGCCTCTCCAGCGAAGCGAAGCCAGGAGAGCAAGAGGGATTGATCCCCCTTGCTCTCCTGGCTTCAGCGAAAGTAACGCGAAGCGTCCTGAGCACAGTGGGAGTGCTCCCGCTCAGGAGGCTTTGGGCGGCTATCCCTGAAGCTAGGAGAGCAAGAGGGATTGGTGCGCACTGATCCCTCTTGTTCTCCTGGCTTCAGCAAAAGCTGTGCAGCCTGCATTCGCTCCATAAGACGCACACACATTTCCCTTTACTTTTTAGGAGGGGAAAAGTGTGTCTTATGGAGTGAAAAATACGGTGACTGCAATCTGACTCCTTTCCATTTTCACCCATCACTTTCTAGTCCTGCCTCCAGAGCAACAGAGAACAAGTCGGTGCCTTCTTCAGCATGACACCCCTTAAGAACATAAACGTAAGATTGCAAGAAAATCCTGGTGGATCAGGCCAGTGGGCACTTAGTCTATCATCCTGTTCTCACAGTGACCAGCCAAAAGGGGTTCCCAAAAGCCGGACCTGAACACAAGAACACTTTCCCCCCTCCTACGGTTTCCAGCAACCGGCATTCAGAAGCGCTGCTGCCTCCAATGGTGGAAGCAAAGCCCGGACCAGCCCAAGACATTTTGGCACCTGAGGCAGATCCCAAAATGGCATCCCTCTCCCTGCCAAGGAAGAAGGGGTGGGGGAAGATCTATACTTGGGTACAAAGGGAAATCTGCTGCCCCTGTGGATCCTGTTACCCGAGGTGGCTGCCTCACCTTGTCCCATGGATGGGCTGGCCCTAGCAAAGACCCTCATCTCCTTGGCAGGTTAAGTGTAGAGATGGTGTAAAGCAGAGGTTAAAAAAATCCCCCACAGCCGCTGCATTACATCATGTACCCTCAGCCTCGCTGGCTGGAGAGATGCTCTCTGGTTTAAAAGGGGAGGATTTCATGGACTGCTGGATGGAAGCCTGGGCTGTCTGTCGCACAGATCAACAGCAGAGGAGCAGCTCTTTGCCACTGTGACTTGCTATTGCTTCCCACAGTGCTGCCCAAAAATGGCCAGGCTAAGAGTGCAGCCCCAAAGCAAAGGGGTGGGAGGATGGAGGAGGTCTCACTAGGATGTGTCTGTCTGGGAGCAGAGAGGAGCTTCTTCCCCATCTGGGATCAGCAAATCCAGACCTCTTACAGCAGCCATGGCAAGAAGTAACCAGTGGTGCCAGCTGAAATTCACCCACCTATTGCCCCTTGCCCCAGTTCCCATTCCTTCCCCAGGAAAGATGCTCTTGTGCTCATGTTCTGCTCCCTGGTTTCCCACAAGCACCTGGTTGGCCACTGTGAGAACAGGAGGCTGGACTCAATGGGCTGCTGGCTCCACTTTGGTTTTCAAGTTCTTAACGAGTGGCTCAAGGCACTGAAGAGGTTAAACTGTGAAGCTCAGACATCCCAACATTGTTCCAGACACAATGGAGAGGAAGAGGATGTCGTCAGGGGCAGGAATATCTGTGGCAGGAGCCCAGCACATTCCTCTGGTAAATATGTCTTTTGGGTTGAGTGGGTGGGAGGAGAAAGATGCTGTAACACTCTCCTCCAGCTCCAGGCAGTAGTGCCCATAGGAGTCCTCACCCAAAAAGGAGTTTCCTTGCTGGGAAACAAGGTATTTTGGCACCTGAGGTGGACCCCAAGATGGCACATGCAAACCCAGGCAGGGAAGAAAGGATGAGGGAAGATCAGGAACAATGAGAGATTGACATTGGGAACTGCTGCCTCTGTGGACCCTGCTGCCTGAGGCAGTGGCTTCACTTTGCCTCATGGGTGGGTCGATCCTCTCTGGGAAATGCCAGCTCCAGTCTACAAGATGTCTGAGGGGCATGAAGATGGAGAATTCAGGGGGCAGGCACCTCACAAAGGCCTGATTTGCAAGCAGAAGGCATGGATGTGGCAGCAGAGGAGGCAGGAAGAGACTGGCAAATGGGATACGAGCCCAATAGAACATGGGTGGCCCCTCGCTTTGTGAAGGCACTTTGCCCAAGAGTACGGAGATCAGGCCCGCTTGGCTGGCAGCTGCATTAGGATTCCCCAACCCAGATGGCTTGACTGTCTTCCCGACGAGGGTCTCTGAAGAAAGGAGCCACAGCAGCCACCACCCCCTCCAGCAAGGACTTGTGCAAATAAAGGCTGCACCTTCTCAGGACACATGTCTTGCTGCTGGCGCTGAGCCCAAGACATTTTGGCACCTGAGGCCGACCCCCAAATGGCGTCCTCCCTCCCCACCAGGGCAGAGGAGGTGAGAGAAGATCTACATCAGGAACAACAACAACAACAATGCGTTCATATCTTTATATATATATTGGGGGGGGGGGACTCAAAGCAGTTTACAACCTAAATTAAAACATCAAATAAAACATTACAGAAGAAAGTCAAATATAAAGTATACATTTAAAGCAACATACAACTATCAGGAAGCTAAGATATCTACATTAGGAACAAGGGGGGAGGAAGATCAACATTGGGATCTTCTGCTCCTGTGGATCCTGCTGCCTGAGGTGGTCACCTCACCTTGCCTCATGGGTGAGCCAGCTCTGCCTTTTACACAGGCAGGGAGCAGGGGGGCCCATCAGCACATGGTGGTGGGGGGGCAGAGGCTGGCTGTATTGGGGGAAGCCCTTTTCAATAATAATGCAATAATTTCATTATTTATAAGCCACTCACCTGACTGGGTTGCCCCAGCCACTCTGGGCAGCTCCCAACAAAATATTTAAAAGACAGTAAAATATCAAACATCAAAAACTTCCCAATACAGGGCTGCCTTCAGATGTTTTCTAAAAGTTTTGTAGTTCTTTATCTCCTTGACATCTGATGGGAAGGTGTTCCACAGGGAGGGTGCTACTACCAAGAAGGCCCTCTGCCTGGTTCCCTGTAACTTCGCTTCTCGCAGTGATGGAAGCACCAGAAGGCCCTCGGGAGAGGGACCCCGGTGTCCGGGGTGGAGACGCTCCTTCAGGTAAACATGGCTGAGGCTGTTTAGGGCTTTAAAGGTTCCCTCACTGTGGAACCAACACTTTGAATTGTGCTTGGAAACACACTGGGAGCCAGTGAAGATCCCATAGGACCGGTGTTATATGGCTCCAGCAGCTGCTCCCAGTCACCAGTCTGGCTGCCGCATTCTGGATTAGTTGTAGTTTCCAAGTCACCTTCAAAGGTAGCCCCACGCAGAGCGCATTGCAGTAGTCCAAGCAGGAGATAACCAGAGCATGCACCACTCTGGTGAAACAGTCTGCGGGCAGGAAGGGTCTCAGCCTGCGTACCAGATGGTGCTGGTAAACAGCTGCTTTGACACAGAATTGACCTGCACCTCCATGGACAGCTGTGAGTCCAAAATGACTCCTGGGCTGCGCACCTGGTCATTTGGGGGCACAGTTACCCTGTACAGGAACAAGGAGTCCCCCACATGTCCCCCCATCCTCCCAAAACAGTACTTCTGTCTTGTCAGGATTCAACCTCAATTTGTTAGCCGCCATCCATCCTCCAACTGCCTCCAGACACTCACACAGGACCCTCACTACCCTCACTGGTTCCTCCGATTGCCTCTGGGTAGAGCTGGGAGGGTTCGGTGCCAGATCAAGGAAGCAGCAGCCAATCTGCAATGTGCAAGGGGCTTGCTGCAGCTCCCCAGGCCATGAGGGACCCAGAGAGAGGGAGGAGGAGGAGGAGGATCTGCAAACAGGTCCTCAGCTCACCCCCCCCCCCCCCACGATTGTGCAGGAAATGAGCAGAGCTCAAAACAACTTGAAACCGCAACTCCCCAGCAAGAGATCTTGATATGGGGAAAGATGAGGAATTTTTTCCTGCCCTTAAACTTGGCAAGAGAAACTTTAGATTGAGGTGCTGGGAGGGGAAGGAGAGGAAGGAGGCAACTGGAACAAAAGGAACTGGAAAGCATGTCGGGGTGCTGTTTCTGTGCTTGAAGCCTCCCTCCCACAAAAAACCCCACCCTTGCAGAGAAGCCACTTCCAGAGGGCAGGGGAAGGGGCACAGACTCCTCTGAAGCCACCACAACACATCCTAAGCTTAACATACCAATGAGAGCTGCAGGACATGTCGCCCTCAAGGGATGTGGCTGAGATTTGTGTTGGCCCATCCCAGTCACCCCACCCCCACCCCTCACAATTATCTCGGTGAAGGAAAGCTAAGATAGGAATAAATTAATTAATTGTGCAGCAGGAGGCAGGAAAGGCAAGCCAGGCCTTGGAATAAGCGGTGGGCGCCAGAGGATTATGCTGCTGTTTAGGGGAGCTTCCTTGGCTGGGGGGTTGGTGGCTCCAGAGGGGAGAAGATGGAAAGTTATCCAAGGCACTCAGGCTGCCTCCCTGGGAGTCCTCATCCCAGTGGAGCTCCAGGAATCCCTCCCTCACCTTCCTGAGCAGCTGGTGTCATTGTCTTCCCAGCAAAGCACACTTTGGTTGAGCCTCCAACCCCAGCCATGGAAGAGGAGGGGTGAGGATGCAGTGATCTGGCATAGCAATCTTTGGCAATGATTATAATTTTCCTGAGAGCAAGAAGGCACTGTGAGCACAAAGCTAGCCTGCAGTCCCCTAAGGGAGGCACCAGCTGAATATGAATTGGTACGGTTGGAGAGGACCCTGAGGGTCATGTAGCCCAGCCCCTGCGATGCAGGAAAGCCCAGCTGGCTTTGGTTAGTACTCCCTGGGCCCCCTGCGCAGGCTCTCCCGCAGGCAGCGCAGCTGCTCCTCACCCAGTTTGATCTTGTCCTCCAGCTGCCGCTGCTGAATGATGAGTGCTGACTTCATGCGCACAAAGTGCTGGTAGTCCTGCAGCTGCTCAGCAGGCAGGCAGCGTGAGACGCTGGTGAAGACCAAGCGCTCCCGACGGGAGACATGGTCCTGCAGCTCCTTGGCATCCTCCAGCTGCGCCATCAGCTGCCGCTTCTTCTCCAGGAGGGCCAGCTTGATTTGGGGAAGGGAGAAGAGAGGGAGCTGTCAAAACCCAGAGCAGGAAGACCAGGAAGCAGGCACAGGACACCCAGGCACACATGCCCACCCTCAACAGTGTAGTGCAGCAGCAAAAACAGCTAACGCTCTTCTAGGCTGCCTCAACAGAAGTCTTGTGTCCAGATCAAAGGAAGTCATGGTCCCACTCTATCCTGCCTTGGCCAGACCACACCTGGAATCCTGTGTCTAATTCTGGGTGCCACAATTTAAGAAGGATGTTGACAAGCCGGACCGGGTGCTGAGGAAGGCGACCAAGATGATACAGGGTCTGGAAACTGAGCCTTATAAGGAGCAGCTGAGGGAGTTCGGTATGTTTAGCCTGGAAAACTGAGAGGAGATATGATAGCACTTTTCATATATCTAAAGGGCTGTCACGTGGAGGGTGGAGTGAGGTTGCTTCCTCCTGCTCTAGAGGGGAGGACCCAAAACACTGGCTTCAAGAAGTTACAAGAAAGGAGATTCTGACTAAACATCTGGAAGAACTTTCTGACAGTAAGAGCTGTTCAACAGTGGAACAGACTCCCTCAGGAAGTGGTAAACTTTCCATCCTTGGAGGTTTTTAACATCTCATACTATCAGAAAGGTCTTCCTGGTGTTTAGTCAGAATCTACTTTCCTACAACGGGATCGGGTCCTGCCCTCCAGGGACAGGATATCTCCATCTTCCATGGGACAGGATATCTCCTCTCAACTCTCTCACTCTCATTTTATCCATGCTCAACTTCCTCTGTTGTTCCCCATCAGGCTTGGTTTCCAGACCCTTGATCACCTTGGTTGCCACCCTCTGCACATGTTCCAGCATGTCAATATCCTTCTTAAACTGTGGTGCCCAGAATTGGACTCCAGATGTGGTCTAAGGCAAAACAGAGGTGGGGATGAAGAGGAGGGGACAAGGAGCTCCCAAACAGGAGAGAGGGGCCTTTCAGAGCTGCATTTCCAGAGGTCGCCCACCCCACCTGCCCTGTACCTTCTCCTCTTCCGTAGTGGCATCCAAGTCCAGGCTGCTGAGGGCATTCTCCACCCTTGCCAGCCGCCCTGAGAGGGACAACAGGAGGTTGACCACCTTCTCCAGGTCTCCGATGAAGAGGCGGAACTTCTCGTATTCATGGGGCTTGCAGACCCCCTTGACATGGTTCTCCACCTCTCTGCCCAGCACCATGTTGGCATTCATGTCATCATGCAAGCCCCGCTGAGCCTCCTGCAACACCCCCAGCTTCCGACTGATGCTCTCAATCAGCTGCACCTGGAGGCAGGAGAGATTGCAGTTGGGGTGAGGGGTTAGTTAGGGGGGACAAGTGCCAAGGGAAGAGACTGGCTGCAGCAGAATCAGGCCAAAGTGGACCCATGTAGCCCAGCATCCTGGCCAACCAGTACCCAATGAATGGGGGAAGCCCAAAAGAAGATCACCAGCCTAGCAGTAGCACTCTCCCCATCTGTGATTCCCAGCAACTGGGGGTTCCCTCAGAGGCACACTGCTCGGGGACGTGGAGGTGCCAGAGAGCCATCATGACCGGTAGCAACTGCTACAAGCAGATTATACCAGTGAATTCTATCCATTTGCAGGGTTCAGCTTTGGACAGCACAGGGCTTGGGCTCTGTTTGTGCAGAACTGCAATTGTTTCGCAGCAAGCACACACTGTCCTAATGATGAACAGTGATGGTCCAAGTTCCCAACTCGACTTTTCCAGCCCCCACCCCACCCCCCAAAATACAGGAGCCACTCACTGGGGCTAAGTTTGACTCAAAGAGCTGGACAAGTCTGCCCACTAATCCCCAAGCAGCTGTGCAGGGCCTGGAAACTGAAGTGGAAAAGCCCACCTCCCACCTGCTCACCTTCTTCCTGGCCAAGTCATGGTCCACCTCTTCCTCCTCCGAACTGGCTCCAGCCCCCTCAGGCAACTCCTTCATCTTGTTCAGTAGCTCAGCCTTGCCGGCTGACAGGTTATAGTAGGCAGAGCAGGAGGAGGTGGGGCTGGCAGCTCCTCCACAGGTTGGGGAGACAGGTTGGCTGGGTTGCCTATACCAACAAAGAGCATTGTGGGAGGGATGGCTCCAAAATGGAGAGGAGGCCAAGTCAACACTGTCTGCCTTCACGTGACCATCTTGGCTGTGAGTCTTGGAAAACCTGCTCCTGCCTTGCAGGTCTTTCCCACCTGGCCTGGAAAGGTGGTGTCTAGACTGACTCCAGCTACAAAAGCTGAGGCTGCCGAAAAGACTCCTGGGCTGAGGTAATGTTTGGGAGTTTTGTTGGGGTGTGTTGTTGCTGTGGTTGATACTAATTTCCTGTGTTTTTATTTTAGAGCTTGTTCTGATATATGTGGATGGTGTTCAATCATTACACAATACACAACCATTTTTTGGTGTTTCATTTATTGCAGAGGTCGGCAACCTTATCGAAGGATGGGCAGGTCGATGCTCCATCCATCGGAGGATGGACCAGAATGTGTGCGCATGCTTGCTCTTCCAGGTCAGAGGAGCACCCGTGCACGTGTGCACATGCTATTTCCGGCGCTCTTCTGACCCAGAAGTGCACCGGAAATAGCATGTGTGCATGCACATGGGCACTTCTCCGTCCCACCCACGGGCACACACACTATTTCCGGCACACATTCAGGTCGGAGGAGCACCCGTGTGCCTGCACACAGGCACCATCAACCCGGAAGGCAATCCCTGTGCCACGCTGCGCCGCACCAGTAATAGCAGGCAGCAAGGGGGGGTGGCGGCAGGGGTCGCCATGGGCTGGTTAGACAAGCCTCGTGGGCCGCTACCGGCCCATGGGCCTTAGGTTGCCGACCCCTGATTTATTGCTTATGTCATGTTGTAGTTATGTGTTTTTTAATGTGAGCTGCCTTGAGCGTGGTTTGGACTATGGAGAGGTGGCATACAAATAAGATTTTGCATCAATGTATACAGAAAACTGATGGCAAGACACTACACATGAAAAATACTGGAAGGGCAGGATATGCCACGTTGAAGTGGGGAGCATGAAAACCTGCAAAAGTTAACATCTTTCAGGGGAAGAAGACAGAAGAGGGAGGTCAGCAGAATGCTTTTGGAGCCCTTTGGGGTTCTAAACAGGGGACTGCAATGGTAGCCCTTTGTCCAATGCATAATTTCCAGCTTTGGAAGACGTTATGAGGCCTTAGGGC
Source organism: Podarcis muralis (assembly GCF_964188315.1). Classification (NCBI taxonomy): domain Eukaryota; kingdom Metazoa; phylum Chordata; class Lepidosauria; order Squamata; family Lacertidae; genus Podarcis; species Podarcis muralis. The sequence continues at coordinate 49,489,904 of NC_135673.1, forward strand.
TCATCCACACTTACCTTTTGCCCGGCACTTTCCATGAGAAAGTGCTGGGCAACTTTGGCTCTATAATGCCAAATCAGAACAAACAGCCATTTGGGGTTTCTGTGAATTGCCATTTGCTTCAATTCAGCGGGAAAGAGGGGGCTTTTGTGGGAAAGGCCCGGGGCAGAAAGGCTCAGACATGGTGCTTTAGCGTGCAAACTTGTACTTAGAAACACGGCACAAAAGGAAGTCTGGATGGTACTGGCAGTACTGCTCATCTCCATGCATGCATGTGTGTAAGAGAGAGAGTTTGGTCTCTTTAACTATTTTGTAACTTAAATAAATGCTTATAATGGGTAGGCTAAAGATTTTCAGGTAGTCAACAGGTGTACTTTTCGTTTCCACTTCTGAACTACTGCTGAATTGCTGTTCCCTTCTTGTTAAATCACTTTGAGCATTGTGTGTGAATGGCATACAAGCAAAGTCATGGTGACGAATTAGAACCATCTTATAAGTAATGCAGCTATTGGCTGACAGCAGTATAAAAAATAAGCTGCCCTTAAGCCCTTGTTCTATCATGCATTGATATCATTGTAAATGATACATATGCAATGTATCATTGTAAGCCCCTTCAAACTCTACAAATCCTACTATATGAATTCTCAATATATTTACAATAAAACAGCAACTGTGGTGGGGGTGGGGGATAAGTGGGAGTCACAGGCAGCAATGAGGTGTCCCAAGAGGGGCATCAGCAGGAGGGGCACCTCCAGGGAGACCCCAGGCTCACACCCACCCAGAGGCTGAGGCTCTTCCTATACATTAGTATCCTACCCTTGGATGGTGGTTTGCGCTACTTTCTTCCCCTCCCACAACTGATCCTCACGGCAACCCTGTGAGGTGGGACAGACTGAGAAAAAGGGAGCTGCACGACTTAGTGGGGGTCTGAATGTGGGTCCCCCACACCCTGGTCCTTCCTCAAGGCTCAGAGCCATCCTTCCCCCACCTGGTTGTCCTCCAGATGTTCATGGACTTCAGTTCCCATTACCCCCTCCTGACCACGGCTCAGATGGTCTTAATCTCAGGGACGTGGGTTCGATCCCCACGTTGGGCAAAAGATTCCTCATTGGACTAGGTTGGACTAGATGACCCTCGTGGCCCCTTCCAACTCTACCATTCTATGATTCTATGCTGGATGAGGCTGGTGGGCCCAGGAGGGCTCCTGGCAGGGGAAGGATGCTCTGTGCCAAGGGCCCACATAGCCCCCCCCCGGCCCCCAGATCTTGCTGCCCTACATACAAAGAGTTTTTGGGGATGCCATTGCAGCTGGTATGCCTACCTGGTTGAGAGTCCCACGGCACCAGCCTGAGGGGGCCACACAGCACCCTCACTGGGGGAGAAGAGGCCCCCCATCATTTCCGCTGCCATCACCAGACCCAGGGTGGGGCTGAGCACTCCAGCCAGGGAGCGGTCCCTGCCTGCCACGTCCCTCATCAGCTCTTCTGAGTTCAGGCGGAAGGGGTGCACTGAACCCACTGTACCTGGGCAGCAGGCATCTCCTTCAACCCCCTCTAGCTCCTTGGAGGCTGTGAAGGGGGAAGAGAGAGAGAGACAGAGAAGCCCTTTCAGACGGCAGCATTGCTGGAGAGACAAGAGGCGGGGATACCTGCAGAGGGGAAGCAGAACTCACCAAGGCAGGAGGGGCTGGCTGACACCGGCTCAGGGGTCCTGCTGGCTGATCCATCCTTCCCCTTTTCCCACAGGGGCCTGGGTGTTGCTGCTTTCTCCGGGGAACATGCAGGCCTTTAAGCACAAAACCCACCAGACACTCGGTTAAAGACAGGTTAAATGGCTTCAAGCTCAGTGGTTTTTCTACCTTTTTCTTCCTGGCCTGGGAGGGAAGGCCCCGGACTGACTCCAGCTACAAAAGCTGAGGCTACTGAAGGAGCACAGGGCAGCAAGCAATAAAACACCTTAAAGTAATTCCAGTGCAGAGGCTTTTTGGAATAGGAAAGTCCCGGGTGCTGGGAAGACCTCAGGGATGGCACCTGTCTCATATTTAAGGGGAGGGAATGCCAAAGGAGATATGCCCCTAAGTCATTTTTGTTGATTTTCCAAATTTTTACCAAATCAGCCACATGAAAACAAATTTAATACAAATTTTCAGAAAATTGGTTTCCTGCACTCCGTTCATGATGTGTCCAAGGTCCTCCTTGTTGCTGCATTATTTCCCTGATTATTTCTAATTCACATTCCATTCCTTACCATTAACCTTATACTACAATAGTTTTTTGTTCTTTTTAAACTTATTGCCCTTAACCACCAGCCATCCACCTGCCAATTCCCGCACCCACAGCCCCGATCCCTATATTGTGTGGAACTGGACCTCCTGATAAGATGGCAAGATGATAAGAGTTGGAGCCTGGCAACATCTGGGTCCACCCTCCCCTGCTCACAGCTTCTGGGTTCAGGCAAGATTTTGGGAGAGGTCCACAAAATCTCACCTGAACACAGACACAGCTGGTGCCTCTTCTTGCTTCTTTGGTGGGGCACCCTCCCGCCACGGGAGAAGTGAGGAGAAGAAGCAACTTCTTGCGAGATCTCACACATACCACTTCTCCAGCAGCGGTCAGGTCGAGTGTCACCCACAGCAGCTTCAGAGATGTGAGAAGAAGTGGCAGCAGTGGCAAAACTTCACAAGATCTCATCAGCAGCTGACCCCCACCACATTCCCTTGCTTCTCCAGCTGCCCCTTGAGATGCTGCCACCTGAGGCAGATGTCTCAGTCCACCTCATAGTTGGGCAAGTCCTGCCACCAGGTCCCCCTTTTGGAAAAACAACTCCACACTACTAGCCCACATGAAGTTACTTGCCATGAGAGTCCTCCTCTTCTGCACCACAGTCTGACCCTCTTGCTGCTTTCTGCCCCCGTCCCAACAAGTCCACTCACTGTAAAGTCTCTTGCTACAGGCTGGATGGGGTTCAGGCTAAGCTTAAAAGGGGGCACAGACTCAAGGGCCATCTAGTCCAACCCCCTGCAAGGCAGGAATCTCAGCTAAAGCATCCAGGACAGGAGGCCATCCAGCCTCTGTGTAGAAACCTCCACCTGTCCTTTGAGTCGTCAGTATGATCCTGCTCTCTCCTGCCCAGCTAGTCCCTCCTGAAACCACCTTCCCTACTTCCCTGCCCCTCTGTACAGACCACCACCCCCATCCCATGCCCACAACCTATGAGCCCAAGAGGCAGAAAGCAATGCACTACTTGCCTGGATGTCCCACTCTGGCTGCTCCCATCTGGCACTGCCCACTCTGGGGTCCGGAGTGGCGAACTGTTGTAGTGGTAGGGGGAGTGGGGGGCTTCCTGAGGCCTGGGGCTGAGCTGCTGGCCGGCCTCCCCCCGCAGCTGCTCCAGAGGCAGGCTCTGAGACCGCTGCCTTGCCACCTCACTGCTGCTCTGGCCGTGGGCACAGGCTTCTTCCAGCTGAGGGTGTGGGCCAGCCTTGGGGTGAAGCAGATGGCTGTGGGAGTCACGGCCGGGGCGGTATTTCTCCCAGTTTGGTGGTGGGGGCCGTGGAGGGGGCAGGCCCTTTTGCTTGGCTGCCCGGGGAGACTCCAGCCGGGCCCCCTCCTCCAGCTTGGCCAGAGGGGCTTCTCGTCTCTCCCTCCCAGAAGCACCGCCCTGCTCTGCACAGAGGTGGCTCTCTGAGTAGGCCCTTTCGCGCAGGGGGTGTCTGTGAGGGGTGGCAGGGTCCTCTTTGTAGGCCAGGTTCTCTGCTGCTCGCCCAGGCCTCTTGCCGTCCCAGGAGAGGCTGTGAGTGGGCCCAGCGTGGCAGGAAGGGTGCCATTCTGCCTCGGAGGCCTCTGAGCAGGTCCAGAAGGGGCTGACCCTCGCAAAGCCCACCTTGTGTTGTGCGAGTTCACTGCAAGGAGAGTGAAAGAAGAGCAACCTGCAGCATACCCACCAACATTTCTCTGGCGAAAATAGGGACATCCTATTCCCCATCTTTTCCCCGTCGTCTGATCTTCCACAGAAGTCATATGCAAGTTTGCATCTGTCACCTTAAGCCAAATTACAACCTCCCCGCTGAACCTACATTGAATACAATGGGATATACTTCTGAGCAGACAGGGAAAGGCTCTCTTCACAATAAAGGAATGAATGCACCATGCCTTTCTTGAGAAATGGCTGGCTGCTGAAGAAGTGGATTGTTGATACTTTCCTTCAAAACTACAGGAAGGGCTTCGTATGACAGCTTCACCATTTCCTTCATTTGGTGCTGGAATTTTATTTTCAGGATAAACAGGATTCCGTTTTTGCCCCTACACACAGACACCACTTTTAACTGTTCTCCAAGATGTGGAGGGAAGGAAAAGGGAAAATAAGGGCATTCCAAGATCAAATCAGAAACTGGGATGGCTTCCATCATTCCAGGACTGTCCCTGGAAAATCAGGACACTTGGAAGTGAGTGGCAGCAGCCTCTGCAGACAGAACCAGGCCAAGGCATTCTGACTCCTGAGGCGAACCACAGAATGGCACTAGGGAAGACAACCCCCCCCCCACACACACACACCCCATCCCTTGTGTTAACACCAGTTCTGCCTCAGCATCTCGGGAAGAGGCTTCTGACAGGAAGTGGGCTTCCAAAAGGCCAGCAAGGGTGCGTTGCTCTCTCCCACCTTCCTGGGTTGCTACAGCCATGGGGCAAACCCCTTCAGTCAGAAGGAAGGTTGGGCCAGTTTGCCCTCTCCACCCTGCCCCAGCTGGTTCCTGTGCCACATTCCTGGCTCTGGTTGTTTCAATGCTCAGTTCCCATTCCTCCTGAGGTTGCTGGTGGGTGGTGCTGGGCCTTGAAAGAAAGGCCCTCATTGATCTTGGTTGTGATGAATGCCAAGGGTGCCTTGAGGAAGTGGCGCCTCTCCCTAGAGCAAGATGGAATGGGTCCAGCCCCAGCAGCAAACACACAGGACTTAGCAGAGGTGGGAAGGAATGGCTCTTCTGTTGCTCCAGCCTACAAGAGTTCCCTCTGTGGGCCTATGCCAGCCTCAGAGCCTCATGCAGTTTGGGGTGAGTGCCGATGACGGAGAAGGGCCTAGCATCTTGCGAGGAGGGGCCCCCAGCAGGAGCACCTCACAGACACCTGGGGACATCAAGTGAATCAGGAAATGCTGTGCCACGTTGCCGTTTCTCCTGCTACCCCACCCCACCCATCTGTGGGCACCAACATCTAGCGTTCCTTGCCCACCCCAGGCACCTCCTGCCTACCTCATGGACGGGCTCATCGTCTTCCTGCTGGGTGCTGGAGGCTCCCACTCACCCAAGGAAAAGTCCTGGGGAAAAAGGAACAGAGGCTGAGGGTGGTGGCACGAAGGGCCAGCCCACCCATGAAGCAAGGTGAGGCAACTGCCTCGGACTGCAGTATCGTCAGGAGCAACAGATCCCAAAGCCAAACTTTCTCGCCCCACACTTTCCCCCCTGATGTCAATCTTCCCTCTCTTCTTCCCTGAAACAGAGGTAGGCCCAAATCTCGGGTCTGCCTCGGGTGCCAAAATGTCTTGAGCCAGCCCTTGGGGAGGTCTGGAATCCACCAGGCAATGATGAAGACTCTCCTTGGAATGGCTGACCAAGGGAGTAGTCCTATGACTGCCCTTCACCTTGATATGAGACCTCTGTTGATGCAGCCCAGACTAGCATTAGCTTTTATTTTATTTTTATTTGATTTTATTTTTTGCTGCTGCTGCTGCATTTGCTGTTGACTCACATGAAGTTTGTGGTCCTCTAAGACCCCAATATCCTTTTCACATGCACAGTGTCCATATAATAAAATCATAGAGTTGGAAGGGATCCCAAGGGTCATCTAATCCAATCCCCTGCAAATGCAGGAATCTCAACTAAAGCATACATATAGAATCATAGGGTTAGGGTTAAGGTAAAAGTACCACTCTATTCTGCCTTGGAGGGAAACCACCTAGAGACCCATGTCCAGTTCTGGGTGCCACAATTTAAGGATATTGACTAGCTGGAGAATGTGCAGAGAAGGGCAGCCAAGATGGTCAAGGGTCTGGAAACCAAGCCTGATGAGGAGCCTTTGAAGGAGCTGGGGATGTTTAGCTTGGAAAAGAGGAGGTATCTATATCTTATCTTCTCCTGCTCGAGGAGAGGGCACTAGCCTATGGCTTTAAGTTACAAGAAAGGAGATTGCAACTAAACTCCAGGAAGAACTTTCTGCCAGAAAGAGCCCTTTCATAGTGGAACAGATTCCCTTGGGAGATCTTTAAGGAGAGATTGGAAGGCCATCTGCTATGGATGCCTGAGTGGAGATTCCTGCCTTCCCAAGGGTTGGACTAGATTACCCTCAGAGACCCTTCCAAATCATTCTGCAATCAGTCCTGCAACAGACCCCTCCCACACCCACACCCTCTTACCGCTAGAAAGGTCTTCCTCGCATGCCACGGTCCCCCCTCCTCCAAGAACTTGGGCTGGGCTGGGCAGCAGCAGCAGCCGCGGCAGCGGTTCCAGGCGTGTGAGTGGCAGTGGTGGGCCCAGTGGCCAGATGCTGCCGGCATGTTCCTGTGATGAGCTGCGGGGCACCGATCCCCATAGCAGCAAGCACAGCCTTCCCGGGCAGCACGTGAGCAGGGAAGGGGGCGCCAGTGATCACAGTCTTCCTCACACTGGGCCAATGGCTTGCAAAAGGCAGGCACCTCTGGAAGGAAGTCTTGGTAGGTGTGGGGTGGCGGGGGCTGCAGGAGCCTGTAGGGCTGGTCCACAGAGTGGCGGCGCTGGTCCCTGCGCTCAGAGCTGGCTGGCTGGAAGGAGTCCTGGTCCACCATCCTGGGGAGGGGTACCCCCGCTGGCCTGTTGTTCTGGCAGCTGAAGCCCCCAGAGGACAGTGGCTTGCTTGTCTCCTCAAAGAACTTCCTCCGGTCAGCAAAAGGCAGGATGCCAGAGTCCTCAGGGGGCGGCAAGGGGCTCCCAGAATCAGCCACCTGCTGGCTCTGATGGTGGGGCTGCAGCTTGCGCTCTGGTGACCACCTCCAGCGGCCCCCTTGACTTCCTCCAGGTGGAGGAGCTCCCTGGGGCTTCCTGGGGCTGGGGAAACCACTGTCTGCTGCAAAGACACTCAGCTCAGAGCCCCAGCGCCTGGGAAGTAGCGCTCTATGCTGGGTCAAGCCAGGAGGCCGGCCCTTGGGCATGGGAGGCGGAGGAGAGTGGGGCAGGGAAGGAGGGACAGGGGGGCTGCCGGGGGGCTCCCCTGCCTCCTGGTTGGACTCCCCCTCCTCCAACAGTGGAGTGGAGCCCTTCGCCTTTTGCAGCTGTGCTTTGCGCCACTGGATCTCGTTCCGCAAGTTGGTGGCAAAGCGGTCGCTGCGCCGGCGCATATGGGCTGAGCGGTGCTGAGACAAGCCCCCCTTCCTGGTGCCCAAGATGCTCCCTTCCTCCTCCTGCCCCACCTCCATGCTGGGTGCCTCCTTCAGTCCTGTGCTGGCATCTCCAGTGGGCTGCAGATGCGGGGAGGATGCCAGTTCGACAGAGGCACTCCTGGGTCGCTCTGGCCCCATGTGGCAGCAGCTGCTTTCAGAACGGGGGCTTTGCGTCTTTCTGGGGGAGCCCTGACTCTGCTGGGCACCTGGGTTGCTCCTTTGCTCCCCGTGCAGCGGAGACACAGTCCAGTGAGAGCCCTCCTGGGGGCAGGAGACGTGCAGAGCCTGCAGCTGAGCCGCCAGCAGGTGTTCTGGGGCACTGTGACGATGGCTCAGTGCTCCAGCCCAGCAGGCCTTCCAGTGGGGCTGGCAGGCACCCTCGGGGCTGCCTGGCTTGGTCACAGAGGGGTCCTGGCTGCCTGTGTGAGGCTTGCCCAAGGGATGTTCCCCACTGCTCTGCTCACCCGGAAGGGAGTTGGTACTCTGGGCTTCCTTCTCCATGGGGGTGGGCTGGTCAGCATGAGAACTCAGCAAGTAGTAGTGCTCTGTGGGCGACTCCTTGCCCAGCTCGGGGTCCCTGCCTCGTACAGAAAGGAGCGTGTCCGAGGTCCAGCGGGCCTTGAGATGAGGGGAGTCCTTCCGACGGCCTTCTGTGTTGGTTGGGGGCAGGTTACAGGCTCGCAGGCTGTCCTGCCTCACTGGCGGCCGGGGAGGGGTGGACACAACAGCTCTGGTAGAGCTGGGGAAGTGACTGTCCTGAAGGCAGGGGGCTGCCCTGGCACTGGGGGCAGGCCGGCTGGGCGAGGTGTGCAGGCTCACCGCTGCCACAGCTTCGCCACTGGTCTGCAGGTAACGGGGGTCTGGTGGGAGGCCTTCGGGGACACCGCCGTCCTCGGGCCGCAGGGCAGAGTCGGAGGCGTTGGAGCTGGCCGAGAAGGAGCTGTAGGCAGAGTCCCGCTTGTTCTGGTACATGGTCTGGTCAATGGGAGAGAGGCTGCCCTCGTAGTATGTCTGGCCACCCTGGTCCAAGCTTTCCATGCTCCCAAGGGAGCTGCTCTTGTCTGTGCTGCAGTGGCGAGTGAGGGGGTTCCAGGGCAAGGGAAGATCACTGCGGGGAGAGGGGGGGGGATCCCTCATTAGGAGGTTGTAGACAAAAGTGCCTGTTGCCAGTAACCTTTCTTATTCATTTCTAAGATTATTTGCATACTGCTTCATTTATTTAATTATTAAATTTATTCACTTGAAGATCACAGGGTGGTTCACAACATAAAATCACAAAATGGGAACACAAAATACATAACAAAAAACCACAACTGAAACCCTCTATTGAAATGAATCTAGAAAATTGGTTTACTCCAAAAGCACGTAGATCTGGTGTGTGACCACCCTCTCAAGAACCTTGCCCCAGAAGGGGAGACTGGAAAGTAGCCAGTAGTTAGTTTTTTTCAACTCCAGGGAGGGTTTCTTGGCTGAGTGTTTTCACCACTGCCTCCTTGAAGCGGGCAGGGACCACCTCCTCCTCTCGCAAGACGGTATTAACCACTTCCCTGGCCCAGCCAGCTGTCCCTCCCCTGCTAGTTTCTGTCAGCCAGGAGGAGCAAGGGTCCAGAGCGCAAGTGAGTGCCCTGACTGATCCTAGCACCTTCTCCATGTCTTTGAGCCTTACTAACGGAAACTCATCCAACACAACAGGACTAGACTGTGCTCTGGACACCCCTCGAGATTCATCTGCTGTTAACAGTGGTGTCAAGATCCTGGCAGATGTAAGCCGTTTTATCCAATGCTTTGCAACCAAATCACAATGAATTACTATTGGATCCATCACCTCCTTTGTGTCAGACTGTAAGAGGCCCCATACTACCCAGAAAAGCTCTGCCAGACACCATAATGAGGATGCAATGGAAGCAGAAGAGTATGCCTTCTTTGCTGCCTTCACTGCCAGTAGGTAGGCTTTGTGATGAGCCCTCACCAGTGTTCAACTGCAGTCTACTAGAGTTTTCCTCCACTCATGTTCCAGCCGTCACCCAGGGAGGAGACAAACTGAGAAGGTGCTCAGGGGTGATTGTGTCAATGGGCCAAAAGTCATCCAGATGTTCCACAAGTCAGCCAGGGCTTTGATAGGAACATCAGTCATATCAGCCAGAAAGTCCCCCAGAGCTGCCTAATAAGTAAAGAAGGTAAAGGATCCCTGGATGGTTAAGTCCAGTCAAAGGCAACTATGGGGTTGCAGCACTCATCTCACTTTCAGGCCAAAGAAGCTGGTGTTTCGAGGAAGACAGCTTTCCGGGTCATGTCGCAAACATGACTAAACTGCTTCTGGCACAATGGGACACCATGACGGAGACCAGAGCGCATGGAAATGCTGTTTGCCTTCCCGCTGCAGCGCTACCTATTTATCTACTTGCACTTTGACGTGCTTTTGAACTGCTAGGTTGGCAGGAGCAGGGACCGAGCAACAGGAGCTCACCCCGTCGTGGGGATTCGAACCGTCAACCTTCTGATTGGCAAGCCCCAGAGGCTCAGTGGTTTAGACCACAGTGCCACCCACTCTCTCACCAGAGCTGTCTGGAAATATATTGGATCCATCAGCTTCCAAGGGCAGAGGGGGGAAGGTGCTGAAAGCCTAGATTTCAAAAAGGAAGTGATCTAACTATGACATGGGATGGATGTCAATGACACCCACTTTCAGATCACCCTCTTCCTGCCCAATGACATGTTGGGGCAGCCCCATGGTCGTCATGGCAACTATGAAGTCCCAAGTGACCGCAGGGCCAACTGTTTTGGTATGGATGTTGAAGTCCCCCAACACCGGCAGTCTAGGAGTCCTCAATACCATGCCTGAGCATGGGTGTGGTTTTTTGGCAAAATGTCTTGGGCAGGCCGTGACAGCACGTCAGAAAATTCAGAAACGACAAAACCCAGCCCTCTTCCCCACTCCAGGCTGGAGGGCGTTGGCAGCCCTGCCCCCTTCACTCAGACAAGAGGCCTGCAACTCATTACCTCCTCCCTGCTAGCAGCCAGGACGGCTCCCAAGCCGCCTCCCTTCCTGAAGGGAGATGAGCTCAAACCAAACAAGCATCTGAGGCATTGGGGGGGGGGTGGAAGAAATGCCAGGCTGGAGAGCTTCTGCACGAAGCCACTGCCATGTCCCACGGCCGAGCAAGGATGATTGTGCCACAGGGCCCAGGATAGGTCTGGGAAGAAGCCAGTCAGCCAGCAGCAACTCCAGAGCCCAACCCATGAGCAGGCGGTGGGTGGGTGTGGAGGTGGCAGCAGGGTAGTGCAACTAGTAAGGAGCAGTCAAACTCACACCCTCCTCCTCCTCCTGCTCTCTGTTCCCAGACAAGGACCAGCCCCCGCCTATTTGAGGATGATGGGAATCAGTTTTCCAGATGTTTCTGGACTACAAGTCATGGAATCATGGAATTGTAGAGTTGGAATGGACTCCTGAGGGTCATCCAATCCACCCCCCTGCAAAGCAAGAATCTCAGCTCAAGCATCCATGACAGGTGGCCATAGGGACCATCGCCCTTGACCACTGGCCATCCTGGCTGAGGCTACCAGGAGTTGGTGGCCAACAACTTTACAGTGGTGCCCCGCAAGACGAACGCCTCGCAAGACGGAAAACCCGCTAGACGAAAGGGTTTTCCGTCGCGGAGGCGCTTCGCAAAACGAATTTCCCTATGGGCTTCCTTCGCAAGACGAAAGCCCATAGGGAAATCTCCGGGACAGCGGGGAAGCGCAGCGCCTCTTCCCCACTGTCCTCAGACCTCCTCCCGCCGCCAGGCTCCGGAAGGCTGCTCCGAAGCCTGGCGGGGGGGCAGAGATGTTTTTTAAAAACCCCGGGACAGCGGGGGACTTCTCCGCTGTCCGGGGCGATTTTAAAATGCTGCCGGGCGGCAGCGCTGACGCCCGGCAGCATTTAAAAAAACCCGGGACAGCGGGTTTAAAATCGCCCCGGGCGGCGCGTTTCTCCGCTGTCCCCGACGGCTTTTGAAGGCAGGCGGGGGGGAGCAAAGAGTTTCGCCCCCCGCCCGCCTTCAGAAGAGGTCTCTTTGCTCCCCCCCGCCTGCCTTCAAAAGCCGTCGGGGACAGCGGAGAAACGTGCTGCGTTTCTCCGCTCTCCTGGGAAGGCAGGCAGGGGAGAGCAAAGCCTTTTGTCCCCCCTGCCTGCCTTCCCAGGGGCTTTTAAATCGTCCCGGGACAGCGGAGAAGTCCTCCGCTGTCCCGGGGTTTTTTAAAATGCTGGGGGTGGGAAGAAAAGCCCTTGTCCCCCCCCCCAGCCTTCAGAAGAGGTCGGGGGACAGACTGTCCCCGGACCTGGTCTGAAGTCGGTTTCCCTAGGAATGCATTAATTGATTTTCAATGCATTCCTATGGGAAAGCGTGCATCGCAAGACGAAAAACTCGCAAGAAGAAAAAACGTGCGGAACGAATTAATTTCGTCTTGCGAGGCACCACTGTATCCTGAAAACTGCCCTGTGATCTTTGGACAAAGGATAGTGCGTCACATTCCAACCCTTCAATATTATAATTCCATGGTCAGAGAAAGAGCCCCGGGTGGCCCCACCGCCCCCTGCTGCCATGGGGAGAGAGGTGCTGCCAAACCAGACAGATGCCCAAGCCCATCCTGTGGAATGCCCTCCCATGTCTTTTATGAGACATCTGAAGACAGCCCTGTATAGGGAAGCTTTTTTAAGATCTAATGTTTTACTATGTTTTTATACATGCTGGAAGCCATCCGGTGTGGCTGAGACAACCCAATCAGATGGGTGGGGTACAAATAAATTATTATTATTATTATTATTATTATTATTATTATTATTATTATTATTAGTCAGGCAGCCACTCACCTGGGGTCGCAGCCTGAGTGCCAGGAGAGGTTGAAGGCATCGGCCGGGAAGTGCATGGTGGTGTCAGCCTCAGTCCGGACTTCGGAGAGCTTGGCCAGGTGCCATGAGTGGGGCCTGATGAGAGGCACAACCCTCCTGTGGAGCAGATCGAAGGGGGAGGAAATGAGCCAGAGAAAACAGCAGGCACACCTCCCCTCCTCCACCGCAGGAGAAGCTCCTACTGTGAAGCCTCCTTAAGGGCCATCAGAAGGCCGGGCAGGCTACACACACACAGCATGAAGAACCAGCTACATGAATGGGACAACTGGCCGGCCAGTAGTACATGTGAAAAGGATCTAGGGGTCTTGGTGGATCACAAGCTGAACATGAGTGAAGCTTAACATGACTGATGCAGCAGCAATGAAAGCTAAGGCTCTTCCAGGCTGCATCTCCAGAAGTTGAGTGTCCAGGTCAAAGGAAGTCCTAGTCTCAATCTATTCTGCCTTGGTCAGACCCCACCTAGAGTCCAGTGTCCAGTTTTGGGCTCCACCACTTAAGAAGGATATGGACAAGCTGGAAGGTGTACAGAGGACAATGGCCAAGAAGATCAAGGGTCTGGAAACTAAGCCTTATAAGGAGCGCTTGAAGGAGCTGGGTATGTTTAGCCTGGAAATGAGGAGACTGGGAGGAAATATGAGAGGAGATATTGCAAGGGCTTGTTTTCTTCTGCTCTGGAGGACAGGACCCGATCCCATGGATTTAGGAAGACCTTTCTGACAGCAAGAGTTGTTTGGCAGTGGAACAGACTCCCACGAGGCGGGGGGCTCACCTTCCTTGGAGGTTTTTAAGCAGAGGCTACATGGCCATGTGTCACGGATGCTTGGCTGGAGATTCCTGGGGTCCCTTCTGACTCTACAATTCTAGGATTCTAAGATACTCTTCTTTCTCTTTCTCTCTCTCTCTCTCTCTCTCTCTCTCTCTCCATCTTTCCCTCATCCACTCAAACACCCCTGTATCTTCTCCCCCATACCCAAAGCCATCTCAAGGCACAGCCCCCCCCCACTGCCAACCCACATGCAGCTTTGCAGAATTTATACAAAATGTGCTGTGAGGCGGGTCTGGAGGTTGGCCAGAATTAAGCAAGATCTCGTTCTGGCAGGCAGCATGGGGGAGGGGGAGGGGGATGCCATGCAGAGATGGGGAGCTGGGAGCCTTTCTAGCTGCCACCCCCATGTAGCCCCCTGCAGAGCTATAGGTTAGGGATGGAGAGATTCCTATAACTTTGGAAGGGCTGCTTCTCAAGAGTATAATGGGTGTGGGAGGGAGAGGATGGTTCAGAAAGATGCCTAAGCGATGTTTCCTGTCTGTTGGAAGAGCCAATTTAATCAAAGAATTGTTGAGCTCGAAGGGACCCAAGGGCCATCTAGTCTAACCCCCTGCAATGCAGGAATCTCAGCTAAAGCATCCCGGACAGATGTCATTCCAAGCTCTGCTTAAAAACCTCCAAGGAAGGAGAGCCCCCCCCCCCACCTTCCATCCCACTCTCAAACAGCTCTTGCTGTCAGAAAGTTCCTCCTGATGTTTAGTTGGAATCTCCTTTCTTCTAAAGTGATGTAGCTCCTTTAAAAAACCCAAAAGACACAGCGGGAAGGTTGGGGAAGGAAGGAGTCATTCAGAGGGAGGAAGTCTTCCATGCTTTTGCCCTTGTCTTATACAGCTGCAGCAGCCCCCCCCCCCCCCTTTTCACACATCCGACCTGGGAAGAGCTGCAGTTTGCAGCACACAAACCCTCAAGATCTCATTTTGGGGACAGGGTGGTGGTGACTCACCCTTGTTCAGCCACCAGAAAATGCCAGGATGGGAGCTTTCCCAAATGGAACATAGGTAGCCCCCATAGGCAGAGCCAGGGCTTGCCCAAGACATTTTGGCACCAGAGGCGAATAGAAAAATTGTATCCCCACACCAGGGAAGATCCGCGTCAGGAACAAGGTGGGAGGAAAAAAGATCAGGTGGGAGAAACAGGAACAAGGTGGGAGGAACAAGGTGGGAGAAAAAAAGATCAGGACCCCCCCGTGGACCCTGCCGCCTGAGCCCATGGCCTCAGCTGCCTTCATGGGAGGGCCAGGCCCTTCTCCCCCCATCCAGCTCAGCACCACCCAGACTGACCGGCAGCAATGGCTCTCCAGGGTTTCAGGTAGGAGCCTCTCCCAGCGCTACCTGCAGATGCTGTGGGGAGTTGCCAGCTGAGCTGGCTCGCCAGTGGGAGCCTGCAGACCCCAGAGAAAGCAGCACAGCAGGCCTGGCAGCGAGGGTGTCTTCTCCCATGCCAGTTAGGGTAGGAGACAGTGAAGAGAGGATTCGTCCCACCCCCTCTCCTCCAGACAAGGAACTCCCCAGGCACACCAGAAGGAGGTGGCAAATGGGATGGCCCCATGCACCCCAGGCACAGAACACTCACCTGTTCGTGGGCAGTGGGGAGACCTGTGCGAGTGTCTGGCAGGACAAAGGAGCGCCCCAGGACTCCAGCCCACACGCTGCTGGGAGCTGTGGGGAATAAGCAGCTGAGGGGCCGGGACATGCAAGCCATCCCTACTCAAGAGGGAGGGGCTTCTTACTGGGCAGGCGTTTCCTGCCGCCGCCCCCCTCCTGCACTCCCCAAGCCAGACGCCATTCCCATCCCCTTCCAGCCAGGAAGTGGTGAGGAAGTGATGTCCAGGGAGATAAGGGAGCACGTGGAGCAGGCAGTGGTCATGTTGGAGGCCCCAAATGATGCAAAGGAACAGCAAAGGGGCTTCCTGGCTCTGTGGAGCAACGGGAATCTAGGAAAAAGGTCAGCTTGGGGAAGAAAACATCTGTCCGCCCATCAGGCAGGCAGGCCCAACTTTGAGGCAAGGTGAGGTGGCCACCTCAGGTGGCAAGATAGCAAGGACAGAAGATGTGGATCTTTCTTCCCTCCTTGTTCCTGAGCTAGTTCTTCACCCACCCCTTATTCCCTGGTGGGGAGGAGGGGATCCTTTTGTCTTAGAGGTGAGGAGCTCTCCTGCCCCCCCCCACTGTGCCCCACAAGATGAGACAGTCCACTCTAGCCTGGCTGCAGGGGGAATCCGACTCCTCTGGCTGAAACAGCTGCAGGCCTCCTTGTCCTGCCTTGCCTCCACTCACCCCATGCAGGAAGCAGTAGTGACAGAGGGCAGGAAAAGTGAGGTCATCGGCCTCGGGAGGAAGATCTACCGCTCTGTTCTGCCTTGGTCAGACCACACCGGGAGTCCTGTGTCCAGTTCCAGTGGCCACAATTTGAAAAGGATATTGGCAGCCAGCCAAAAAGGTTAATGCTCTTCTAGGCTGCATCAACAGAAGTCAAGTGTCCAGATCATAAGACCACTCTATTTTCCCTTGGTCAGAGCATACCTGGGGTCCTGTGTCCAGTTTTGGCACACTAATACTGTGTCAAGGTCTGACACCAGAGTTTAAAAAGGATATTGGCAGGTGTGCGGAGGAGGGCCACCAAGATTATGAATTTCTAAAGAGCTGTCACATGGAAGATGGAGTAAGCATGCTTTCTGCGTTAAATAGGTTTTCACAGAGAAAAACATGTGCCTCTGAAACTAGTTAAGAGAGAGGGAAGATGGGGAAAAGGAAGATCTATATCAGGAACAATAGGGGAAAGAAAGATCAACATTGGGATTTGCTGTTCCAGTGGATCCTGCCGCCTGAGGCAGTTGCATCACCTTGCCTCATGGGTGGGCCGGCCTGGCTGGCCCCATAAAAGAAATCCAAGGGTTTAATGATTCCTTAAATCATTATGTAAAAATATTACAACTCCTAAAAAAATTGTTGGTGTTTGATGGGGGATGGAGGGAATGAAATCTAGGCTGCTTTGGACCAGTCCTATGGAACTCCAGTTGCAGAAGCAGGTGTGAGAGAGGGGTGTGTGATTTTAAGGGCACATCCACACTTATTTTCATAGTCAAAGAAATGTTTTTATTGGCACAGGTCCACATTTTCCTAGTTCATGCTGAGCTCTTTTTTCTTTTTCTGCCCCTCCACTGTCCCCAAAAAAACCTGCTCTTTAAAGCAGAATTGCAATTTGGATTTTGTGCTGATTGCATTTGCTCTGATTCAGCCACAAACAGCTGAGTTTTCAGGGGGAAAGCACTGTAGCAGAAAACCTCCAAGAACTCGGACAGGGAGCTTTAAAGCACAGTCCTGTGCCTAGAAACGCTGCACAGAAGTCTGGATGAGCCCTAAGAAACAAGGCGCCCTGTCATCCACCCTGTTGTTTGTCTGTCGCTAGGCTGGCTGCAAATAAGAGGTGCAGGTCCTAATTCCTGCCACTGGAGGGCAGCAGCAAGTTGGTCAAAGGAGCCCCACATCTGACAAGGAAGCACCAAATCGGATAAGGATCCCTGTCAACTAACCTCTTCGGGTGTGCGTTTCTCAAGCCCCTCTAAGGAGCACCATCAGCACCTGCAGGTCTTCTAATGGAATCACGGTTAGAAGGGACCCCCGAGGATCATCTAGTCCAACTCCCTGCAAGGCAGGAATCTCTACTCAACTTTAACAAGGGAGGAAGAGGAGAAGGGCAACAGAATGTGAGGCCAAAGGGAGACCCACGAAGCTCTCACCTCCGGAGGATCATCTTGAGGGTGCGGTAGGAGCCCTTGATGAGGATGAGGGCCTCCTGCCGAGAACCATACAAGGGCGTCCCGTTGATGTTCACCAGCTCGTCCCCAGGACACATATTCTGCGACAAGGATGCCTTCCCGCCATCCTCTACCTGTGAAGAGACATGGCCGTAAGCATCAGTGCAGGCAGGCAGAGGCTGATTCAAAGCTGCAAGCCCAACTGGGATACAGACTCCCAGACACTTGTCTCAGGGGCTACCCAGAACGGTTCGCAGTGCAAGAAATAAGTCATAAAACCCTAGACTTGGAAGGGATTGTGAGGGAAAGGAATCTCAACACAATCCTCCCTGGCAGATGCCATTCAAGCTCTGCTTAAAAACCTCCGGTTAAGGAGTGTCCACTACCTCCTGAAGGAGTCCATTCCACTGTCAAACAGCTCTTGCCATCAGAACATTCTTACCAATGTTTGGTTGGAATCTTCTTTCTTTTGCTTGAAGCCATTGTTTCAAGTCCTACCCTCCAGAGCAGGAGAAAACAAGCTAGTTCCATCTTCCATGTGACAACCCTTGAGATATTTGAAGATGGCTATCATATCTCCTCTCAATCTCCTCTTTCAGGCTAAACATACACAACTGTTCCTTATAAGGCTTGGTTTCCTGACCCTTGATCATTTTGGTTGCCCTTCTCTGCACACCTTCCAGCTTGTCAATATCCTTCTTAACTTGTGTTGCCCAGAATTGGACACACAGTATGCCAGGTGTGGTCTGGCCAAGGCAGAATAGAATGGTACTGCAACTTCCCTTGATCTGGACACAAGAATAGCATTAGCTTCTGTTGCTGCTGCATCACACTTTTGACTCACGTTAAGCATTTGGTCCACAAAGACCCCCTAGATCCTTTTCATGTGTACTACTGGCAAGCCTGGTGTCCCCCATCTTATATTTGTACAACTGCTTATTTCTGCCTAATTATTCCCACTTGGGAGCTGATTCAAATGTGCAAGCCTGCCAGGAGCGAGCCAGCAGTAAATGACACTGTGCAAGTTGGAATTAACTCTTTACTAGCAAAAACAAGATCTGCACAGGGATGCCAGGCCTAATGAGCACAGCGACTCATCTCTAACAGGTCTTACCTCCATGAAGCAGTTGCTGAGACTGAAGGTTCCCGCCTCCCCAAAGCTGCCTAAGTCCCCTCCTTTCCAGGGTTTCCCCCAAGCAATCTGAGACTGTGTCTGTGCCTGTGTGAAGCTGACTTCTCCACCCTCTTCATGCCTTTCCTGGTTCTGGGAGACCAGGGGGAGGGGAGCTTGTCACAGCAGGAGGAGAAAACACTTGTGACTCTTCACCAGTCTGACTCACCTCTTCTTCTTGGCCTCTCCCCTCCCTCCCTCCCTCCCTCCTGCTTCAGCTTCTGGACTTGTCTCTGCTACAGACACTCCCTACTCTCTAAGCCCCCTCTTCAGCTTCCAACACCTCCTCCTCCCAGGTTTCTCCCTCTGACCGCTCATTTTCATCCCACCACCGATCCCCTGGCTCTGAGCCTCCCTCCCTTGGGGGTTCCCCAGCTGGTTCCCTGCACCGTTCCTCTTCGTCCAACCAGTCCATGATAAAGCCTAGCTGGGATCCAGCCTCCTGGGCACTTGCCACAGGGGCTGGTCAGGCAATTCACACACACCAAACTGGGCCAGCTTCCCCAAAGGGCTCACTGTGCGAGGAATAAGTCCTTCCCTTTAGCCCAAGCACTTGTGTGAAGAGCCACACAAACCTCAGAAATGAGGCTGGGGCAAATTCCAGCTGCAAAATTGTTTGACCAGGCAGAGTTAGAAGAGAGAGAACGCTCCCCCCAATGTTCTAACACTTCCTTTAAACAGTAATTTGAGGACAGGTTTTGGGGATTCGAAGTAGCAAGGCAACCAGGGCCGGCCCACCCATGAGGCCATGTGACACAACTGCCTTGGGTGGCAAGATCCACAGACGCAGTGGGTCCCAATGTCGATTTATAGTTCCCTTTGTTCCTGATGCAGATCTTCGCTCACCCCTCTTCCCTGGCGCAGAGGAGAGGGCACCATTTTGGGGTTTGCCTCAAGTGGTAAAATCATTGGGCTGGCCCTGAGAGCAACAACAAGCAACAAGTCACAATCCTTGCAGCTGTCTGCTCAGCCCTTTCTCCAAACAGTGCAGACAGCAGCATCTACACCCACACAGATGGCAGCAGGGCCCCAAGCCCTTCCATTTGGGGCAAAGCATTCATACAGTGTTGCCCCTCTTTGCTAAGTTCCCCACAGCCACAGGGTCCCCTTCATTCCTAAAAGCAGGCCCCCACCAAGAAGCCCTGCAGCAGTCCCATCTTACAGCCAGGGAGAGCAACACACCCATTGACCCCCATGAGCATCACCCCACCATTGGCACTTCAGAAACTGAAAAACGAAGTGCTCACCTGGACATTGCCCTCTTCCCTCCACTTGCCTCCCTGCTTCCACTCACCCTCAAAGCCCCAGCAAGGGAGCAGGATACTAACGGGTGTGAAAGAGGCGTCCTGGGGAAGGCTGGCCGGCTGCAGAACTAAGAGAGACCCCCATAGCCAGCCTGTCCTCCTGCCATGGTGCGCACTCTCACCTCCTCTGGACCAAAGACCCCCAAGCCAGGCAGCTCTGCCCAGGAGAAGCTCCAGGGCCAAGCTGGGACAGAGGGGCTGGGCTGGGCTGCCCTTCCCTGCCAGAGTCACATGAGCCCAAGAGCAACTGCAGGGAGCTCCCCCAGCTGTTTCCCTGGATGAGACAAGGGCCCTTTGTGCTGCTCAAATGCCAGCAGGACGGTCCAGAACCCACAGAGCCCTTGCACAGCGGCCGGCGAAGGGCTCTGTCCATGCCAAGGCTGTGCCTGGCAGCCTGCACCAGGGATAACGATGGAGGGAGTGGGTGGCAGGCTGCAGGCATGCGTAAGTGGCGAGGGGGGGCTGGGATGCCATCACACCCTCCACCAAACAAAGCACAGAGCCCACTGCACTTTGTTCTAGCGGTTCAGCTGCCAATGTGCAGGTTTGGGCAGGTGGCCTTGTCCATTGCAGGGATGGAGGCACTTTGAGGAAAGAAGAGCCAAGCTCCTCTTAGGAGTGTCCACCTGTGGGGAGGAGAGGGGCTGCCCTGTGCTTCCAGGCTGTGGTCTCCCTCCAGCAATAAGGCGAACATGATGGCTGTTGAAAGCAGTAAATGCCTCAGAATTGCTGGGAATCACAAGTGGGGAGAGGTCTGCGGTGGAGCTCAGGACCTCCTCATGGCATTCCCAGAGGAGGCACCTGGTTAGCCACCATGAGAACAGGATGCCGGTTGACAGAAGCGGGCCTTTGAGCCTGATCCAGCTACACAGATGAGCCTTTGGGCCTGATCCGGCTACAGGGCTGCTCCTCTCAAGCCCTGTTCTCTGTAGAGAGGGCCACTACCCAAGGCAAGCGCTTCTCTTTCTCCTTGCACAGTGCAGTGGGCAAGGCATGGGGGAGAAGCCACCGCCCTTTCTCTGCTGGCCTTCTTCTGGGCCCGCTGGGCTCCCTCAGGGATCTGGCAGAAGTGAGAGTCCCAAGGTGAGGTGGCTGCCTCAGGTGGCAGGATCCAGAAACAAACACAAGATGGAGAGTTTGTTGCAAATCGGTATGTATGTGAGGTCCCTTTTTGAGAACCCCAAACCTCAGGAGCTAGAAATGGCAGGACAGCCCCACCTAAGTTTCTAAGCAAATCAGGAAAGGATGCCAGCACAGGATGTTAATACTTAACCACTAAGGCACAGAATGGATCGACTCCCTAAGCCAGAGCTACCACTCCCATCACCTTTGACCGCTGACCACACTGGATGGGTCTGATGGAAGATGGAGCCCCACAAAAGCTCCCCACCACTGCCTTAAGGGAAGGCATACCTTGTCCATGAACAGCTCAGAGGATGCAGCAAAAAAGCTAATGCTATTCTAGGCTGCACCAACAGAAGTGACAACCATTTAGATATCTGAATATTGCTCTCATATCTCTCCTCTTCTCCAGCCAAACATCCCAACCGCCCTCCTCATAAGGTTTGGTTGGTTTCCAGACCCTTGAACAGCTTGGTCACCTTCCTCTGCGCACACTCCAGCTTGTGAATATCTCTCTTAAATTGTGGCGCCCAGAACTGGACACAGTATTCCAGGTGGGGTCTGACCAAGGCAGAATAGAGTGGTACTATTGCTTCCCTTGATCGGGACACTAGACTTCTGTTGATGCAGCAGCCTAGAAGAGCATTTGCCTTTTTAGCTGCTGCATCAAAAGGTAATGCTGTTCTTGGTTGCATCAAGTCTTCCTGAAGGAGCTCACAGGAGTTTTCTATTTCCACCTACCACCAGGCAAACCAGGAGACTTCAGGTCAGGCCTGGAGGTCTCAGAACCCTAGGCCCCTGGAAGCTGTTCTACCCATCTGAACGCATTCAAATTCAGAAGATCTGGAGGGCATCTCATTCTAGAATCATCTAGAATAAAAGAAACAAACTGCTTTCAGCCAATGTGTGCTGGTCTTCTCAATTTGATTTTTAAAAAAGAAATGCCAAATACTTTTAATGGCATACTCAGCTAGACATGTTGACTATT
This sequence comes from Podarcis muralis, assembly GCF_964188315.1. Classification (NCBI taxonomy): domain Eukaryota; kingdom Metazoa; phylum Chordata; class Lepidosauria; order Squamata; family Lacertidae; genus Podarcis; species Podarcis muralis. The sequence goes on from NC_135673.1 coordinate 49,511,364, forward strand.
TTTTAGGGTGGGGTCCACCACCTATCCTTTTCGCAAGAATTTAGACTGGAACTGATGACTGTTTCTTAACCAGGCGGCTTCTGCTCTGCCTTCCGAGACTGTAAGAGCTTTGTTTGAGAGGAGGGAGTGGGAGGGGAAACGGATATGAAATCCCGTTTAGCTGCTCCACATTTTGAAGCAAGCCCCGGTAGCTGGGAAAACCAGCTCTGCAAATAAAGGCCAGAAAAAGTTCCTAGCCTGCAAGGACAGGGCACACTCTCCCTACTCTGTGTCCAGTTGGCTAACAGAAGTCTCACGTCTCCAAGAGGAAAGTTTCAGGACATGATGTGAAGAGGCAGGCAAGGCCCTCAAGAGCCATGCAAATAGATCCCCTTCCCAGGCAAACAGCAACAGGAATCCACGCCCTCCCAGAAAAAGCTGGGGCAGCCCATCCATGAGACAAGGTGAAGCCTTGCGTGGCAGATACACCTCCCGCCACTGCATTACTGCCAGCCCTGCTGGGGCTTTTCCTGTCCCACTGCGACAGTGCAACCGGCCTCACAGGGATCTGTTTCTCAGTGACTGGGAGCAGAGGTGCAGCAGGGGGGGGGGGGGACAGGGAGGCATTTCCATCTGCCCCCCCACTGCTGCCAGACTGCTCTCCCCTCCCTCAGGAGCACAATTAGGCACACAACCAGGAGTAACCACCTGCACAAATATAAAATGACGGGCACTTGGCTTGCCAGCAGTACAGGTGAAAAGGATCTAGCACAAGTCAACAATAAGATGAAGCAGCAAAAAACAAAACAAGACAAAAAGCTATTGCAATTCTAGGTTGCATTAGCAGAACTCAAGAGAAGTAATAATCCCGCTCTATTCTGCCTTGGTCAGACCACACAGAGGAGGGCAACCAAGATGATCAGGGGTCTGGAAACCAAGCCTTATGAGGAACAGTTGAAGGAGCTGGGTATGTTTAGCCTGGATAAGATGAGACTGGGAGGAGATATGATAACCATCCTCAAATATCTTAAGGGCTGTCACATGGAGGAGGGAGCAATCATCTTTTCTCCTACTCTGGAGAGGAGGACCCAGTGTTAGAAATTCGTCAGCTACCAAGTGTGTTTTGTGACTGGTGTGGATCCAACTGCAAGCAGGTGGAGAATTCTGGATGCCTGGTTTGTGATTGACTTCTCCACCTGGCTGCTCCCTCCAGTTTTCTTAACCAGGTAAAAGGAAGAGCTTATTTACTGCATTCATATCCCAACTTTTTCTCCAAGGAGTACATGGAGGAGCCAAGCCCATGTCTTCAGGTTACAAGGAAGGAGATTACACCTTTCCACATCAGGAAGAACTTTCTGAGAGTAAGAGCACTGTGACAGTGGGAAATATTCACCCAGAAGGTTGTGGACTCTCCTTCCTTGGAGGTTTTAAGCAGAGCTTGGACGGCCATCTGTCCTGGATGCTTGAGCTGAGTTTCCTGCCTTGGCTCTTGGGGGTTGGAATCGATGAGCCTTCCAACTCTAAGATTCTATTATTCTATGACCAGCACATTCTCCACGAAGGCCACTGGAACCGAAAAAGAAAACACAGCGCTCTCCGGATGCTGTACCTTCCTTTATTTGGGGAATAAAGTACATATGGGGAAGACAGATAGGCAGTGTGTCCTTGACACTGCACCTCCTGCATGCCTGTGCTCTTTCCTCAGCTCCCAGCTGGAGGTCCTCAAGAGCTCAGAAGCAGCTGCAATGGAGGAGGAGGAGGAGGAGAGGAACAGCCAGCCTGGACTGCAGAAGGCTCGGGATGTGGCAGCGGCGGCTCTTTTAAGCTCTGGCCAAGCCTGCCTCAGCCAGGCGGATCATTCCCAGCTGTGTCCCAGAGGCCCTGGAAGCTCTCCCACAATGGCTGGTTTCTGGGCTGCAATATAAACTACGGAACTCACTTCTGTAGGCGGCTTCACAAGAGGACTTGGCAAATTAATGGAGGGCTATCGGCAGCTACTAGCCATGATGGCAATGCCTCTGAGTAAGAGCTGCTGGGAATTGCAGGTGGGCAGAGTGCTGTTGCCATCTGGTCTTTCTTGCTCGCTTCCCATTGGGGCACCTGGGTGGCCTCTGTGAGAACAGGATGCCAGACTAGATGGGGCCCTTGGGCCTGATCCTGCAGCAAGGCTCTTCTTCTTCTTCTTCTTCCATTCCTATGCAGCTGTGGAAGGCTCACTCAAAGTTCAGGGAGCGCCTACACCCCAGAAGTGGGCACCCCAGTACTTCCTATGCTGGGCGGCCCTCAGCAAATGAGAGCCAGAGTGGTATAGCAGTGGTATAGAGTGCTGAACTAAGAGCTAAGAGTCCAGGGCTTCTAGTTCCTGCTCAGCCATGAAGCTCACTAGGTGGTCTCGGACCTACTTTTGTCTTTTGTCTCGGACCTACTTTGTCTACCTTTGTCTACCTCACAGGATAGTTGTGAGGATAAAAGGCGAAAGAGGAGAACCACGGACACAACCTGGAGCTTTTTGTAGGAAAGAAGGTGGGGCAGAAACATAATAAAAATTTAAAAGTGAGCCAAGGTGCAGATATGCTCCCTGGAGGTGGAACGTTTGTGTCACACACACACACCCCTTTGTGCTATTCTCCAGCCTGGCATGCAACAAACATTGCCACTGTATCTGGCACAGCTCCAGCCAAACCCAACTTCTGGCCAAAGAAAAGCCAACACCTTTCATCCTCCTCCGCAGAAACAGGCAGGTCCTTCAAAAGTCTCATGGGCAGCCTTGGGGTGGCCTTGGGGCCCGCTCTGCTCCACCGCCAATCAGAAAGAGAGAATGTGGTCTTTTGCATGGCAATTAAGGCTTCTCTCCATGGCAACAACCAAAGTGTCCCATTGCGCCAGAACATTACAAGACACTCAACATGCACAGGGACAGTGCAAGGCCCTGTGGCTAAAAGGGCTCATCCAGACTTCATTTTATGCCATGCTTCTTGGCACAGGTCTGGGCTTTAGAATTGCCTGTCCAAGCAGGCGAGAACCCACTTCACAACTGAATTGGAGAAAGCGGCAATCTGCAGAAAACCCATTTGTCCAGATTCAGTGTGAAAGAATGAGTTCTTGGAGGGAAAGTGCCTGATACTCATCGCAAAGCATTGGAAGACACAAGATTTACCCACTCTGGAAGAATGGCAGGTGCAAGTGATAGACTATATGGAAATGGCAGAAATGACTGGCAGAATCCGAGACCAGAGAGAAGAGTTGGTGGAAGAAGATTGGAGGAAATTTAAAATTTATTTACAGAAACATTGTAAAATGTATGAATGTTGATGACATTGAAATGAAATGAAGGGGTTCTAGCATTGATAATAGATAAAAATTTGAAATTATAATTTGGGAGGAAAAACAATTAAGGATAAAGTAGATAGGATATGAATTTGCTGAACCAATTTTCAAAAAGGGATACAAAAAAGGGAGGCGTGAGGAAGTCAGGAAAATAAGTTAATCAAAGATGAGAAATTAAAAAAGAGGGATTTGTGTTTTTCTTTTTTATGCGCTTATTTGTTTTTTGTTTTTCTTTTTCTTCTTTTTCCCCCTTGTTAGGTTAAATGTTTGTATTTTTCTATTGTGTAATTTTTTATTGTTGTGTTTTATATTTTTTTGTGCTTTTATTGCTCTCTGTTTGTTGTTTTGGAATTTCCCTATTGTTAAAACTTAATAAAATATTATTGTTATTAAAAAAAAAGGAAAGTGCCTGGACATAAGAAAAACCACTTGGAACTCAGACACAGCACTTCAAAGCATGGGCCTGTGTCTACAAAGCATGGGGTAAAAACAGGATCATAGAATCATAGAACTGTTGAGTTGGAAGAGACCCCAAGGGGTCCAACCCCCTGCAATGCAAGAATCTCAGCTAAAGCATCCCCGACGGATGGCCATCCAACCTCTGCTTAAAAACCTCCAAGGAAGGACAGTCCACAATCTCCCAAGGAAGCCCATTCCACTGTAGGGGATAGGATGGGACACGGGTAGTGCTGTGGTCTAAACTACCAAGCCTCTTGGGCTTGCCGATCGGAAGGTTGGCAGTTCAAATCCACTTAACAAAGGTGAGCCCCAGTTGCTCTGTCCCAGCTCCTGCCAGCCTAACACTTTGAAAGTCTACCAGTCTACCAGTGCAAGTAGATAAATAGATACTGCTGTGGCAGGAAGGTAAATGGCATTTCCATGCACTCTGGCTTCCATCACAGTGTCCCATTGCGCCAGAAGCGGTTTGGTCATGCTGGCCACATGACCCGGAAAACTGTCTGTGGACAAAGGCTGGCTCCCTCAGCCTAAAATGCGAGATGAGCGTTGCACCCCAGAGTCAAGTTTGACTATGTCTACTGTCCAGGGATCCTTTACCTTTTACCTTTACCTATCTCCAGTGCCAAATGGGACGTGGGTGGCGCTGTGGGTAAAACCTCAGCGCCTAGGACTTGCCGATCACTTGGTCGGCAGTTCGAATCCCCGCGGCGGGGTGAGCTCCCATCGTTCGGTCCCAGCTCCTGCCCACCTAGCAGTTCGAAAGCACCCTTAAGTGCGAGTAGATAAATAAGGTAAAGGTAAAGGTACCCCTGCCCGTACGGGCCAGTCTTGCCAGACTCTAGGGTTGTGCGCCCATCTCACTCAAGAGGCCGGGGGCCAGCGCTGTCTGGAGACACTTCCGGGTCACGTGGCCAGCGTGACATCGCTGCTCTGGCGAGCCAGAGCCGCACACGGAAACGCAGTTTACCTTCCCGCTAGTAAGCGGTCCCTATTTATCTACTTGCACCCGGAGGTGCTTTCGAACTGCTAGGTTGGCAGGCACTGGGACCGAACGACGGGAGCGCACCCCACCGCGGGGATTCGAACCGCCGACCTTTCGATCGGCAAGCCCAAGGCGCTGAGGCTTTTACCCACAGCGCCACCCGCGTCCCCCTTTGAGTAGATAAATAGGTACCGCTTTATAGCGGGAAGGTAAACGGCGTTTCCGTGTGCTGCTCTGGTGCCGGTTTGCCAGAGCAGCTTCGTCACGCTGGCCACGTGACCCGGAAGTGTCTGCGGACAGCGCTGGCTCCCGGCCTCTAGAGTGAGATGAGCGCACAACCCTAGAGTCTGTCAAGACTGGCCTGTACGGGCAGGGGTACCTTTACCTTTACCTTTATCTCCAGTGCCAACAGAGAAGGGGATTATTAATCAAAGAAGAACCTTCAGACAAAAGAGGGCTCCACTTCTACCAAAAGCCACAGAATACAGGCCAGGCAATAGAAAGCACAGTGCATAGTTAAATTGTGGGTTTCACTCCCACCACAAGTAGGGATGTCCACCAACTTCACTCAGGATGCGCCTAGCAGTGGCTGCCAGCTAACCACAATGGCTCTGCTCTACACCCATTGCCAGTTTCTGTGATTTGCAAGTGTGGAGAGTTGCTGTTGCACTCAGACCCTGGTTGGCGGCCTCCCAGGAGAAGCATTTGGCTGGCTACTGTGAGAACAGGATGTTGGGCTAGACAGGCCCACGTTGACCTGATCCATCACAGCTCTTCCTGCATTCTTATCCATGGAGGAGTGATGGATTGCAATGAGATAACGATGAGTTGGCCAGCAGCAAGTCACGTTCAAAGCCAGGCAGGAGAGACAGAGAGAGACAGAGCAACCCTCAGCAACAGTGGGAGAATACGGCATCTGTTGACATCTTTGCCCAAAGCCAGACAAGATCCAAGGCAGGGGGAGAAGGCAGCTCCTTTACCCATCAGGCAGCTATGCCGAGGGGAAAGGGCGTGAGACACAGTGGGCTCTCAGCCAACAGATCCCTACCGGCAGACATAGATGGCTGCACCCTGTGTCCAGGACCTCCCATTCCTCAAATCTTAAATAAATTCCCCAGACATGAACACATTTAATTTACATCATTCAACACTGGTTTCAAAGTGTTGCAGACATCAAGGGAAGCATGCCCTGGACCCCAGGGCTAGCCCCAGAGATTTTGGCACCTGAGGCAGACTCCAAAATAACACCCCCTCCCTACCAGGCAAGAAGGGGTAAGGGAAGATTTACATCAGGAACAAGGGAGAAAGATTGACATCTTCTACCATGGTGGATCCTGCTGCCTAAGGCAGTTGCCTCACCTTGCCTCATGGGTGAGTCGGCTCTGTCTGGGCCTTTTCAGGTCACGGTGGGGAGGAAGGCCATAACCCGACCAGGGTGCTGCTAATAAGCCTCTTCCAGGAAGGTGGGAGGCATCAACAAGCCTTAAGAACATAAGAAGAGCCTGCTGGATCAGGCCCAAGGGAACCCATCCAGTCCAGCCTCCTGTTCTCACAGCGGCCAGCCAGATGCCCCAGTGGGAAACCTGCCAGCAGGACCTGAGAGCAATTCTCCCCTCTGCAGCCTCTAGCAACTGGCATTTGGAAGCACCGCTGCCTCTGACCATTGGTCGCCATTGTACAGCTTCTGCTGCCGCATTCCTGCTATTCCACACTTTGCTGCAACCCCAGAATATGACAACAGATGTCCCCCCTCAGGAAACAGCTGCTGGCTTGCAGCTGGATGAAGCCCACAGACACCATGCTGTGGGAGGAAAGTCTGCCTCCGCCTCCTCCCCACATTCTGGACCATGCCAATTCTTGGCAGCTGCTGCCTTTCACTCCAGAGAGTGCCCTTGAGGCAGCGGCACAGACCGACCCTCTATCACAGCCTCCCCTATCCAGGGGCCTTCCAGGTGCTTCGACTACAACTCCCACCAGCCCCAGCCATTGCTGGCATGTGCTGATGAGCTGCGGTCCTAGGTTGGGGAAGGCTGGTCTACTCTAGGATATTGTAGGGAAGTGACAAATCAAGGTGGATACTCAGCTCCATCCATGCTTCACGCCTCTCCCTCTGCATGCTTACCTTTTGCCCCACGCACTACATGCACAAATCCACACTTTCCCAGTCAACATTTGAGCACTTTCCTTTCCTTTCGCCACAATGATTTCCCAACAAAAACTAGCTCCTTACTGATGAATCGGAGCAAAGAGCAATCTGCTGGAAGCTTGAATTGCTGTTTGCTGCAATTCAGCATTGAAGAGTGGGGTTTTCGTGGGGAAAGTGATAAAAAATAAGTGCCTGGACACACTGTTTTAAAGCATGAACCTGCTCCTAGAAACACAGCAAAATAGGAAGTCTGGATGAGCCCTTTGCAACATATCCTTGAGGCTGGAGATGGGAGGGAAGAGCAGCACAGCCACAACTCCCTGCAGGGCTAGTGTTAAATGCAAAGGACTTCAGAGGATGCACAGAGCAGGTCTTTGGGTCACAGCTGGCCAAAGGTGAGAAAAGGAGGAGAAACCAACATTTGCTAGGCAGGATAGCCAGAGTCTGGGGCGATGTCTGGATGTTTGGCTGGCCTGGGGCAGACCCCAAAATGGTGTCCCCCTCCCCACCAGGGAAGAACCAATGAGGGAAGATCAGCATCAGGAAAAGGGAGGGGGGAAGAAAGATTGACCACAGGGTCCTATGGATCCTGCCACCTGAGGCAGTCACCTAACCTTGTTGTATGGCGGGCCGGTCCTAACTGGCCAGCTACAACGCCCAGAAGAGAGCAGGGAGAGGAAAAGGCAGATCCAATGCTCAGAGCATGCAGAGAGAAGGGTGTGTGCTGGCAGAGCACTATGGCACAAAGAAGCCCTTGTTCCTGTGCTTGGACTGTGGGCGACTTTGCCAGGGAGCCAAAAAGAAGGTGCTTCCCCAGCCTTGGCATCCTGGCCTGACCTGTTTTCTTCTGCTCCAGAGGGGAAGACCTGAACCAATGGATTCAAGTTACAAGACAGGAGATTCCTACTGAACATCAGGAAGTACTTTCCAATGCTAAGAGCTGTTTGACAGTGGAACAACTACCTCAGAAAGTGGTGGGCTCTCCTTCCTTGGAGGTTTCTAAGCAGAGGTTGGGTGGTCATCTGTCATCATGGATGCTGCAGTTAGGATTCCCACATTGCTGGGAGTTTGAGTAGATGACAATCCTATGATTCTTTGACCCATCAGCTCAGGGACGGGCTCACTTTGCACCAAGGAAATAAATTGGGCAACCGGCCCCCACAGAAAAAATAATAATCCTGGGTCTCTTGGCCCACCGGCCCATCCTCACACAGCATTTCTCAGATGCACACAGAATGCAGTTAAACTATTCACATTTGCACCAGCTTTGTGGCAAATGAAACCCTCTTCAGGAAAATGCACAACATTTGGAATGCATCAGAGGGGGTGGGGCGCTGGGAGGGAAAGGGAACATGGGTCACCTCCAGAAGACCTGAGTCTTTGCCAGATGTGAGCCGTGACTTTTTCCAAATGCACCACAGCAGCCCTTGAGATAAGGACCTTTGCTACCACCATTTAAACAGAAAGGAAGGAACAGGGGGCTCATCCACAGCCCTGGGGGAAACTGCTCTCAAGCGCTCAGTCAGAGCAAATGACAATTTGGGTTTTCACTGGATTGATGTCCAAGCTGGTCCTAAAGAGTGGCTTTTTCCCAGAGAAATGAGATGAGTGACGAAAACACCACAAGACAAGCCAGAAGTGCGGACGATCCCAGAGATATTTAGGAAATCCAGCTTTGATGTCTGGTGTTTGGTAACACCTTGGCTCAGCAATCTTACGTGAGTCCTGCGTGCAAGACCTCCCAAAAGAAGCATCCAGCTGGCCACTGTGAGACCAGGATGCTGGGCTGCATGACCGCCCCTTGGCCTGATCTTGGAGCCTATCTCAACTTATGTTCTTAAGGGTATGCTTTCATGCTCCATGGGAGAAAGAAGCTGACCTTTGAGCAAACAATTGAGGTGCCAATGGGGTGCTACCCCAGGGTCAGAATCACAGAATTGTAGAATAGTCATACCTAGGGTTTAATATGCTTCAGGTTGAGCGCTTTCGGGTTGTGCTCCGCGGCGACCCAGAAGTAACGGAACATGTTACTTCCAGGTTTCGCTGCTCGCGCATGCGCAGATGGTCAAAATGACGTCACGCGCATGCACAGAAGCGGCGAATCGCAACCCGTGCACGCGCAAACATGCAGGCACAGGTTACATTCACTTCAGGAAGGGGGATCCGGAATGGATCCCGTTCGTATCCAGAGGTACCACTGTATAGGATTCAAAGGTACCCCAAGAGTCATCTAGTCAGTGGCGTAGGAAGGGGGGTGGGACGACCTGGGTGTCATCACTGGGCGGGGTGACAAAATGGCAAAAATATGTGTTTTTAAAATAAAATTTTAAAAGTGGGCTCATGACACTTTTTGAAAAAAATAACTCCCACCCCCACTGCACCCCCCTTCCTACACCACTGGTAGCTAGGTGAGGTGGGGGCACTGGGTGCCACACCATGGGGTCTGCAGTGTGCCTGAGCCACGCGTCTCTCCTGAGGGGGAGGCGGCAGGCAGACTGCCTGCAAGCTCTGCACCACTTTTTCGAGCCGCACAGGGCTTGCGTCTGCCCACCACCTCAGCCATCCTACAGCTGAGGGGGAGGCTGCGGAGAGGCTCCAAGCAGCACGCCCTGCCTTGGCTTGCCCCACCCCCATGGGCAGCTCACTCCGCCCCCGGCTGCAGGGCGCATATGCCGCATCGGGCACCCCGAGCTCCACCACTGCATCTAGTCCAACCCATCCAGCCTCTGCTTAAACACCTCCAAGGGTGGAGAGTCCCCCACCTTCCAAGAGAGTCTCTTCCCCTGTCAAAGAGCTCTTACTGTCAGAAAGTTCTTCCTGGTGTTTTCTCAGAATCCCCTTTCTTGTAACTTGAAGCCAGTGGTTCGGGTTCTTCCCTCCAGAGTAGGAGAAAACAAGCTTGCCCCATCTTTCAAAGCACAACCCTTGAGATATTGGAAGATGGCTATCATATCTCCTTTCAGTTTCCTCTTTTACAGGCTAAACATCCCCACCTCCTTCAACCATTCCTCATATGGCTTGGTTTCCAGACCCTTGGTCATCTTGGTTGCCTTCCTCTGCACACATTCCAGCTTGTCAACATCCTTCTTAAATTGTGGTGCCCAGAATTGGACACAGTATTCCCGGTGTGGTCTGACCAAGGCAGAATAGAGTGGGACCATGACTTCCCTTGATCTGGACACTATACTCCTGTTGATGCAGCCTAAAATAGTATTAGCTTTGTTTGCTGCTGCATCACCCTGCTGACTCATGTTAAACTAGTGACCTAATAAGATCCCTCAGTCCTTTCACATGTACTGCTGGCATCCCCTCAATTCCTTCATCCCAGTCACTTATAAAGATGTTGAATATCAACAGGCCCAGGACAGAACACTGTGGCACCCCACTTGTCTCTATCATCCAGAAGCATCAACCCAGCCTCACGCAGAACCACTTTGTGTTAAGCCACTGCATGCTACTCTCCACAGCTGAATCCTGTCGCTGGAACACACAGGGATTGGAAGCAGGCACCACATCCCGAATGGGTACTGAGGGCAGGACCAAGGCAGACTACCCCCCAACCCCAGGAGCACTTCACAGAAAGGAGAGGCCTCTTCACATCCAGCTCCACCCCCTGGCTTCTTTCCTGGGGACCAATCCAGCCATGGGGCATGCAGGGCATTCCACTTGGAAAAGCAGCATCTTGCTGCCACTCTGGGAGACCAAAGCCACCAGAACTGGCAGCGGTGGAGGGACAAGGGCAGTTAATCATTCACGGCCAAAGGGCCGTTCCTGCTCACTGCCCAGTCCCAAGGGAGCGCAGTTAGAGACTCAGCCTGGCACAGGGCCAGTCACCCCAGGCCCTCCCGCCTGACAGACAGAGAGAAACTCGTGGAGACAGAAATGCTTCACGGCCTGCCCCTAGGCAGGAGGAAGGGGTTTCCAGCCCAAGGACTTGCTCCACCAAAGGCTCATCCTTTTGTGCCACGTTTCTATGCACAGGTATGCCCTTCTTCTTCTTCCCCCCTGTGCTTTCCCTGCAAAAGTCCACTCTTTACTGCTTAATTGAAGCAAATGGCTGAATTTCTGTTTGCTCCAGTAAAGAGCAGATTAGTCAGGACAAAAGAACAAAACAAAATAGCACTTGGACATGGTGCTTTAAAGTGCGGATCTGTGCTCAGCAATGCCAAGCAAAAGCTAAGTGTGAGTGAGCCCTAAGACACGCAAGCATGGCGCCGCAAAGGAAATGGATGGGGTGGGGGCCCTGTTATGTCTGATGCGCCTCCTGCAGCTGCCTGCCCAGACAAGGGCCCAAACTAACAAAATGAATTTCAATGGGGACAAATTTAAAGTTCTGCACTTAGGCAGATGCACAGACAGACAGAAAATTTGGGGGGGGGGGTCATTTACCAGTAGTATGTGTGAAAAGGATCAAGGAGTCTTAGTAGCTTAACATGAGTCAACAGTGTGACGCACTAGCAAAAAATGCCAATGCTATTCTATACTGCATCAACAGAAGTCTAGTATTCAGATCAGGGGAAGCAACTGTCCTGTTCTGTTCTGCCTTGGTCCACACCTGGAGTCCTGCATCCAGATCTCTGCACCACAATTTAAGAGGGATATTGACTGGAAAGTGTGCAGAGGAGGGTGGCCAAGATGATAAATGGTCTAGAAACCAAGCATTATGATGAACAGTTGAAGGAGCTGAGTATGTTTGGCCTGGACAAGAGGAGACATTCAAAAATCTCAAGGGCTGCCACATGGAAGAGGGTAGGACTCAACGCATGGCTTCAAGTTACAAGAAATGAGATTCTGACTAAACATTGGGAAGAACTTTCTGAGGGTAAGAGCTCTGTGACATTGGACTGGCCTCCCTCAGAAAGTGGTGCAGCCCCTTTCATGGGAGGCTTTTAAGCAGAGGTTGGATGGCCCTCTGCCATAGATGGTTGAGTTGAGATTCTTGCCTTGTAGACGGTTGGGCTAGATTACCCTCAGGACCCCTTCTACCATTCTGTTATTCTTTGATATCTGTATCTAAAAAGACTACAAGCTGGAACTTATTTTTTTACGTATAAACTTCGTCCAAAGTTGTTCGTAGAGCTTATTGCTTCTGCAGTAGCGAAAGGTTTGGAGCTTTCTCTGCTTTTAGGTGGTGACTTGTACCGCGAGCAAGATCCACACACTTCCGCTGCGTGGACGTTCTATCAGATTCCCTACAAAAAGCGGGCGTCGCCGGACGGGCAGGGAGAAAAGGCGGAGGACAGGGGCGCCCGGAAGCCGCGCTTCGCCCGGACGGCGACCCCAGAGCGGGGAAGGAGGAGCGCGGAAGGGGCTCACCTTGGAGACGATGAGGGGCTTGCCGTGCTCCAGCCCGCCCTCGAGGGAGAAGCCCCAGGGCGCGCCGCCGGCCAGATGCACGGGCACGTGCTGGTAGGAGACCAGCGGCAGTAGCTGTTGTTCGGACTCCTGGCGCTGCGCGACCCCCGACGGCCGCGCCATGGCACCATCCCGTAAGGCGCCCAGGCGGACGCAGCCGGGCGTCCTCGGCCGACGTGTCTGGCGGGGCGGGGGCGGGGCGGGGGCGGGCGCTCAGGGTGGGCAGGCCCTGCGCGCTGTGGCGCGCGCTCCAGCGCAGCCAGCCTCTCTCTCCTTGCGGTCGGCCTCTCCTCCGATGGCTGGAGCGGCTTCCCGCGCACCACCTTAACATGCCTGCTCAGTAAGCATGGGACGGGATGTCGGGATGTCTTGCCGAAAGCCGAGTTGGCGAAAAGTAGTTCAAAAGCATCTCCTCTGAACCATTCTTCCTCGGTCAGACCCCACCTGGAGTCCTTTGTCCTGTTCTAGGAACCACAATTTAAGAAGGATGTTGACAAAGTGGATTATGGGTAGGGTAGAGCGACCAAGGCAGACCCTCCATGTGTCCCTATTTTCCAGAGACACCCCTGATTTAGAGAAGCCATCCCAGTTTCTGATTTGATCCTGGAATGTCCCACTTTTCTTTAGGGTGTCTCTGTTTCCATTGGAGAAATGTTGGAAGGCATGGAGTTATCCCACCCCCAAGCCATCTGGAGGCAGTCCTGTATAGGGAAGTCTTTTTTTAATGTTTACTGTTTTGTTCTAACAGAGTGGCAGGGGCAACCAGTAAGATGTGTGGGGTATAAAGAGTAAAATTACCATTCTGGAATGGGTCATCCCTTTTTTCATCGAAGAAATGTTGGAGGGTATGCAAAGGTGATTAAGGGCCTAGAGACCAAGTCTTATGTGGAAGGGTTGAAAGAGTTGGGTGTGTTCATCCTGAAAAAGAGGAGACTGAGAGGAGATATGAGAGCCATCTCCAAATACCTTAAGGGCTGTCCCATGCAAGTTGGAGCGAGCTTGTTTTCTCCTGCTCTGGAAGGCAGAACTCGAACCCATGGCTTCCAGCTAAAAGATAGGAGATAGGTACGTTCTTTCATCTCTGGTGGACGTGCCCGAAGATTAAGGCATTCTGGGAAATGATATATAATGAACTGAAAAAGGTATTTAAATATACCTTCCCAAAGAAACCAGAGGCCTTTCTCTTGGGCATAGTCGGCCAGGGGGTGTTAAAGAAGGATAGAACTTTTTTTATGTACGCTACAACAGCAGCAAGAATACTCATCGCTAAGTACTGGAAGACACAAGATCTACCCACCTTGGAAGAATGGCAGATGAAGGTGATTGACTACATGGGCCTGGCAGAGATGACGAGCAGAATCCGAAACCAGGGAAGAGAAGCAGCGGAGGAGGAGTGGAGAAAATTTAAGGACTATTTAAAGAAATATTGTAAAATTTATGAAGCTTAGAAGGATGACGGATTAGTGAAATAAATGGTTGATAGCGGTAATGGTTAAGACAAGGAGAAAAATGAGTAAATTAAGTTAAAATACGAGAAGATTTGCTGAGTAATTGATTAGAAATTGGAACACAGAAAGGGGAAGCACGAGGAAGTCAGGGAAGTAAGGTTTAAGAAAATAAGATTTGAAAGTATACTTGTTATTATTTGTTTGTTATGTTTTAATGTATTGTCATGTTTTGTTTTATCTTTGTAACCATAAGAAAAACCTCTAATAAAAAATTATATATATATAAAAAAAAGATAGGAGATTCCAACTATGCATTCAGAAAAACTTTCTGACAGTAAGGGCTGTTTGGCAGTGGAACAGTCTCCCACGAGAGGTGGTGGGCTCTCCTTCCTTGGAGGTTTTTAAGCAGAGGCTGCATGACCATGTGTCATGGATGCCTTAGCTGAGATTCCTGCATTGCAGAGGGTTGGACTAGATGATCCTTGAGGTCCCTTCCAACTCTACCATTCTATGAGTCTGTGATTCCCCCTCATCTGGATGTTCCAGATGCACCACGCAGGCCCACAGCCCATGGCTGGCGAAGTAAGCACTTTGGGGCACTGCTACACTACACAAAGGTCCCCACTGTGGAAGGACGTGGGGATCCAGAATTGGCCTCCACAGTCACTTACGGACTCACTGTTAAAACCGTGTTCATGGGACTTCCGGGGTGGCGCCATCGGCAATGGCAGACTCCCTCTAATCTGGAGGGACTAGCTCCACGTGAAACGGGTCTTTTCCGCTACGGCGAAGCGGGGACCCTTTCAAAAATCACAGGCGGATGAAGCCTGTGACCATGGGACTCGGCAGGCACCCTTAGCGCCCCCCCCCCCAACCCGCAAAGGAACCCACTAACGGGCTCCGAAGCGAAGAGGGGGAAGTGGTGCGGTACTGAGAGTCAACCGCTTCTTCCTTTTTTTTTTTTCATTTTGCAATTTTATTAATTTCATTATTTATACATTCTATCCATATTTCAACACTTCTTATACATTTTGAACTTCCTTCAGCGTCATTGACATTCATTCGTATTTATATCTTTAAATCACATTCCATCTTTTCATATTGCCATTCGTTCCTCCCTTTGCATACTATTTCTATTAAACAATACTTGTTAGTTCTTTACAGTGCCTCTTTAAATCCCACTAGCGTTGTATTTACAAAACATTTGTTCTCCAGATAACCCACAAATTTCCCCCAATCTTCAATGAATTTTTGATCCTTAGCGTATCTTATTTTCCCTGTTAATTTGTCCAGCTCGGCATATTCTAACAATTTTGCTCTCCACTCTGCAACCGTTGGGATTTCTTCCTGCTTCCACCTTTGGGCTACCACTATTCTGGCGGCCGTTACCGCATACTGGAAGAGTTTACAATCTTTTCTCCTGATGTCCTTTCCAACTATACCTAATAAAAAGGCTTCTGGCTTTTTTACAAAGGTATAACTTAACATCTTTTTCATTTCATTGTAAATTTCGTCCCAGAAGCTTTTAACTTTCTTACACTCCCACCATTGATGATAAAAAGTCCCTTCCTTTAATTTACATTTCCAGCACTTGTTGTCTACCTTATACATCTTAGCCAATTTTACAGGTGTCAGATACCACCTGTATAGCATCTTCATCACATTTTCTTTAAGTAACATACAAGCCGTAAATTTTATATTCACTTTCCATAACTTTTCCCAGTCCTCCAGTTGCACATTATAACCGAAATCCCTTGCCCATTGTACCATCACTGACTTCACTTCCTCATCTTTCAAGTTCCACTCCAGCAGTATCTTATACATTTTTGAGAGGTTTTTATATTCGTTGTTTATTATCTCTTTTTGAAATATCGATTCTTTTTCCTGATAGCCCCTTTCCTTCACCTCCTTTTTAAACATCTCGTTTATCTGGAAGTAGTGCAACCAATCATATGTAAATATTTTAACCTGATCGTATGGTTTTACTTTCCACTTCCCTCCTTCATTGATAACCATTTCTCCATACTTCCCCCACTTTTCTCTCATATTAACTTTCTTTACACTTATTATCTCCAACGGAGACAACCAGTGTGGGGTTTTTGGCTTTAATATGTTTTTATATCTGTCCCAGACCTCTATTAGTGGGCCCTTAAAGATGTGACTGCAGAATCCTTTATGCACTCTCTTTTTATCCCTCCATAGGTACGCATGCCACCCGAATTTGTTATTGAACCCTTCCAGGTCCAATAACTCTTTATTCTCCAGCTTTACCCATTCTTTTTATCCAGCACAGGCATGCTGCTTCGTAGTATAATCTCATGTCTGGTAAGGCGAAGCCCCCTCTTTCTGTTACATCTGTTAACAACTTAAATTTGATTCTGAGTCAACCGCTTCTTCCGTGGAGCGAAGCCGCACAGCCGTTGCCGGAGAACGCTGCCTTTTTCCTGGGACAATTTGGTTTCTAAAATATTCACCCGTGAGTACCTAAACTTGGACAATTGGATTTTAAATAAGGACTTGTGAGCAGAAAGGAAAATTGGACTTAAAAGTCTACCTCAATTTGGCACTGAAACGGGAAGGTCTAAACAGGAAGTCAGCCTTCCATTTCTTTGTAGATAGATCAAAGCAAAGACATGGCAAACTAGAGCTCAGAAAATCGCCTGTAAAAGATTAACTTTCATCATTCAAATTGCTGAACCCCCCTCGGAAGCAGGAGAAGAGGAGGGATTTTTTCGGACTGTTTAAACCTGCAGAAGTGAGGGTAAAGTAAAGTAACCTTCCACCGTCCTGATCCTGGAGCAGGGTGTTAGGACTGATGTTTTTTGAAGCTCATTGACCAGAGACAACGTTTTTGACAGATAGCTATAAGAAGAGAAACACTGATTCCATCGTTCCCCTTCGCTTTTTAAAGGAACAAATACTGATAAAATATCTGAAAAAGGACATTTTGTTGCTAGACTTGTCTTTAAAAGAAAGAACAAATAGAAATTTTCCCCCTAGAGGGAGACTGTGAAACTGTAACCAATTCTGGAGAGCCTGCAGCTGTTACAGATTACAATCGTGGGAATAGACTTCTGACCTTGCAGGACAATGTACTCAGAAGCTCTGTTGTGTGCTTTCTATAAAACAAATGCCCTACTGGAACAGTTACATGAAAAGACGGATTTGATGACTGATTCGATTAGAAATTTTAAACAGGCAGTGGGAAATTTTGAACAGGCAGTGGGAAAATATATGGAGCCCACCCAGGAATTAAATCAGGAGGATGTTGCTGAATCTTGGGCGCCAGAGATGGAGGGAGCTGTGGCCCAACAGGAACATGAGCTTTCGGATTTGACAAATGAACTTGGAAAAAGCCAGAGTTGGAAAGAAAAAGTTTGGTTTGGCTTGGAAATGGGGGGCTGGATAGACCCCCCGATACAGGGATGTTTGGACTTTTCAAGTCTGGCAATGGGCCGTGAGATGTTTGGGGTTGTGGCGGCTCCTAATTTTGGAGGGATTTTGAAACATGTCCTTGAATACCACATGGAGTTTAGTGTGGATTATAGAAAAGGGGTTGATCAGTCGAGAAGGGTTAAAAACATTGTTAAGTTGGAGTTCCCACGAGTGAAACGAGCAGGAGACAAGGGAAAATACGGTTATAAATATGATGAGAAGTTGAGGAAGGGACATGGAAGAGACTTAAGGGCCTCGGATACAAGGCTACCAGGTTAATGCGCTAGATCGATGGGACAATAAGGACTGACAAAACCCGGGACCAGGAGGAAGGGACACTGGATGAAGATGGGATTGTTTCTACTATTAGGATTGTTTTATAAAATCGATGAATGTTAGAAAAATGTTGGAATGAAATTACTTGGCTCTAGTAAAAATGTGTAAAGAATTATGTAAGAATATAATGGCTATGAGAAGTTGGTAAAGAATGATGTTGGATTGAACTAAAGTGGTTTTATGCTGTAATGTTATAAAGGAATATGAAAAAATGGATAATTAATAGGTAAAAATCGAATGTTATAATATATGAAAGGATTTGCTGAACCAATGAATTGAATTGGAATACAAAAAAGGGAGGTGTGAGGAGGTCCGGAAAACAAGCAAATGAAAAATAAGTAATGGAAAGATTGAATTGTTTTTTAATTGTTTTTATTTGGTGTTTTTTCATTTTTTTTCATTTTTTTTTTCATTTTGTAATATTGTGAAAACCTTAATAAATATCTTTTAAAAAAAATACAATGAAACCGTGTTCATGGAAGACCATCTTCCTCGGCTACGAGAGGTCGCCAAAGAAGAAGACACTACACCACTTAGACCGCAGTGTGGCTGGCAAGGGGGACGATCTCCAGCTGAACCAGCCAGTGAGCAACACCCTCTGCTGGGTCTGCCCCTTCACTAAACAGTCATCTCAAAGTGTGATGGGAACTTTAGCAGTTAAGGCCAGTGCTCTGATTGGGGTCCACAAACCAACTGAGAGCCAGTGCAGTGGGCAAAGGAGTGGGGTAATGCCAGTCTCAGCTGGCAGCAGTTTGTGCCAAAGCCAAAAAGGCGCCCGGCACTACTTCCCTGGATCCAGCTGATTCCTGGATTACAGTAGATGACCCTCGGGTTCCCTTCCAACTTGACAATTCTATGTTTCGGTAAGTCTGATGACTGGATTTCAGATGTCAAGCCTTCTCTCCACACTTGAATGGGATATATGGTTCAGAGAGGAACACACCATTCTCCCACTCCTCCCTCTCTAGGGAAATCTGAGACATCCCCAACCCACAGCAATTTTAAGTTTATGATTTCAGCTTCACTCAAATGGTATCCACCTTCCCTGTCAGGAAGAAGGGGAAGTTCTACATCAGAAACAAGCAAGGGCGGAAGTGGCGGGATAGATCTGCATTGGGATCTGCTGCCCCAGTGGATTCTGCCACCTGAGGCACACTTTGTCTCATAGGTGGGCCAGGCCTACCTGGCTCCAGTTGCCCCTAGACCTCCCTCCCTCCTCTGTTGCCCTCTTCTGCCCACCCCACCTGCACTTCGCTCATTTTAAGATTTCCCGCCAGGTAGACTGAAGAATTGTCAGTTAATTGCGATGTACAATACACTAAAAGCATTGTGCTGTTCCTTTTAAAAACCCATGGCTTCCCAGCAACCAAGCACCATGGG
This sequence comes from Podarcis muralis, assembly GCF_964188315.1. Taxonomy (NCBI): domain Eukaryota; kingdom Metazoa; phylum Chordata; class Lepidosauria; order Squamata; family Lacertidae; genus Podarcis; species Podarcis muralis. The sequence goes on from NC_135673.1 coordinate 49,530,211, forward strand.
AATTGTAGCATGCACAGGGCGCTGAGAGTTGAGCTACAGTTCCCCAGAGCAGGTATAGCTGTGGATTCCTCTTTCCTCTGAGAGTTGTAGCTATGTGAGGGGAACAGGGCCTGCTGCTAACAGCGCCCCACCTCCTGTGCGAACTACGGTTCCCGGGATTCTATGGGGTGGGTTTGCAAGGAGCCCAGGGCTCACGCTCATTTTAGTGTTTTGTTTTCCATTTTTAATTACGCCCGCTAGCATCATTGCTCTGTTTGATATATGGAGCTGTACATGGGCGTAGGGGGGGGCAGGGGGCAGCTGCCCCCCATAAAGTACTAACTGATCAATCACGACGGTTCTGCCCCCCCCTCCCGAAGTCTCCCCCTCCACAAAGTCCTGCCCCCTAACAAAAATCCTGGCTACGCCCACGGTACTCTCCATTATAAAATGCATTTTTTTCAGGAAAAGGGACCAGGAAGGCTCCGCTGCAGGAGCCTCGCCCTCCCTTTGCAACACCCCCGGAGAACTACATCTCCCGTCATGCCGCGCCTTAGGAAGTCAGTTTGGAAACGTGCCCGGCCTGCAACAGGCTCCTAGAAGGCCGGTTCCTGGATCTCCCAGGGCCGAGAAGGCGCCGGGTGCTTGGCGCGATGTGGCGCCCTTGCAAAGTGCCCGAGTGGGTGCGTGGCGGGGAGGGGTCGGGGGGGACAGGTGAGGCGAGCCCGCTAAGGCGCTAGTCCTCAGCGGCCTCGCAGCGCCTCGTGGGGCAAGAGGCAAGCCGTTCGGCACAGCTGTCAACCTTCCCTTTTGGCGGGAAATTCCCTTATTCCAGCGCCGCTGCTATCCCGTAGAGACCGTCCCGGGACAGGGGAGGCTGCTGATCCCTTATTTTCAAATCTGAAAGTTGGCAGCTATGCCGTTCGGCGGTGGGACAGATCGCCCCAAGAGGCGGAGGCGTCCTTTCTTTCCTCGGAGGCATTTGAGCCGCGGTTGGACGGTCACGTGCCGTGTATTATCTAGTTGAGATTCCTTCCTTTTAGGGGTTGGACTAGATGACCCTTGGGTCAACTCGGCAATTCCGATTCTGTTTGAAGGAATAAAAGGACTGCATCCCAACACGCAAGCAAAATCTCCCTCCCCTTTTTCTGCACTCCCGTCACTTGTCCCCCACAGAGCCCCGTGTATCTTGCTGGCTGCGGGCGAGAAGGGTGCGCTCCCCATCCGAGGAGAGCCCCCCCCCCAAGCGAAGCACGCTTTCCGCACCCAGTGACGTAGCGTGGGTTGTCAGCACCCGGGGCAAGGCAAGTAATTTGCGCCCCCTAACCCTAACCCCCAGATGTTGCGGCCGGCCCCCCCTGCACCCCCCACGCTACGCCACTGTCCGCACCCCACCCTCCCTGCGCCCTGTTGGGGTTGCCAAAAGATCCCTGCACTTCAGGAGGTTGGACTAGATTAGGTTCCAACTCCATTCCCTTAGTCTTGGAGTTAGTCTGTAAGTCCATTTTATTTATGGTCCTCCTTTGTATCCAAAATCTATGTAACATTACAAGAGTTATTTAAGACCTGTTAAAGAGTTCAAGTGTTTAAAGTCATTATCATCAAATCTTTATTGGTATCACTTACAAACATTCAGAATAAATAAACCAGTGTAATCTCCTTGCCATTTCAACAGTACAGTACAAAGGGAAGAAGAGGCGAGCAATCTATTTCGTCTAGGTGGGTCTCCAGCAAGGGCAGGATCCTGTAGCATACTTCGGCGACAAAAAATAAAATAGAGGACCTTAGCAACTGTCTTGGTGAGCTCCTGGTCTCTCCCCTGTAATAAGAAGCGTATAACCGCTATCTCTGGTTTCCATGTTGGAATACATAGATGGTCTAAAAATTGTTGGCGGAGATCATCATACATTTTACATCCAAGGGCCATGTGAGCTAGCCTATTTTACATCCAAGGGCCATGTGAGAAGACGCCCTACTCCCGGAGACGTATAGATGCTTAAAAGCTTGGCCTAATTTTGCAGCTGCCCCTTACTTAACTAACATCACTAACGAAGCTTATAGATGGGCTTTCTCTAGAGCCCGCTTTGAGACAATGCCCTCAGCAGTGCTGTACGGCAAATTCACGCGGGTACCACTGCATGCGCGTCTCTGCCCCTGTATGTCTAATAAGGTAGAATCTGTCACACACATCCTTCTATTTTGCGAATTTTATAGTGAAGAACGAGTTCAACTTATTTTGCCGCTTTCATCAAAATTTATACCCCTACAACATTATTTGGAATCCTCCCCCGAAATTCTACGAAAATACCTTCTGGAAGATTCTTCAAGCTCAATATCATATGAGGTGGCCAAATTTTGCACTTTAGTAATCAAGAAGCGTAAATCTCCTCTGTTGAATGGCACACTGCGAAGTTCCCTTGTGTAATCCTTTTTTTTTTTCTTTTTTTCTTTTCTGATGTTGTTGTTGATTTCTTTTTGTTTGATCTTGTGGTGTTTAGTGTCACTGGCTTTTGCCACAATAAAACTTGAAACTTGAAACTTGGAGCTAGAGTTTCCACCAAGTGGGCATCACATGGGCAGAGCCTATCTCCTTCTGCCAAACCCGCAAACCTACCCCAAAGGAGGTTAGAAGGATTAGAATTGAACCTAGCCAGCGAAAAAGCCCTTCTTTCTTGCGGGTTAAACAGAAATTGTAAATAATTAAGGTTAAATTCCTGTGCCCAAGAGAGTCAAAAATAGAGAGGGGAACATGTTTTTTCCGCAGCTGAGATTAGTTCCTGGCGATCTATGTCCCACAGCCTAGTTTTTAACATGGCCTTGGCGATTGGAAAAGCCACAGCGCCCAGGAGATCTCTGAAAGCCCAAGTTGCAAAACAGTTGTAGCCCTGGGGAAGGGAAGGAGTCTAACAGAACTTCGCTAAGTAAAGTATCTTTGTCTGCTGAAAAACAAATGTTTAGCCAGCATAAAAGAAAAATCATCCAGGCAACTGTCTCTAGCTTATGTTGGCCTCCCTCTAAACACAGGGCTGCGTAAGGTACACAACATGGGACAGCAAATATCTTAAATCGAAAGGCTGCCTGCACTCGTTCCACTGACTGGGTAAACACTGACATCCAGATTGAAATTCTATAGAGCATTATAAAGATGAACATGCTCCCCAGGTTGATCTTTTTGTTTCAGGTGATTCCAATTCAGGGTGGAGAAGGCTGCATCAAGAATTGGCAAAAAGACATTTCTAAATTTGTATGGCAGGGAAAGAGACCTAGAGTTAATCATTGGATTCTAATCGATATAAAAGACAGAGGAGGCTTCTCCCTGCCTGATATGAAATTGTATTATGAGGCGGCCTGCTTCATCTGGTTGAAAGAATGGTCACATTGCAAGGATTCAGACTTACTGGACCTGGAAGGGTTCGACAACCGATGGGGTTGGCATGCATATTTGGTCTATGGGAAAGCGTGGTGTAGTGGTTAAGAGCGGTAGACTCGTGATCTGGTGAACCACGTTCGCATCCCCGCTCCTCCACATGCAGCTGCTGGGTGACCTTGGGCCAGTCACACCTCTCTGAAGTCTCTCAGCCCCACTCACCTCACAGAGTGTTTGTTGTGGGGGAGGAAGGGAAAGGAGAATGTTAGCCGTTTTGAGACTCCTTCGGGGAGTGATAAAGCGGGATATCAAATCCAAACTCTATTATTAGGAAATCATTGTTTGATGTATGGGAGAAATATAAAAGCTTGCTAGATCCCAAAATCTCCCGATGGATCTCTCCAATAGAGGCCTGTGCAGTTAAGAGGAAAAATACCCCGGGAACGTGGTCATCATATAAATTACTTCTAAAGGAAGAAGAGAATCAATTTAAGTTAAAAAGCTTTGAGGAAATAAGGGAGTACGTAATGGACTGGTTTCAATACCATCAACTATACGAGACATTCAAAATAGATAAACAAAAAGGTTTTGCCACAGAGACTTCTAGATTCGAAGCCAATATAGTAAATTCTAAATCCAAAACACTCTCCAAAGCATACCGACTCCTCCTTGACTGGGAAGGAGGAACATCTGTGGAAAACAGGTTGGAAATTTACAGCTTGTTATTCTTTAAGAGAGAACCTCCTTAAAATGCAGCATCGATGGTCTATATCTCCTTGGAAGCTCTCCAAGATGTATAAAAGTATACCAAGCAATTGTTGGAGGTGTAAAGAAAAACCAGGTAATTTATATCACATGTGGTGGCAATGTAAAGAAATCAAGGTGTTCTGAGAGGATATCCATTCCGAATTGGAAAAAATGTTAAAAATATCTTTCAGCAAAAAACCAGAAGCTTACCTATTGGGAATCACAGATTCAGATATCCCTAAAAAAGTAAAAGAACTTTTTCTTTATGCTACGGTTGCAGCAAGAATACTCATTGCAACAAATTGAAAAAGCAACAAAGTCCCTTCTAGATCAGAGTGGATTCAAAAAATGATCAAATATGCAGAATTAGATCATTTATCAGAAGGAAGAAAAAATAAATCAAAGGAAGTATTTAGCACAAAATGGAAAGTCTTTAAAACCCATTTGAAAAACAGTAATGGCAGTTTGAAGTCTGTAGCAGCATTTTAATAACTTCAGTAGGAGTTTTAATTTTGATGGTGAACCTAGGATAGAATAAATAATATTAAAGCCAAAACATGTTATAATATGGCAGTGAATAATGGATGAGAAATAGAAGTAAGGAGTAGACGGGAAGTCAGCTGTCAGGGGTTCGGGGAGAGAGGCACAGATGAGGGAGGAGACTGAGAGCGAGGGGGAAGAATCCAGGAACGAGGAGGAGGAGGAGGAGGACAATGACTTGAGGGCTTCCATGAGTCTCTCAAGTGAATCGGAGGATTCCCAAAAGGGGGCGCCCCTGGTCAGGCCAAGGGGAGCCACAGGGGGGACTCGTCAGGAGCAGGGGAGCAGCAGGGAAACCCCGAGTGGGAGTGGGAGATCGGGGCAGGCTTCCCAGCCGGAACGGAGTGAAGAGGGTGGAGCTCCCAGTGTGACAGGCGGAGCAGAGCAGGAAGCAGAGAGGGGAAGGAGATTGGGGCAAGACGTCCTGCCGGAAGGGGCAGAGAGTAGTACAGAGAGTAGTATAACTGTCAAGAGGAAGGTCAGGGGTAGCGAACGCGCGCCAAGTTCAAATGTGGAGGCGTGCGGAAATGCGGAGAGCCCGGAGGAGGAGCCTGGTCCCAAAGCACGGAGGAGGGGGGAACAGGCGTCTGGGGACTCAGCGTCAGAGGAAAGCAGGAGGGAAGGAACCCAGGGGGGCAGAAAGACCCTGCGGAAAAGGAAGGACAGGAAGAGGTGGACTAGCACAAGCCTCTTAAACTGGTGTAGGGGCGGGACTGATTCAGAGGGGACTTCAGCGGTCTAAGCGTAACAGACGTGGGGCTGCGCGCCTCGGCTGTGGAACAAACAATGTACTTCAATAAAGACTTTTGTAAATAAAGTGGACTTGGCGTTGGTCTCTTGTGAGCTGGGACCTGAGGCGGCCCTGACAGTAAGTCCCCTCTCTAAAAGAACGCAAAAAAATTTTTTGCAAAGCTCACGAAGTGTGGCAACCATGAGTGCGGAAGAACAGTTGACAGCACTACGAAACGCAGTCTCCGAGCATTCCACTGCGGTAGTGGTCTCCCAGAAGAAGAGTGAAGAAGCGGAGGTGCGATGCCACGATCTGCAAACCAGGTGGGAACGTGCGTGCAAAGAGGGGTTCCCGGGGTCCAGATCAGAGGGAATCGGACTCGGAAGGCGGGGAGGAAATTTAGTAGCCCCCTTCGATGGGAACCTGAAGCACTACCCCAGTTTCAGAGCAGACGTCCTGTATGCACTGCATTTGCTTCGCAATGACTTTAAAGATGAGGAGGAGAAAGTGGGTTTTATTGTGACTCATTTGCATGGAGACGCCAGAGCGTGGCTGCACAATTTGTGGCGTGAAGATGGTCCTGCCCGCCGCGATTCTGATGAATTTATTAAGGCGATGGACGCTTGTTTCCAGTCCACCGTGGATGTTGATGTTGCGCGACAACAGATGCACGGACTCAAACAAGGCAAAGCCACTGTGCGTCAGTACCATTCGCGCTTTTTTGCATTGCTGAATGTATTGGGCTGGGAGAAAGACTCCAAACCAGTGAGAGATTTGTTCTGGGAGGGACTCCACAGTTCCATAAAAGATGAATTGGCCAGGGGTGACAGACCTCAAACCCTAGCAGAGGTAGTACAGAGGGCTCTTGCGATTGGAATACGACACGAAGAACGTCCTTGGCACAATGAGGAAGGTCGCCAGGTGCGTGCGCCAGCGAGGGCACCTCCTTTTATCCCCAGGGAGTTCGGCCAGGCGCATCCTTCGCCTCTAATGCGGCAGGGGGAGGAACCAATGGAGCTTGGCGGTGCTAGAGCTCAGACAGCAGCCAGAGCCCCAACGTCCGGTGCAGTCAAGGAGAAGCCTCCTAGAGGGAACAGGAAATGTTACATCTGTGATAGTGCACAGCACATGGCTAAAGAGTGTCCCCAGAGGTTCCGGAGACACACTGCAGCTTTAGCAACGGTCGCAGCAGACGTACCTCATGAGGAGCAGTTTCAGGGAAACGACAGTGCCTGGCTGGAGACAGCGATGCTGGGGCTCAGCAGTCCCCAGCGATTTTGCAGCACACAGACCCCTTACCACCCAAGCCAGCGGTGCAGCTCACTGCAACACTCCAGTTGCCGAATGGAACCACCCTGGAAGTCCCCATTACAATCGACTCTGGAAGCAACGCGGACTTTGTGGGGGTGCAGTTCGTCAAGCAGCATCGCATAGCGCTTCTGCCAGCTACGACGCCCCTGAACGTAGTCACGGTAGATGGCAGAAAATTGCTAGGAGGGCAAGTTGTGCAACAGACGCCTCCCATGGTGATGCAGATTGGAAATCATCGAGAAGTCATTAGCTTCAATGTCACCCGCCTATCAGACACGCCTATAGTGTTAGGCATGAGCTGGCTAGAGAAACACAGTCCAGCAGTGGCGTGGTACCAGCGACAGATCACCTTTTCCTCATCGTACTGTGCTCAACATTGCATCCAGTCCAGCCAAGGGGAGGAAGCTGGGCAGCAACTGCAACTAGGCATGGTGCAGGCAGTCCCCCGCAAGTACGAGGGATTTTTGGAGGTTTTCTGCGAGAAGGAAGCTGACCAGCTGCCACCCCACAGGCCTTACGACTGTGCGATTGACCTGTTGCCGGGGGCGAAGCTGCCGACTGCAAAGCTGTATTCCATGTCTGAAGATGAGATGCAAGAACTCAGGGAGTTCATAGAGCACAATTTGAAGCGCGGATTCATTCGGGAATCCAGAGCGGTGGGGGGCAGTCCTGTGTTTTTTGTGAAGAAAAAGGACACGCCCCAAAAGAGACTCATTGTGGACTATCGGGCCATAAACTCGATGACAAAGCCCAAGGCCTTCCCCATGCCCAAGATTGACGACCTCCTAGCGACCGTGCGGAAGGGGAGGATCTTCACCAAGTTGGATCTGCGCGGAGCGTACAATCTCATACGCATGCGTGAGGGCGATGAGTGGAAGACGGCCATGTTCACGCCTCTGGGCACGTATGAATACAGAGTTATGCCTTTTGGTCTCCAAAATGGATCTCACTGCTTCCAAGCCTTTATGCATCACGTGCTAGCGGGACTCCTCTACAAGAAGTGCGTGTGCTTCCTCGACGACATCCTGATCTTCTCAGAATCGCCGGAGGCTCACGAGAGAGACGTAAAGGAGGTCCTGCAGAGACTACGGGAACACAGACTCTATGCCAAGTTGGAGAAGTGCCAGTTCGATGTGACGGAGGTGGATTTTCTGGGCTACAAGCTGTCCGACAAGGGGCTGGCCATGGACAGCGCCAAGGTCCGCGCGGTGTTGGACTGGAAGAGCCCGCGCAATCGGAAGGAAGTCCAGAGGTTCGTCGGTTTCACCAACTTTTACCGCAAGTTCATCAGGGGTTTCGCGAAGGAGACAGCAGCAATCACGGACACTCTCAGTTCCAAGAAGAAGAAGTTCACTTGGACGGACCAGGCGGAGCGCTCTTTTCAGAAGCTTAAAAGCCTCTTCGCCTCCGAGGAACAGCTGCTGCACGTGAATCCCGGCAGGCCCATGCGGGTCGAGACTGACGCATCAGACAGAGCAGTAGGGGCCGTCCTTTTGCAGGAAGATCCGCAAGGAAACTGGAGGCCCTGTGCTTTCTACTCCCGGAAGCTCAGCAAGGCGGAACAGAACTACACCATCTGGGACAGGGAGTTGTTGGCCATTCACGCGGCTTTCAAAGCGTGGCGGCACTTCCTCATAGGAGCCAAGCACACCGTGCAGGTCCGCACAGACCACAAGAACTTAGAGTATTGGCGCACGGCGAAGCTCCAGAGCCAGAGGCACATGCTCTGGGCGGAATTCTTCGCGGATTTCGACTTCCGAATAGAGTACATCCCGGGGGACTCCAATGTCATAGCCGATGCGCTCTCAAGGAAACCGCAATATCTCGAGGAAGTGGCAACAGTAGCAGCCAAGCACATTTTCGCACCGCAGGCGTGGGCGTGCGCTTCAGTCGCCGTCGACCTGGACGCGGTGCGACGCGCGCTGCAAACGGATCAGTTTGCACAATCCAAGATGGAAGAGCTGCGCAGAGGTACAACGAGAAGCGACGAGTTCCAGATACGCGACGGGCTGTTAACTCGCAAAGGTGCCCTCTACGTGCCAGGGGACGATCTCCGCGCAAAGGTTCTGCACCAGTTGCACGACGCACCCAGCGCGGGCCATTTCGGCAAGGAGAAGACAGCGGAACTGGTAGCCAGGGACTTTTGGTGGCCCCAAATGCGAGGAGAAGTCGCGGATTACGTCGCGAGATGTGACACCTGTCAAAGGTCCAAGCCAGTGCACCAGAAGCCAGCCGGACTACTGGAACCGCTGGAGACGCCACTGCAACCGTGGGAGCGGGTAGCGCTGGACTTTGTTACTGATCTGCCCAGCTCCCGAGGCAAGACGGCGGTACTGGTGGTTGTGGACCTGTTCACCAAGATGGCGCACTTCATTCCTTGTGCGAAGGTGGCGACAGCGGAACAGACCGCCAAACTCTTCATCGACCACGTGTTCAAGGTGCATGGGCTGCCACGGTCCATTCTGTCCGACAGGGGGCGCCAGTTTGTTTCCAGTTTCTGGCAGAAGCTCCTAGGTATCCTGCACGTTAAGATCAACCTATCGTCGGTGAGACATCCGCAGACCAACGGCCAAGCAGAGAGGGTCAACGCTATCATGCAGCAGTACCTGAGATGTTACGCCAATCAGCGACCCGCAGCTTGGGTGGATTACCTGCCGATGGCTGAGTTTGCCTACAACAACACGAAGCACGCGTCAACGGGGGTGACGCCGTTCTTCGCTAACAATGGACGACATCCCAGAACCTTCCCGGGGCTCGTAACGACGGGGGAGGGGGCGCCGCAGGGGGCCGACCATTTCGCAGCAGAACTGCAAGAGGTGCACAAGGAGCTGCGGAGACATTTGGAGCTAGCTAAGCAAGCCTATAAGGTGCGGGCGGACAAACACAGGAGGGCGGGAGAAGACATCCAGGTGGGGGACTGGGTATGGTTAGCGGCCCAAGCGGTGCCGGCCAAGTCATTAGCTAAGAAGAAGTTAGGGCACAGGCAGCTAGGGCCATACCAAGTTGAGGCCAGGATCAATCCCGTAGCGTTTCGACTGGCCCTCCCTGAAGGTTCCAGAATGCACCCGGTCTTTCATAGGTCGGTGCTCACCCCCTACAAGGCCCCACACAGATTTCAGGAGTCAGGGATGGCACCAGAACCACGCAGAGAGTCACCCAAGAGGGGGGGGGTCACCTAGGGCCGAACCAATCAACGAGGTTACAGAGATTCTGGACTCGAGATGGGGAGAAGAGGGAGTAGAATATTTTCTCGCCAGAGAGGGTACCCCAGCCAGTGCCAACAGTTGGGTGCCGGACTACGCTTTGGACGAGCCTCTTCTCAAGGACGAGTTCCATGCCCTTTTCCCACACAGGCCCTTTGACGACTGGCTATTTACGCCCACACTTTCAGCCAGCACTTTCCGGGGGTTTTCTTCCATGGAGGAGGGAACGCCAGAGTCGAGCCCCCCCAGGGGATCGTGCTCGGGGGTGGAGACGGAACCCTCTTATTGGTGGGACTAGCAACCAGAGGAGGACTGGCGCAGGAGGTGGAGGGAGGGGCCTTGGCCAACAGCACCGGATGAAGTAACAATGGGAGAAGTGACCGAGAACACTTTGGGAGATGAACCTGAGTTCGAGCACACATACACTGAGCTGGAAGCAGAGGAGATCGAAGTAGACGAACTGTATCCAGCATCTACCCCCGCAGAGACGCGGCTCCCAAAACCTGCGCCCGACGGGCGGGAGGGGGGAAGGGGGGGCTTCGAGGGGGGGATGGATGTCAGGGGTTCAGGGAGAGAGGCACAGATGAGGGAGGAGACTGAGAGCGAGGGGGAAGAATCCAGGAACGAGGAGGAGGAGGATGACAATGACTTGAGGGCTTCCATGAGTCTCTCAAGTGAATCGGAGGATTCCCAAAAGGGGGCGCCCCTGGTCAGGCCAAGGGGAGCCACAGGGGGGACTCGTCAGGAGCAGGGGAGCAGCAGGGAAACCCCGAGTGGGAGTGGGAGATCGGGGCAGGCTTCCCAGCCGGAACGGAGTGAAGAGGGTGGAGCTCCCAGTGTGACAGGCGGAGCAGAGCAGGAAGCAGAGAGGGGAAGGAGATTGGGGCAAGACGTCCTGCCGGAAGGGGCAGAGAGTAGTACAGAGAGTAGTATAACTGTCAAGAGGAAGGTCAGGGGTAGCGAACGCGCGCCAAGTTCAAATGTGGAGGCGTGCGGAAATGCGGAGAGCCCGGAGGAGGAGCCTGGTCCCAAAGCACGGAGGAGGGGGGAACAGGCGTCTGGGGACTCAGCGTCAGAGGAAAGCAGGAGGGAAGGAACCCAGGGGGGCAGAAAGACCCTGCGGAAAAGGAAGGACAGGAAGAGGTGGACTAGCACAAGCCTCTTAAACTGGTGTAGGGGCGGGACTGATTCAGAGGGGACTTCAGCGGTCTAAGCGTAACAGACGTGGGGCTGCGCGCCTCGGCTGTGGAACAAACAATGTACTTCAATAAAGACTTTTGTAAATAAAGTGGACTTGGCGTTGGTCTCTTGTGAGCTGGGACCTGACATCAGCTATATAGGAAAAGTCATATTTATGTTAAATGTATTGTGAGCACTAATGTATTGGTGTTGCTGTTGTTGTTTTTCTTTCTTTTTCTTAGTTGTTAGGAGTGATGGATATTTGTTTTTTATATATTTCTTTTTTGTGTGTGATGTATTAAAATGAAATAAAAATATCTAATTTTTTAAAAAAGAAATTCCATAGTTGAGCTCTAACTTTAGCATTAAAAACCTTGAGTGCAGAAGGGATGTGTTGGTGTGTTTAAAGTGGTCTTTCAAATATAATATAAACTTCTCCCATTCTTTATTGAAGTTTTCATCCTACTAGTTTCTGATTTTCCCAGTCAATCTTGCCATTTCTGCATAACCCAATAATTTCACCTGTCAGTCCACCCTGGCAGGTATCTTGCCATCTTTCCAACTGGGCAAGCAGCATTCTTGCAGTTGTTGCAGTGTATGTAAACAGTCTTTTCATTTCCTTCGGTATCTCTGCACCTACAATTCCTAACAAAAAGGCTTCTGATTTTTTTAACAAAGGTAATAATAACCTTAAACAATTTTTTTCAGTTCATTAGCTATCATTTCCCATAATTCCTTTATTACTTTCCAGTTCCACCACTTGTGGTAAATGGTGCCTTCCTTTTCTTTACATTTCCAACAAATATTTGAACTAGTCCTGTACATTTTTGCTAATTTACTCGGAGTTAAGTACGATACATCATTTTCATATAATTTTCCTTTAGTGTATAACACACTGTAAATTTCAAATCCTCTCTCCACAATTTTTCCCATGCTGCAAGCTGTATATGATACCCAAAATTTCTTGCTCATTGTATCATAACTGATTGGACTTCTTCATCTTTAGTAAACCATTCCAATAGCAGTTTATACATTTTGGAAAGTAATTTCACATTATTCTCCAACAATTCTTTCTCAAACCTCAATATTTCATTAGAAAAACCCTTTGTTTTATCTGTTTTAAAAACATCTTTCAGCTGGTGATACTGTAGCCAATCCGTTAAGAGATATTTTACGTCATCAATCTTTAAAAGTTTCAACTGGTGTTCTACTAATAAATCCCTATATGTCGCCCAACCTTTTCTCATATTCAGTTTCCTCACAGAAATTGCTTCTAAATTTTTGTTCTAAGGATTTTTTATATTTGAGTATCCTGGGCTAGCAACCAGCCTGCTGTCCAGTGCCATAGAATCACAGAATTTGAGAGTTGGGAAGATGGAAAACGAGCGAGGTCCCCACCAAAGAAGAATGGCAGCTTGACAGAATATGCACAGCTTGCATACTTAACATATAGAATAAGAGAACAAGAACATACGTTTAAACAAGATTGGAAAACGTTTATTGAATATATGGGAGATAATTGTGTACAGCTGAAAACGCTGGCAGCTTTTAGATAAATTCAACAGAGTAAGTTTTGATGAATGCAATAATGCCCACGACAGAGGCAGGTCAGAGCAGAACAGCTCTCTTCTTCCCGGCCAGCGTGGGCTGCGCTTCATCTGCTGGCTGTTGCGCTCTGGAGAGCCGTCAGGGCGCCTGGAGCTCGCTGCTGCACTGCCTCTCCTCCTCCTCCCAAGAGTCCCAGGGCAGGTGAGTTTCTTACGGTGGGCAACTCCGGGGGCTCGTCTGACTCCTTGCCCCAGCTTGGGCGGCAGCGCTTTGGGGGCGTCTGGCCGGCTCTGGACATTGGGGGTCCTCAAGGAGGAAGACCTTCGTGGCTTCCCAAGGAAGGAAGGGCTGTTTGGCAGGACAGGAGCAGCTGCTTGGCTGGCGAGGGGGGCAAGAGGGGCATCTCGCGGTCAGGACTGGCAGGACTGAAGGAGATGAATCTGAGGTGTGACTTGCTACAAGGCCTCTTTAGAAGCTCCTCTGGCCCCTTGTCTGGTTCCCTCAGGGAGAAGATTGCATTATTTTGCAGGCTGCAATTTTAATAGAAACAAATAAGCTAAAATATATTTAAGAATTGCTTGTTAGTACGCAGTTTTTAAATCCTCCTCTTCAGCTTTATTGTAAGGGGAAAAACAAAGCAAAAGTAGGTATTTATGGTAGGGTTACCAAACATCCCTGGTTCCCAGGGACAGTCCCCAGATTTGTAAATCTGTCCCCGAACAAATTCTGTCCCCGGAATGTCCTCAGATTTGCAAATCTGTCCCCAAGAAAGGTGGCAGCCGCAGCCTCAGCAGCCTGGTAGCGCAGTTGGCTCTGGCTGCCTTCAGGAGCCGCTCGCTGCCATGGCGCCCACCATATTTCCTGCACCTCTGCAGCGAGCAGCGAGCAACTCCTGAAGCCAGCCAGAGCCAACTGCACTACCAAATATACACCACAATTTCCCCACCAAATTCCAGCTGTGAAAAGTTAAAGTGCAGCTTATATTTGGAACCAAGCGTTGCACACCCGCCTCCTGGCACTACCTCCCTGAATGGGGGACGGGGTGCAGGTGCCAACGGCTTGGGGAGCTAGTGCTGGGAGGCAGTAGTACTGGGAGGTAGGTGGCACCCTCAAATAATCCTTCAATTTTAAAGGTGCTGCTTATTTGCAGGTGCGTCTCATATTCAGGCCAATACGTTATTACACTATTATGATTGTATGATCTGTTTTCACTCTTTGTGCCTCTTTAGAACACTACATGTTACACTTCAATGTTGTCTTCTACAAAGATTCATTGACCTTGCTAAGAATGCCACACAGAATACTTGCACTCTCATTCTGTTGCAATGGCTTTGTGAAATGATGATGGTGACGATATCATGAAATCATGACAGATTTCACAATATCATGATTTCATGATTTTGTGATTTCATATTCTCATGGAATCATAGTGTGAAATCAAGATATGATGATTCAATGAAAGTGCGACATTATGATTTCGTGAAATCACAGTGCGAGATCATGGCTTCATGATTTCATGATTGTATGATATCACAATTGTATGATATGATTTCGTTATATCGTATCACAAATTCATGATAGCATGAAATCGTGATATCGTGCAATCGTGATATAAAATTGGTGTATGTGGCGTTATGGGAGAGGTACCGTATTGGACCGAATATAAGATGCACCTGCAAATAAGCCTCACCTTTAAAATTGGTGGTTTATTAGCGGGTGCGGCTCCCGACTCTGCCTCCTCAAGCCGGCTCTAGCTGCCCCCCGCCAGTAGTGTTGGCAGCCAGGCAAGCGGTGCTCAGTTCCGAATGTAAGCCGCACTTGAACTTTTAACAGTTGGAATTTGGGGGGGAAGTGAGGCTTTTATCCGAGCCAATACAATAATACCTCTGGTGGGGGACACGTCATGCTCCTTCTGGGGTGGTTTGTCACCTTTGGTCCCCACCCTGCACTCAGCTCTCACCTGTGGCTCCTGGAAGCTTGTCAGCATGCGACAGCGGCCACACCTTGGAATGGCTTTGACTGGCTGGCTAAGCTGGGTGAGAGCAGCCGATGGGAGAACAAAATTCATTGTCTTTAGTTTCATTGTTCTGTGGTTTGTTTCAGTGAACTTGTCACAAAACTGAGAGCCCACAGTGGTTTCTACAACAGTTTGCCAGAATACAGCTGAAGCCATAGCTCCACCGCATAGAGCAATACCCTTCGCTGGAATGACCAAGAAGTTGTAGAAAAAGGAAATGAGCCCATGTCTTCCCCTTCCTTCTCCTCTAGTACTGCTGCATTTTTTGATTTATTATTATCATTACTATCATTATTATCAGCATATGACCCCAAACTTGAAGTTCTTAGTTATTCTTCGTTAATTCTTAGTTGATTATGCTGTCCACAGCAGTTCTTCTGTGTGTCTTTGGACTCCAAATCCCATCCTGAGAAGAGCTTGGATGCTGGATTAGGCTGAAGGCCCACTTTGTCCAGCATCCTGTTCTCCAAAGGGCCAAGCAGATGGGAAGCCTGCAAGCAGGACCCGAGAGCAGCAGAACTCTCCCCTCCTGCGTTTCCAGCAACTGGTGCTCAGAAGCATGGCTGCCTCTGACAGTGGAGGCACAAGATAGTCATTGTGGCTCGGAGCCATTGATAAGTCTTCATCCTCCATGAATTTGTCTTTTAAAGCCATCCAAGTTTGCGGCCATCTGTACCTTTTATGGAAAGGAATTTCATATTTAACTTTGAGCTGTGTGAAGAATTACTTTTGTCTCTTCTGAACCTTCCAACTCTCAGTTTCATCGGATGACCCTGAGTTCTCCTTTCATGGGAGAGATAAAAAAGCTTTTGTCTAGCCCCTTGATCCTCATTATGCTTAATATTACATACCTTATGATGTCTTCTTTTACTTACCTTTTGTAAAAATTACAAAGACCCAAATATTTCAAGCTTTCCTTGGAAGGCACAGCCACACCCTCCCTTGATCTTGTTGGTTGCTCTTTTCTGAACCTTTTCCAGATCTGCAATGAGGGTGAGGCAACCAGAACAGCACACACCCTAAATTGTATAGCAATGTGATGATGTTGGCACTTCATTTTCAGTTCCTTTCCTGGTGTGGAATTTGCCCTTTTCACAGTTACCACGCACCGTTCATTGAGCTATCAACTGCAACCCCAAGGTCTCACCACCAGTTCAGATCCATATATACATATGCATATGTGGAACTGGGGGCAAAAATCCACTCCTAATGTGCATCACTTTACATTTGCTTGCACTGAACCACATTTGTGGCTTTACTGCCCATTCGCCCAGTTTGGGAGATTCCTTTGGAGCGCCTCACAATCGCCTTTCAGAACAAAAACAAAACAATAAACAACACCATCTTGAACAATTTCGCGGCAGTGTCCCTGAGTACTGGCCATGCTGGCTGGAGATGATGGGACTGTAGTCCAACAATATCTGGAGGCTGTATGTTCACTGCCCCTGTTCCACGGAGAAAAAATCATATGTAATGCAACTTGCACAGAAATGTCATTGTAGTTACTATATTTGTTCATTAATTGGCTGTATCAATAGTCATTCTTAAGCTTATGAGGATGAAGAGAAAATGGGTGCATTCAGAAGTGGGGAATATCGGGTGAGTTCTTCTAGGTTCAACACTGGTGCTGGTGCCCTGTTTTCTCATATTCCTTTCACATTGCCACAGCCATTCAGGTATTTTATTTACTTAACAGTTTTTTTAGCCTTAGCTTCATCACAACTTGATCCAAGTGGGCAGAGCGCAGTCAGCATTTAATACCAGAAATCACACTTGACAGAAACACAGCCACAATTAGAAGAGCAGATGAAATTCACAAAGAATCGTAGAACTCTAGATAGGTGCGGTAGACGTGGTTGTTTTACAGCCTAATTCAGCCACGCTGGGTGAAGCTGCACTCCGTGGAAATTCCCTCCTCTCCTGCCCCACCCGTTTTCATCATTGCTAGAGACACAGATGCTCCAACTGCCCCTGGTCCCTGCTAAATCTCCTTCTCTTTCTATATCTCCTGCCCACCCCGCCCTGGGGCAGGTAGCGCGTTCCACGTGCAGGGCTCCTTCCCTGGCAGCATCCGCACTGAGATAGATCCGGGTGTTGGGGAAGGGAAGGAGCCTCATCCCAGAACGGGAGGGCAGCGTCTGTCCAAAAGCAGATCGTTCTGGTCTGGATGCACAAATAGCACCATCTGGGATAAGGTAGCAGCTTTATGAGCAGGCTGTGTGCACCACAACAAATGTGTTGGGCTGTGGGGCGCTGTGTGGGTTCTGCTGCAACAGGGAAGCTTAGCTACTTTTTCTGTAGTTGACTTTTGCTATGTGCTTAATGCTTCTTTTCTGTCTATTCTGCCCATTGCAGAAGCCAAAACTGTTGCAATCCTCCAGCAGCACCTAGTGGCAATGGAAAACAATACAATGTTGTTGCACCTCCAGGGGTGACGAGAAACCGCGGCATTAGTGGAACCCAAATTACCTCCCTGGGGCACAAGCCTGGGCAGTGTGTGGAGGTCCTGGGCTGCCCAGGTGAGCAGATGTGGTCCAAAGGAAAGCAGAGCAAGATGTTGGGCACCGGCTTGGCTGCAGGAGTTGCCGGAACGAGGTGTAAAGGGCACCATCCAACCATTTTAGGGATCCACTCCGGATTTGTGTGGTTTCAACACTCCCTACCTTTTTTTGGACCTAGAAATTCATGTGGATCAAGCTAGAATTAAAGTTCGTCCTTATAAGAAAATACGGATAGACACTCCTTGTTACATTATAGTTCAAATCATCCCAAACACCTCCGTGACAATCTTCCTCTAGGTCAATTCCTAAGATTAAAACGAAATTTATCGAACCCACAGGACTTTAAAGCCCATTCAAAAATACTTTCTGCATCTTTATTAAAATGAGGCTACCCAAATTCTGTAAAAACAACTGCCATTCAAAAAACACAATTGAGAGAGAGGTTGACCCTTCTTACATCCCGCCAACATGTCAACACAAGATTCGCACATATTTATGCCTCCTTAGAATATAACCATATGACTTTTGAAATTGAGAAAATTATCAGGCAACAATGGCATATTCTTAAGGACATCCCTGGATATGATTCCCCTTTTCACCAAACGTCACACAAAATCATTAAAGGATATATTGTGCACACAGATTTAAAACCTACACTCACACAACATACTTTATCAAATCCTCCACTTGGTTTTTTTTAGGTGTGGTCATTGTACCTCCTGTAAATACACGCTGCGGGTAAAAGAATTTACCAACAAAGAAGGTCTTAAGTTCTTTTTACAGGTATTTGCCACATGTGCTACTCCACGTGTAATTTACGTGATTAGATGTCCCTGTGGATTGTTATATGTAGGTCACACTCTTAGACCTATTAAAGTAAAAATATCAGAGCACCGAGCTAAAAGAATTCTTATGCAGAAAGAAACTAGATTAATTTTTCTCCTTGACTCCTTGCATCCCCCGGGTTTGAATACTGAAATTGATTAAATTTGCTTTTTATGACTTATTTCTAACGTTTGTATGCTTAACACTTGTGTATGGATAGTTTGTTTTACATCTGTTGTGTTAAAGGGGGTCACTTTAAGAAGGAAACCTTCCAGTTGCAGACTGCTGTCACCTGTCACTCAAATCAATACTGTGCCTGTCTATATAGCCTTACATTATAACAGTTTTGTTCACTGCAGAAACCACCATATCATAAGTTCCATTATGTACCATAGGTATGTACACCTTTGGTACAATTGTTTATATTATTCTTATTTGTTAAAATATTTTGAAATATGATATTATATTCATTTATATTATTTAGAACATGTACAACTGATGAAGCCCAGAAGGGCGGAACAGGGCATTATTCTGGAAATCCTTGTCAAGATTCTGTGGAACTGTAGTAGCTCCCATTTGGATTTCATGAACATACAAAGACATATGTGGAACCGAAACTATCAAATATTTGGACTCTATGAATGAACTGATCTATTGGGACTTCTGTTTACATTGTTGCACTTTATGTGTTGATTATGTGCAAGAGAAGTATTTGAGACTGTGATAAAAAAAATACAGAAGAGAATTGTTTATGTAAATGTACTGCCGGTTACGTTTTGTGTGTTTGTTGAATGTATTTTAGGTAACGCTAGGTTTGCTGTTGTTTTGGTTTTATATTGCTGCAAGTCATTGTGATCTAATTTTATGACAGAGTATTATATACGTATTTTGATAAACAAACAAGTAGCAAAGGAGCCAGGGTGTCAGCAAGACTCCCGCCAAAGGTGGGTGGACTGTGGCTCTGAAGGGATCCTCAGAAACTGCTGCATCCTACATGGCCTGCAAATGAGGACACAGAGACAGAGAGAGACTGATAGTCCAGCTTTCCAGCAACAGGGGTTGTATTTCAAGTGCAGCAGAAGAGAAGGCAGTTCAGCCAACTGGTCAGGTCAGAGGGAAACTGACTGACTTGTGTGCCGGTGCCTTTAAAGGAAGCTGAAGCTGCAGAAATCACCAGGTGAGGTTTGCATCTGAGGAAAGAGAAGCCAGGGAACCTGTGAGGAACCATCTGGATGCCCACGAAGGGGGAGGGGAGCCAGGCTAGAAGCTTGGTGGCAGTCATGTAGCCTTCATTGCAGGGTTCCTCAGAGTTCATTCCCCCCTCCCATGCTCTTTATCATCCACATGAAACTGCTAAGTGCTGTCTTCTAGATGTTCCCTCACCCCTTCTTCCTTGGGATCTGCCTCTAGTGCCAAAGCAGCCCTGCATTCTTGTAACACTTTGAGGAGCATCCATAGGACTCCATGTACATCGCTGCAGGAAACACCCGTGGGCTGAGAGAGGCTGGCTTCTGCATCCACAGCCGCCAAGGCAATGTTTAAAAGGGGCCTGCCCAGTTCAGAGTCTTCACCACTACAAGACACCCAAAATACACATTTCCGAGCCATCTCCAAAAGCCTTGACCCTCTTCTGAAAAATGGAATACATTTGCAGGAACGGGAGGCATTTAAAACAGTCTCAGCTCAATTAAGGGGATATTCATTGAAGCATCTATTTGTTTGTGAGACTGGGTCGTATATATAGTGCTTTTGTAGTTCTTTCCTTGTTTTGGATTGCAGTATTTAAAGAACTGAGTTTACCCAATGAATTTGCTATCTTCCCCTCAGCTGGCTCTGCTTGGAGTAGCCGATATGCCTATCTGAACAAGAGCTCATATGGAACTTTTAATGCAGCAGCACACCTGGAAATAGGATGGCCTCAGGCTGGAACATGGAAGTGTGGCCTTCTAGGATGTGGACAACAGCCCTGACTGAAAAGTTAACGTGTCAGATTAGAATGGTCCATGGGAACTCCCAATACTCATCTTTTTCATAAAGCATGGCAACCTTTTTTTTGATTATACGCCTCAAGGGAACTGTTTGTTACCCCTGAAATCTCATGGTGATATGTGGAAATATTTGGGGGGGGGGGTTGACTTGTCAGAATCTGATTTGATATTTCCAAGCAAAGTGGTGGTTAATGTGTTTTATGCAGTTTTATGTATTAACTGGAAGCACTGGCGGAGGAAGGGGGGAGTGCACCGCCCCCAGCACCATTGGGGAGGGGGTATTATCGCGGCCACCCCCAACACATGCCACACGCACCCTCACCACGCCGGGCGCCACGCCCCCACGGGCAGCATGCCACGCCTCCGCAGGCAACGTGCCACACCCCCTGGATGCGCACCACGCCCCCACCCGCTCTCTGCCCCCCCCCATGCAGCTTCGTCACTGTCTGGAAGTGACCCCCCAGGGCACAGCTGGGGCAGAAGCCTGGGCACTTTTATGTGTGATGTGAAAAATCAAGATCAATAAAAATTAATTAAAAAGAAGAAAGTGAAAAGAAGAAAAACGCTTCATTGAAACACTTCATTGGCCTTCATTGAAATGGAAGAAGCTGATTAGAACAATCTGAGGGCAAATGGATGGATTTAGGAGAGGATATTTTATTTAGTAATTATCCTTCCTCTTTTTCTTACTTGTGTGAGAAAGCAAATATCTATTTCAGCAGAGAAAGTCACCATCTGTGCATAGATTTTCTACAGAAGCTTTTGGGACAAGGTTGCATAACCTTATGGAACAATTAGGATATCCAAGGATGCTTTAGGGCGGCAGACTTGGATTACCTTTTCCCTGTTTTATGTTTCCCTATTAACAAAGAGGCCGCTCAGGCTGAATAGGAAACAAGAAAATACAAGGGTTAATGACATCAAAAGTCTTGCCAGGATTGAACAGATACAGTAATGAAAATCAGGCAGGTAATAATCCTTAAAGGTTACAAAAATCCATAGTCCAGTTCAAAAGGGAGTCTGGAGGAGAACCCACAGACATCCTGTCCCACTGCAGGTAAGAAGAAGCATGTGCAGTGACAAGAACAAGATTAAATCACTATTGTTCCCCCTTCCACCACATCACACAGTCCCCTGTTTGCAACTCTCTAGCAATTATGCATTTGGGGTTTAGCTGCAAATCCTTCCACACAAAGAAACCTTTATAAACCCACATAAGAGAAAACAAAGTTAATTTATCGATGGCATCAAATAACCTTAAGACTTAGCAACATAGACAGAATGTCTTCACCAGCAGGCCAACAGAACTGCCAGGGGATGCTGGCCAACGGCACAGCATTCCTTATGTAGTGGACAATGAGCTATACAACTGTTGAGGAAATGAATACTACTACTACTACTAATAATAATAATAATAATAACAATAACAATAATAATAACAATAACAATAACAATAACAATAACAATAACAATAACAATAACAATAACAATAATAACAATTTAATTATTTATATTCCGCCCATCTGACTGGGTTTACACAGCTACTCTGGGTGGCTTATAACATATCTAAAAACTTAATAAAAACATTCACTGAAATAAGTACTATTTCTCCTGCACAGGGCGCAGGGGCCAAGAGGTCGCCATCTTGCCTCCTTCCCAAAGCCTAGTTCAGTGGTGGCGAACCTATGGCATGTGTGCCAGGGGGGCACCCAGAGCCCTCTCTGTGGGCACATGTGCTGTCGCCCCAGCACAGAGTTCATTACTAGAAAGCCAGGATCACACTTCAAAACGACCTTGAAAGATTAGAGAACTGGGCCAAAACAAACAAGATGAACTTTAACAGGGAGAAATGTAAAGTATTGCACTTGGGCAAAAAATATGAGAGGCACAAATACAAGATGGGGGACACCTGGCTTGAGAGCAGTACATGTGAAAAGGATCTAGGAGTCTTGGTTGACCACAAACTTGACATGAGCCAACAGTGTGACGCAGCAGCTAAAAAAGCCAATGCAATTGTGGGCTGCATCAATAGGAGTATAGCATCTAGATCAAGGGAAGTAATAGTGCCACTGTATTCTGCTCTGGTCAGACCTCACCTGGAGTACTGTGTCCAGTTCTGGGCACCACAGTTCAAGAAGGACACTGACAAACTGGAACGTGTCCAGAGGAGGGCAACCAAAATGGTCAAAGGCCTGGAAATGATGCCTTATGAGGAATGGCTAAGGGAGCTGGGCATGTTTAGCCTGGAGAAGAGGAGGTTAACGGGTGATATGATAGCCATGTTCAAATATATAAAAGGATGTCACATAGAGGAGGGAGAAAGGTTGTTTTCTGCTGCTCCAGAGAAGCGGACACGGAGCAATGGATCCAAACTACAAGAAAGAAGATTCCACCTAAACATTAGGAAGAACTTCCTGACAGTAAGAGCTGTTTGACAGTGGAATTTGCTGCCAAGGAGTGTGGTGGAGTCTCCTTCTTTGGAGGTCTTTAAGCAGAGGCTTGACAACCATATGTCAGGAGTGCTCTGATGGTGTTTCCTGCTTGGCAGGGGGTTGGACTCGATGGCCCTTGTGGTCTCTTCCAACTCTATGATTCTATGATTCTATGATTCTAGGAATTGAGGCTCGCCGTCATGATGCAAACACAGGGATATATTTGTATTGGGTGCTTCATTATTATTTTTAATTTTGTTTTTGTAGACTCCAAGTCAGGAAGACCCAAAAAGGAATACAGAGAAAAGGGGGGGGGGACAAGAACAGAGAGCGGAAGATGGCTGAACGCAATGGGGAAGCGTTCTGTCTTTTGTGCAATGGAAGTGTTGTGTGTCACACATCAAGTGTCAGACGGCACTTTGACACCAACCACAAAAGCGTTGCCCAGCTTGGTGCAACTGAAAGAAAAGAGTTTCTCAAAGGCAAATTGAGGAAATATCATTCCTAGTATCTTAGTTTTTGCAACTCTCCTGCTAGAACAGATCATCTGACAGCTGCCAGTTTTCAAATTTCACTGTGCATAGCCAAACATGGTAAGCCCCTCTCTGATGGGGATATTATCAAAATGTTCCTTTTGTCTGGGAGTAATTCCCTTTTTCATGATTTCCCTAATAAAGATAAAATTACTGAACAGACAACCACAAGATGTAGGGGAAACAGCAGAAAGGATGTTTTGTGATAGCAAAACCTTGCAGAGAAAACTGCAGGTTTTTGAAAGAGACCTTGGGCAGCTGAAATATTTTCCAAATCGAAATAAAATGCATTTAGAAAATTCCACAACATTTGCAGACAATCCTACAAGCCGTAGGGAAATCTACAAGGCATTTCCTAGCATTGAAGCAGTTGTTTTTTTCTAAACTAAAACCTCAGTATTCCAGTTAAATTGCCACATTGGCACTTGTTTTGGGCAATCAGTCTCTCAAAGGTTCTTCATCACTGGCCTAGGAGTGCTTGCCCAGCTTTGGGAAAGAAGTAGAAGGGCTCTAGGACCTGGGCAGAGCCTCATGCCTCATTCCCTTTGCAGAGGGCCATATTAGGAAACTGCCTCCCCAATCTGTGTACCCAACTTGTTGTTTGTTGTTGTTTAGTCGTTTAGTTGTGTCCGACTCTTCGTGACCCCATGGACCAGAGCATGCCAGGCACCTCTGTCCTCCACTACCTCCCACAGTTTGGTCAAACTCATGCTGGTAACCTCGAAAACACTATCCAACCATCTCGTCCTCTGTCGCCCCCTTCTCCTTGTGCCCTCCATCTTTCCCAGCATCAGTGTCTTCTCCAGGGAGTCTTCTCTTCTCATGAGGTGGCCAAAGTACTGGAGCCTCAGCTTCACGATCTGTATTTCCAGTGAGCACTCAGGGCTGATTTCCTTAAGAATGGATGCGTTTGATCTTCTTGCAGTCCATGGGACTCTCAAGAGTCTCCTCCAGCACCATAATTCAAAAGCATCAATTCTTCGGTGATCAGCCTTCTTTATGGTCCAGCTCTCACTTCCATACATCACTACTGGGAAAACCATAGCTTTAACTATACGGACCTTTGTTGGCAAGGTGACGTCTCTACTTCTCAAGATGCTGTCTAGGCCTGTCATTGCCCTTCTCCCAAGAAGCAGGCGTCTTTTAATTTCATGGCTGCTGTCACCATCTGCAGTGATCATGGAGCCCAAGAAAGTAAAATCTCTCACTGCCTCCATTTCTTCCCCTTCTATTTGCCAGGAGGTGATGGGACCAGTGGCCATGATCTTCGTTTTTTTGATGTTGAGCTTCAGACCATATTTTGCACTCTCCTCTTTCACCCTCATTAAAAGGTTCTTTAATTCCTCCTCACTTTCTGCCATCAAGGTTGTGTCATCTGCATATGTGAGGTTGTTGATATTTCTTCCGGCAATCTTAATTCCAGATTGGGATTCATCCAGCCCAGCCTTTCGCATGATGTATTCTGCATATAAATTAAATAAGCAGGGAGACAAAATACAGCCTTGTTGTACTCCTTTCCCAATTTTGAACCAATCAGTTGTTCCATATCCAGTTCTAACTGTAGCTTCTTGTCCCACATAGAGATTTCTCAGGAGACAGATGAGGTGATCAGGCACTCCCATTTCTTTAAGAACTTGCCATAGTTTGCTGTGGTTGACACAGTCAAATACTTTTGCCTAGTCAATGAAGCAGAAGTAGATGTCTTTCTGGAACTCTCTAGCTTTCTCCATAATCCAGCGCATGTTTGCAATTTGGTCTCTGGTTCCTCTGCCTCTTCTAAATCCAGCTTGCACTTCTGGGAGTTCTCAATCCACATACTGCTTGAGCCTTCCTTGTAGAATTTTAAGCATAACCTTGCTAGCATGTGAAATGAGTGCAATTGTGCGGTAGTTGGAGCATTCTTTGGCACTGCCCTTTTTTGGGATTGGGATGTAGACTGATCTTCTCCAATCTTCTGGCCACTGCTGAGTTTTCCAAATTTGTACCCAACTTAGGTAGACTGTTTGTTGGCTCCCATCCAGTCCACTGCCAAGCCAATACAACACTTCAGCTGCTGCATTGTAGGTGCATTCTCTAATTGACCTCCCTTGTAATGTTTCATTTTGAAATATTTAAGACAATGTTTTAAAGGTAAAGGTAAAGGTACCCCTGCCCGTACGGGCCAGTCTTGACAGACTCTAGGGTTGTGCGCCCATCTCACTCAAGAGGCCGGGGGCCAGCGCTGTCTGGAGACACTTCCGGGTCACGTGGCCAGCGTGACATCACTGCTCTGGCGAGCCAGAGCCGCACACGGAAACGCTGTTTACCTTCCCGCTAGTAAGCGGTCCCTATTTATCTACTTGCACTCGGGGGTGCTTTCGAACTGCTAGGTTGGCAGGTGCTGGGACCAAGCAGCGGGAGCGCACCCCGCCGCGGGGATTCGAACCGCCGACCTTTCGATTGGGAAGCCCTAGGCGCTGAGGCTTTTACCCACAGCGCCACTCGCGTCCCAAGCTCCACGCTTTCTCCTGGGTTGTTTTATTGGATTTTTAAAATGTAGATTGTAAGCTGCTTCAAGATTCCCCCCCCCCCCAACAATAACACAACGGTATAGAAACGAAATAAATAAATAATAGTAATGCACAGCAGGGGGGGGCTAGACAACCCTCAGGGTCCCTCCCAGCTCTGCAATTCTTTGAATAATAGTAACACCCCAAAGCTGCTCCCCAAGTGGGAGACAGAGGGCGGGGGGAGTCCTGGCTCCAGGGTGCAAAATAAACTGGTCCTTGAGAAGCTGCCCAGGGGGTTCCGAGCTGGACTTGGAGGCCCAAGCAAGCCCAGGAGGAACAGGACCGCAAGGACGTTTGCAATGGAAGAGAAATTCCTGCGGGATCGTAGGCACGCACCATTCCCGCGACCCCTCCGCCTCCGCCGCCTCCTTCACTCACCTCCTCCCAGGACAGGGCCAGGGTGCCAATTTGAAGAAAACGGAGCGGGGGACATTGCACACACAGCATTTGAATGGCACTACCCATCCACTTTGGGGGGCTGCCGGGGCCGCTGCCCCCTCAAATGTTTTGTTCAGGGTGCCCAAGTGACCTCCCCCAAGGAGTTGGCTCGTATGTCCCAAGGTGAGGATCGGGCGCTGCCGCTGCAGCACGTGCTCCAGGCACCAGCGAAGGCGCTCGGGGTCAAGTTGAAGGAGCACATGGGGTTGGCAGCGACGGCGTCTGCTCCCAGCTGCAGGGCGACAGCATCGTGGCTGAACGCCGCCTAGAACTCCTCCAGCACCCTGCAGGGCGAAAAAGGAAGCCCATTGCCCCGATGGCAGCCAGGCCGGGACCGCGGAGAGCAGAGGGCCAGCCCGATCTCCTCGCTCCCTGCCCCTCTGCAGTGGGGCCTGGGCAGCGACAATCCCCGGGCCAGCCTCCAACTTGCCTTTCCACGGGGGAGAGGAGGCTCAGTGTCACTCACGCCAGCCTGCCTCCATCCTCGGGGGCGCGGAGCGCCTCCCTTTGCAAGGCTACCGTGCGAGCCCCACTTTTTGCCAGGTTTGTTCCAGTATGGAAGCCAGCGAAAGCCGGCGTTTTCTGCATTGCAGGGGATTAGGCTAGAATCTAGATAACCCCCAGGGTCCCTTCCAGCCCTACAGTTCTCTGATCCTGCGAGTAATAATAATAATAATTTGTTTGTACCCGAGCCCATCTGGCTGGGTTTCCCCAGGCACTCTGGGATGCTTGTAGCACAGATAAAGACAGCGTCAAACATTAAAGACGTCCCGTGCCTGCGTTTGCTCTACACTGGTTTAATACTGGATTTTAAACATTTGGAACCCACCCTGGGACCGGCTGCCGAAGGGTAGGCAAGAAACGCGAAGCCAGCAGAAGCCAGGAGTGGCGTGTGCCCAACGTGAGAGTGTGGGAAAGGGGGCTGAGAGGCCACCGCACCCCGTGGGTGAGAGCGAGTGAAAAAGACAATGCGGGCAGAGGAGGGGGCGCTGGCTGAAACTGGTGGCGCAGTGACCCGTTTGCCCAGTTGGGCCAGTCTCCCCTGTGGCCAAGCCTAGTTCCCCTTCCTTGCTTCTTCCAAGCCTTGCGCAGCTCCTTCTGCAGGCAGTTTCACTGACACTGCAGCCCCCCCACCCCCCACATTTCTTCTTCCAAACTTGCAACGCACTTTGGCTTCATACACACTTATACTTTTAGAGTACATTCGACCCACATTTCCCTGTAGCTTGTTAAGGCTTGGTGGGAATGGTACCCGTGTCAGGGCTACACTGCAGTGCCCAGAATTCCGGGAGGAAGGAAAGCAACAATATTTTTGTTATGGCTATTGATAAGAAGGGTTTTCTCACGTCAGAGAGGCAGCGGAATCTGGAGGGGCAGAGAGGCGGGGCGGAGGACAGTTCATTTTCGGCTCTCATTGGCGGCCACTGGTGCGTAATTTTGGTCTTTTCCAGAAGGTTGCGCAGGTTGGGGAACGCGACCTGCGGGGCAGAGCCGGAGCCCCTGCCCGTTAGTCGCCAGGATAGCTGTGGCCATTGCAGCCTAACAGAGGCCTCTGCGAGAACCCAGGGCGAGAGAACCATGTCTGAGGAGCCGTCCCGCACCCTGGGCTTGTGGGCGACGCTGCTGCAGGGACCTTCGGAAAGTAGCGGCAGCGAATGTCCGCAGCAACCAGGTGAGTTGGCTGGGCGGATGGGCGCTGCAGGGGACCCCTCTGCTTAGGTAACACACGCAGAGGTCAGCTTCAAATCCCAGCTACATAGTCACGTTGAGCCGACTGCAAACTCCCAACCTCACCTACTTAGCAGGGTTGTTGTGAGCAAGAAGTTGCGGGGGGAAACGGACGATATGCAACATCTCTCCCCTCCCCCCCCCAAAAAAAAGATAAATGGAAGGCAATCGGATTTGAAACACACCCACCCACACCCCATTGCCTTATACAGTGGTATCTCGGGTTAAGAACTTAATTCGTTCCGGAGGTCTGTTCTTAACCTGAAACTGTTCTTAACCTGAAGCACCACTTTAGCTAATGGGGCCTCCCGCTGCCGCCGCGCTGCCAGAGCACGATTTCTGTTCTCATCCTGAAGCAAAGTTCTTAACCCAAGGTACTATTTCTGGGTTAGCGGAGTCTGTAACCTGAAGCGTCTGTAACCCGAAGTTCCACTGTATGTTATACAGTTCAAAACGAGCCACCCTGCCCTAGCAAGTATGGATGGTTCCCATTCAAATTGGTGGAGTGGTTTAGATGAAGTGTAACGTATCTCAGGAGTTAATATCTGAGCTATGAAGCGGGGCTTCGGGGCTCAACTCCCAGCTGCACGCCCTTCCGCACCACATCCTAATCAAGTAAAAATGGTGATTATTATAATGGACACTATTATAACACTGGAAAGGGCTCCCTGGGGAGGTGGCGGACCCTCCTTCCTTGGAGGTTTCTCAGCAGAGGTTGGGTGGCCATCCCTCATGGATGCTTAAGCTGAGAGTCCTGCACGGCTTCGGGGCTGGAGGACCTTCGCGATCCCTTCCAACTCTACCATTCCGTGACTCTATGATTCCTGCACTCTAACGTGACAGACAGTCAAGATGTGGAGGGAGCTGCGTGTCTGAATGACCCCCCACCCCACCCCACATGAAATAAACCGAGACAGAAAGTAATAGCAGGGTAAGGTTTAGGGCCGATTTCCCTCTGTGTGCGCAGTTAGGAACCTGGATCATACAGGCTTCTTGCTTCTGAAAGACCTTGTGCAAAGAGCGGGGAACCTGTGGCTGTCCGGGTCTTTTCCAGACTACTGTACAATATCCATTATCCCTGGCCATTGGACACGCTGAATGGGACTGGTGGGAGCTAGGAGACCCAAATGGAGAGGCACAGTTTTAAATGTGTGGTGTTTAAATGCGTAATGTTTTATTATGTTTTTATATATGTTGGAAGCATCCCAGAGTGGCTGGGGCAACCCAATATGGGTTGGGTACAAATAAATTTATTATTATTATTATTTACTCGTTGCATTTGAGGTGGAAAAGTAGCCTTTTTTAAAATCCATCTTTAAAGTCTCCAGCATTCAAATCCTTCGCATGTTTCCTCGGAAGTAAGTCCCGTCAAGATCAGCGGAACCTGCTCCCAAGGAAGTGCACAGAGCACTGCGGTCCCCATCCTGTCGCGCTTGCTCGGAAGCAAGTCTTCCTGTGATCTATGAAGGATTCCTTTGAAATATAGTTTGCACAGGGTTGCAACAGTGAAATTTTCGTTTCCTCGGAAATAAGCGTGCACAGGATTGCAAATTTAGCACCCCTACGCGTTTGCTCGGGAGTAAGCCCCGCCAAACTTAAAGCAAGCAGACTTAATCACTATCAAGTTTTTATTACCTCGTATTTTCCCGTTCTCGGCTGAACTTTGTAAGATTTTATTTGTGCGGCAAGGAAACAAACGTTTTTTGTTGCTGTTAAATCATTCGCAATAGGATCATTTTTCGTTGTTGTGATCCCCCTCCCTCCCTTGCTCCCGGACAGTAAATAGCCCTTACACCAAAGTAAGCCTGGTGAAGATCGTGGGAGCCTGCGAATTAACTTGTTGAGCCCCGTCCAGCCTAAGAGCAGAAAAGGGTTGGCAAGTTGGGGCGCGGGAGCGACTTTAGCAAGACAAAACTGCAAAGGTGGGAAAGCCTGCATTGAAAAATGTGCATGAGCTGCAATTCCCTGGCCCATTCGCTGGCCCTGAGCTCGGCGGGGAGAGCTCTGCACAGCCCCGCCTCTTGAGAAAGCGGCAAAGGGATGGTGGGGGGTTTTGTGGAGAAGTGAAGGCATAGAATAATTGTAATATGCAGCAAGAATTGGAAGTTTGGGGGAACCATGGACGGAGGCGAAATCCTATGTTGACTGAATGAATGTTTAATTTGCAATGTTGTTGAATTATTGCTTATTTTTGCAAATTTCTATAAGTGAAAAAAATAAAAAGAGAAAGCTGCAAAAACCTGTACGTACATTTGCAGCCGAATAAAGCACCGCAACACACAGACGCACAACCAAGAATTTGTCAATGACCTGCTGCAGTGTACAAGCCCAAGTAAATGATAGTAATAGCCACATATATTGATTCTTTTTAAGAGGGGAGAGGCGAGGGAAAGTTAGCATGGGGACATGGCTAGAGAAAAGGGTAATTACGCATTCGGATGGAAATTTTTCCATTCTAGCTTTCCCTCCTCTCTTTTTACCCCTGAACAGTCAGTCGACCAATTTGTATGGGAATAACAAACACCATACTAACCTAAGCAGGGCTATAAGGATTTCTGAGCTAATGTATGCTTTAGGAATGTGCAGTATTTCATTGTGGTGGGGGCTACAGAGTGGCGTATACTGGCGTTGTGTTTAGCAGTCTGGTTTTGTACTTTCTCCCAATAAAGCAACATTTCTTCTTCCACACCATCACCTCCGTCTCGCTAAACTGGCGGGGGCGGGGCGGGGGACACCACTGCATGTCTTGCCTCAGGCCCCTGGCTAAAATGTCTTGAGCCGCTCCTACATCTTACACATCAAACTGCTCGACTTGGAAGGAGCTTCTGCAATCTGGTCCCCTCCAGATATTGGTTTTCTTCCAGTCAGAGATTTTGCCAATGTTTTAGGATGTCTTTTTTCTTTACAATAAAGGTATGAAAAGACGCTGACAAAAAACCCCACACATACATTAAGCAAAATAGAAACATCGCCCACCCACCCACCCTGGCCCCCCACCTCTTTCTCCCTTTTCTTCCTAATGTAATACTAATGTCTCAACAAATGAAACTGATCTGTAGAAAAAGTAACTTGAAAAAAGAGACATTGCACATACTTTTGTAAACCAAGAAATCTTTAATAAAAATATGAATAATAATAATAATAATAATAATGGTATGAAAAGGTCAGAATTTTGTTTCCTGGATTATTGTTTGGAGGAAACAAAATGTAGGTCTGTACAGATACTGACAATAATTGTTTCTGTGAAACTTCATTATGAGTTTTTGGATTTCATCCTAAAATTTTACTAACTTGAGTAACTAGACAAACTGAAGCTAAAGGCTCCCTAGGGATTGAGGCAACTTACAATATTATAAACTTCCTGTATTAAGGATGACATCCTTCCCATGCCCCACTTAAGAGCTGTTCCCTGCTTTGAAGTGGTTGAGGTGTTCCAGGGATTCTGTAAAGGTAAAGGGACCCCTGACCATTAAGTCCAGTCATGGCCGACTCTGGGGTTGCGGTGCTCATCTTGCTTTACTGGCCGAGGGAGCCGGTGTACACCTTCCGGGTCATGTGGCCAGCATGACTAAACCGCTTTTGGCGAACCAGAGCAGCACCCGGAAACTCTGTTTACCTTCCCGCTAGAGGGATACCTACCTATTTATCTACTTTCACTTTGATGTGCTTTCGAACTGCTAGGTTGGCAGGAACAGGGACCGAGCAACAGGAGCTCACCTCGTCACGGGGATTCGAACCGCCGACCTTCTGATCGGCAAGCCCTAGGCTCTGTGGTTTAACTAATAATTTCTTGTTTGCATGTTCCACCCCTATTGCTACTTCCCATCCAGCTCATCCAGGGGGTTAATTGTGTTTTGTCTCTTGATTTGCTGGGTTCCATTCCATACCTGCAGAGTGGAGAGGGAAGTGTCAATTGCTGATTTCCTTTTGTAGGGGAGAATGATGTTCCTAAAGGTGACATGATGTTATAGCACCACCAGGGGAGAAGTTGGCTCCTGCTGAATTGGCTCCTGTGGAATTTTCCCTAGTGGAAGAGGGTGCTCAGAAGAAGCAAGAGGCTGGTGGGTCTGCAGAAGTGCCTGCAGAGATTTTACCTCTTGGGTGCCCTAAGATGGTCTGTGGGTGAGGGGACCTGTCTCAGTGCTGGGGGCAGGACCCAGGGTCACCCAGAGTCCTGTGGATTTGGGGGAAGAAAGTCACTTGGGAAATTGCATGTCTTTGTTTAGCCCCATGAGTAAGCAAAGAGGCAGCAATATTTTGATTTGGAGTTTGAGGACAGAGGATGAAGTAGAGGGGAGAGAGAGAGAGAGAGAGAGAGAGAGAGAGAGAGAGAGAGAGAGAGAAAGAAAGAAATGGAGAAGGGCATTTTTCACGTACCAGAGAGGAAGCAGCAGGGATCCTGAAATTGTGTCTTTGAGTGACAGGCAAGAACTGCTTCGGGAATGGGGTGTGAGTTTGGAGGCCCTGACCCAGAAGGAATAGCAGCTGCCCAGAAAGACTGAACCTGTGAATTAACCAGAATGGACTGGAAAATGTAGACTGGACTTTTTGATTTACTCAAGAGGAGGGATTCTGTTGAAACCCCAAGCAAGCTACTGCAGCAAGTGAGGGGGTTCCTGCTCTTGGGACTGTGTACTAATTTAACATGAGGATGATTCTGGAAAGTCTTGTCAGTTTTTTAAATGCTGTTGATCTGTGTTTTGCATGTTTATTATGATGAAAACTGTTAATGAAGGCAAGGGCTGCTTACCAGGGTCTGGGGAGGACATGGGAGGGCATTGGAGCTTCCTAGGACCCTCCCTCAACCTTCCCAGACTCTGACAAGTGAGACAGCACTTTCCTTACCATCCTCAGAGATGCTCCCAGAACCCTAATTCCTCCTTCTCAGAGGCCGGTGAGGAAGGCAGCTCCTCGTTTCTCAGGCTTTGGGATAGCCACATGAGGGTTAGTGTTAGGAACACTGCCAGAGCTTCACACCGCCTTCCCAAAGCCCAGTAGGTGGGTGCATTGGAAGGCATGGATAAGTAAATGGAGAGCAGAGAGCCATGGGTCTCCCCAGCTCTCCATTTATTTTTTAGTTTCCTCCCCACCCATGCAAGGGTCCTCCCCACCCATTGCATAAGAGATTCAAGTGCAAGTTGTAGGCTTATTGCAATAGGAACTAGCCTTCCACAGTTCTCAAGTTTTGGGTCTGCCTGAAGAGCTGAAACCAGGTATTCTCACTCTGCCACATGCAGGCCTGTGGAAAGCTTGTATGAGGCCTGGGCAGGAGTCTTGTTAGAATAAAGTTATAAACTCAAACAAAAAAAGCAGCTGGTTCCCGGCTTAGCTGTCCAAGGGCTGGGGCAAGTATACCTGGCTGCCTCTTCCCTGGTCACATGCACTACTCATTATAGCATGCTGGCTCATGGTCCTTCATTAATCTCTCTGTCTTGTGGGTGCAAACCATGCCCCCCCATAGGTTGGGAGACATAGCAAAAGGGAAGATCCCTGTGGTGTGTCACCCTTTGCCTCCCACTTGGCAGGCCTCTCCACATCCACTAACAAACCCTCATGGTGTGTAGGGTCCACTTTACCCCCTCCTGTGCAGAAGCAGCTCTGATTAGCACTTTTCCAAGCAGGGGAAAAATTGCTTAAAAGAATTAAAGAGTTGTAGCAGCTGCAGCTGCAGGGAGCAAAGTTTCTAAAAGCCTCCCTTCCTTCCCTTTCCAAGATAACCTGGCTGCTGTCTCCTTTGTCCTTGATGCATTCCTGTGGTTGTTGTGGGAGGGAAGAAATGCACGCACACCAAATCCTGAGCTTCCTTCCCATCTGTGCAGAATCCTAGCTTCTCCCCCCATAGTTGGTCAAGGAGCTCTAAGTGTTTTGCATGGGCCTGATTTACTCTTGAAGTAGCCTTGAGAAGGTAGGCTGTGGAGAGGGGAGAGAAGGCAAGGTCACCCAAGGAGTTCCATGGCCGAGAGGGGATTTGTTCTTTATTTGCACCTGGCACTTATTGCTGGTGCCCCTTGGGACTCGTAGCCAGCAGGAGTCGGGAATTGTGTGTGCCCAATCTGAGAGTAAGGGGAAGGGAACTGATGGGCAGTGCCACCCCATGGGTTAGTGGCAAGTGAGAAGGCAGGGTGGGTGGAGAAGGAGGCACTGGCTGATACTGGTGGGGCAGAGACCCATTTGCCCAGTTGGGCTGGTCTCCCCTGTGGCCAAGCCTAGTTCCCCTTCGTTTCTTTTTGTAATCCTTGCTCAGCTTCTTAGCGCTTCTCTCCCAGCTCCTTCTGCAGGCATCACAAAGCACTTTGGCTGCATACAAACGTGCACCTTTAAAGTACATTCCAAGCACATTTTCCCTCTCAGAGACTTCCAGCCACTGTGGCGTGTTAAGGGTTGCTGGGAATGGTACCTCTGTGGGACTTATACCCCACCCTACCCCCATTCTCCAAGCAGTGTGAGATTCCAGGGGTTCCGCATGGCTACCCAGGGTTCATGTTTCCTTTTGGAAATGAGGCACAGTGGAGACACTGGTGTCTTCATGATATATGGGTTACATATATATACAGCCTGAGCCTACGATGCAGGGCTTCACAGCATTAACACCCCCAAAAGGGTCTTGTTTCTCCACAGCCTTGGATTCAATGAGATATCTGGCATGGCTCTGTCTCTCTGCTTGCTGCTTTCCTCCCAGTCACAACACTGCAGACTCAGCTCTAAACTCTGACTTTTGTCCTTCTCACTATCTGCAAGTTGAGGGAGGGGCCCCACCCATTTGCTGTCTCTCACAGTTAGTAACTTTTCTGTTAGTAACTTGTTATTTCTTTTGCACATCTGTGAAAATATGTCCCTTTTTCTAAATCATTTGTAAAACACATAAATTTTTAAATGGCAATTAGTTACTAGGGTGGCTGAAGCCATCGTGGTCCAACCGAAGGCCTCTCTGAGGCTTGTGTTTGTGGAGCAGTCCTGTGCCTCCTACAAGTCTAAGACGCCCCTACCTGCTTTGGAAGGTAGCAGCATCATATGACGGCAGCTGCCAGGCGAGCTGGCTGGGCAGGTGGCTGCTGCAGGGGACTGCTCTGCTTAGGCTAATAGCAGGTTGGTGTGTCTAACTTCAGGCAGGGCTGGCCCTAATCTTTTTGGCACCAGAGGGGAACCACAGAACGATCCAGCTGTCCACCTGCCAGTTTAGGGAGATGGAGGTGGTGGTGTGGGGGGGGGGACATGCTTTATGCGGAAAAGTACAAAACCAGACTTCTCAACACAACTCCAGTAAACACCACTCTGTAGCCCCACACAATGAAGTGGCAGTGTTTTGTACTCTCTGGGCTGTTTCAGAGGTGACCTGCTTTTAGCATGCCAGTTCCAATAGCAAGGGTCACTGCCTGAGCTCTGCATTGCCTTCACCCTGCCTGCCCAATGCACACGGGAACACGCTCAGATGTCAGTTTCAAATCCCAGTTTCCCCATAGAGTCCACATGGTCACACCTTGGGCCAATTACAACCTCCTTGAGCCATCCAAGTTCTGCTTAAAAACCTCTAAGGAGGCAGAGCCCACCCACTTCCGTTCTCCAAGCCATGAGGTGCATATTTATCGGATCGGAATACAAAACCCCTGTCCTTGGCTTTGAGGTCATAAATACAGATTCATTTGAAATGGTGAGTGTTGCGTGGCCAACAGAAACTAATATTGTCTCTTTCCTTAAAAGAATTGGGCCTCGGTTCCAAAGAAGGACAAGGTCCACTTCTCCAGGATGTCAAACAGGAGGAGACATCAGCAGGTAGGTGTTTTATTGTGTTGTGGGGCCCTTTTTTGCTCTGGGCAGAGAGGGAAGGGAGGGCTGTTGCCTTCATGTCCTTCTTCTGGACTCCCTATCTGCATCTAGGTGGCCCATTTGGGGTTCTTGGACTAGGCTTGCGGGGGGGGGGATATGGTCCTCAAGGCCCCTCTTGATAGCACTCAGTACTTCCCACATGACACATCTCCCTCCCCAAGTCATGACCCTTGCCTTGCCCTGCTTCATGGGACATCCTTTCCTTTCGGGAAAGCCACAGCTCGGTGGAATAGCACACACTTTGCATGTGAAGCTCCCTGAGATCTTCAGATGGAGGGCACTATACAAATTTAATAGTAATAATAATAAAAATGCAGAAGGTCCTAGTTTTCTCTGGCCTCTCCAGTACCCTCACCGGAAGCCCTGCAGTCATAGTCAGAGAGTACAGGACTGAGCCTGACTCAGTACCTGGTAGATTTCCATGTTCCTATATTTATACTGGACCATCACTTTGGACCACAGCCAAATCCATAAGAACCACAGGGGAGTGACCAAGGGTCACTGCCTGAGCTCTGCATTGCCTTCACCCTGCCTGCCCGATGTACACAGGAACACGCTCAGATGTCAGTTTCAAATCCTAGTTTCCCCATAGAGTCCACATGGTCACACCTTGGGCCAGTTACAGCCTCCTTGAGCCATCCAAGTTCTGCTTAAAAACCTCTAAGGAGGCAGAGCCCACCCACTTCCGTTCCACCATTGAACACCTCTTACCCTCAGAAGCCTCTTCCTGACCATAGTCAGAATCTCAGCACCAGGAAGAACTTTCTGACAGCAAGAACTGTGGGTTCTGACACGTACCTTGTAGCAGTGGGGACCACCATCCTTCTCTAAGCCATGAGGTGCATATTTATCGGATCGGAATACAAAACCCCTGTCCTTGGCTTTGAGATCATAAATACAGATTCATTTGAAATGGTGAGTGTTGCGTGGCCAACAGAAACTAATATTGTCTCTTTCCTTAAAAGAATTGGGCCTCGGTTTCAAAGAAGGACAAGGTCCACTTCTCCAGGATGTCAAACAGGAGGAGACATCAGCAGGTAGGTGTTTTATTGTGTTGTGGGGCCCTTTTTTGCTCTGGGCAGAGAGGGAAGGGAGGGCTGTTGCCTTCATGTCCTTCTTCTGGACTCCCTATCTGCATCTAGTTGGCCCATTTGGGGTTCTTGGACTAGGCTTGCGGGGGGGGGGGATGTGGTCCTCAAAGCCCCTCTTGATAGCGCTCAGTACTTCCCACATGACACATCTCCCTCCCCAAGTCATGACCCTT
Organism: Podarcis muralis; assembly: GCF_964188315.1. Classification (NCBI taxonomy): domain Eukaryota; kingdom Metazoa; phylum Chordata; class Lepidosauria; order Squamata; family Lacertidae; genus Podarcis; species Podarcis muralis. The sequence goes on from NC_135673.1 coordinate 49,566,914, forward strand.
GCCTTGCCCTGCTTCATGGGACATCCTTTCTTTTGGGGAAAGCCACAGCTCGGTGGAGCTTGGGACGCGAGTGGCGCTGTGGGTAAAAGCCTCAGCGCCTAGGGCTTCCCGATCGAAAGGTCGGCGGTTCGAATCCCCGCGGCGGGGTGCGCTCCCGCTGCTCGGTCCCAGCGCCTGCCAACCTAGCAGTTCGAAAGCACTCCCGGGTGCAAGTAGATAAATAGGGACCGCTTACTAGCGGGAAGGTAAACGGCGTTTCTGTGTCTCGCCAGATGCAGCTTCGTCACGCTGGCCACATGACCCGGAAGTGTCTCTGGACAGCGCTGGCCCCCGGCCTCTTGAGTGAGATGGGCGCACAACCCTAGAGTCTGTCAAGACTGGCCCGTACGGGCAGGGGTACCTTTACCTTTTTTACAGCTCAGTGGAATAGCACACACTTTGCATGTGAAGCTCCCTGAGATCTTCAGATGGAGGGCACTATACAAATTTAATAGTAATAATAATAAAAATGCAGAAGGTCCTAGCTTTCTCTGGCCTCTCCAATACCCTCACCGGGAGCCCTGCAGTCATAGTCAGAGAGTACAGGACTGAGCCTGACTCAGTACCTGGTAGATTTCCATGTTCCTATATTTATACTGGACCATCACTTTGGACCACAGCCAAATCCATAAGAACCAGAGAGGAGTGATTTGTTCCCAGTTTGGTTTCTCCCCCATTCTTGCTCACATCTATCCCACCCCCAGCACAATTGCATCTGATGAGGAGGACAAGGAAGCACAGCTGTGCTTAGTGACAGAAGGTGGGAGGCAGAGCAGGAAGAAGCTTGTTTTGTTGTCTTGAAACTTCAGCATATTCAGAAGCTAACCTCAGGTTCAACTGGGCATAGAGAGAAGAAGGGGGAGATGCTAGAAAATTGTAAAATCAGAGGTGCAGGGAACTGGGCCCAATCCATAATGAGAGTCTCTTATTCTGCTTTGCAATTTGAACGACATTTTCTTTTTCTCCCTCCCTCAAAGCAGATGGTGAGCGGAACAGTGAGAATTATGGGGAGCCACACTTGGTGTCATTAGAAAAGGTGAAGACTGAAGAAGAGGAAGATATGTTTGTATATCGAGAACCCCAAGAGCATTTGAAGAGTGATTCAGATACTGACAGTGCAGATTCCTCCTCTTCTGATGTACCCCTGAATATACAGGTGGTAGATTTCAAAGAAGAAAGCCCAGAAACAGATGTCATGCACAGTACACCACAGTTTGATGTACAACACAACAGCAACACAGGAGGGAGATCATTTCAATGCCATGAGTGTGGAATACTCTCAACATGCCACAGTAGCTTCGTTAAGCATCAAAGAATCCACACAGGAGAGAAACCATATGGATGTCCTTTGTGTGGAAAGTATTTCAATCAGAGTGGATCACTTACTCAACATATAAGAACCCACACAGGGGAGAAGCCATTCAGATGTACTGAGTGTGGAAAGTGTTTCACTCAGCAGGGAAGCCTTACTCAACATCGAAGGATCCACACAGGGGAGAAACCGCATGAATGCCAGGAGTGCGGAAAGCGCTTCACTGAGCGTGGAAGTTATACTCGACATCGAAGGATCCACACAGGGGAGAAGCCATATAAATGCCAGGATTGTGGGATGTGCTTCACTCAGAGTGGAACCCTTGCTCAACATCGAAGAATCCATACAAAGGAGAAACCATACAAATGCAAGAAGTGTGGAAAGTGCTTCAGTCAGAGTGCAACTCTTAAGCAACATCAAAAAACCCACAAGTAGGAGAAACCGTTTTAATTCTTGGTGTGTGGGAAAGAGCTTCAATCAAAGTGGATCACTTAATTAAAATCACAGAACAAACACAAGATAATCTGTTGTAATGCATGGAGTGTGGGAAGCATTTCAGTGACAGTGGAACTCTTACTTGACATCAAAGAACCCACCCAGGAAGAAACCATTTAAATTCATGGAGTGTGGAAAGAGCTCCAGTCAAAGTGGATTGCTTACTTCACATCACGGTCTGTGATAAATTATGCTATGTTCCTCATCCCTTCCTCATTCTCCAGAAGGCCCCTAATTTTATTTTATTTTATTTTTGCCTGTCTCTGTTGGAAAGTTATTCCATTTTTATTTTAAAATTGTCTGATGTCATTTGCAGCATTTGGATTTCATATTTGCTAGTTGGTGCTAAATCCATGGCTTTATTGATGCTTTAGTTAAGTCTGCAATTTATCCCACTAGCATCTTGACTTTCTTTTTCAACGAAGCTAAAGCTCCAATCCCAAGCAAAAGTTTGCTGGGTTATATTAATATAGACATTGGCCTCTCTGTTTTTGTGCCTTTGTGTGTGCAGGTATTGGCCTTTGACATGTCAGGTTCTGGGGCTCAGCTGAGTCTTCAGAGAAGGCACTGTTAGTTTCATCTCTTAAGTCCAATTTTGGCACTTTCTTTTCAGGTCCACAGTAGTCTTGAAGCATTATCTTGATATTATTATGGTTTATTAGCAGTTGAAATGCTTTTTAGAACCACTCTGAGGGTCAGAGACACTGATTTTTGGCACCATTTAGCTCACTGGCTAACCATACAGCAGGCCTCCTTCCCCTGCGGAGAACTTATTTAAATGTCTGGAGTGTGGAAGGAGCTTCAATCAAAGTGGATCACTGAAGAAGAAGAAGAAGAAGAAGAAGAAGAAGAAGAAGAAGAAGAAGAAGAAGAAGAAGAGTTTCGATTTGATATCCCGCTTTATCACTACCTGAGGGAGTCTCAAAGCAGCTAACATTCTCCTTTCCCTTCCTCCCCCACAACAAACACTCTGTGAGGTGAGTGGGGCTGAGAGACTTCAGAGAAGTGTGACTGGCCCAAGGTCACCCAGCAGCTGCAGGTGGAGGAGCGGAGACGCGAACCCGGTTCCCCAGATTACGAGACTACCGCTCTTAACCACTACACAACACTGGCTCTCTTTGCATCAAAGAACCCACAAAGGGGAGAGACCATTGAAATGTGTGGAGTGTGGAAAGAGCCTTAGTGGGACTGATGGCCTGATTGTGCATCTGAGAACCCACACTGAGGAGAAACCCTCAAAGTGAATGGAATATGAAAAGAGCTTCAGAGGGTGCAGAAAATTTACATCACACAAAAGAGTTCACTGAGGGAGAAACGATCAAAATTCACTGAGTGTGAGCAGAACTTGATTAATAACCAAATTCTTTACTGTGCATGGAAGAACCGGAACAGGGAAGAAACTAGAGTGTTGAAACAAGTGTCTTGTGGCACCTGAAACTGTATTCTTATATAAGGTTTCATTTCCTAGAGTCTCCTTCATCAGATGCTGCACAAGAGTTTACTGTATATATATGTTTGGGCAGAAACAAAAACGGTCAACAGTGATGATGACTGATGCCATGGAACTGCCAGAAGTAGCACATATGGCAACGTATGTTTAAACTTAGATTATATGCCAAGGAATCCCTGGCCATGTACAGAAGCCATGATTGACTAGAAGAAGAAACCCCTAGCACTGCCATGCTAAGTTCCTGAGGCAGCCAGACCAGCCCTGGTTGTAATTTGGGAGTTTCACAATGGAGTTTCCTTTTGGCATTCCTTTGACAGAGAATGGCCACCTCTAGGTTCAGATGTTCTTGTGCTAGTTTCTGAATATTGCCCTTGTGTGTGTAGAGATTAAGGGACTGTTTTGTTAGACTTTGGGGGTGGGATTGCATCCCCTTCCCCTATTGGGCCTCTCCTGCACTGGGTGGATAAAAGGGTTGCTGTGACCAATGCCAGCTGCATCAGGGCAAGAAAAGCCTTTTTGACCTTGGTTGACACGAGCGACAGTACCGAACATAAGATGGGTCCTGAGGCCCAATGCCCCAAAGGGAAGCCAGGCAGCATCTGACCAGAACTGCTGGTAATCAGGTGCCTAACTCTCTCCTACCATGGAAGCAGAGCAGAGCCATCCTGGCTAGCAGCCATCCATAGTCCTCTCCTCCTCCATGTCTAGTCCTCATTTAAAGCCATCTAGGTTGGGGGCCACCCTGCCTCCTGTGGCAATGAGGCACTGCACAAAGGACTTTTAAAAATCCATCCTGAATCTTTTGACATGCAACTTCATTAGATGCCCCCGAGTTCCATGCTTAGGAGAAAAGGATGAAATCCTTTGACCCTCTCTCTCTCCAGCCCATGCATGATTTCATTCTAGCTTAATAATTTTAGTCACAATTGAATTCTAGCATATCACCTGGTACCTCAATTTTCTAAAACTAAAAAGCCCCAGGAGCCCCATGGGACAGTTGCTACAGCCCTTGATAATTATTTTCTGAATCTTTCCCCACTTCTATAGCAATTCCCTTTTTGAGGTGTGCTGACCAGAACTGCACACAGTGCGCCAAGTGCAGCTTCCCCTGTGTAGAACCAAATGGTGGGAATGTCCCAGGAGGCCTGGAAATGCCATGGGACGTATTGGTATGAGGTGCAGATTGAGACCACATGTGCTTATCTGCTTGCTTTGGAGCACTGAAGCCTTAGCTTTTGGCTTAGCTTGGTGGTTCTCAAAGGGTGTGGCAGGAGAGGATGGCAAGATTGGCGGGAAGGTTCAAGGACAATCCAATAAACATTTAAACATTTCAGTGTGGTATAGTATAGTATATAGTATGGTATACAGTATAATATCAAAATATGTGGGGTTTTTTTTAGAAAAAATGAAACACGGCAGTATGCCTCTGGCCTTTTTTCCAATATACAACCGGAAACAGTCTCCACGTCTCTCTTCAAGAGCAGTGGCCAGTCTTCTGCTGTTCTCCATGACTTATTGTTGTGAACAAGGGTTTTCAACTCTAACAAATATTTAAAAAATCAGAAAAGAGAGAGGTTTCTTTGTGTTGATGAGGAGATGAGAGTTTGTCTCAAATCAGACCTAACGTAAATGAGATCACAATCATACCTTTGCTTTTGAACAGCTTAGTTCTTGAACGTTTTGGCTCCTGAACGCCACAAACCCAGAAGTGACTGTTCCGGTTTGCAAGCTATTTTTGGAAGCCAAACATCCGATGGAGCTTCCGTGGCTTCCGATTGGCTGCAGGAGCTTCCTGCAGCCAATCAGAAGTCACATTTTGGTTTCCAAATGTTTTGAAAGTCAAACGGACTTCCAGAATGGATTTTGTTCAACTTCAGGGTACGACTATACCTGGTTCAAGGACAATCTCACATCTCTCATTGAGTTTGTATATATACTTAACATACGTGTGTTAGAGGCTCCTTTATAATTATATTTTGAGAATGATTCATGTTCTTAAGTAGCTGCCTGGTTTTATAATTTCCGGGTGTCCCATGATCATATTATAAAGTAGTTGTGTTCTATACTGTATAAATCAAGCCCTGCTAGGAGTGGTTTCCTTTTGTTTTCCAGTGTATTTCTTATTAATAAAAAATTCAGTGTGGTGCAAGCAAATTTTTATTCTGAAAGTGTGGCCCAAAGAAATAAGTTTGAGAACCTCTGGTTTAGCTAGTTGGGAGAGGGGAGGCTTCTCACGCTTGTCAGCTACTCCCTTGTTTGAAAGATGGGTGGGAGTGGGGGATGGGCCAGGGGTGGTTAATTGGGCTGTTGTTGCCAGTTTATGTAGCTTGCTTCTTGTATAAGTAACCAATATATGCTGGAGCAACCCAGCCAGATGAATGGTGTACAATTGTTGTTGTTGTTATTGTTGTTGTTGTTACTGAATGCCTTTCACAGGCAAAGCCATGATGTTTGCCACTTCGGCATCTGGGCTGAGGCGTAGTGGCAAGGAATCCTGCATTGTTTCTTGCTATAGCTCTATAATAAAGCACTATAACTGATCACTCTGGTGTTTTGTGCGTTTTTCTTTGGAATCTCTGCAACTGGGTCTTTCAGGGCATCAGTCAATTCTTCTCCCGGGTCTGTATGTGGAACTACAGGACAGAAGAGCACCATAGATGTGTACATTGGCATCACGAGTTAAGCCCCTGGAGAGAGGGTTAACCCATAGCGACCCTTTTAGGGAATTTATCACATTAGCATCCTATCGGCAACACATTGTTGAGGGAAGGCTCCTTTTATCCACCTGAAGCCGCAGCTCCCAACTGAGGCTCCATCCTCCAACCCTTGGCCCCATTTATTTCCAGAACATGGCAGTCACCATGCTCCATCGCAGGGAGTTCCAAGGGTTGTCCTGTGTGGGTGAATGAGCAGCATGTCTCGGCTTGAGGACTTTGCAGGAAAGGCAACGTATGGTCCACAACCACATCCCTTTCTACATTTTTACTGTGTTTTGTTGGGAGCAGCCCAGAGTAGCTGGGCAACCTAATCAGATGGGTGGCATATGTAAATATGTTGTTGTTGTTGTTGTTGTTTATCTGGGTAGGCTTGCCTAAACAAATAAGTTTTTTGCAAGCCCCAAAAAGAGTGAAGTGAAGGCATCTCCCTGGTGTCAATAGGCAGGGTGTTCTGCTCAGGAGTTCATGAAGAAGACCACCTTTCAGCTGAGCCTTACAGAGAATCTCAGCTACTAAGCTTGTATGCTGAAGTGCCATTTTCTCAGACCACAGAGCCTAAGACTTGCCAATCAGAAGGTCGGGGGTTCGAATCCCCACGACGGGGTGAGCTCCCGTTGCTCAGTCCCTGCTCCTGCCAACCTAGCAGTTCAAAAGAACCTCAAAGTGCAAGTAGATAAATAGGTACTGCTCTGGTGGGAAGGTAAACGGCGTTTCCATGCGCTGCTTTGGTTCACCAGAAGCGGCTTAGTCATGCTGGCTACATGAACTGGAAGCTGTACGCCGGCTCCCTCGGCCAATAAAGCGAGATGAGTGCCGCAACCCCAGACTCGGTCATGACTGGACCTAATGGTCAGGGGTCCCTTTACCTTTTTACCCAGCCTGAACATTTTCCCTTGGATTTGGAGAACTGGGAAATAGATGGTGGCCATGGGCTGCCAGAGAAATTTGAGTCCCAAAGTCAAACCAGCTGCCACAGCAGAAAGGGTGGTCTTTACTGAACCACTTCCCCACCCCCTGAACTTTCCAGAATGATGTGCTTATTCACAGCAGCCTCGACCTGCCCCTCACTCCTTGCATTCTTCTTCTTCATGGGCTTTATTTACCATCTTTGCAGGAGGCTCGAATTGTTTTGACTAGAAGCCTTCAAAAATATTTTTCTTTTTATTTCTACTCTGCCTTTTTATCCTGAAAGGGACTCAGTGTCCCTGACAGTCACTCTATGAATTGTGCATTTAATTATCTATATTCAATTAAATATATCAATTGTGTATATTAAACAATGTTAACTATATTGTGAACACACATTTATGATGTGGAAGTTTAATTCCAGATGTGGCCCAAGGATTCTGTGTCCAAGTAACTCTTGTGGTCCACTTGGTCTGAGAGGCTAGACTGCCCTGATCCAGAGGTTGCAGTCAATGTCCACCCTTGCCATGTTAGAAATAAAAGGCCACCACGCTGCATCAAATTTTACTCAAACCACCCAGTTATGGTAAGCTGATCTTTCTGACGTCATCTCCCATATTTTGTCCACCCAGCCTTCCATCGGAAACCCAGTGGGTGGCCATCTCAAGTCATGGAAGGGCCACCCGGTCACTGTGGTTGAGCTGAGGGTCATCAGGAAAGCAAACCATTAAAAGTGCAAGTCTGCATGTAACAGAATTATGGCACCAACTACGAGTTGTGAATTACTAGTAACAGCAACTCAGCTCTCACACCTTGCAGCTCTCCCTGCCTGGCCTGCCTCTGTACAAACACCACACTTCAGCACTGCATGAGTCGGTGTTGCTGGGCTGTTCTGTCTGGACCAGTTTCAAAGCTGCCTCTCTTGACATTCCAGGCAAATTGGCCCTCCACCCTCAACCCAGGATTTGATCTCCTCTAGGCAGATGTATCTTTGGGATGTTCACACCATCCTGTGTTGTTCAGCAACCAGACAATGTAGGCATTTAAGAAGACAATTTCTATCCTATTTGGGGAGTGCACCCCCCTTCTTCCTGCCCCACATACATGTCTGCATAATAAATCCCTGCTGTTTGGGAATCAGAGCACAGCTGGAATTGTATGGAATGGTTTGTTACTATCCTGTCTCCTTCTCCATAGTTCGAATTCCTCCGATGGCTGCATGCAGTTGTTCCACCTGTTGGGCTTTGGGATCTACATCTTGGACTTTTGTAGAGGTTGTGGAAAGCTTGGTCTGCAGAGAGTCTCCCACGCTACTCATTTGGAAATGGAGTTTAACTGCCATAGTCCTCATCATGTACAGAGCACATTTCAGAGCAGAAAGCACTCTGTATCCGCACATTTGGTCTCACACACCCCTGGCAGGATGAAGGACACAATTTAGACAAGAGACGGGGGGGGGGGTGACTCAAGTAGGCAATGTTGACCCGTGTTCCCTCTCCCCAGCCCCAGCCCAGTTCCCTGCAGGCTGTTTGAGGTGTAAAACTACAGTTCCCATGACTCTTTGGGGGGAAGTCATGCACTTTGATCGGGCTTTAAATGTAGGGGCGGGGGCGGGGGGGGACCAGAGCAATAAAAAACAAACCTTCCTCAGACCCCTTCATGATATGGAGCAATAATACATAACTAGGCACTGCGCTATTTACAACAGAAACTTTTCACTGAGTTGGAAGGGTCGCCGAGGACCCCTGCAATTCAGGAACAGTCATATGTGGAATATCCCACAATCCGAAGCATTGCAGTCAGAAAGCCCCTCTCCTGGGAAGATGGATCCTTAAGTGCCTGCAGAAGCCGGGAGTATGCCGAAAGTTTTCCGCAGGTGTTTGAAATGTGATCCCCGAAGCTGCCTGTTGAATGCCTATTGGTGGAGCCATCCTCAGATTGGGCCAATGACACGACAGGCTTTGCTTCTGCGGCTCAAAGGAGCGCCGATCAGGTCTGTCCCGCTGCTGAGCGCTAAGATTGAAGCGGGTCCTGCCGACGGTGATTCGGAGCGCAGAAAAAGGTGAGCGGTGGGCTGCGGGACCCTCCTCGGCTCTCGCGGGCTGACTCCCGTTCAAATCCTGCCCCGGGGCGTTCCAGAGGTGCATTTGGAGAGGGCAGGAAAGGGACCCCGCTGCTCTTCTGCTCCTAACGGGAAGCTTCCGAGGGGGAAATGGGTTCAACACGTAGCTCGTCCCGGGCGGAGCATGTTGGGGGGTTTTCCCGCACCCCGAACCCCGGTTTTGCAGCCCCCCGGGAGCCCTTGCAAAGACGCCGTGTCATCTACGGGTTTGTTCCGAGGTGTACTCGCGTGTGCGCGTGGAGCAACTGTGGTGCTCCATCCTTTGCCATTGCAAAGGTTTTTGCGTGTCAGAGCTGGAAAGGATACGCGTGCATGGGAACAAAACGCTGAAGTCGGGCTTGCAGGGCGGCTTGACAGAAGACTTCTGCTGTAGCCGCCAGTCCTTGGGTGGCCATACCTGGGAGGAAAGGGTTAACTGTCCGGACCTCGGCTGTCACCCCCCCCCCCGAAACTGCCCCTTGAAAACGCTGCTCTCAAGCCTCATTGCAACAGGGAAGGGGGTTGCGCGGGGGGGGGGGGGTTGAGACTGGTGGAGATATAACTCTTTCCCTCCCCCAAATGCTCCCTCCCTCAATTGGGTTTAGAAGGAGCCTTCCCAGCCCAGCACTCATGGCGCCGTTTCGGGCTTGTTCTCCCAATCTTTGGGAACCGGGGGGCTGGTGGAAGTTGTTCTGCAAAGCCTCTGGAGCGGGCGGCACGTTGGCCAAAAGTGTCTGGCTCTTGTGGACCAGTTCAGCTGGCTCCCTGGCAACGGTGCAGAAGTCGAGGCCATGGTGACATGCGAAGACCTTGAAAAAAGAGAGCGCATGAGCCTGTTTTGCTCAGGCTGGTCCAGGCAGGATAAAAGTGAAGGACTATATTCATCACAGAATTGCAGGGCCGGGAGGGACCCCAAGCCTCATCTAGTCCAACCCCCTATTGATGGGACGTGTCCCTTGAAGTCGTGCAAGTCCTTCTGGAGCCAGATGCAGAGAATGGCAGCAGAGAAATGTTCAAGTAAATGCATTAAATACAATTGGGGGAAGCCACCACACTCTATGACACTGCTCAAGAGTTATTTTGCTTTGGTAATTATGAGTGAACATAGTTAAAAACAACTATTCAAACATTCAGAAAATTAAAATCAAGAATAAGCTAAAAACATTTCAGGATTGCGTAAACAAACATGCTTTTTCTAATGTTTTGTTTTGATCTTTTTCAAATCTTCAGCATATAATAGAAGAAAGAATAAGAAAACAAGACCAGATATACAATTATACAAAATAATGGCTGAAAACCGGTAAGTTAAGATCACTTTTTTAAAAAATTTGCTGAGGTTTTTAATACTATTGTTCTTTTACTTTCTTTGTTACAGGGTTCAAAGGTGTAATTGCCAGCCTGAAAATAAGTCTTCAATTATGAAACTATGCCAAAAATCTGAGGGGACTCCTATGTTATGTACCCCATTACCTGAACCTCATTAACTTTCTCTGTTTTAAATTACAGTTGTAAATTTTATAGTGATAGTTTTATTGTTTATCTTTTTTGTAAACTTCTTTGAGGTTTTTTCTATGATCAAGCAGTATACATTTTATAAAATGAATTTTAAAAATAAGCAGAAATAAATAGTTATATCAAAAACCATAGAAATTGCTTTGACCTCTTGCAACTTTCAGTTTGCATCATAATTTTTCTAATAGCACTGTTTGCCATATTATAGTGTATCATTGATCAATATTTAAGTAATTCAAAGTTTTCCAAGATGCCATTGTGGCTTCTGTTAACAGATGTTATATAAGTCCTTACTTCCTAAATTCATCCTTTCTTGTGTAAACACATCAGGCAGAGCCAAATAAGGGCAGAGAGGGCTACTTTGTGCTGTAATAGTGAATCTCTCTCTCTCTCTCTCTCTCTCTCTCTCACTCTCACTCACACACACACACACACACACACACACAGCAGTTCACCCTCTATGGATTAACCCTTAACAAGGTCTAATTGACACAATTTCCACCCATAGATATTACGTGTCCTGAATTATTCATTCTGAAGCAGGAGGTGATATTGAGGAGGACAAATTGATGACAGCCCAGGAGCTAAATATTTAGACCACTTAGTCTGTTCTTTAAACATTCAAGATAAAGAACAGAACTTGTTTTTCCCCAAAGCTCATGTACTTAAGGGAACGTTGTTTTCTTCTTCCTGGTTGCAGGTGAACACTTATTTGTTCCAACAGCCTTTTGGAAACCGACTGCTTTTAATGAAAGGGGCGCTGCGCTGCCTCTTCTTTCTTTGTAATTATTTGCATTTTTTAAAAGATTATAAATGTATATAGTTGTACTTTCATTGCTTAATTGCCTTTAAATTATTTTTATAGCATTTCCTTTCTTCCTTTTATGGTTCCTTCCCTCTTAAATATACCATACTGTATTAGTTATTGTTATCTCTGTTACTCTTATTTCACGGTGAAGAAGAGAGAGGAGCGATGGAGACTCGCCAAAGGCCTTCTGAGGGGGGAACCACTGGCTTTGGTGCTGAACCTCCTGCTGAGGGGGTGCAAGTTAGGGAAAATAATTCATCCTTGGAAGAAGCAATGGCAATGGAAGCAGAATTTGAAAAACTAGACAAAGAAAGAAAGAAAGAAAGAAGAAGAGAGGATATTGGCATGGTTAAAAGGCTATTATAGAGAATGTGGTAATAAACCAATATGCTTCTTTAAGTTTGTGACTGATCCAAACACTTTTGCGAGAACCGTGGCAAACATGTATTATGTTTCATTCTTAATAAGGGATGGGCTTGCAGAGATAATAGAGGAGGACAAGATTCCTGTCATAGCGCCTTTAGATCCCAGAGTAAGCAGAGGCAAACCTTCTCAGCCACAAACCGCAGCCATCATTGACATGACTCAAGCCTTCTGGCGGGAGATTGTGAAATCTCGTGAAATCTCACAGCCCATGATTCCACAGAGGCATAATCCCCAATGCCACAGGGGGTGGGCAGGAGATGCACCAATTCGAATGCATTCCTCTTCACTTTCAAATTTTAGGGAAAGTTTCTACATTTTTCATATAACATGTTCATCTTTATTATATCATTGCATCTCAGAATCCATCTTCTTTTGTTGCCTACCATAAGTCTTTTCATCCAACTTACCGTAATTGTAAATGAAATAACCACTAGAAGTTATAACCTTCCACTGTTGATTGTTCCTTTCTTTTAATTTTACAATTTCATAAATCTCCATAGGCCTATATGCTTCTTTAAGTTTGTGACTGATCCAAATCCATGGAAAACATGTATTACATTTCATTCCTAATAAGGGATGGGCTTGCAGGGGTAACTGAGGTGGGTGAGATTTCTGTCTGAGGGCCTTTATATCCCGAAGTAAGCCGTGGCAGATATGTTGTAGAAAATAATAGTTTCATTTTGATGATTCCATTTTCTTTTTAGTTTATGGCCTAGCTAAACCAAAAGGGTATGTACCTGCCTTTTGCAGTACAGAACTAGCTTCTTTTAAGTCCTGCACATAGTGAATGTCCATTGCAGGACACTGAAAAGAATAAACTATTAGAGTCTATGCATGAAAAGAGAATTGGCTAGACATGGCAATGGTGATTAATCATGAGTTGTTTTGTAGACAGATGAATGAGGATCTTGGAAGACATTTAATGAACAGGAAAATTAGTCAAATCTTAATAAAGAAGGATGTTGAAAAATGGTTATATGTAATCACATGATATTATGATGAGGGCTGATCTGAAGAGCCAAATGATTTTGATTGGTCCAGGATGACGACATTGGGTTGCAGCTGCTAACATTGCTATGATTCTTTGAGCGGTGAATAGAAATGACATGTGTAAACTGGGAGTGCATAAAAAAGATTGTTTTGGGTGTGGTTCTTTGCAGCCTCCTCCTTATTTTTGAGGCTGCCCTATGTTTGTATTTTAATAAAGGCTTGGGGTCTGCATCCTTTTTCTTTTAGGTTACCCTCACGGAAACACCCTTTTAAATTTCTCCAACAGTTTTTCTTGGCCACAGACCACAGGCCACAGCTGTCACTGAAATAAATCAAGCATTCTGGGAGGAGACTGTGGAATTTCAAGAAATTCCATAGCCCATGATTCCACCTGCCACAGAGGCTCAGGCAGGAGATGCACCAATCTGGATGCATCCTAAAGAGCACAGGGATGGCCAGTTTCCTGTTGCAGGTTTGCCACGATGCACATTAGCTAATAATAATAATAATAATTTTATTATTTTGGTCACAGACCAGTTCCAGCTCACATACAATATCAGGGAAGTCATAAAACACGATAGGGATACATTTGAATTTACAATTGGGTATAACAGGGACAATGGGATGCAGGTGGCGCTGTGGGTTAAACCACTGAGCCTAGGACTTGCCGATCAGAAGGTCGGTGGTTCAAATCCCTGCGATGGGGTGAGCTCCCGTTGCTCGGTCCCAGCTCCTGCCAACCTAGCAGTTCAAAAGCACGTCAAAGTGTAAGTAGATCAATAGGTACCGCTCTGGCGGGAAGGTAAATGGTGTTTCCGTGCACTGCTCTGGTTCGCCAGAAGCAGCTTAGTCATGCTGGCCACATGACCCGGAAGCTGTACGCCGGCTCCCTCGGCCAGTAAAGCGAGATGAGCGCCACAACCCCAGAGTCAGTCACAACTGTGTTAGGATATTTCCGTTCCACCTTAAAAGAGAGCAGGCTTTGTGAGTCACAGAGTCTGCGTATTTCCTGTTCACAGGATGTTTCTGTTGTGCCTATGCTTTCGTTTCTCTCTCTTGGTGCCTGAACACTGAAGCAGGCGGTCATGTTTTTCTCTGTTCTGACTAACGCCGAATAAACTTATAAATAATGCTCTCCTGCGTGCATCTTTCGCTGTGCATTATCTGCTGATAAGAGCGTGCATCAGCTCTGGAATGTGGCAAGCTATTTCTGTAGTTTGTGTCGCTAATTGCTGATACTGCATGTCTACGGGAGATCGATGGACGTCCGGAGGCGACGTGGAGTCTTGATGGATGATGTCTCCCTGGCAGTATCCCAACAGACTGGACCTAATGGTCAGGGGTACCTTTACCTTTATAACAGGGACAATACAGATACAGCAGCAGTTTAAAATATCTAATTTAAATCTTTATCACTAAAATATAACCTAAATTTGTCATTTAAGAGCTTAATCATTTTGGTAGCACAGCTTGTTCCCTAAGTTTTATGGCAGTCACACGGAATTTGGCCACCCTGAGCGTGATCTCTGGATCCTTGTTCTCTACCAGGAGTTTTAGACATTGAAGTTCGGACCCATTTGGAGATTTTTGTATAGCAGGGGTGATAAATGCCGAGCGTAACAAGACATGAGAGACTGTTTCTACCTCCATCAAGCCGCAGGGGCAGACTCCTTCTGTGTATTATGATTACCCTCGAATCTGCCCTGCAATAAGGCAGATGGCAGCACATTGAATCTAGCGAGGGTAAATGACCATCTGTATTTGGGTATTTGTAATTTGGACAGATATATTGTTGAGGTAAACCCTCCCCCATTGTCTTTTATTGCTGGGTGTTTATTCATCTCACTCATGTGGCTTTGCAGTTTCACATCCCAAATTCGTTGGCGGATTATTGCTCTAGCTTTCTCATAACCTACAGCTATCAGGGCCTGTGGGGAAAACCCCAAGCCTCTTAGCTTTTCGCACTGGTGGAGGAAGAGGGGTGCAGGGGGAGCGCACTGCCCCCGGCAGTGCAATCCTGGTGGGTGCCATCGTGCCAGCTCCCCCCGCCTGCACTGGGTGCCATGCCCCTGCGGACATGCGCCATGCAACTGGGGTGCATGCCTCGCCCCCACCTGCTCTCTGCCCCCTGATGCCAGAGCATGAAGCTCTGCGACTGGCTTTTTGTGTAGTGTAGCTTTCCATTTGGATTGGTAGGAATCCAGTAGGGTTAAGGGAGTCAACCCGACTGGGGGGGGGGGTAGGTTTTAACCAATAATGGATCTTCAGGATCCATATCCGAGCCTGACAGGGATTTGCCCAACCTCCAAGTGAACAGCTATGTTAGACACGCAAGAAGGGATCCCTAACAGTTTGA
Organism: Podarcis muralis; assembly: GCF_964188315.1. Taxonomy (NCBI): domain Eukaryota; kingdom Metazoa; phylum Chordata; class Lepidosauria; order Squamata; family Lacertidae; genus Podarcis; species Podarcis muralis. The sequence continues at coordinate 49,582,026 of NC_135673.1, forward strand.
AACTTAGTTTGAAAGGATTCTAAGGGAGCAAGATTCAGGAAGCTGCAAATCTGGGAGCCATATGTCAATTGTGTTAGTACTTTTGTAACAAAGACCTGAGAGGCTGCCAGAATATATTGGCCTCCTTTTCCATAGAAAAACCTTATACAGTGGTACCTCGGGTTAAGAACTTAATTCGTTCTGGAGGTCTGTTCTTAACCTCAAACTGTTCTTAACCTGAGATACCACTTTAGCTAATGGGGCCTCCTGCTGCCGCTGTGCTGCTGCTGCGCGATTTCTGTTCTCATCCTGAAGCAAAGTTCTTAACCTGAAGCACTATTTCTTTGAATGTGAAATAAATGATGAGTCATGGAACCTCACTTTTAAGTTGGGGATTTAAGGCTACTGCAGAATACTTTGGACACAATCCCTTTACGCCATTTCCCCTGGTAATCACTGGGTTCCTTTCTCTGCTCTTTTCCATGAGGAAGCCACCAGGGGGCGCAAGAGCTTCCAGATCCAAAGCCCTGGAGGGAGGAGGGAGTCTGACTGCTGGGGAGGGAGGCAAATTTGCTCAGGTGCAATCCCCAGGAAGGTGGGGGCTAAGAAACAAGAGCAGCACCCGGTGAAGCAGCTGACTGGCTAATTAAGTATAAATGTTTGCACCTGCAGCTCAAGGCTATGGGCTCAAGGACTCCTTTTGCTGACCTGAGTGAACATTCAGGTGTATTTCTTCTACATCTTATAGTGATCCACAGAGTGTACATGCTCTGTTGATGTTTGGTCATTTGTGAGATACAGATAGCACAGAGGAGAGGGGGCTTTAGAGACACCTGTACAGGTGATGTTGAATGGGCACAGCCTGTTGTAAACTAGCTTAGCATCTTTTATATTTGAGGGATTGCCTTACACCATGTGTGCCTACTCAAACAATTCAATCTGCAGAAACCTCCACTGTTACAGCTGCCACATAATGCTCGTTCCACACATGCATGAAATATTCTTTTTTTTACTGCAGTAGCTTTGAAACTCTCTGCCTGTGGATACCAGGCAAGCACCTTCACTGTGTTCTTTGGATTTCTAACATGAAAACTGGATGGTCTTCTGTCATGGATGCTTTAGCTGTGATTCCTGCATTGCAGGGGCTGAGATTACATGACCCTTGGGTTCCTTCCAGCTCCACAATTCTAATATTCTATGAGTTTGTGATTTTCAGCACCTTCTTAAAGGATTCTTGTTTAGCAAGCCTACCCAGAAATGCAGAATGTTGCCTTTTGCTTACTGTTGATTTTAAATATCATTTGAATGTTTTAAAATACATGTTTTTCACTGTTTTAGTAACTGTGTGTGTGTGTGTGTTTTGTAAACTGTTTAAAGGTTTTATGACAATCAAGTGGCATATACATTATATTGGATAAATGAAATGAAATTAAAATGAACTCAACCAAAGTTGAATTGGAAGCGCTGGAGCTCTGACTCCCGCTTGTGATTTCCGTTGTCCTTGTGTTTGTGCATGGTTCTGATGCCATCTTGTCAGGGAGTGGGCGAGATAAAAGCCACTCAGGTTACAGCCAGGGAAATGTTCCTACCACAAGGTCAGTAACCCTTTCCTATCCAGCCTCTTTCTCTCCCTCCCCCCCCCCCCCCCCGGCAAGGTAGTTGGTCCCTCTGTGACTGAGCTCCAAAGCATTGCTTTTCTATCTGGCCTGGTGCTGTTCAGGGCTAAATAAAGATAGAAAAGTGTCCGTCGAGATTGTCTATCCACTGGAAAACTCCCCTGTTGTGCACATGTGTTGTTCTTTCTTTTAGTTAGATGGGCATGCCAGTTTTGTGGCTATGAGGCCAGTATACAGGATACAAGCAGAAAATTGCGGAAAAGGTTTTGTTCTAAATCTGTCTGTCTCCTGGGCAACAGCCTTGTGTCCTCTTGTGAACGTAAGCTGCTGAGAGTGGAAATAAGACTCCCACCTTCCTCAAACAAATTGTAGATACGCTGAAAAATTAGAAATGTTTTTTTATTCAAACCAACAACTATGGGTCTTGAAGTGTTAAGAGTGTTTAAATCACTTAAAAACACAAACCTGATGGGAAAATATTGACCATGAAAATAAATCTAAGCCACCTTGAGTCCCTCTCAGGGAAAAAGGCAGGGTATAAGTAAATACAGTGGTACGTCGAGTTACAGACGCTTCAGGTTACAGACTCTGCTAATCCAGAAATAGTACCTCAGGTTAAGAACTTTGCTTCAGGATGAGAACAGAAATCGTGCTCCAGCGGCGCAGTGGCAGCAGGAGACCCCATTAGCTAAAGTGGTGCTTCAGATTAAGAACAGTTTCAGGTTAAGAACAGACCTCCAGAACGAATTAAATACTTAACCTGAGGTACCACTTTACATAATAATTATAATAAAAATTAGGCCCCAGATAAGCAGCCATGTCTGGGCAGATTACTCCATGCAGAATTTACAGCTAGACTTTGCTGAGCTCTTACCTGTGAATGCTTTCAAATATGTGCTGCTAGTTATAAGACAGGATTTCAACGTAAGTGGGAATTTTCCCTGCTGAAAGAACGATCAGAACTCCTATTTGTGCCTAGATTTGGAGTTCCAGGCAGTTTAGACGGAGATCAAGGAACCCACTTTACTGTCTCTGTTGTTAAGGGACTCTTAAAGGCCCTAAATATATTCTGGGAAAGCTGATGCTGATTAATAATGGGCCAAAAGAAAAATTTAAGGTTAGACCGTTAAGATAAACTATAGAACAAAAATTGAGAAAGATGGAAAGAATTTGCTGAAACAATTAATTGAACTAGAATACAAAAAAGGGAGGTGTGAGGAGGTCGATGAAACAAGTAAATGAAAGGTAAAGATATGGAATATTGGATGTGTGTTTTAGTGTTATTGTTTCTTTTTGTTGTATTGTCGTATTGTTTTTCTATGTTTTTCTTTTTATGTAATGTATGTCTTGTTAAATTTTTTATTGCTTTCTTTTTTTCTTTTTTCTGTAATTTTTAAACTTCTAATAAATATCATTTAAAAATAAATAAATAAATATATTCTGGGAAAGCTGAAATGGTTAACTGATTTTTAAGGGGATGGAATATGGGCATAGACAGAATTTTTCTGGGGGGGGGCAGGACTTTGGGGGGTGACAAACCGACATGATTCGTCAGTTATTTCTATTGTTTTGCTTTCTCTATGCCCTAGGGAGTCAGCGCCCCCCCCCCCCCGGCTACATCTACACGGGGGGGGGACCCCACATTAGCTAAATTATGCCAGGAGACCTCATTAAATAGGCCTGAGGTGCTCCCACTCACCTTCTCTATCTCAGAAACATCCCTAGCACTAACTCCATTTAAGATTCTTTTCGTCTTGTTTAATGTCTCTGCTTGGAGGGGTGAAGACGACATCGTCCAATACTGCTGCCACCAACTAGAGCGCTAGTCTACCCAATGCGGGGCCCGGGCGCAAAATGCACAGCCACTGCAGACCCTCCCATGAAAATAGGGAACCCTATTCAACAACAACAACAATTTTATTATTTATACCCCGCTTGGGCTGCTGCAGCCACTCTGGGCAGCTTCCAGAGGATAGAGTGGTACCTCAGGTTACATACACTTCAGGTTACAGACTCTGCTAACCCAGAAATCGTGCTTCAGGTTAAGAACTTTGCTTCAGGATGAGAACAGAAATCGTGCTTTTGCAGCGCGGCAGCAGCAGGAGGCCCCATTAGCTAAAGTGGTGCCTCAGGTTAAGAACAGTTTCAGGTTAAGAACGGACCTCCAGAACGAATTAAGTACTTAACCCGAGGTACCACTGTATATATAAAATAATGAAACATTAAAAAAAAAAAATTTAAAAAAACTTGACTTCGTGGAGGGGAGAAGCAGAGCCTTGGCGTTCTCCTCTTTCATTCGCCCTGCACTGCGTGCGCCCTGCACTGTGATCTGCCTGGCCGGCCTCACGGGCGAGTGTCTCAGCTGCAGCAGCCTCCCTTGCCCGGTCCTGTGCTTCGCTGCCACGTGCAAAGGGGGCCAAGAAGCGAGACCCTGGTGGGTGGGTGGGTGGGTGGGTGGGTGGGTGCACGGGCAGCCAGTGTCAGGGCGAGTCTGGGGGCTGCTCACAGCGGAGGTCGTGCCTATGTCTTCCCCACTCTGGTGGAGGAGGTGCGGTGACAAAATAATGGTGCCTAAGGAAAAAATATATAAAAACATTTTTGTTTGTGTGGGCAGTATTCGTTCCGGCGTGGGGAGGAATAATAGCTCCCTCTTAAAAGTGGTTGCTCCAATTGGCATTCCAAACTCGTCATCCAGCCACAGATTTTATTGTTCTCCCGCATGTATTCCGTTCGATGGCTAATAGCAATTTGTACCAAAGTATATTTTTGCCTGAGTTCTATTATGCACCACTCCCTGAGAAGAAATCGCCTAGACACAACAGTGTTCCAGTAACATTAGCATGAGCAGTTTAAAGATAGGTGTAAAAATGCCTGTTTCTATATTATTGTTTTCTCTTAGCTTGTTTCTCAGCAAGGACTGCGTAAGAGTAAAGTTCACTTAAGGGGTTTTTGAGAATCACTATTCTGCAGATATACAAAATATTCTTCAACTTTTACATCTACCCTAGTTGCTTTTAAATGGTTCTTTTATATATTAAAATATTTATTAAGTGATCCATATCTTTATTTCCTTTAATTTATTCCTCTAAATCTTTAAATGCCTTGTCCATACCTGATAACCAAGAGTTGATACAGTAAATTGTTGATTTGTTTGTTGGGGTGAGGGGCTCTAGAACTAAAAACTTTCCTTGCAGTGAAAGCTTTTGTCTTGCTTGCTCTGGAGGTCTCTGCTGGGGTTGAAAAATAGCTTATAGGTTTTTTAAAAAATAGATACAGTGCTTTTTTTCTTTAAAAAATGTTTTGGGGTACTCTCATTTTCCTACTCATATTGAAATACTGCCCCTCAGTGAGGCCAAACTTAGATAGATAGATAGATAGATAGATAGATAGATAGATAGACAGACAGAGTCAATTCTGTGTTGGACATGGTGGATTTTATTATTGGGGTTGCTGGAAGATGTCGCTACCCAGGAATATTTAGAACATTTGTAGCTGGTTTTCTAGCATTATCAGAGTGCGTTGATGCCCTGCTTACAGGGCACCTGGTTGGCCACTGGGAGAACAGGATGCTGGACTAGATGGGACATCGGCCTGATTAAACGGGCTCTTATTATATTTGTGTTCTTGTTTCCCAACAGTAACATTAGATAAGAAGATTGGTTGATATAAGCCTTTTGAGTAATGAGATGTTATTAATTCCTATAAAGATAAATTGGAATGCTGTCCTTGGTTTCAGTGTGATATAAATAGTGCTTTTAGAAAACTATTTGGACTTCCCAAAAAGCCTTTGATTCAAACTTCAAGATTGGTGGCCTGTGATCTTTGGGGAGCGGGATGAAAGAAAGTAGACTTTTTCTATGTACTTTACTGAAATCAGGTTAAAGTAAATAAGATTTTATAATTTTGTTTTCTTGGTCATGCACATCAATTATAGCCGATTTGGTTTCTTGTACAGTACTGATTTCTTAGAACATTTTACGATTCTATACATATTAGAAAATACTTTACTTTGACACTATTTTTGAGTAGGCTCCATTGAACTAGGTTGGACTTCTGGTTAGACTTGCATAGGATTGGGCTACAAAGTGGGGCAGGGTACAAACTGAGTCTTTGAGCCGGTTAAAAGAAAGACTTGTTTTGCCTCTGCTTTGTCTTCTCGTCCTTTCTAACTTGCAGTAGTGTGATGCCAAATTCAGAAGTGCAGGCTCCCTTTACGATAGTCACAACCACACCCCTTCTAAGATAACACAACATTATAAGATTATACAAGATAAATATATAAATAATAAATGAACACTTTCTTTTTCTTCTTCCTCTTTGGTGATCACTCATAGCCGAGTAAGATTGTCTTCCATAAACAACAAAGATTGTCTTCCATAAAAAGAGGCCAGTTAAAGCCATGAGGCTGGCTGGAGCAACCAGCTCAGACCTCCTCAAATGTTGAAGTCCACAAGTAGAGAGAAAATAACAAAGACTTGGTTACCCATTTCCTTCCAAGGTGAGAGAAAGAGACATAAACTAAGTATGGCAGGATAACACACTTTATGGTTTTAAAGCCTTCATGCACTGATTAGACTGAAGCATCTTCTTCTTTGGCAATCACTCGTAGCCGAGTAAGATTGTCTTCCATAAACACGGTTTTAACAATGAGTCAGTAAGTGACTGTGGAGGCCAATTCTGAATCCACACGTCCTTCTATAGTGGGGACATTGGTTTCCGGGCGGGAGTTGATCACGGTGTGGATTTGCCAAGCGTGCCTTCCTCTTAGCACGTTTCTCCCTTGCGTCCTGAGTTTGAGTGTCTTCAAAGCCCATGACACCTTTGGCAAAGGCTGTTCTCCAGCTGGAGCACTTGCAGGCCAGTGTTTCCCAGTTGTCGGTGTTTGTACTACATTTTTTTAGATTTGCCTTGAGACAGTCTTTAAACTGGAAATGTGATATTAAATTTACGGCATGTTATACGATCAGAGAAAAATTGATGAAAATGGTGTACCAATGGTACCTAACTCCGGTAAAATTGGCTAAAATTTACAAATTAAAATCAAATACCTGTTGGAGAAGCAAGAAAGAAATAGCAACAATGTTTCACATGTGGTGGGAATGCCGACCTATTAAACAATTTTGGAATGAAAAATATGAAGAAATCAAAAAGATGTTTAAAATATCTTTCAGTAAAAAACCGGAGGCATTCCTTTTAGGTATAATCACAAACAATATTCCTGACAATCAAAGGAAAGTATTCCTTTATGCAACGACAGCTGCCAGGATGCTTATAGCAAAAAACTGGAAAGGGAGAAAAATTCCATCAATGAAAGAATGGCAAATTAAACTTTGTGAATATATAAATCTGGCAAGACTCACAGCATTCATAAGGGGACAATCGGACCAGAAATTGTTAAAAGAATGGGGATGGGCTAAAGAGTAAATGAAAAAACATTGTTCTGGAGTAAGTATATCGGTATGTAATGAATGATGCTTTACAGGGTTAAAGAAAAAGAAAAATGGTGTAAAAAAGTACAATGATGGAAGTAATCTACATTAGACACAACAATACAGTAAGAGTAAATTTTTTGAGGTCTTAGAACAAAGGAAGGGAGTCAATATGTGTATATGTATGTAATGACTAGATTAGAATGATGATATGGTTTTATTTGTAGATGTGCGCTTTTTTGTTGTTCTTTTTTGTTTTCCTTTTTTGTGTTCTGTTTTTCTTTTCTTGTTTCTATGGTATTATTTTGGATTCAATGTTTGTAATTTTTGTTATAATTTTGCATTGAAATAAAGAGAGAGAGAGAGAGATGGTCTTTAAACCTCTTTTGTTGACCACCAGCATTACACTTTCCATTTTTAAGTTCGGAATAGAGCAGTTACTTTGGAAGACAATAATCAGGCATCCGCACAACAAGACCAGTCCAATGAAGACGATGTTGAAGAATATTGCTTTGACACTGATCTTTGCTTCTTCCAGGACAATGGCATTATTTTGCCTGTCTTCCCAGGTGATGTGTAATTTTGTTCAGCGACACTGTTGATGGAATCTTTTGAGGAGTTGGAGATGGTGTTTATAAGTTGTCCATGTTTCACAAGCATACAGTAAGGTTGGTAGTACAAGCATTTTGGTTTCCCTGCGAATGTCCCAGTCCTCAAACATTCTGCACTTCAATCGGGAGAAAGCCGCACTCGCAGAGCTCAGGCTATGCTAGGTTTCAGCATCAGTGTTGGCCCTTGTGGAAAGATAACTGCCCAGGTAGAAGAAATGATTGACATTTTCCAGCGTTACACCATTGAGTTGGATTTGTGGTGCTGAAAAGGGGTTGTTTTGTGCTTGTTGGTGCAGCACTTTGGTTTTCAGGATGTTGAGCGATAGGCCAAGCTTATTGTAAGCTTCTACAAAGATAATTAGGATGATTTGGAGGTCATCCTCTGAGCGTGCGCACACACAGCATATTGAAGCTTTATGACGGAAGTGGCAGTAACCTTGCTCTTTGTTTTCAGCCTACGCAGATTAAAGAGATTTCCATCTGTTGGATATTTGATTTCTACTCCGGAGGGGAGTTTCCTTTCGACAAAGTGTTGGATCATGGCAATGAAAATGAATAGAGTTGGGGAAATAACACAACTCTTTTTAACACCTGGTTCCACTGTGAATGGTTCACTTTGAGAGCCATTGCTATCTGTGATTGTTGCTGTCATATTTGATGTTCACAAATTTATCTGGGCAGCAAATTTTTAGAAGGACAGTCCACAGAGCATTATGATTTACAGTGTCAAAGGCCTTAGGTCAATAAACACCATATGTAAGGGTTGGTTTTGCTCTCTGCATTTTTCTTGAAGCTATCGAGCGGTAAAAATCATGTCCACTATCCCCCTAGAAGGTTGAAAACCATTTTAGGATTTAGAAAGGGTAGCCTCGAATATTGTAAGGAGACTTTTTGCTATGATCTTTGCAAGAATTTTGCCAGCCGCAGCTAATGAAAAGATGCCTCAATAGTTTCTGCAATCTGTTCTATCACCTTTTTTTAAAGAGGTTGATAATTTTGGAATCCCTAAAGTCTGCTGGGATCTCCTCTCTCTCATGCACTCCTTCTAAGATGATACAACCTTCTACCATTATACAAATTTAATATATAAATAATAAATGAACACAAGAACCTTACAATATTAATCAATAGGGGTGCATTGCAACAATCATTGCAGATCTCCTTGTGTTGCCTTTCGGCCAGATCTTGCACAATGCTCTCTTGAAATTGAAGCACTCTGCGTTTCCAGTGTTTCTGAGAAAAGGAATTAGCAGGGCCTCTCAGGGTGACCTTGAGCCACTTGCTATCTCAGTCCCAGCCTATCTGCACCGGTGAAGGCTGAACAGCCATACACAGATTGTCCATACTTTACAACTCAGTTGAATGTAAAATATAGTAATATCAGGAGGGTCGTGGCTCGGTGAGAGAGCATCGGTTTTGCATGCACATGGTCACAAGTTCAGCCCTTGGCCTTTCCAGGTAGCATGGGGGAGACCAATGCCTGAAATCCTGGCGCACTGCAGTCTTGGCCCATGAGGGTGTTTTCCCTAAACCACATCCAGGACAGGTGAGAGAACAAAGCAGCCTGAACCAAGCAGATTTCCTTCTCTTCCCCAACACTTGCTTAAAAAAGCAACCCAGAGATGCTTCAAAGAGGGCTTTTGACAAGTGCTTTAAGACAGTCTCCCAGCAAAAGCCCTCTTTCAAAGGGTGTTTAGGGAGACAACAGAAATCCCTGGGTGAAAGCTGACCAAAGGTCCAGAGGTAGCACTATTATCCATTTACGATGGGATGGAAGGAAGGTTCACAGGCTAGGAAGGACTTGCTCACAAATTTATTGACAGCTGCACACATTATTCTAGCTAGGAAGTGGAAGGGGCAAGCAGAATATAAAATGGAAGAATAGTATAAAGAGGTGTGGGATATAGCTATTAATGATAAATTAACATGTGCTATTAAAGTAAGATGGGGCATATGCCGGAGAAATGATTTTGAGGAGATATGGAAGGTGTTTGTAGAATTTGTAGTGTTAAAACGGAAAGGGGTCAAACCATCACAAGAGGCGTTGAAATTTTGGGAGGTCGGATAGATACAATACAATGATCTCAGGGGTGGGGTGCACATTTTATTATTATTTGTTTATTATTATTACTTTGTCAAAATAATAAATAAAATAAATAAAGTCCTCTTTGAAGCGTACTCCCCACACCCTTTAGACGTTGCTTGATTCTTTGCCAACCAAGTGCCCTAGAATCATAGAATCATAGAGTTGGAATAGACCACAAGGGCCATCGAGTCCAACCCCCTGCCAAGCAGGAAACACCATCAGAGCACTCCTGACATATGGTTGTCAAGCCTCTGCTTAAAGACCTCCAAAGAAGGAGACTCCACTACACTCCTTGGCAGCAAATTCCACTGTCGAACAGCTCTTACTGTCAGGAAGTTCTTCCTAATGTTTAGGTGGAATCTTCTTTCTTGTAGTTTGGATCCATTGCTCCATGTCCGCTTCTCTGGAGCAGCAGAAAACAACCTTTCTCCCTCCTCTATGTGACATCCTTTTATATATTTGAACATGGCTATCATATCACCCCTTAACCTCCTCTTCTCCAGGCTAAACATGCCCAGCTCCCTTAGCCATTCCTCATAAGGCATCGTTTCCAGGCCTTTGACCATTTTGGTTGCCCTCCTCTGGACACGTTCCAGTTTGTCAGTGTCCTTCTTGAACTGTGGTGCCCAGAACTGGACACAGTACTCCAGGTGAGGTCTGACCAGAGCAGAATACAGTGGCACTATTACTTCCCTTGATCAAGATGCTAGACTCCTATTGATGCAGCCCAGAATTCCATTGGCTTTTTTAGCTGCCGTGTCACACTGTTGGCTCATGTCAAGTTTGTGGTCAACCAAGACTCCTAGATCCGCCCAGTCGGTCTGACATCAATACCAGGGAAGATTCTGGAGCAGATCATTAAGCAAACAGTCTGTGAGCACCTAGAAAGGAATGGCTGACTGACCGAACCCAAAGGGTGCTCATCAATGGTTCCTCTTCATCCTGGAGAAGAGTGACTAGTGGGGTGCCACAGGGTTCTGTCTTGGGCCCGGTCTTATTCAACATCTTTATCAACGACTTGGATGATGGACTCAAGGGCATCCTGATCCTTGACAGATTAGAGAACTGGGCCAAAACAAACAAGATGAATTTTAACAGGGAGAAATGTAAAGTATTGCACTTGGGCAAAAAAAATGAGAGGCACAAATACAAGATGGGGGACACCTGGCTTGAGAGCAGTACATGTGAAAAGGATCTAGGAGTCTTGGTTGACCACAAACTTGACATGAGCCAACAATGTGACGCGGCAGCTAAAAAAGCCAATGCAATTCTGGGCCCCATCAATAGGAGTATAGCATCTAGATCAAGGGAAGTAATAGTGCCACTGTATTCTGCTCTGGTCAGACCTCACCTGGAGTACTGTGTCCAGTTCTGGGCACCACAGTTCAAGAAGGACACTGACAAACTCGAACGTGTCCAGAGGAGGGCAACCAAAATGGTCAAAGGCCTGGAAACGATGCCTTATGAGGAACGGCTAAGGGAGCTGGGCAGGTTACGGGGTGATATGATAGCCATGTACAAATATATAAAAGGATGTCACATAGAGGAGGGAGAAAGGCTGTTTTCTGCTGCTCCAGAGAAGCGGACTCGGAGCAATGGATCCAAACTACAAGAAAGAAGATTCCACCTAAACATTAGGAAGAACTTCCTGACAGTAAGAGCTGTTCAACAGTGGAATTTGCTGCCAAGGAGTGTGGTGGAGTCTCCTTCTTTGGAGGTCTTTAAGCAGAGGCTTGACAACCATATGTCAGGAGTGCTCTGATGGTGTTTCCTGCTTGGCAGGGGGTTGGACTCGATGGCCCTTGTGGTCTCTTCCAACTCTATGATTCTATGATTCTATGATTCTATGATTCTATTACCTGTACTGCTCTCAAGCCAGGTGTCACCCATCTTGTATTTGTGCCTCTCATTTTTTTTGCCCAAGTGCAATACTTTACATTTCTCCCTGTTAAAGTTCATCTTGTTTGTTTTGGCCCAGTTCTCTAATCTGTCAAGGTCGTTTTGAAGTGTGATCCTGTCCTCTGGGGTGTTAGCCACCCCTCCCAGTTTGGTGTCATCTGCAAATTTGATCAGGATGCCCTTGAGTCCATCATCCAAGTCGTTGATAAAGATGTTGAATAAGACCGGGCCCAAGACAGAACCCTGTGGCACCCCACTAGTCACTCTTCTCCAGGATGAAGAGGAACCATTGATGAGCACCCTTTGGGTTCGGTCAGTCAGCCAGTTACAAATCCACTGAGTGGTAGCATAGTCAAGACCGCATTTTACCAGCTTCTTTACAAGAATATCATGGGGCACCTTGTCGAATGCCTTGCTGAAATCAAGGTAGGCTACATCTACTACGTTCCCTTCATCTACCAGGGTTGTAATTCTGTCAAAAAACAAGATCAGGTTAGTCTGACATGACTTATTTTTCAGAAATCCATGCTGACTATTGGTGATCACAGCATTCCTTTCTAGGTGCTCACAGACTGTTTGCTTAATGATCTGCTCCAGAATCTTCCCTGGTATTGATGTCAGACCGACTGGGCGGTAATTATTTGGGTCCTCTCTTTTCCCCTTTTTGAAAATAGGTACAACATTTGCCCTCCTCCAGTCTGCCGGGACTTCGCCTGTTCTCCAGGAATTCTCAAAGATGACTGCCAGTGGTTCTGAGATCACATCTGCCAGTTCTTTTAATACTCTTGGATGCAGTTCATCTGGCCCTGGAGACTTGAATACATCTAAACTAGCCAAGTATTCTTGTACTATCTCCTTAGTTATTCTGGGCTGTGTTTCCTCTGCTGAATCATTTGCTCCAAATTCTTCAGGTCGGGCTTTGTTTTCTTTATCAGAGAAGACTGAGGCAAAGAAGGCATTGAGGAGTTCAGCCCTTTCTGTGTCCCCTGTTTGCATTTCACCATCTTCTCCTCTGAGTGACCCCACTGTTTCTTTGTTCTTCCTTTTGCTACGAACATACCCATAAAAGCCTTTTTTGTTGCTTTTAACCTCTCTAGCAAGCTTGAGTTCATTCTGTGCTTTAGCTTTTCTGACTCTGTGTCTACACGTGCTGGCTATTTGTTTGAATTCCTCTTTGGTGGTTTCCCCCCTTTTCCATTTTTTGTACACATCCTTTTTTAATCTTAACTCAGTTAAAAGTTCTTTAGATAGCCACCCTGGCTTCTTTAGGCACCTTCCATGTTTCCGTCTCATTGGTATTGCCTGAAGTTGTGCTTTTACTATCTCCCTCTTAACAAACTCCCAGCCATCATCAACTCCCTTTCCTTTTAGTATTACTGTCCATGGGATCTCACCCAGCACTTCCCTAAGTTTTATGAAGTCGGCTTTCTTAAAGTCAAGAAATTGAGTCCTAGTATGCTTGGCTGCTCCTTTCCGCTGTATAGTAAACTTCAGAAGAGCATGATCACTCGCGCCTAATGATCCTTCCACTTCTATCCCACTAACCAGGTCATCAACATTGGTTAGGACCAGATCTAAAATGGCTGTTCCTCTTGTTGCTTCTCCCACTTTCTGGACAATGAAGTTGTCTGCAAGGCCAGTGAGGAATCTGTTTGACCTTATGCTCTTGGCTGAGTTTGACATCCAACAAATATCCGGGTAATTGAAGTCCCCCATTACTACTATCTCCCTTCCTTTTGCATGCTTGGCCATCTGTTCCAGGAAGGCATCATCTATGTCCTCTGTTTGGCTTGGGGATCTCTAGTAAACTCCCACAATGAGGTCACTGTTATTCTTCTCTCCCTTAATTTTGACCCAAATGCTCTCACTTTGGCTTTGAGGTTCTAAATCTTGGATTTCTTCACAGGTATACACATCCCTGACATATAACGCCACTCCTCCTCCTTTCTTGTCTGCTCTGTTTCTCTGAAATAGATTGTATCCCTCCATTATTACATTCCAATCGTGGGACTTATCCCACCAGGTTTCAGTGATGCCTATTATGTCATATTTAGTTTGCTGTACCAAGAGCTCAAGCTCATCTTGTTTATTTCCCATGCTTTGCGCATTAGTGTACAGGCATTGAAGTCCATTAATCATTCCCCCGTGTCTCTTATTTAAGGATTTTTTCCTCACACCACTAGGTCTGTGTGCTGTTTGCTCCATTTGGTCTATGACATTTGGATGATCATCTTCATCAATTGATAGACTCCTACCTTCAGGAGCACTGTCTCCCTCCCCCACATTAGTCAGTTTAAAGCCCTCCTGATGAGGTTTCTGAGATTTTTGGCAAAAACATTCCTCCCAACCGCTGTGAGGTGCAGCCCATCGCTTGCCAGAAGTCCATCTTCAAGAAACTGCAGTCCGTGATCTAAGAATCCAAACCGTTCCTGTTTACACCATTTGCGAAGCCAGCTGTTCACTTCCACTATTTTTCCCTCTCTCCCTGGGCCACGTCGTTCAACTGGGAGGACAGATGAGATGACAATTTGTGCATTTAATTGCTTCAACTTCCTGCCCAGAGCCTCGTAGTCTCTTTTGATCTTCTGGAGGCTATTGCTTGCAGTGTCATTGGTTCCCACATGAACCAAGAGGAAGGGGTATTTGTCAGTGGGTTTTATGATTCCTTGCAGTCGTTCAGTTACATCTTGGATCTTAGCCCCGGGGAGACAGCACACCTCCCGAGACATCTTGTCAGGCCCACAGATCACTGCTTCTGTTCCCCTCAGTAGGGAATCCCCTATCACCACTACACGCCTCCTCTTAGGTTTGGTCGGGGTTCTTCCGTGAGCTGTCCGTTCCAAGGTCGCCTGCACATTCCCTGAGGACTGACTTTGCTGCTCGTCTTCATATACCTGATCGACTGTAATGAGGGAGAGATCCTCAAAAGGAGTCTGTTCTTTGTCTTCCATGCTAGGGGAGAGGACTTCAAAGCGATTGTTATTTCTAAACAATCAGAGCGAACCCTGGGCCTCCTACTTCTTTGAGTCACGTTTCTCCATATATCTGGCACCTGTGTTGGTGAACTAGCCTCCTTCTCAGGGGTGTCCCCTGTCTCCTCCTTGGTGGAGACGATGTTCTCTGTTGCTTCCAAGAGGAGCTCCCGCTCTCTAATTCCTTGGAGCGTAGCTACACGTTCCTCCAGTTGCTGGACTTTGTCTTCTAAGAGGGCAATCAACATACAATTGCTGCAGGTAAAGCTGCCTGCAACCTTTGGCAAGATGGCAAACATTGCGCAGGAACCGCAGGCGACTGCAGCTGTTCCCTCACCCTCCATCTTGAGAACGTGTCGTTGGGGGTGGCTACAGTGGTCCTCCATCTTAAAAAGCGTGAAGACAGGACAAATAACCCCCCCCCAAAAAAAAAAAAACCTAGGTCTCCCCCAACAAACGTTTGAGACTAGCTCCCCTAAATCTAAAAGATGGATCAAACTGTGCGCGCCGCCACAAAGAAACACACACACAAGAAAACCCTTTTGCTCCTCCTTCAGCTGCTGCCCTGCAAGCTCTGATAAGCTCCTCCCACAGCTAATCACCTGACTCAACAGAAGCCCTGCCCCCTCTGACCTTTGCACAGGGAGAGCAGCTAATCAGCCACAAGTAACACACACACAAGAAAACTCTTTTGCTCCTTCTTCAGCTGCTGCCCTGCAAGCCCCCTCTAGATGCTTTTGACTACGATTCCCATCAGCCAGAACGACTGAGACCAAGATTTGCTCTAGGCTTCCACCTTACAGTTGCATGCAAAATGAGCCATGGTGGGGTTTCCCTGATGGCAGAACATGGGCAAGAGCCCCCTCTGAAGCTCTTAAACACTGGTAAATGGAGAGGCATTCTTTCAGGTTCTTGGACTTCCTAAGGTGGGCACCAGCCCCTTGAGGTGGGCTCTGAAGCATGTTCAAGGAGAGAGCTCTTAACTTCCTCATTCAGAGTGAAGGACATCAGAAGCCTGTCTTTTCTGTCTGCTGCTCTCCCTGGGTCAGCCTTTGCTGGTGCCTGGTGTCCTGCAGATTTTTTTGACTGTAACTTGCACCAGTCCCACCAGGGAACTGTGAGAGTCCAAAATATATGGAGGGCACAAGGCTGATGAAGGCTGGCCCACAACGAACTATGATAAAAAAAGGTAAAGGTAAAGTACCCCTGGATGGTTAAGTCCAGTCAAAGGTGCCTATGGGATATGGTGTTTATCTTGCTTCAGGCTGAAGGAGCCGGTGTTTGTCCACAGACAGCTTTCCGGGCCATGTGGCCAGCATGACTAAACTGCTTCTGGTGCAATGGGACACCGTGATGGAAGCCAGAGTGTGTGGAAATGCTGTTTACCTTCCTGCCACAGCAGTACCTCTTTATCTACTCACACTGGTGTGCTTTCAAACTGCTAGGTTGGCAGGAAATGGGACAGAGCAAAGGGAACTCACCCCGTCGCAGGGACTCAAACCGCCGACCTTCTGATCAGCAAGCCCAGGAGGCTCAGTGGTTTAGACCACAGTGTCACCCATGTCCCTTTACTTTACCTGAACTATGGACAAATGGGCAGATCTCTGGTGCAGAAAAGGCTAATCCAGCAGAGGCTGGTTGGAAGAGAAGGCCATGTCTTATCTCTGCTGTTGGAAGCAGGATGCCTCTGAATACCAGTTGCAGGGAATCACAAATGCGGAAGAGTGGGGTGCTGTTGTACTCATGTCCTGCTGGTGGGCTTCCCATCCTGGCATCTGGGTGGCCACTGGGAGAACAAAAATGCGTGCACAAGTCAAAACAACCAGGTGTTAAAGAAACCTCAGGGATGGGGATGTTGTGACTCTCCAGATGTTGTGGGGCTGATGGGAGTTCTGGTCCAACCACGCTTGGGAGGCCACAGACTAAGCACCCCTGCGCCAACACTGCATACATTGAAAACACATTTAAAGCACATTCATGCCTCACACAGGAATCCATGGAACTGCAGAGCTGCATTTACCAGCATCCTTAGCAAACTTCAGTTCCCAGGATTCTGTGTGTGTGTGTGTGTGCGCGCGCGCGTGCTTGCTTTAAATGTATGGTGTGTATGTAGCCGGAGACTACAAAATCTGTGTTGCAGTGCAACTGCCTCAAGATTACAACTGCATCTGGGATCCAGAGCAGGTCCAGAAACTTGAGAAAGAAGTGAGGTATAGACGTACAGAAAGCATCAAGTAATTTTTTATTTAAGCAATGGGTTTTCTGCAGAAAGCTATTGCATAAATGAAATGGGAACATATTTATTCCTTATAGGACCCACATGGGACTAGATCATACGATTTTAATACGAATCCATCCCAACAGACATGCATAGTTGGCACTGCCAAATATGTCTCTCTTAGTCTTCACTGAGACATTTGCAATCTAAAACGTAAGAGCTAAAAGCATTCCTGGAAGGGGGGACTGGGGAACCTGTGGCCTGCAAGGGGGGTAGAAGAGAGGGGTATCAACCCAAGTAATAAAGTGACTGTAATCACAAAATTCTACAGTTTGCACTATTTGGGGTGAGCAGTACAAGTGTGTCTTGGAAGAGAGAAAGAACTGGTACATAAAATTCTGCATGTTTCAGGCAAGAGGTTATGGATATACACAATCCATCCATGGGGTAACTGGATGCCTCCCTTGTTCTCTTATAATGGCAATGGTGCTTACCTGAGATGTGCTGGAACTGAGTTCTGGTGAGTTCCAGCTGGGGGGGGGGGCAACCTGGTTCTTCTCCTTCCCATTTAATCCTCGCAACAACCCGGTGAGGTAGGTTAGGCTAAGAGATGGCGACAGGAGCTCCATGGCTGAGTGGGGATTCAAGCCCTGCTCTCCCAGGTCCTAGTCAGACACTCTAACCATTGTGCCCCCACCTTGATATCTGTAGCAAACAAACACAGCTGAGGAAACTGTTGCACATTTTTACACTGTCAAAACAACTCATTGCAATGTTTTCTCATCAATGATACATACAGTACATATTTCAAAAGAAACATTACTATCTTCTGTTATTTAATAGAGAAGAATACACATCTTAACATTTTTCATCTTTTTCTGCTGTCTTCGTTGAGTGCAGAGGTGCCATCTTGAAAAAAAATGGGGGGGGGGCAGGTAAGCCCCATCCTGCATAATTGATCACAAGACGTGCACATGAACACCATCTGAATCGCAATGCCCATTAAATCGGGGGGGCAGCCCCCTCAAATATGGGGGGGCAAAGGGACCTTAACCCCCAAGAGTTGGTTCCTATCGTTGGGTAACTCTGCACACCTATTTTCAGGTTTGCTGCTTTAAAAAAAGAGTATCTGCCTTTCCCCACATCTTCCACATGGTAACATCCCTTTACTGTGTAAAACTGAATAGGTCCCATTTTAGTTTCCTGTTACTTTACATAAAATTACAGTCTAAACTGTAATGGGCTAGCTGCACCCAGATTTTTATTAATTAAATAAATAAATAAATAAATAAATAAATAAATAAATAAATAAGAGAAGCTGAAGGAACATGGGCATAGCCAGGATTTGGGGGGGCAGGTCTTTTGCTAGGGGGGTGAACCTCAGTTTGCTGTGCATTTTTATTGATTTTTTATTGATTATGGGGGGCAGCTACCCCTCCCTGCCCCCCTTGCTACGCCCGTGTAAAGGGACGAAATAACCTTGCTGAGAATGTGTTGAAGTGCAGAGTGTTTGAGGACCGGGACATTTGCAGGGAAACCAAAATGCTTGTTTACAAAGATATTGTACTACCAACCTTACTGTCTGCTTGTGAAACATGGACCACTTATAAACGCCATCTCCAACTCCTCAAAAGATTCCATCAACAATGTCTCTGAAAAATTTTACACATCACTTGGGAAGACAGGCGAACTAATGCCAGTGTACTGCAAGAAGCAAAGATCACCCGTATTGAAGCAATGATTCTTCAACATCATCTTTGTTGGACTGGTCATGTTGTGGGGATGCCTAATAATAATAATAATAATAATAATAATAATAATAATAATAATTTATTTGTACCCCGCCCATCTGGCTGGGTTTCCCCAGCCACTCTGGGCGGCTTCCATAGAAACCAAAAAACACTAAAATATCACACATTAAAAGCTTCCCTGAACAGGGCTGCCTTAAGATGTCTTCTGAATGTCAGGTAGTTGTTTATCGCTTTGACATCTGATGGGAGGGCGTTCCACAGGGCGGGTGCCACTACCGAGAAGGCCCTCTGCCTGGTTCCCTGTAGCTTTGCTTATCGCAATGAGGGAACCGCCAGAAGGCCCTCGGCGCTGGACCTCAGTGTCCGGGCAGAATGATGGGGGTGGAGACGCTCCTTCAGGTATACTGGGCCGAGGCCGTTTAGGGCTTTAAAGGTCAACACCAGCACTTTGAATTGTGCTTGGAAACATACTGGGAGCCAATGTAGGTCTTTCAAGACCGGTGTTATGTGGTCTCGGCGGCCGCCCCCAGTCACCAGTCTAGCTGCCGCATTCTGGATTAGTTGTAGTTTCCGAGTCACCTTCAAAGGTAGCCCCACGTAGAGCGCATTGCAGTAGTCCAAGCAGGAGATAACTAGAGCATGCACCACTCTGGCAAGACAGTCCGCGGGCAGGTAGGGTCTCAGCCTGCGTACCAGGTGGAGTTGGTAAACAGCTGCCCTGGATATAGAATTGACCTGCGCCTCCATGGACAGCTGTGAGTCCAAAATGACTCCCAGGCTGCGCACCTGGTCCTTCAGGGGCAGTTACCCTATTCAGGACCAGGGAGCCCTCCACACCAGCCCGCCCCCTGTCCCCCAAAAACAGTACTTCTGTCTTGTCAGGATTCAACTTCAATCCATTAGCCGCCATCCATCCTCCAACCGCCTCCAGGCACTCACACAGGACCTTCACCACCTTCACTGGTTCTGATTTAAAAGAGAGGTAGAGCTGGGTATCATCTGCATATTGATGGACACCCAGTCCAAACCCCCTGATGATCTCTCCCAGTGGCTTCATATAGATGTTAAAAAGCATGGGGGAGAGGACGGAACCCTGAGGCACCCCACAAGTGAGGGCCCAGGGGTCTGAACACTCATCCCCCACCATCACTTTCTGAACACAGCCCAGGAGGAAGGAGCGAAACCACTGTATAACAGTGCCCTCAGCTCCCAGCCCCTCTAGACGGTCCAGAAGGATGTTATGGTCGATTGTATCAAAGGCCGCTGAGAGATCCAGCAGAACTAGAAAACAATGATGATCGTCTTCCAAAGCAACTACTCTATTCCGAACTTAAAAAGGGAAAGCATAATGCTGGTGGTCATCAAAAGAGGTTTAAAGACTCTCTCAAGGCAAATCTTTAAAAATGTAGTATAAACACCGACAACTGGGAAACACTAGCCTGTGAGCGCTCCAGTTGGAGAACAGCCTTTACCAAAGGTGTCCTGGACTTTGAAGACACTCAAACTCAGGACACAAGTGAGAAACGGGCGAAGAGGAAGGCACGCTTGGCAAACCCTCACCGTAGTCAACTCCCGCCCGGAAACCTATGTCCCCACTGTGGAAGGACACGTGGATCCAGAATTGGCCTCCACAGTCACCTACGAACTCACTGTTACAATCGTGTTTATGGAAGACAATCTTACTCGGATACATCGGGTCGCCAAAGAAGAAGTCTTCAACTAGCTTTTTCTCAGAGTAAACCCATTAAAATTAATGGACCCATTAGAGAAGGTTGGAAAACGTTTATTGAATATATGGGAAATAACTGAGTACAGCTGAAAATGCTGGCAGCATTAAGAGAAATTTAACAGTGTAGAAAATTTTGATGGATGTACAGTAATAATGGAATACTGAATGGTATAGTTTTCGTAAAACATGCAGGGATTTATGATACCATTGAACCATTGAAAGAGAAGGGGAGTCATTGATATTGTAAGGATGTAAAAATGAGTACTTTAAATTGTAAAACAGAAATTTTAATAAAATATATGTATATGTATATGTATATGTATATGTATATGTATATATGTATATGTATATGTATATGTATATCTGTGTCTGTATCTGTATATGTATATGTTAAAAGACGCCTGCTTCTTGGGAGAAGGGCAATGACAGGCCTAGACAGCATCTTGAGAAGTAGAGACGTCACCTTGCCAACAAAGGTCCTTATAGTTAAAGCCATGGTTTTCCCAGTAGTGATGTATGGAAGTGAGAGCTGGACCATAAAGAAGGCTGATCGCCGAAGAACTGATGCTTTTGAATTCTGGTGCTGGAGAAGACTCTTGAGAGTCCCATGGACTGCAAGAAGATCAAACGCATCCATTCTTAAGGAAATCAGCCCTGAGTGCTCACTGGAAGGACAGATCGTGAAGCTGAGGCTCCAATACTTTGGCCACCTCATGAGAAGAGAAGACTCCCTGGAGAAGACACTGATGCTGGGAAAGATGGAGGGCACAAGGAGAAGGGGACGACAGGGGACGAGATGGTTGGGCAGTGTTCTCGAAGCTACCAGCATGAGTTTGACCAAACTGCGGGAGGTAGTGGAGGACAGAGGTGCCTGGCGTGCTCTGGTCCAGGGGGTCAAGAAGAGTTGGACACGACTAAACGACTAAACAACAACAACATATGTTAATGGCGCTTTATCGTAGTCCACTGCGCCTTTGTAACCAGCAGGGAAACAAAGCAAGCTGCAGCACGCACGCCGCCCCTTCCCAGGCCTGTACTGGAAAAGTAATCATATCCATTTTCTGCCTTTTAGTAACAATAGTTTTCTTGCGATCCAGATGCGCCAAGAAGGGACGGTGGGAGGGAGGGGCGGTGGGAGGGAGGGAGAACAGCCCACTTTCTCCTCTCATTGGCGGCCGCTGCACCTCGAGCTCCACCTTTCCCCGACGGCTCTGCTGACTAAAAGAGCGGTGGGGATCTCTGCTCGCGGCAGTTGTGCGCGGACCTCAGAGCGATCCAGGAGAGCGCTTGCTGGGCTCCTAAGCAGAGGCAGCTACAACAGAGAGAGGACTTGCCGCCGGGACAGCTGCCGCGCCTGCAGGATGCAACGGAACACTTCGCCCGAGAACCCAGGCTCCGAGTCGGACGTGCCTGATTCTTCTCTGCCCCCTTGGCCACCCTCGAGCCTTTCGCCCTCCGCGCCCCCATTACCCGCTCCCACTCCTGCCGTGGAAGGCGCTGCTGCCGCTGGGGCGGAAGAGTCGGGGTCCCGGGAGAAGTTTCGCGGAGGCGCGAAGCTGCCACGCTTCTCCATCTGCCCTCAGCGTACTGCAGGGTCCGGGCTGGAGACGGTTTTTGTCGCCGCGGCTTCGGCTCTGAAGATGGCTCTGCCCTCGGAGGAGAAAACATCTCCGGGCGGAGCAGCTTCGGCTACTGGTGGCCAGTTTCCAACCAGGGTAAGTACAGAGGGAGAGGCAGGAAAGGGGTGTTAGGCTGTAATGCCCACCTTGAGTCTCTCCAGCTCAAGGTGGGCATTATACCTGGAGGGCACCGGGCTGGGGAAGGATGTTGTACGGTGAAAGGCAAGAAGGCGAACTGATTTAAATAACTGAACTTTGCAGAACTTTCTGAGTGAAAACCATAGCTCTCTGTT
Source organism: Podarcis muralis (assembly GCF_964188315.1). Classification (NCBI taxonomy): domain Eukaryota; kingdom Metazoa; phylum Chordata; class Lepidosauria; order Squamata; family Lacertidae; genus Podarcis; species Podarcis muralis. Next base: position 49,604,228 of record NC_135673.1, read on the forward strand.
GCTTTAGGCAACAGCTCTAAGAGTGCAAAACTGAGTCCAGCCTGTGGCTTGTGCAGACAGGTGCAACCCACTCTTTCCCAAGAGGCTGCCAGTCAATTTAATGTCTACTTCTGGTGTAAATGTTTCCCAATCCCCTGTCCTCTCCAGGAATATGAGGCACTGAAGAGGGCAATCAAACGACTTGAGAGGGTGCTGGACAGACTGTATAAGAAGAATGAAATACTTCTCAGGAGGAAACAGCTGATGGAGCTAGAAGGTAATTTTGAGAATCCTGATTTTGCAAATCCAGGGTATGTGGCCCTCCAAATTTTGTTGGGCTACAAGTCCCATCCTCCATAAAGACTGCTGGCCATGTTGGCAGGGGCTTATGGGAGTGTGAGGGCTACAGCCCCCACCTCCCACCCCCAGTGTGGAGCACAGCTCAAGACGCCTTTGTGGGGAGGAGGCTGACCTTGCCAGGTTGCCTCTGCTGGGCGGACGTCTTGGCAGGGGTGTTGTTCCCCCATGCAGGAGGCCATAGCAGACCGCGCATGTGCCTCTGAAGGGCACAAAGGTTTGCTGCCTCCTTGTGGCCCAGTTTTCCTGTCTTCCTTGTGTGCCCATTTTTTTGCCAAAAAGAATGAACACACGGCATAATGAAAATGCAGCACATGTATCACGTACCAATTTTAACTGGTGGTTATTTGACTTTTCCCTCAGCTTTTGCTTCAGATGAAGAAGAGAAGGAAGAGAAGGAAGAGAAGGGAGAGATGGGAGAGATGGGAGAGAAGGAAGAGACGGGAGAGAAGGAAGAGATGGGAGAGATGGGAGAGAAGGAGCCCCCACAGAAGGAGAAATAAAGAAAACCAGAGATTGGGAGAATACTGCTGTCTATGTATTTCTACATATTTCATTAGATCATTTAAAAAGATTAACAGCAATATATGTATTTGCTTTAAATAAAGTTTCTGAGAACATTCTGTGAATATGTCTTCTTAACAGTTTGAATGAGACATGATAGAACTAACATCAGCAGGAGTCGGCTTTAACTTCCTTCTAATAAACTACTGGTATTATTATTATTATTATTATTATTATTATTATTATTATTCCTTCTAATAAACTGCTGTTTCTTTTGCCCGTCCTACTTCACCTTTTTATTGTAATCCTTGGCATAGCTGTCCACAGCAGTTTTCTCACGATCCTGTTGAAGTTTCTTCCCCACCACCCAAATTTAGACTCTTAGCTTCCCAAGTATTTAACTGAGTTGGAATTCTGTATGATTCTACAAAATTGCCCATAACGCTTCCCCCTCCATCACAAAGAGGAAATATCAAATGTTCCCCTAGGTATGGAACTGTTTCTGTATGCGATGTCTCCTACCTGTGAGATCTCCATGGCTCCTAGTCACCTGGAGTTTGTTGTGGCTCTCATATTGAAAAGATTTAGCTAATTTAAGGACAAAGCCCAGAATAGAGTTGTTATGGAATCTGGCACCACAGTCCTTATCTACCCCCTCCTACATGCATAGTGTAATCATTGAGCTTTTGCTGAAATTCCAAGGATTTCACAGTCCAAAGAGGAGCAACCTGCTTTGCACAAGAAAGTCTTCATATAATTCTGCAGAAAGGGGCATGACAAAGTGTTAAAGCAATTTTTTGCAGTATGGTGTAGATCAGGCATGTCCAAAGTCTGTTTTGGGGGCCTAATCCAGCCTGCCGGTCGATTAAATCCGGTCCCTGTGGCAGTTTATTTCCTGGGGTACAATCCTAAAAAAACTTCAACAACTTCAATCCTAAAAGAAGCTCAACAACTCCAACCCTAAAAAAAGCTCAGTCCTAAATTTACCTACGTTCTTAAAAAAGGTCAACAACTTTGGTTGGTACTTTCAACCCCCACAGCCCTTCACTTCATCAAATCTGGCCCTCTTTGAAAAAAGTTTGGAAACCACTGGTGTAGATAAACAGCTGCTACTCATTAGGTAAAAGGTAAAGGTAAAGGAGCCCTGGATGGTTAAGTCCAGTCAAAGCCCTGGATGGTTAAGTCCACTCTGGCGTCACTCATCTTGCTTTCAGGCTGAGGGAGCTGGTGTTTGTCCACAGACAGCTTTCCAGGTCATGTGGCCAGCAGGACTAAACCACTTCTGGAACAACCAAACACTGTGACGGAAACCAGAGCGCACGGAAACGCCATTTACCTTTCTGCTCCAGCGGGACCTATTTATCTACTTGCACTTTGACGTGCTTCCGAACCGCTAGGTTGGCAGGAGCAGGGACAGAGCAACGGGAGCTCACTCTGTCATGGGGATTCGAACTGCCGACCTTCCAATTGGCAAGCCCAAGAGGCTCAGTGGCTGAGACCACAGCGCCACCTGCTCCTAGCACTACTCATTAGCTCACTGCTCTGTTTGCCAAGTTGATTTTCTTTTTCTGTTTTAGTTTTTACTTAGATCTGTTTCTTTTAATGTATTATGAAAAGGTTTTAATAACATCTTATGGGGGGAGGAGAAATATGTCCCTGATTTTTTTATTTGGGAGAGTTAAAAGAGTCAAGGGAAGAAGAATGGGGCACAAGAAGGAGAGCACTGCCAACAAAACTAAAATAAAGCCTGAGTTTATTGCACCTTTTTAATAACCTGGGGCTGGGGGAGGAGGGGGAGCATGTTCAGTGCCAGATTTAGGGTGGTGTGGGGAGTTCCACTGCACAGGGTGCCAAGCAGAGGTGGGGTATAATAATAATAATAATAATAATAATAATAATAATAATAATAATAATAATAGAAGTCTATATTTATATGGGTATCCACTGAGAAGATCTATTAAAATTAACTGCACCAAAAGAAATTATAGTGAAAATAAGGATGGGGAGGCAAATTTTCTCCTCGCTCTGAATGCCATATTACCAATGTCTGTCCCTGGCATGTGCTTTCCACAAAAAAATGCACCCCCAGCTTGGAGCCAGGGGCTCTTAATTAGCTTATTTTGCAGAGTGCTTTGACAGCAGATAAAGATCTGGCATCCATCTCACCCAGGCTCTGGCCTTGCCAGCTGCTGAGCCTGTTGTTCCCTCCTCTGGCTCCACAGGCAACCACATCATATACGCTCAAGGGCGCTCTTAGCTGGGAGCTCTCTCTGGAGTTAGCCTCTTGCTTCCTTCCCAGCAGGATAAGGCTCCCTACTCTGGAAAGCAATACAGCAAAAGCAAAAGTTCACCAGGCGTCCTGAGTAAGCTACCCCTGCCCGTACGGGCCAGTCGTGTCCGACTCTGGGGTTGTGCGCCCATCTCACTTAAGAGGCCGGGGGCCAGCACTGTCCGGAGACACTTCCGGGTCACGTGGCCAGCGTGACAAAGCTGCTCTGGCAAGCCAGCACCAGCGCAGCACACGGAAACGTAGGGACCCTCTGTTGACAAGCGTCAGTTTCACAGCCGCAGCTTTTGAAAGAGAAGTGGGTTCTGCTTCTTGTCATCATCTGCCTGAGACTTCCCTCTCCATCCTAACATTGGTCAAGAACAGGGTTGTGAGCTCCCAATTTCTTTCTGGGGCAGTTCACTAGCCAAATCCAGGCCCCGTCTTAATTTCTGTTGCACAGATCTGTCTTTGCTGCACTGGGTGATATGTGACTGGGAGGAGCAGCAGCAGCAGCAGCAGCAGGTGATTCCATTCACTCTCACAGGTTGTTAGGTTTTCAGTAGGGAACGGGATGCCTGTTTGAATGCAAGAGGTGAAAAAAGCAGCAGCCTGTTTGGCTTTTTCACCTCCTAAGACCTAAAGGGATCAACAAATAAGCCATGGCAGGGAAACTGCATCATTTTGCAAGTCAGTGTTGCATTTTGCTACTTTTCCCTGTCAAGGGATGGGTTTGTTCAGGGAAGTTTTTAATGTGTGATGTCATATTGTGCTTTTATTATTTTTTGTTGGGAGCTGCCCAGAGTGGCTGGGGGCAACTTCGTCAGATGGGTGGCATATTATTATTATTATTATTATTATTATTATTATTATTATTATTATTATTATCATCATCATCATCATCATCATCATCATCATCAGGCTGCATAGGGTAGACTTGAAATATTTCCCATCATAAGGAGAATTATTGTTCCCTAACCATTAAACAGTAAATTTATACAGCTTGCAAAAAATGTGAAAGTGTTAAGTAGAGTAAAGAGCAGCCAGGGCCATTGTAGTAAAGATTTCAAGTATGCCTTGAGGAAAACATGCTCATAGATAGAGGGCACAGAGACCCATTCTTGGACCATAGACAACAAGACTCTGTGGACTATAGAGAAAGGCAACCTCCAGCTAATAAGGCCCAAGCAGGATAAATATAGACATTCTAAAGCTAGACTGAGAGTCAGTGTGGTGTAGTGGTTAAGAGCGGTAGTCACGTAATCTGGGGAACCGGGTTCGCGTCTCCGCTCCTCCACATGCAGCTGCTGGGTGACCTTGGGCCAGTCACACTTCCTTGAAGTCTCTCAGCCCCACTCACCTCACAGAGTGTTTGTTGTGGGGGAGGAAGGGAAAGGAGAATGTTAGCCGCTTTGAGACTCCTTAAAGGGAGTGAAAGGCGGGATATCAAATCCAAACTCTTCTTCTTCTTCTTCAGGACTGTCTTGGAATTCAAGTTGAAAGAGAAGAAGATGGTTCATTTCTTCTTAGCCAAAAGCAAAAGATTTCTGAAATGATCTAAAGCATGCAGATGCAAGAAACGTACCCAGTTGCCACACCCATGACTACTGACTTTTTAAAGAATCAAGATGATTCAAAGCCATTGCCAGACAACAATGAGTGCAGGTCAGTGATTGGAAAGCTTTTGTGTCTTGTTACTACATGTAGACCTGACTTAGCCAGTGCCATAGAAAAGTAAATGCTCCCACTGAATATGACTGGATGGTTCGGTGGTTTGGTACTTACGGGGTACAATAAACTGTAAATTAAGATTACCAGCTGTTAATAATCCTAAAATGATTGGTTTTACTGATGCCGATTGGGCTGGATGTAAAACTGATTATAAATCCACAGGTGGATATGTATTTATATTTGGAAATGGTCCCATTTCATGAGGCAGTTATAAAGAGAATTGTATAGCTTTATCTTCCACAGAGTCTGAATACATTGCAGCTACAGTAGTGTGCAGAGAGATGGCCTGGTCAACTTAGTCAACTAACCAAGGACTTTGGGTTGGTGAGAAACGGGCCTGTTAGCCTAATGGGGGACAACCAGAGTTGCCTAAAGCCTTTTCCCCAAGAACAGAGGAATTGGCACTCCCTTGAGTTTGCAGCCACTCAGTTAGAGTCGTATCTCGGAAGATGAACACCTTGTGACTTGAACGTTTTGGCTCCCAAATGCCACAAACCCGGAAGTGACTGTTCCGGTTTGCGAATGTTCTTTGGAACACGAACGTCCGATGCGGGTTCCGCGGGTTCCGATTGGCTGCAGAAAGTCATGCCTTGGTTTCCGAACATTTTGGAAGTCAAACAGACTTCTAGAATGGATTCCGTTTGACTTCCGAGTTAAGACTGTACTACTTGTCTGTACCTCTTCCTGGCCTTCTCTCTCTCTCCTCTGACCTCTCCAAACAGATCATCACTCTGTCTGTTTTTCTGGCCCCAGCAATACACAAAGCTTAAGGGGGGAAAGCAGCATGCATGGCACTGGGATGTCAGATGAGGTGGGGTGAAGCAGCCACCTCAGGTGGAAAGGAGACCCCCACCTGCCCTGCCACAGGCAGAACCCACCACCCGTCCCCACTGGACAAGATGACTGGAAGCACTTTACAGAATGCCCCTCCTCTCGCTGAGTTTGGTGACAGGATGTCAAGCAGCCTTGACACAGGAGGACATTCCGACACATTGCCTTGCTCCTCGTCTTCCTGCCCTTGAGGTGGCGAAGGCATTTGGGAATGCTTTGCTGAATGCCTTGCTGAGTTTAGCGGAAAGGGGGACATGTGCCAGTGAAAGTGGGGGGGCCAGGTCACAGCAGAGAGGCCAGAGGAGCCACATCCCTGTTTCCCCTCAGATGGTGAAAGATGCTGAAAGAAGAAGCAGAGGAGCAGACTCCAAATCGCAGCACCAGCAGAGGGAAGGAGACTGATTCCGAGATGCCTGCACTGGAGGGTGATGAGGGAACTGAGAACCGGTGGCTCCAGAACCCCTTATACTCCCATGCATAAGGAGGGACAGAAATAAGGAGAGGGGTTGCAGGAGACCACCTGGCAGCTGGGTGGGATGTCACAGGTAAAGGTGCATTGGGAAATAAGAGCAGAAGCGAGAGGCAGCTCTTCAAAGCACCAGATGCAGTCTATGCCAGATTGAGAAGGCACCTGGGTACAGTGGTACCTCGGGTTACAAACACTTTGGGTACAGACTCCACTAACCTGGAAGTAGTACCTCGGGTTAAGTCAGAACCTTGCCTCAGGATGAGAACAGAAATCATGCATTGGCAGCAGCGGGAGGCCCCATTAGCTAAAGTGGTGCCTCAGGTTAAGAACGGTTTCAGGTTAAGAACAGACCTCCAGAACGAATTAAGTACTTAACCCGAGGTACCACTGTATAGTCACATGGTGGGAGGAATAAGAAGCTTCGGCTTTGGAAGACCGCAGCATGATCATAGCTCATTGGTAGGGAGCGTACATGTCTTACAGGCAGAAGACTTCCCTCTGGGCATCTTCAGTGAAAAGGGTCTTGAGTAGCAAGGTGTCTGCTCTGTGACTTGCTGCTATTCTTATTTATTATAGTTTAGAAATTATTTGTTGTAATTGTTAGTGGTGAATTTCTGTTTAATTGTTATTTGCTGATATTTAATTTTATTGTGTACTATTATATGCTAATGGATTATTGAATATCACTTTGATATAAGTTGTTTATTTTAAAGTTATGTTTTTATTATGACATTTTTGTTTTGGATCAGATTGTTATAAGGTCTTTGTTGTTATAAGGTCTTTACTGTTACTCTATAGTATAGTATAGTATAGTATAGTATAGTATAGTATAGTATAGTATAGTATAAAAAGGTAAAGGTACCTCTGCCCATACGGGCCAGTCATGTCCGACTCTAGGGTTGTGCGCCCATCTCACTTAAGAGGCCGGGGGCCAGCGCTGTCCGGAGACACTTCCAGGTCACGTGGCCAGCGTGACGAAGCTGCTCTAGCGAGCCAGCACCAGCACAGCACACGGAAACGCCGTTTACCTTCCCGCTATAAAGCGGTACCTATTTATCTACTTGCACTTAGGGGTGCTTTCGAACTGCTAGGTGGGCAGGAGCTGGGACCGAAAGATGGGAGCTCACCCCACCGCGGGGATTCGAACCGCCGACCCTACGATCGGCAAGCCCTAGGCACTGTGGTTTTACTCACAGCGCCACCCGCGTCCCTATAGTATAGTTTAGTATAGTATAGTATAGTATAGTATAGTGTATAGTAATATAGAAAGGTGGCATACAAATTAAAAGTGAAATGAAATACATACATTCTTTCTGTTTTATATGAAGTTTCCTTGCCATCATGGTTGTACTTTATTTGTCCATTAATCTCACTCACCTCTGTTTACCTGAAAGAGCATCTCCACCCCCATCATTCAGCTTAGACACTGAGGTCCAGCTCCGATGGCCATCTGGTGGTTCCCTCCCTGCGAGAAGTGAGCTTGCAGGGAACCAGGCAGAGGGCCTTCTCAGTGGTAGCTCCCTCCCTGTGGAACCCCCTCCCATCAGATGTCAAGGAGAGAAGTAGCTACAGTATATAACAACTATCTGACTTTTAGAAGACATCTGAAGGCAGCCTGTTCAGGGAAGTTTTTAATGGTTGATGTTTTATTATGTTTTATTCTATGTTGGAAGCTGCCCATAGTGGCTGAGGCAGCCCAGTCAGATGGGTGGGGTACAAATAATAAAAGTATGATGGTGATGATGATGATGATGACTAACTTTTAAGATACCTTTACCCTCTAAGCCAATGTGGTGTAGTGGTTAGAGTACAGTGGATGTTCAGGTTGTGAACGTATCTGTGTGGGATGCACGTTTGCAACCTGCAGTGCTTGCAACCCGCAGCAGCACATCTGCGCACATGCGGGTTGTGATTCAGCGCTTCTGCACATGCGCAAAGCGTGATTTAGTGCTTCTGCGCATCACGACCACCGAAACCCGGAAGTAAGCCGTACTTCTGGGTTTCGGTGGTCCATAACCAAAAAAAAGGCAACCTGAACCGTCTGTAACCCGAGGTATGACTGCACTGATAAATGAGAAGGAAACGCTTGGGACCCAAAGATTATGTTGGTTTGGAGGACATAGGGGAAATTTGATTTTATTTCAGTTAGTTACCTAGTTCATTTGTTATATTGGTTCTGTGAGTGTTTGCGGAGTTTGCCAAAGTATCACAGTGTAATGCAATTGCAACAGACTATTTCATTCCACTGAAGTCAAATGGGCCTTAGAAAGCACTGCAAATAACAAGGTCAGTGGAAGTGATAGTATTCCAGCTGAACTATTTAAAATTTTAAAAGATGATGCTGTTAAGGTGCTACACTCAATATGCCAGCAAATTTGGAAAACTCAGCAGTGGCCAGAAGATTAGAGAAGATCAGTCTACATCCCAATCCCAAAGAAGGGAAGTGCCAAAGAATGCTCCAACTACCGCACAATTGCACTCATTTCACACGCCAGCAAGGTTATGCTTAAAATTCTACAAGGAAGGCTCAAGCAGTATGTGGACCGAGAACTCCCAGAAGTGCAAGCTGGATTTCGAAGGGGCAGAGGAACCAGAGACCAAATTGCAAACATGCGCTGGATTATGGAGAAAGCTAGAGAGTTCCAGAAAGACATCTACTTCTGCTTCATTGACTAGGCAAAAGTATTTGACTGTGTCAACCACAGCAAACTATGGCAAGTTCTTAAAGAAATGGGAGTGCCTGGTCACCTCATCTGTCTCCTGAGAAATCTCTATGTGGGACAAGAAGCTACAGTTAGAACTGGATCTGGAACAACTGATTGGTTCAAAATTGGGAAAGGAGTACGGCAAGGCTGTATATTGTCTCCCTGCTTATTTAACTTATATGCAGAATTCATCATGCGAAAGGCTGGGCTGGATGAATCCCAAGCCAGAATTAAGATCGCCAGAAGAAATATCAACAACCTCAGATATGCAGATGACACAACCTTGATGGCAGAAAGTGAGGAGGAATTAAAGAACCTTTTAATGAGGGTGAAAGAGGAGAGTGCAAAATATGGTCAAAAAAACTAAGATCATGGCCACTGGTCCCATCACCTCCTGGCAAATAGAAGGAGAAGAAATGGAGACAGTGAGAGATTTTACTTTCTTGGGCTCCATGATCACTGCAGATGGTGACAGCAGTCACGAAATTAAAAGACGCCTGCTCCTTGGGAGAAAGGCGATGGCAAACCTAGACAACATCTTAAGAGACATCACCTTGCCAACAAAGGTCCGTATAGTAAAAGCCATGGTTTTCCCAGTAGTGATGTATGGAAGTGAGAGCTGGACCATAAAGAAGGCTGATCGCCGAAGAATTGATGCTTTTGAATTATGGTCTGGAGGAGACTCTTGAGAGTCCCATGGACTGCAAGAAGATCAAACGTATCCATTCTTAAGGAAATCAGACCTGAGTGCTCACTGGAAGGACAGATCCTGAAGCTGAGGCTCCAATACTTTGGCCACCTCGTGAGAAGAGAAGACTCCCTGGAAAAGACCCTGATGTTGGGAAAGATGGAGGGCGCAAGGAGAAGGGGACGACAGAGGACGAGATGGTTGGACAGTGTTCTTGAAGCTACCGGCATGAGTTTGACCAAACTGCGGGAGACAGTGGAAGACAGGAGTGCCTGCCGTGCTCTGGTCTATGGGGTCACGAAGAGTCGGACATGACTAAACGACTAAACAACAACAACATTTCATTCCACAGGCAGGCATCTGCTTCTTATGCACCTTCTTATTCTTGAAAGCCTAATAAAAGTTATCTCCCCAAATAATGAATAAGAAGCATCTTATTATGATCCACAATGGGGAAAGAGGTTTATATATTTATGTTTTTATTTCACTTGTCTGTGTAAAATGGAAAATGCAAAAATAATTTATATATATATATAAAAGAAGCATCTTCACTTCAAAGAGAAGGCTTGAGCAGTTGCTTGTTTTGTCTGCATATAACCTTGAGCTTCTCTTGTAAGCTTCGAGAAATGTGGAGCAGGCAGCTGATAAACTGTGGGTTTCTTCCCTCAAGTGCAACATGGACTTACAGTATTTTTCATCTGATAGAGGAACACTTGCAAATATTGCACAGCTTTGTGATCAAAACTACGCAATCGGCATTTAACAAACAGTGTCATAATAAAAATGTGTGCAAGGGCACAACAAAGAAGCATGACGAGGGGAACTGGTGTTGTCCCACACACTTAAAGAAAAGATTCCTTGTTGCTGGTGGTTTTGTGTGCTGTTCAAGAACTGCAACAGAGAAGATCAAAGTCTCAGAGAAGAGTGACCAAGATCATGAAGTGCCTTAGGATGAACGGTTGAGGGAAGTGGGTACATTTGTTTAGTCTTGGAAAGAGAAGACAAAGAGGTGATATGAGAGCCATCTTCAAAGATCTGAAGGGCCATCATGTGGAAGAGGAAGCAAGCTTGTCTTCTCCTGCTCCAGAGGGGAGCACCCAAATAACAAGAAAGGAGATTCCAACTAAACATTGGGAAGAACGTTCTGATGGCAAGATCTGTTTGACAGTGGCGTGGACTTCCTTGGAAGGTGGTGGACTCTCCTTCAGTAGAGGTTTCTAAGCAGTGGCCCTCTGTCAGGGATGAGATTGAGACTGAGATTCCTGCACTGTGGGGGCTGGAATAGATGACCCTTGGTGTCCCAGCTGCAATACTATAATTCTATGACCAGCTAATTCAATCTTTTGTGTTGCTTACAATGGCTTCTGTTCTGAATGGGCCTGACTGCACCAGTGTACGAAACATTTTGAGATTCAAAGGTTTTTAAAGAAAGTTAAGGAATGGTTTTCAGACCTGGGTGTGGGTGTGCAAAGGAAATAACAAATAGTGGTTTCTTTGCCCCCCCCCTTTTACTCCTTTTGACCTTAGAGACATACTTCAAAAGCCAATGTTTATTAAAGTTCTCTTAATCGCGACTTGGTTTGTGTCTTCTGAGTTGCCCTTCAATGCCACCTCTGTAGGTACTTTAACATCTTTCTGCCTCTATCCCCCTCCCCTCCCAAATCAACTCTGAACACCTCCTGCCCTTGGAAGCCTAATAAGAAGCTGTTGCAGGAGAGGGACTGTGAGGAACATGAGGAAGAGAGTACAAGGGATCTTTTCACAGGTTTTGTTCTTTTTTCATTATGAATACAACCTGGTACTCCCAGATTTCTAGTCTCCCAGCAACCAATGACGATGAAGGCAGCAGTCATCTCCCCAAGGTTTCACTGCTGATTTCCAGATTATATTGGAGCTTTCGCAGGACATAAAAGCCACTTCCACTAATGGAAATCTGATGCCCACTTCCATGGTGCTTTATTCTGGGGGGAAATCTGTTAACAGTTTTCCCCTCCCCAAAAAATCTGGAAAATCACAGGAGTAAAGTGAGGATAGTGAGGGCAGTAGATGAGGGCAGAGTAAAGTGAGGGCAGTAGATGAGCAGACAGTTCTTTCCTGCCCCTTCCTGGGGGGGAGAGGGTAATGGTGAGGGGGAGACAGAATCCCACATGTGTGGAAAGGGTAGGGGTCCAATGGGGCTTACGGCTGTGTCACCATAGCCACTGGTTGAATGAGAGCGCCACATGCTGCTCTCTCAGCCAGAAAAGCCACAATTCCGTAAAGCAAGAGTTGCTGTAGTGTGAAAGAAGCATCAGAAAAGTGCAAGCATTATACTCAAGAAAACTAATGAAAACTTGAATGCCACTCATTAACTGAATTTTGTTTATTATCCTCAATGAATGGGTTGCCTTACTCCTCATCAGTACAGAGGGGGGAAATAAACATAAAAATAATAGATCCATATTTCATTTTCTCTCTGTGGCTTTTTTATTGCAAAGTCTGTGTGCAGTCTGCCAGAATCTGATTATAGGGGGGGGGGGGGACCTGGGTGGCTTATTTAAAGAGGGGGAAACAAATTGAGAGAGAGAGATGAGAACTCCCACTGGTAGCATTGCAAAGGTTTGTGTTTGTTAAGGCTGCCCCCAGCTGGGTGCTTCACAGCTTACAACTAATCTGCCTAAGAGTTTCCTTCAGCCTGAAGGGTATATACCGACTCAAGCTGTCTCTTTAAACAAGTAGCTGAAAATACCAGGAATCAAGCAGCAGCCATAGTTTATGCATGTCACCAGAAAGTCCATGAGTGAAGAGAGTCCTCCTCCTTTTCTTTTGCTTTTGGGAACTCTACAAAGCAGGTAACTGTGGCAGGTGCATTTTTTAAACTCTACAATTCAGCCACGCTGGGTGAAGCTGCACTGTGTGGAAATTCCCTCCTCCCCTGCCCCACCCATCTTCATCATTGCTAGAGAGACAGATGCTCCACCTCCCCCATGTTTTGCTTTTGATTTTTTATTGGGTTTTATAAACAAGAATAATGTTATACAAATAAGTATACCAAGATTTATCATGTCATTTGTATATCACAAAAATAGCATAATATCAGCACTTCGCAAAATTCAGAGCATGGGAAGTCACCCAAAGATATAAAATTCGGCATTTATATTTGGATTTTTTTATTGTATTGTAATTTGGAATATTTTAATGTGGCTTTTATTGGATTATTAAATTGGAAAACTTAAAAAAAAGCACCATAAATGTGGAAAAATATCTACAACATATATTTCATTATTAGTGGTCAATGTATAAGTTCTTGGTTCATGAATTGGTTTAAACAATTAGGAAGAGGAAGAAAAAAGGGGGAAAGGGGGAGGAGGAATGGCAAGGGGTGTGTGGTCGGGTGGTTATGCTTCTATTATTCAACTTGGGGGGGGTCAGCGTTACTTGTATGTGTTACTATTCACTTCTTGTATTTCCTTGGTGGTGAGAGAGGTTTGGGGTGGCTTAAGGTGTAGTTGGCGGCTGTAATGAGAATTATTCTTTTGTGTGAGAAGGGTTTGAGTGTATATTTTTGAATTACCAGGTAGGTGCAATTTTTTTCTGCCATTTGTGAAGTTGGGCTAGGGGAATCCAGATTGGGAGGATTTGAAAAGGAAGGTTAATTTTGGGAGGGTGATCATTTGCCTACAGGTAAATTTTGCAAAGTCTGAGGCTATGTGCTTCAACACACACACACACACACCCAATACAATTCTGCTGCAACAGGGAAACTTAGCTACTTTTACTGTAGTTGACTTTTGCTATGTGCTTAATGCTCCTTCTATGCATTGCAGAAGCCATAACTGCTATGGTGCTCTAGCAGCATCTAATGGTTGAACACTTAAATGATAGTGAAGTAGTTCAAGTTTTATAAGTTTATTGTTCTACCCAAGGGCCATGACAACGTTTTAACAATAGTATTAAAATAATAATACAGAACATACATATGTAATATAAGCCAACATACTTTTTCCTTATATGTTTTGCAGCTCGGGCCACTCTGTGTTACAAAGCCATTAAAGGCAGTGAGGGTTGGGCTGCCATCGTGTTTCCAAACCATCCATGCCCAACCCTTGGTCCTGCACATGCAACCCCATCACCAGCCCAGAAGACCCTCCAAGCTCCTCCTAGTGGCAATATTCTCCCCACCAGAAAGCAAAGTTTGGGTGAGTTTTCAAGCAAGGGATAAAATTCTGCTGTAGAAAAGAAGCTGAAGAAGTTGGGACTTGTTCCTGGGGGAACTTTGGGGAATCCTGTGGGAAAACCTACAACTTTTCTTTTAAAAAAATAGAATCCTACCATTACAGGAGCAAATGTTTTAACTGACTGTAAAAGTGTCGGGGGGGGGGGGAATGATCCAACCAGGAGCATAAAAAAACATTAAAATTGTTCAGTAGAGCTGGTCATGTAACACAAATGAATTGGATAAAATTGCACTGGCTTGTATTCAACACAGCACCCCCTAAACCTGTTCTAGTGGCTCCCTCAACCACCCGGAGCAAATTTGGGGAGGGCAGGTGGAGAATCTGTAGAGAAGGGAATGCAAAAAATTCCCATGGTGCAAACTGAAATTGCTCCACTCACACCTTCAGTTGAATACTGCCCACTGCATTGAATGACTTCTAAAAAGAAAATATTATATGGATGTGCAAGCTCCACAATACTGGCTTTGGGAAGGACATGACTGAGGAAGTGCTACGTCTACCAATTTTTATTTTTATTTAATTTTATTGGTAGTTGCCAGCTATACCAAGGTGAATCTTAGGGAATGCTGACCATGATGAGGGTTGTGTAAACCATCAGAAAATAAGAAGCTTATTTCTATACCAGGCTAAACTCATTTACCTCACAAGGAAACAAGCAGATTCCACAACTTGCATACATTTAGGCAAACATCCACATATATTTTGTCAATGCCCATCTGCACACCAAATTAAAATCTTACTTAGGCCTTGCTTCCAATTTTTATCAGTAATTTACAGTCATACATTATTATCTAGAACAGAGGTTCCCAAACTGTGGTCCATAAGCTTCATTCAGATGGTTTGCCTTAATATTCACTTAATTTTTTAATTGTAATTGTTGTTGCTTCTTTTATTTCTCATACTGTAGTTTATTTGAGTTCTATGGAATGCAAACTGTAGTACAATGGAACACAAGAAATAAAAGCAACAATAAAAATGCAATTAAAGATCATACATTGTCTCATCGCAGCATGTTACAATTGCTACAACAGGCAGAAAAGCCATTAAATGGTCCACAAAGACCATCAGCAATTTTCAAGTGATCCATGGAAGTTTGGAAACCACTGATCTAGAAACTTAAAAAAATATGCATATGTTTTGTCTATGGCGGGCTTACCAACGGGACCCTGGAAGCGAACATGTGCTGTGTAACTCACCACTTGGTAACCTTGAGTTGCCTGTCTTATCTCAGATTTAGACTTCACATATTTTTACTTCTTTAGAGGAAGGATGAACCAATATCAGTGGAGCTGTCATTCCAGACAAACACTCAGGACAACAGCTTTCTACCATCAGGAAAAGTGTTTGTAGGATGCACAAGAGGCTAATACCTGCCATGTAATAGGGGAGGGGGTTCACTTGAGAATACATGAGGGGATCATGCTGGATAGCTCAGTCCCATCTCAGCTATGTGAAGGGCCCTATGAGTTCATCAATGCGCACGCATGGAACTCCTCTTTGTGAAGGGGATGCTGGGATACTCAAGACCATCTCTTGCATGAACTGGCAGGGGAAACTGATGGATTCTCCTTGCTGTGGCAAGTGACTGAGGTGATAACAAGGCTTTCAAAGCTAGCATAGAGGAAATGGGAAAATATTTGAGCAGAGGCTAGAGACTTCCTTTAACGGGATTTCTGCTTCATGCTAACCATTTAACACTTTGCAAGACTGCTTGCTGGCTGAAGACCTTTGTTTAAAGCTCTACAAGCTGAGCCTATGTTATTCAGAAGCAAGCACCGAGTTAAATGAAGTTAACTCTCCACGGAACAGTGCACAGGGCTGTAATCATAATAACCCAAATCCAGGCCATCTGATCCAAATTCCAGCATGCTGACCACTATACAGTGGTACCTCAGGTTACAGACACTTCAAGTTACAGACTCTGCTAACCCAGAAATAGTACCTCGGGTTAAGAACAGAAATCGTGCGGCGGCAGCAGGAGGCCCCATTAGCTAACGTGGTGCTTCAGGTTAAGAACAGTTTCAGGTTAAGAAGAGACCTCCAGAACGAATTAAGTTCTTAACCCGAGGTACCCCTGTACCAGCTTTTGCTAGCTCAGGGATCAACTACAGCTTGTCATGATGAGATCACACACATCTCATTTTATCTCTATACCATCACACTTTAGAAAGATGACTTCCGTTTCAACAACAGAAATATCTGTGCAAATGTTTTTTATTTTATTTTAAATAAGTGTGCAGAAGTGAAAAAGTGAACAAGTCATCCTTATAGGCTTGCCCACAGGTCCACAAAATATAAAAAATGCTGCTTAAAACTTGTCTGTTGCTGTGTTAGTGGACTGGACACTGAAGACTTTGTGTCTGTTGGAGGAAAAAATATCGTATTTTTCGCTCTATAAGACGCACCAGACCACAAGACGCACCTAGTTTTTGGAGGAGGAAAACAAGAAAAAAATATTCTGAATCTCAGAAGCCAGAACAGCAAGAGGGATCGCTGTGCAGTGAAAGCAGCAATCCCTCTTGCTGTTCTGGCTTCTGGGATAGCTGTGCAGCCTGCATTCGCTCCATAAGACGCACACACATTTCCCCTTACTTTTTAGGAGGGAAAAAGTGAGTCTTATAGAGCAAAAAATACAGTAGTTGGCAGCTGTTTAAATAAAAATGGCTGCAACCAAGTGCACGTTTTCAAGACATCTGTAATTATTAGATACAACCAGAAGGCAAAACCATTGTTCAGAAGAGAATGACCATTTGTGGGTAGAGGCCTCTGGGCCTTTGTATAAAGCGTAGCACAACACACACCATTAATTGCTGTGATAATTGAAGCTCATAAGATGTACTAATTCAAAATGGCAATGAGCTGAACTTGTGTCATTTAAATTTGTTGGTTAGAGGTGGCTCTGCTGGATGGATGAAGCCACCCACCTGTCAATCACCTGACGGTCATTATGAAAAACTTTGCCCACAGAGCAAAAATGAATTCAAAACCATGCCTGCAATTGGACAAAGCCAATGGGAGAATTCCTGAGTGCCGCTGATGCCAGTGGGGCTTGCCACTCTCAAAGAACAACCAGGAACACAGTTTGAGCTTCTGGCTGGTCCTTTCCGGCTGCGTCTGTCTGCCCCCCCATCCAGTATCACATATGACATTGGGTGTGGGACAGGTGGCATGGCTTGGGGAAAGACAGCCTTGAGGGCCAACCTGGGAGCCCTGCTGGGTCTGATCTGACCTGCGGGGCAGAGGTTCCCAATGCCTGGGTTTGAGTGCTGGCTTTGGACCAGGGAGATCAAGGTTCAAACCCCCACTTAGCCATGAAGCTCACAGGGTCACCTTGGGCCACTTACTATCTGAGAGGATAAAACGGAGGTGGAGGAAGACATGCATGTTGCCTGGAGCAGATTGGGGAAAAGGTGAGTAGAGGGAACATAAAATGTTGTAACCCATTATTAGGTTCTTCGGAGAAGCTTCACTTCCATCTGCAATAGAAAGCATGAAAACATGAAACGGCTCTCTTAGGAAGTCAGTGCATACCTTGAGAGTTTGTTGATCTGAGAGTAGAGTTTTTAAGGAGTTCTCCATCTCCATTAACACAGCCCCAAGATTCATTCATGCAAGCTTGCACTTTAAGCTCTACAGTGGTACCTTGGGTTACATACTGTCAGGGAACTGCCATCGGAGCCAGAGGGAGAGGGAGGGCTCCAGAAGGATGCCGGAGAGCGTCCCGGGAGGGAGAGAAGCAGCACGTCTTTTGGGGAAGGAAATCAGCGTAGCACCAGTGGAGAAGGGGGGCAGATGGGGGAATCGGCAAGGTGGCTCCAAGACTCCTCGCTGGGGACCAGTGGGGAGAGCACGGGTCCTCCGATGCCCACACCCTCCCTGCGCAGAAGGCTTCCGCGCAGGGAAAGTAGGCGGAGACTAGGCGTCAAAGAGCTTTTATGCTGGAAGAAGTTCAAGAAACGCCCACTAACAGATTCTGCCAGCGACTGAGACAGCCACGGGCGCGTGGCTGTCCAGACAGAA
Source organism: Podarcis muralis (assembly GCF_964188315.1). Classification (NCBI taxonomy): domain Eukaryota; kingdom Metazoa; phylum Chordata; class Lepidosauria; order Squamata; family Lacertidae; genus Podarcis; species Podarcis muralis. The sequence goes on from NC_135673.1 coordinate 49,621,995, forward strand.
AGGGTTCACTAAGGCAACCAACCAAGGGTGGCGCCGATTTACGCACAAGCAACCCCTAGAACCATTACAGCAATCCGTTAGTCCCTGACGTTGCTTGTGCGCAGCCCCGGAGAGGCAGCAAGATGAGCCAAACAGGAACAGCCGGAGAGACGGAGCAACCAGCTGCGGTGCGGAGTCTGGTCGAGAGGAACCGAGACTTGGAGATGCATGTAGCTATCCTGACGGCGCGGCTGGAGGAAAGACGGGCTCAGGATGCACAGGTCAGAGCCACCCCCATTGCAAAGAAGGTACCGGGGCTGGTACACAAATTTGGTGGAAAGCCCCAAGACTACAATGCTTTCCGAACAGAAGTGCAGTACACTTTGGAGCTGCAGAAAAATGACTTTGCTGACGACGGGGAGAGGGTGGCTTACATTGTGGGGCACCTGCAGGATGGGGCGAGAGAATGGATCAGGCCCCTAATGGCAACGCAAAATGATGCCTTGAAGGACCTTAAGAAATTCCCAGGGGATGGACGCGATGTTTTCCAGCGAGGTGGAGCAAAGCGTGACAAAGCGGGAACTGATGGGGTGCAAGCAGGGGAGCCAGTCCGTCAGAAGCTACTGGTCGCATTTTGCAATGTTAGTACACCGGCTCGGGTGGGATCTGGACAAGGAACCGATACAAAAGTTGTTTGAGGTGGGTCTTTCCCCCGAAGTGAAAGACGAGTTATCCCGAGCGCCCCGCCCACGGTCGATGGATGAGCTCAAAAACGCGGTGCTTGCGATAGACGTACGCCAAGAAGCGCAGGCTCAGGAGAGGCGGGAAATGAGAGGGGAACGTTTCCATGACTACTGCATTCCTGAGATACCGAGGGAGCCTCCCCAGGCGGCAGAGCCAATGGAAATTGATGGCGCGCGAGAGAGAGAGGTTTCAAACTCCCGTGAAGGTCGTAAAAGGGAGGGAAAGGACTGGGAAACTACCAAGAAGTGTTTCCTCTGTGAACAACCAGGACATTTTGCTAAGGTCTGCCCTCAACAGAAAGCCTGGCAAGGGATGGTGGGGGCTGCAGGCCACGACGAGAAGGGGGAGGAAGGGCAGGCGCAGGGAAGCAACAACGCCTGGCTGCCAACTAGCAGGGGCAGCAGCCAGGCCAGCAACTAATAGAAGTGCCCCAGCCTGACTCCCCCAAGGCAGCTATAGCCATAGAAGTGGTGCTAGAACTCCCAAATGGGCACCCTGTCAAGGTTAAGGGACTGCTGGATTCGGGCAGCTCGTGTAATTTCTTCAACAGAGACTTTGCTCTGGAGCACCAACTCCACCTGTTGCCTTTGGATTTTCCCTTCCAGGTGACAACCATCGATGGCAGGGAACTGCTGGGAGGGGAAGTGACACACCAGACCCCGCCAATGCAAATGAGGGTTTCCAGGCACACGGAAACCATTGCCTTTCACGTGGCCACACTGGCAGGACCCCCAATAATACTGGGAATGAGCTGGCTGGCACTGCATGATCCAGTAGTGTCATGGCATCAGCGGTCAGTCACCTTTGGGTCAGCTTACTGCTTGGGACACTGTCTGGGAGGGGAGAACCCAATAATGACAGTAGCCAGAGTGGCTGGGCTGGCCGTGGAACAAAAAGGGGAGGTGCCACCACAATATGCTGATCTGAAGGAGGTCTTTAGCGAGAGGGAGGCAGATAGACTACCCCCCCCCCACAGGCCCTTTGATTGCCAAATCAACCTACTCCCAGGGGCTCAGTTGCCGGTGGGTAAGCTGTACGCCATGTCAAATCGGGAGATGCAGGAGTTGCGGTAGTTTATTGACAAGAACCTAAAGAGGGGGTTCATAAGGGAATCAAAGGCGGTGGGGGGCAGTCCGGTGTTCTTTGTGTACAAAAAGGAGAACAATCAGCCCAGGTTGGTCGTAGATTAGAGGGCCTTGAACCTGGTGTCAGAACCCGTGACCTTCCCAATGCCAAGGATTGATGACATTTTAACCCGGGTGAGGCAGGGGAAGATTTTTACCAAGCTGGACCTCAGGGGGGCATACAATTTAATTAGGATAAGGGAGGGGGATGAATGGAAAACGACCATGTTCGCTTCGGAAGAGCAGCTCCTGCACGTTGATCTGGAGAAGCCCATGAGGCTGGAGACGGACGCGTCCGACCGAGCGGTGGGAGCAGTCCTGTTGCGGCCCGGGGCTAAGCAGGACTGGAGGCCATGTGCCTTGTTCTCAAGGAAGCTGAGCAAGTCAGAGCAAAACTACACAGTGTATGACCGCGAACTGCTTGCGATCTACGCGGCGTTTCAGCAATGGAGACATCTGTTGATAGGGGCGCGGCACAAGATCCAGGTTTGTACTGACCACAAGAACTTGGAATACTGGCGGACAGCGCGAGTGCTCAACCAGAGACAGGTTCGATGGGCCCAGGAGTTCGCCAAGTTTTCCTTCGAGATCAGATACGTGCCAGGAGAGGAAAACGTAAGAGCAGATGCTCTCTCCCGGAAACCGGAATACCTGGAGGGAGAGGGACCACCGGAAGCCCGACACGTGTTTCCTGAGGACCGGTGGGTGGGTGGGTGGGTGGGGGAATGTTGATTGGGAAACGAGAACTGGCAGGGCTTACTAGAGACGACGCGTTCGCTCAAGCAAAAATCAGGGAACTCCGGGATGGAAGGGAAGACCATGGAGGGTTTGAGGAAAAGTAAGGGGTACTGTACTATAAGGGGGCACTGTATGTACCAGGGGAGACCTTGAGGGGGAAGGCACTTAAACAGCTCCATGACAACCCAACAGCTGGGCACTTTGGACAGCACAAGACCATGCTGCTCGTCACCAGGCAGTTCTGGTGGCCAAAGGTGAGGGAAGACGTACGGGAATATGTACGGGGGTGCGACCGATGCCAGAGAGCAAAGGGAGAGAGGGCTGCCCCCGCAGGGTTACTGGAACCCTTCCCTACACCGGGAAGGCCCTGGGAGGTGGTGTCCATTGATTTTATGACAGATTTGCCCAAGTCAAGGGGGAAGACAGCAGTCATGGTAGTAGTTAATCTACTGACAAAAATGTGCCATTTCATAGCTTGCTCGCACGCGGTGACGGCAGAGGAGACAGCCCGGTTGTTTGTGGATCACATTTTCAGACTGCATGGGGCTCCCTCGAGGGTAATCTCGGACCGCGGGAAACAATTTACTTCCAGGTTCTGGAGGAAGCTCATGAGCTTGCTACAGGTCAAGGTGAGCTTCTCAACGGCCAGACACCCCGAAACCAACGGGCAAGCAGAGAGAGCGAACAGTATACTCCAACAATACCTATGCTGCTACGTCAGCGAGAGACAGAACGATTGGGTAGAGAAATTAGCTTTGGCTGAATTTGCGTACAATAACACTGAACACATGTCCACGGGAATGAGCCCGTTCATGGCCAATTATGGGTGTCACCCCAGGGCATTCACGGGGAGGGGGGAGGAAGCATGGAGTGTACCCACGGCCGAGCAGTTTGTAGAAGAAATGGAGGCCTTGCACCAACAACTCAAGATGAACTTGGAGCAGGCCAAGGAAGTTTACAAAAGGCAGGCGGACAAGCACCGTAGGGAGGGGGAGGCCATACGGGTAGGAGACCGGGTGTGGTTGTCAACCCAAGGGTTACCCCTAAAGGGAGGGTGCAAGAATTTGCAGCAGAGGCGGCTGGGGCCTTTTGAGGTAACACAGCAGGTGAACCCAGTGGCGTTCAAACTCAAGTTGCCAGACAGCATGAAGATACATCCGGTGTTCCATAGGTCCCTACTCACACCGTACAGGGAGGGGCGAGAGTTTCCGGGGCGGGAGGGAGGAGTCACCACCCACCTGCGGGTAGAGGAGAGGGAACACCTCAACCACGCCACAGAAATCCTCGATTCAAGGTGGTGAGGTCGTCAGGTGGAGTACTTGGTAGCTTGGGAGGGAGAACCCAGGTCAGAAAACACGCGGGTCCCCGCTGAGTCAATTAATGACGAGTATCTGGTGGAAGAATTCCACAGTTTGTTCCCAGATAAGCCAAAACCACTAGCGAGATTCTGGGAGGAAGAATTTGGAACCACAGACGACGAAGGGGACTTTGTGGGTTTTTCCGCCTCCGATGAGGAGGGAGGTGAGGGGTCAGAGGGAGAAGAATCAGACTGGGAGGTCCACCCTGCGGGGAGAGATCGGAGCGGATGGGAGGCTGGTTTTGATTCCTCAGAGGATGGTGACAGCTCCTTCAGGGGATTCCCCGCATCGTCAGCCGAGGAAAGAGACGAGGTGATATCAGAAAATCGTGCCGGCGGTGGAGGGGGTCCTGGGAAGGAGGTGGATGTCAGGGAACTGCCATCGGAGCCAGAGGGAGAGGGAGGGCTCCAGAAGGATGCCGGAGAGCGTCCCGGGAGGGAAAGAAGCAGCACGTCTTCTGGGGAAATAAATCAGCGTAGCACCAGTGGAGAAGGGGGGCAGATGGGGGAATCGGCGAGGTGGCTCCAAGACTCCTCGCCGGAGACCATTGGGGAGAGCACGGGTCCTCTGATGCCCACACCCTCCCTGCGCAGAAGGCTTCCGCGCAGGGAAAGTAGGCGGAGACTAGGCGTCAAAGAGCTTTTATGCTGGAAGAAGTTCAAGAAACGCCCACTAACAGATTCTGCCAGCGACTGAGACAGCCACGGGCGCATGGCTGTCCAGACAGAAAGGGTTCACTAAGGCAACCAGCCAAGGGTAGTGCCGATTTACGCACAAGCAACCCCTAGAACCATTACACATACGCTTCAGGTTACAGACTCCACTGACCCAGAAATATTACCTCGGGTTAAGAACTTTGCTTCAGGATGAGAACAGAAATCACGCAGCAGCTGCGGGAGGTGCCATTAGCTAAAGTGGTACTTCAGGTTAAGAACAGTTTCAGGTTAAGTACGGACCTCTGGAATGAATTAAGTTCTTAACCCGAGGTACCACTGTATTGCCAAAAGTGCTAGCCTTATTTTCTCCTGGAAACTTCTTAATTCACTCATGGCATTTTCCTGCTCATGGATTTTCAGCTTCAGACTCTAGTTAGAGAGATGAACAGAAGTTGGAGGCATCACTGATGACAATTGGAATTGCCATTGAACAGGTGTGTGACCATACAGTGGACAACCACTTCCCTCAAGTTACTAAACCAGAGTCCAGAACAGAGCTGGGGAAGACCTGACGTAATGCCACCATGATGTTTTCAAGTCCTGATCTTTGGGACTTCGAAGCACAGCAAAGAACTTTCAAGCGGTCCTTTGAATGCACCCCTGCATTGCTTCCTAGGCGTAGCTTCTTCAGTATTGCGTTAAGCACTCCAACTTGCAATGAAGCAGCAGCAGCATGAGGCTGTTTGAAAGCCCTTTCCCTCAAACACCTCCCTGCTGCTCCTGAAACCTCTTCAAGCAGAGACTTTGTGAGGGGCTTTGTTTGGGAAAAGACTTTATAACAGCCCCACATTGTTCTTTAAACCTCCAGTTTTCAGAGAACAGCATTAGGAGCAAAAAGTGGTATCCCCTGAATGTATGATGCAAGACAGGTGGGTCTTCACCACATGTGAAGTCCTGGTTGGCCACATTGGGCCCACAGCCCAGAGGCTCCCAACCCCTGATCTGAAAGGTGCTTCACAGATCTCATAGAATCATAGGGTTGGAAGGGAGTGGGACCCCAAGAATCATCTAGTCCAACCCCCTACAATGTAGGAATATGCCGCTGTCCCTTACTGGGATCGAACCTGAAACCGTAGCACTGCCAGCACCACGTTGTAACCAACTGAGCTACCTAGCCTTGTTCATGGCAACTCAAAATATTTCTCAGAAAGCTCAGCTTTTAAAAAGAGAGGATGACCTAACAGCAATACAGGTGATCAGGGGGACACACAATGACCCACTATTTGTACTCCCAGCCTCTAATGACATGGTAAAGAGTTCCAATTTCAAGCCAAAAATGGATTTAACAGCAATCCATTTACATCTGTACACTTCTTAATTAGAATGCAACTCAATGCCATTTCACACATTGTTATAAAATCACCTTTTCTATGTGTACATGTGGCACCGAGCTGCCATCAGTTAAGAGTTTCCTGCAACATGAAGCCATTATTTCACATGGGAGCATTTGTTGTTGTTGTTTAGTCGTTTAGTCGTGTCCGACTCTTCGTGACCCCCTGGACCAGAGCACGCTAGGCACTGTCTTCCACTGCCTCCCACAGTTTGGTCAAACTCATGCTGGTAGCTTCGAGAACACTATCCAACCATCTCGTCCTCTGTCGCCCCCTTCTCCTTGTGCCCTCCATCTTTCCCAGCATCAGTGTCTTCTCTGATCCTTCTAGCTCAGAATTGCTGACACTGACTCACAGCAGTTCTCCAGGATTTCATAGGGAGGGCATGTGTCTCTGCTCGCCCTCCCTGAAAATGAACACGGGAATCACCTATTTCCTCTTTTTTCCCCACCAGAGGATGCATGAGAACACAGCGTCCAGTTTGCCCACTTTCTCAATCGCCAGCAAACAAAAATGGAGTGGGGCAAAGAAACAACATGAGGTAGTTTTTGCATTTGGTAGACTTCAAGGGAGGGGTGCTGGGCTGCTCTTTTGAGCAGCAGTCACACACACCCTACAACATCTGGGCCTGGCACCCATCACTATGTTTAACAGGACTAGCTTCTTTCACACAAGAGCCAACCCCAGTGAAAGTCACATTAAGCAAATCCTCAAAAGATATGCATCAACCGACTGTCTGTTTTGTGTCCTCTCGCAGTCCTGAGAAAAATCAGAGTGTAAGGTAAATAAAAGCACACCTTGTGTTCTTCTTCCATTGCTTTTATCCTCCAGTTCCAAGATTTCTTCTTTCAATTCTAGGAGCAGTTCTTCAGTTTCCTCAGATATACCGTATTCAGCTCATCTTCATCTTCTGGCCAGTACTCAGTCTGTTTAGTATATAGAGATTGAGATTCAAGTAAGGTGTGCAATGCAACATCATCCATATGGATCATTCTTTTTTAATATTATTTTTTTAATTATTAATTATTTATTATTAATGTTGAAATACATAGTGATACACATACATTATATTTATAAATTCGCATTTTCACATTTCATTATGTACCAACATTCTTCCATTTCTTTTGCTTTATTTCTTGCCCTGTCTCTTCCCTCCATCCGTGCGTGACTTCCTCACTATTATTTTGTAACTTTATTATTGAGATTGTATTTTTGTATCTTAATAATTAAACATTCATTCTTATATATCTGCTTGACTTAACCTAACTTAACTTTGTGAAATCAGTCTATACATATCAATAAATTCTTGTTGGAGCATCTTTTGGTCATGTATTCTTCTACACATTTCCATTCCTGTTTGTGATTTTGATTAGATTGCATTCTAATTGTTGCCGTCATTTTTGCTAATTCAATCATTTCAAAAAAATTATGTTGCCAATCCTTCAATGTTGGTACTTCTTCTGATTTCCAATTTTTTGCAATCAGTAACCTTGCGGTGGCTGTTGCATATAAAAAAATTCTCTTCGTGTCTTTAGGGATGTCATTTGTTATAATTCCTAAAAAACCAACTAAGTTTGTGATTGGTATGAGCTTTCGTGTGCATGCACACTTCTTCAGATATACTGGAACATAAGTCACCAGATCCTTATATGTAGTGAGAGGGTGTGGAGGGGTATTGCTCAGAAGGGTGGTGGGAATGGGTGATTGGCTGATAGGTGTGGTAAACCTGTTGATGACTGTTAATGACAATTGGTCTTACAGGAAAAAGCAAGGGGTGAGATGGCTAAAAATAGCTTTATCATGTATAATGAGATAAGAATCCAATGTCTCTATTCAAACCAGGTCTCTCCATGGTTTTAAGTTTGGTAATAAGTTGCAATTCAGCAACTTCTCTTTCCAGTCTATTTCTGAAATTCTTTTGTAACATTACAGCTACTTTGAGATCTTGTATAGAATGACATGGGAGACTGAAGTCTTCTCCTACTGGTTTCTCTGTCTTGTGATTCCTGATGTCAGATTTATGTCCATTTATCCCTTGGCGCAGGGTTTGGCCTGTTTGTCCAATATAGAGAGCTGAAGGGCACTGCTGGCATTTGATGGCGTACACAATGTTAGAAGATGAGCCATTCAATAGGCCTGAGATGGTATGTTTGATGTTGTTGGGGCCGGTAATGGTGTTGTCTGGGTGTATGTAGCAGCAAAGTTGGCATCTGGGTTTATTGCAGGCTCTGGTACCAGTTTCCATGTTAAGTCTGGTTGTTGTATTATTGTGGGTGAGGAGTTGTTTAAGATTGGGTGGCTGTCTGTAGGCAATGAAAGGTCTTCCTCCCAGAGCTTGGGAAAGAGAACGGTCGTTGTCTAGGAGAGGTTGTAAATCTCTGATGATGCATTGAACTGTTTTAACTTAGGAGCTGTATGTGATCACCAGTGATGTTATGTTATTTTCTCTTTGGGATCTGTCTTGCAGCAAGTTCTCTCTGGGTATCAGTCTGTTTGTTGATCTGTTGTTTAACTTCATTGGGTGGATATTTTAGTTCCAAGAAGGTTTGCTGTAGATCTCTTAAGTGAGAATCCCTGTCTGTAGAGTTGGAACAGATGCGGCTGTAACATAGAGTCTGGCTATATACAACTGATTGTTTGGTATGTTTGGGATGGTAGCTGGAAGCATGTAGATATGTTTGTCAGTCAGTTGGTTTTCGGTATAAGGTGGTGTCTATGCACCCACCCTGTATTTTTATAGTAGCATCCAGAAAATGTATTTCTTGCATAGATTGGAATTGCAATGAATTGTTAGGTTGATGGTGGGGTGAAGGTCATTGAATGTCTGGTGGAAGGTGTCCAGGGTCTGCTGACCATGTGTCCAGATAATAAAAATATCATCAATGTATCGCAGGTACAAGAGAGGTTAGAGTGGGTAGGAGTTTAGGAAGCGTTGTTCCAAATCTGCCATGAAGATGTTGGCATACTGTGGGGCCCCTCCCCACCCTCTCACTGTATATAAATGTCTGGTGAGTTCTGTTTCAGTGTATCTGAAGAAGTGTGTATGCACACAAAGAACAAACTTAGTTGGTCTCTAAGGTGCTACTGGAGAAATACACACACACACACACATATGTATATGTATATATACACACTGCCTCAGACCAACACGGCTACCTACCTGAATCTAGAACCTTCTGCCTCTGCTTCTCTCACACAGAGAAGCTTCTAGTAGCTTCTAGAATTAAACAGAATAAGAAAGAATAGGAAATATATTTACACATGAGATCAGTACTTTCTGCACTAAGAAATGCAAACTGACAGCTTATGATTCCAAATGATGACCAGTGCATTATCAGGCTATCTGGGAAAGCTTCTGCAAAAGGCCTTCTAGGTACTATTCTTGAAAAATAGTTGCCAAGAAGCCAATTAAAAGTCAAAATGTGTCCATTTGACAGAAGGGAAAGGCGGGTGAGAAGAAGTTGTGACCTTCATGCAGAACAGGTGGGCTGGCAAGACAAAATAAATAGCTGTTTCTGCTGGCACAAATGGGGAAGTGATAGCAACATATTAAAAGGCAACAGGTAAAATTGCAAAGGAGACACACTGAAATGTAAATAAAGACACCTTGTAAACCAGATGTCAGGTACACCTTTGAAGGGAGGGGGTTCCAAAACTAGGTCATCCCCATCAAGAAAGCCTGCTCCTTTGGCATATGGAATCTCAGATGACGACAAAAGGTTGCAGCATTTGAGGCCTTTCAGGGAAAAGGCAATAGGAGACACGAGAGAAGTTTATAAAATTATGTAGTACATGGGAGTTCCATCTAGCTCACTGCTTCCCCACTTGCTCTAAGGCAGCATCTCTCAACCTGGGGTTCCCAGATACAGTGGTACCTCGGGTTAAGAACTTGATTCATTCTGGAAGTCTGTTCTTAACCTGAAACTGTTCTTAACCTGAAGCACCACTTTAGCTAATGGGGCCTCCTGATGCCGCTGCACCGCCAGAGCACAATTTCTGTTCTCATCCTGAAGCAAAGTTCTTAACCCAAGGTACTATTTCTGGGTTAGCGGAGTCTGTAACCTGAAGCGTCTGTAACCCGAGGTACCACTGTATTGTTGGACTACCACTGCCATCATCCCTGACTGCTGCCCCTGCTAGCTATAGATGATGGTGTTCTAAACAGAGGGAAGGGGGAGGGTTGACCTTTTGGAATTTTGTATGGTAATGTTCAGTTATGCCATCGGAAGAACAGTTGCACTATGGTCCAAGGTCCTATTTTATTGCAGGGAATCCAACCCATAGATTCTAATGTGTTTGTAGCCATGCCTGTACTCCTTAACATTGTTTCTGTTAAAAGAGTCACACAAGCAAGACAAAATAACAACCAGCAGGGCAGTGATAAGGAAAAAACACACATTTTATTCACACCCCCTATCAGCAAGGATGTGGGCTTAAGCCTGAGATAAATGGTTACGCAAAACACTAGGATATGCCCAGACTTGTTCCAAACAGGAAAAACAATTACTGCCTCCAGCAGGCTTTACACACAAGAAAACCACGAGTTCCCCGATGATGATGGTGAGGGGGGGGACACAAAAAACCACGAGTTGCCTCATGGTATGCTTGTTATGAACACTTACCTGCTATTATCCTAAGGTAAGGCTGATATTAATAACTTTGTTATTACATGGCCCCCATACATAAGAGCAGCCAGTACCACCAAATGATCACAGGAGAAGCGCCACTGATTCAATAACGTGGGTAAACCGTTTGTGCAAAACACTGTATTCAAAATGATCTGTCAAGCTTTGGCCAATCAAAAGTTAGCAGCCAGTGCCACTTGGGATACAAATCACTGGTACTGCAGCCTTACATCGCACAGACTAAGGTAAACTAATATAAATTCACTAAAAATCAACGTTCCAACAGATCTTCTCCATTCCGCTTTTGTTCCACTCTGAAAAGGGATTGGGAAATATGACTCTAGATGCCATGGATCCCATGGCATGGATGAAGTCACATACTCAAGTGAACCTCGCCCTAGAGAGAGTGTCAAGTCCAGGTGTCAAGCTGCCACCATCACAATCACAAAGGTGGTCAAACCAGGAATGGATTCAGACCAGGACACAAAGAGACTGTGATTTACTTAGCTCAAGGGTAAATAGCTTTGTTTTCTATCATCAATGGGTGTCTGGTGACTGTCAGGAGGGAGGGGCAGGTACCAGAAACTCAGGTTACAACCCCTGGACCTCCCCTTGTGTGACAAATTAGTGATGTAGCAATGATGTATTGATGATGATGTCTGAACTGTATTCTGGGATATGGGGAAAACTTTTAAAAGTCAATGTCTTCTTTTGTTCGGGGTCTTGCCTCTCCCTGTTGAATTAGGTAGGACCCTGCTATAGTACAGTTACCAGAAATTTTTCAATGAATCCGGGGACTTTTCAATGTCAATGGATTTTGTATGGGGACTGTTTTGTAAATCCAGGTGGAAGAATGGCAGACGAAGGTGATTGACTACATGGGACTGGCTGAGATGACTGGCAGAATCTGTGACCAAGGAAAAGAAGAAGACTGGAAGAAGTACAAAGATTATCTTAAGAATTGTTATAAAATTAATGAGTGTTAAAATGTCAAGGGTATTGGAAAAAATAGAATTACAGCTGTAAATGATTGGGTAAGAGAGGTAGGATCAAAGAAAGTGAACAATATGTTAATGAAATGAGGGGTTGCTGAGAAAATTTTAAAATAGGGATGCAGAAAAGGGAGGCATGGGGAAGTCGGTGAAACAAGCTTAAGAAAAGGAGGTTATGAAATTATACGTGTTTATATGTCTTTTGTTTGTTTGTGTATTGTGAAGTGTATTGTGTTTATTTTATGTTGGAAAATCAATAAAAAAATTATTAAAAAAAAAAAGTAAATCCAGGGACTGTCCCCAGGAAACAGGGTTGTCTGGTAACCTTATGCTATAGCAGTTTGCTTTATACCAAATAAAGGTCAGGCTTCTTAAGCCACTTCGCTTCAGGTTACTCTGGATGGTGTCCGTTTTTACTCCTCTCCGACCGCGGGAACCACACAAGGATGCACGGGAGAAACGTACTGAAAGGAAGGCACATCCACACCGTGATCAACTCTGCCCGGAAACCAATGTCCCCACTGTGGAAGGACGTGGGGATCCAGAATTGGCCTCCAGTCACTTACGGACTCAATGTTAAAACAGTGCTTATGGAAGATAATTTTACTCAGCTAAGAGGGAAAGAAGAAGAAGAAGAAGAAGAAGAAGCGTGTCCCGTAAGGGCCAGAAGCAGTTAGAAGAAGAAGCAGCAGCGTGTCCTGTAAGGGCCAGAAGCAGTTATTGCCGTGTCTTTTTCAGTGGGAAAGGTTGTCCAGCATCTGGGAACTCAAGGTCAAGAAAGGCTGTTCTCAAGTTTTCATTTCAGCACTGCGATGAGTTTTCTAGGAACAGACTGCCATCGTGTGGCAGAAAGGAAAGAGACCTTGAAGGGAAAATGCACTTGTAAGGCATCTTTCATTATTTTAAACAATGGTTTGGCTTAAACTTTTACATCTTCCTTCCAATTCCCAATTCAGAAGTTTGCTATTTAAAATGTAATAGATGCAGCCTTCATATTTATTTCCCTCTGTTTATTTATTTATTTATTTATACATATACACACATATTCAAATACTGTAGGTATTATAAACAAAACACATTCTTCAACTTTAACATTACAAATTACATACAGTGGTACCTCGGGTTACATACGCTTCAGGTTACATACATTTCAGGTTACAGACTCTGCTAACCCAGAAATAGTGCTTCAGGTTAAGAACTTTGCTTCAGGATGAGAATAGAAATTGTGCTCCGGTGGCACGGCGGCAGCAGGAGGCCCCATTAGCTAAAGTGGTGCTTCAGGTTAAGAAGTTTCAGGTTAAGAACGGACCTCCAGAACGAATTAAGTACTTAACCCGAGGTACCACTGTATTCACATTAGTCAAGTATTTGTACACATTTCCCTTTCCACATATTCCCTTGTGACTTCCCTCCCCCCTGTGCATGGCATCTTTAATTCTATTTTATAATATTACTATTGTGTTTATATTATCTAGCACATTCAAAATTCCTTCTTTCATTTCATAAATCTTATCTTTCTGAGATGAATCTATGCTTATCAATAAATTACTGTTGGAACATCTTTGTGTCATGTAGTCATCAACACATTTCCATTTCTTTCTAAGATTCTGGTTGGATTGTATTGACTATTGCTGTCATTTTTGCCTATTCAAAAAATTCAAGTTGCCAATCTATCACTGAGGGTATTTCTTCACACTTCAAATTTCTAGCAACCAATAATCTAGCAGCAGCTGTAGCATACAAAAAGATTCTAATTTTATCTTTTGGACTGTCATTTGAGACTATCCCTAAGAGAAACACTTCTGGTTTCTTACCAAAATTTACTTTAAACATTTTTTTCAATTTCTCATATATGTTATTCCAGAATATTTTTATTTTGGTACAATCCCACCACAGGTGGTAATTTATAAACTTTTGCTAATTTAACGAGTCATGTACCACCTGTAACACATCTTCATATATTCTTTAATAGTGTAACAGGCGGTAAAATTGGTAGGTTTTCCAAAGCTTTTCCCATTTGTCTAGCCAAATCGCGTAACCAAAATCCTGTCCCCATTTAATCATGACTTCTTTAATCTGCTCATCTTTTAATTCCCATTCAAGTAATGTTATACATTTTTGATAGATTCTTCTTAGAACTATTCAGAAATTCTGATTGAAATTTGGACTCCTGCAGAATTTATCATTAAGTTTGTAATATTGCAACCAGCTGGTACAATACTGTTTAAGTTCTTCATAAGGTTTCAGCTTTAGCTGTCCCTTCTTCTTCTTTTAGAAGGTCTTTATAAGTAACTCCAATTTCCCCCCATGTTTTTCTTTTTAACTGAAATCATTTCAAGTGGTGCTGCCCACCAAGGGGTCTTGGGTTCTAATAAACTATACTTCCTCCAAATTTTTATTAATGAGTTCCCAATTATATGATTCTTGTTATCTAAATGGCAGGCATGCCACCCATGTCTATTGTTGTCCCTCTAGATCTAATATATCAGTATTGTCCAATGAAATCCATTCTTTGATCCAGCAGAGGCAAGAGGCCTTGTAGTAGATTTTCAAATCCGGGAGTCTGAATCCCCCCCCCCTTCTATTAGTAAGTTATTTATATTTGGTACGAGGTCTCTCATTTCCGTTTTAAAGTGTGTGTTTTTTATCCTATTGTTTTAAATGCCCTGGTGCTTCTTTAGAAGGAAAGTGAGAAATTAAAAATAAAATACTTTAAAAATGTTTACTTCTATCAGTTAATGAAAGCATATCCTATTGGCAGGTGGGTGCTTACAGGACACACAATGACCAGTCATTGCAACTGCCATTCTGCTTGGGCATTTTCTTTACTGCTAGGCTACTGTTTAAAGCAGAGCTTTCCAAACTGTGACGCAACGCTGTGTGCAGGTGTGTTGCACAATCGCTCCCTTCGCTTCGCTAGTAAAACTGAATTACTGTGTTGCAAAATGATGAATGTCTAAAAAGTGTGTCACCAAAATGAAAAAGGTGGCAAAGGTGCAAGCAGAGCTGTGCATCCTGTGAACCTCTTGAGAGACCTGTGGGTATTGGGGGAGCTATACAAATTGAATGATTAAATGGTTGGCAAGCAACCAAATTGCAGCTGCCAGTTAACACAACAGATTTAAAGATGCAGGACATTTCGAATTCAAAGAATTTACTTGCACCTTCTCCAAAACTGGCAAACTTCTGCTAGATCAGTGAAAGGCATTGTGCAACCATTGCAAAGTCCTCTGTGAGGTTTATCACATCTTGGCACCTTCATTTTTAATCTTCCAGTGGATTGAGATGGCAACCTCCACAAGGAATAGTCCTGAAATGGTAGAATGCACTGTGCCACCCAGGAAGAGCATCAGCCTTGTCAGGAAACTAGAACCTTTATTAGGACCAATGAGAATATGTGGTAATATAGTATATGCCCCAATAGCCTCCATATGAAAAGATGTAAAAGAAAAAAGAATGTGTCTGCCTTCAGCAAGCCTGATAGAGGGTGGACCCCCAGTTCTCCTCTTCCAGGTCGGATTCTGGAAGCATGCTTTTCCTCTGAGAACATTGGTTACTTTCTATGCATGTCTAAAGCAAAAGGAAGCCTGTGTGATTTATAGGCAAGCGGTTCCCCAGCAGCCCAAGCTGCAATGACAGAGTAAACCCATCTCAAACATCAGTGCTGTAGTTGCTAAAGAAATCCACTAGTCAAACAAGCTTTCAGATTCTGCAGAACTCTTCAGCAGCCTGCCTATGAATGACTGCACTGAAAAAGAAGCGTCATGCAGCAGCAAGTCTCAAGCAGCACAGGCTGACTGTTCCTTTTCAACACCTTCACTTCTGCTGGACATCAATGCAGGGCTCTTGTTCCAAGAACACTCCCAACTCCTATCAGCCCCTGCAACCAGGGCCAGCGGCCAGGAAGAATGGATACACTGGAGCCTAAAAATCTTAAGGGCACCAGGTTGCATAAAGCCGTTGGAAGGTTTTCTTTCTTTCTGTGCAGCTCTCCTCTTGAGGGAGTTTTGATTTCTAAAAATATCAGCATTTCAGAACACATGCAGCCACCAACTACATGGAATCAAAGACATCAGAAGGAGAAAGTTTCTGTTGCCTCCATCCCTCATTCAACATCACCTATTCTGGGAGAATGGAAAGCTTTAGGGATGGCGCCCTTTGGTTTGGTAAGCTACCCCCTGCTTCAAAGTTACTGATTTGCTCGGACTGAAGAGGCACAACAGGCAGAAACCATTTTTTTAAATCTCCACTTTATTTTTTGCAACAAATAACCACATGCAGCAGTCTTACAAATTCCTTTCTGATATTTCAGCAGCAGCACAGCCATTGCTACAATGTTATTTTTTTATTGGATTTATGTCCCACCTTTTCCTCCAAGAACCTCAAGGTGGCATACAAGGTCTTCCCCCTTCCTCACCTAATCCCCACCAACAAACCTTGAAGGTAGGTTAGAATGAGAGGTGGTGACTGGCCCTAGGATACATCCACTGGTGGGTTTCATGGTTGAAGGGATCTGAATCCAGGTCTCCCAGATCCTAGCCGGGATCCCCAACCGCAACATCCCACTGGCTGTCAAACACATTCAGGCCTCTCTCCCCAAGGACAGTCCACTTCCCCCTTCCACCCTAGAGAAGACTAGAGAACACCAAAGGTCCTGCGGTTTACAGATGGATACCGTGCAATTTTCGTCCTGCTAGTCTAATCAAAATTGCATCGTAATCCACCCGACAACAGCAGAACACGGGCTCCCGGTCCTCTCCTCCCTCTTACCCTTCTGCTCCCGAAGAATTTCTCTCCCTCTCCACAGGCCGGGACAAGTGCAATACTGTCCAGAGAACCCACAAGTAATGCAACAAATCCCAACCCAGGGAGAAGCCAGTTTTCTAAAGCTGCCTTTGAAAGCAAAGCGAGAATAAAGAGGACAGGGGGGAAAGCCTGTCCCATCTCTTCCCTCCCAGCCCTGGGGGGACGGAGCTCCTCTCTGCTCACACCACCACCGTCAGTTTTGCATGGATTTGCACAGCAATGGACACCAAGCTGGGATGCAAACCTGCAAAACGGACTGTAGATCAGCACATGGTCTTCTCAGGCGCTACTCCGCCCCCCACCGGCCCCAACGTGGCGTCTGGTGTCCAACAGTACTGTAAGTGCCCATATTACAGTAGATCTGGATGCACAACTACCTGCACTATGAGCACTTTGCCACTGCTAAGACAAAGCAGAGATTGCTGGGAATCCTTCGGGAAAGCATTTTGGATAGGGAGGCTCGCAGGTGACTCTACTAGTCTTCTCAGCTAAGGCTTTGTTTAGACAAACTTACCCAGACATGCAGACATGTATTTTAATCTGGTGTTTCACTTATCACATAATTTTTTTAGTACAGTGGTGCTGTTGTTGTTTAGTCGTGTCCGCCTCTTCGTGACCCCCTGGACCAGAGCACGCCAGGCCCTCCTGTCTTCCACTGCCTCCCGCAGCTTGGTCACTCATGCTGGTAGCTTCGAGAACACTGTCCAACCATCTCGTCCTCCGTCGTCCCCTTCTCCTACAGCAGTACCTCGGGCTAAGTACTTAATTCGTTCTGGAGGTCCGTTCTTAAGCTGAAACTGTTCTTAACCTGAAGCACCACTTTAACTAATGGGGCCTCCTGCTGCCGCTGCACGATTTCTGTTCTCATCCTGAAGCAAAGTTCTTAACCTGAGGTACTATTTCTGGGTTAGCAGAGTCTGTAACCTGAAGTGTATGTAACCCGAGGTACCACTGTAGCTGTTTTAACTGTTTTTATTGAAAATTTTATGACATTGGGGTTTTTTGTAATTTACTTCCGAGGTTTTTGGGTTGGTTTTTTTTACAAGGGAGTAAATTTTATGAACAGAAAAAAATCACCAGACAGGGCTGGGAAGGACCAGGTCTGAAACTGAGGAAAGCCTGTTACTCAATGCAGACCATAGTGAGCTGGGTGGGCCTTTTGCCTGACTTGGTGAAAAGGTCTTCCTGTGTTCCCAAGATGCCAAGGCACCTTTAAAAGCTAGTGTGGAACATGGAAGCCTATCTGCCTGAGCACTGTGGCAAACAGGATGCTAGATGAGCACTGAGCCCTAAACCTGAGAACACAAGAGTGA
Source organism: Podarcis muralis (assembly GCF_964188315.1). NCBI lineage: Eukaryota > Metazoa > Chordata > Lepidosauria > Squamata > Lacertidae > Podarcis > Podarcis muralis. The sequence continues at coordinate 49,639,721 of NC_135673.1, forward strand.
CTTCTGGAACAGCCAATGGCTCATCCAGCCCAGCCCATGGGAAGCCCTCCCCCTTCCCATGGTTTCCAGCCAAGAAGCCTTGCTGCCTCTAGTCCTCTCCTCCCTCCATAGATTTATCCAGGCCTCTTTCAAAGCCATCCAAGGGGCTGGCCATCCCTGCCTCCTGCCGGGGGGGGGGGGGGTGTAACTACGCACTGTGTGAATCAGACTTCTATGTATCCTGAATCTTTCAACACTCAGGTTCATTGCCTACCTGTGAGTTCTACTGTCAAGAGCTCTTGTGCTTGTCAATTAGTATCAGTAAGCCTTCTAAATCAATTTTGGGGGACCTGTGGCCCTCTAAATGTTGAAAGGCTCTAAGCTCCCTTATGCCTCACCCACTGTAGCCAGTAACAGGGATAATGGGAATTGTGGTACAGGAAAATCACAGGTTTCCCTATCCCTGTCCTAAATGGGCAGTGATGTGTTTTAAGTCCTCACCCTATGCATCTTGAAATGAACCAAAGGGTTTTTTTTAAGAGTGGAGAAAGCACACTTTAGTTATTTTTGCTTTCCCCCATATGAATTATGGAAAGAGTTTTGCAGACTTGAATTTAAACACCCTAAACCATGGACCCGTTTCAGCGTTATATGGGATATGTTTGTGAATTCTGCCAGGCAATATTACTGTTTCCATTCTCATATGTCCACGTATTTGAAGGCCACAGCTCAGCAGCAGAGCACCCGACTTGCATGCAGAAGGCCCTGGATTCGATCCCCAAGGGCAACTCCAGGTGGGGCTGGGACAGACTCCCTGCCTGAAACCCCAGAGAGCTGTTGCTGCCAGTCAGTGTAGAGAATGCTGAGCTAGATGGACCAATGGACTGGGGCAGCATTAAGGTAGCGTCCTACGTTACAAGGCAAGGTTTTGCAACAATTAAACGGCATATAAATTTCATTAAATAAAATATCAAGTGAAAGGGGCAAAATTGTTTCGATTCAGAGTTGGGTAACCTACACTGCAACACCAGAAATGACTTTTGCTATCCCACTGGATATTAGACTGGATTCTTGCAATGCACTGCATGTGGGTTCTATGTGGGGCTTCAGCTGGTGCAGATGACATGAACATGCTTCCACCAACGCATGGCGCCAAGGTTAAAAGATCTGGCACTGGTCACTGAGCCAAGCCCATTGTCCTCATGTCAATGAAGAGTCAAGCCTTCGGTGTTGTGGGTTCAAAGTTATGGCACGTCCTCCCACAAGAAGTTAAGCAGGCACCACCCCTGAGTTTCACACACCTGGTCAGAACTGTTTTGTTTCAGGAGACTTTTGATCCCTAAATGGTTCTCAGGTGTTTTATATTTATTTATTTTTAAACAGATTTTAAATTCATTAAGTTTAAAATTTTGGAGGTTTAATTGGTTTTAAATTTTGTATATTGTGCAACTTATTGTTGTAAATCAATTTAAATTTAAATTGGAATATGAATCTTTAAATAAACGAAACAGCATTTGTTTTATCAGAAAGTGCAGGTGGTATCCAAATACCATTAACTTTTCATACTCCTGAGAAGCTAGGTAGGCATACCAGATTTAAAAAAGAAAAATGCACACCCAATAGAATTTAGGCAAGCTGGTAAAGAGTCTGAGTTACTGCAAAACTCCCAAGGGGCTGAAGCAACTCAGATATAGAAGGTCTGCGATACCAAGTTCCCAGTTTATTGCATAGAACCATGCAAAACATCACACAAAAATACAAACATAAATAAAAGAATGCTTTTTTAAAAAAAATCAGCCCTCCATAACCATTTCAGAGGCGACAATAAAAAGGGAGAGCTCATGGTGGTGCAGTGGTTAGAGTTTTGGACTAACCTTCACTCAGCCATCAAGCTCACTGGGTGACCCAGGGCTGGTCCCTCACAGAGTTCTTGTGAGGACAAAATGAAGAGAGCCACGGGCACCACCTTCGGCTCCTAGGAGGAAAGGTGGGGTAGAAATACAGTCACTCTACAGAAGCCAGAGAAAGCAAACAGGGTCCAGGACGCAGTTTGCAAGTTAAGGTGCATTTCTACAGGATATGTGGATAGGAGCAATGACTGCTTACAGTTTCTATTAGGCAGTTGTTGTTCTGCAAGAAAACTGAGAACGTGGTGCATATCGGGTAGGGGGCAGGTGTAGTTTCGAACCCAGCAGGTTGGAGTGCCAAAGGTTCCCCACTTTACTCTTTTCAATAACCTTTCATTCAGCATTCAGAATTCACCAGGCACATTTTCCATCTGGCTATTGGCCACTTGCACCAAGCGAAGATGACTGGGCACCAGAATGGCACCTGCCATCTCCACCATGCCCGGGGATCCTTGGATTTTCCCTGTTTTCACACACTAATACCCCATCCTGTAAAATTCTACCCATTCTATTTTATCTGCACAATCAGCATTAATTTCAGGAACCAAACAGTTGAAAAATACGACTTTCAAGCTGACTGGCCCCAAAATGGCAACTAGGCATTCCGTTTTGGAGAGTGTAACCCTGGTTTAAGGGGCCATTCGGCACCTGGCTTATATACCTGAGTTTCTAACAGTACTTCCACTGGTGGAGTAATGCTGCACTCCCACATTTTCTGCAAGGTTGACTTAAAGGCTTCTGGTTGTGCACAAGGCATTCTGAAAGACGGCTGCTGTCTTCCTGTCCTTGTGACTTCAGTCAAGACTCACTGCCAGCTGCGTGTGCCAGAAGGCGCATCCAGGGCAGTAGATTCTAAGCTATTCCACTCACTGCACTAGATGCACCTTAACACAAACAGCCTTAGAGTATCCCCAGGCAGATGGAAAGGGAAAGGGGGCCAGCCTGCTCCTCCACCTGAGCAAGGGGGGACAGCCATCACACCGACTGCCACAGTGATGCTGAAGTGCCAAAACTGCAGTAGGTGATGAAATACTACCTGCACTATAAGCACTTTTGCACCACTGGCGGCTCGTGCAGAATGTAGAAGACTCAGAAACTTCCTTGCTGCAAAATTCTTCTGCAAACACTGATAAACTGGCATCCGTTGGTTGTCCGAAGGACCACTGTTGCTCTATTCCAGGGAATAACTGTTGGGGTCTTTTTAATTAAAAAAAGGGAGGGTGAGAGAAGAGAGAAAAACAGAACTAAGTTAGCACTAACTTGCACTAAGAAAAAAAATTCCCAATAAACTCTCAAAGACCCTCTCCCCCACCCAAATACTAATTTTCAGTAAAAGGGAAATTTGCAAGAAATTGGTTGCAAGTAGTTTATCAAGGGTCTGAGCTCAGTACAGTGGTACCTCAGATTACAGACGCTTCAGGTGACAGACTCCGCTAACCCAGAAATAATACCTCGGGTTAAGAACTTTGCTTCAGGATGAGAACAGAAATCATGCTCCAGCGGCGCGGCGGCAGCGGGAGGCCCCATTAGCTAAAGTGGTGCTTCAGGTTAAGGACAGTTTCAGGTTAAGGACAGACCTCTGGAACGAATTATGTACATAACCAGAGGTACCACTGTATCAGCAGGCAGCTCATCACACTTTGACTGACCTTCTCCTCTCTATCAGCAACTGATTTTCGAGTGCAACTGGTCCTGCAGCAGCAGACCCCTTGCTGTTTTTTTTAACAACTGTTACCAGGAGAAAATATAGGGTGGTGGTACTCAAGGTTTCCAGTTGAGTTGTTATTTATACATTTCACAGGAGATAAATCAGGTTTACAAATCATTCTGGAGCCCTGAATGTTGTTTTAGGCTAGGATTCAATCCCCACTCCTGCATGAAACTCACTGTGACCAGGTCCTATCTGCAACAATCCCATGAAACTGCCCTGTGCAATTGAGTTCCTAATCAGAGTCTCCTTCTCCTGACCCATTTTTCATTGTCTATAACAGCTTCTAATGGTTAGCAACAGTTGTAAGCTTGTGCCTTCCTTAGGGGCAAATGGCAGGTACTGATATTATATTATAATCATTGAACTGGCAATCGTGTCATTAAGCTGTGACAAAATGCAAACACGCTTTGTCTTGGAACATGGCCATTTATAGTTAGATGTTTCTTTGCAAAAAGAACTAGATGAAAGCTTCCACTTTCATTGTAAGTTTAGTACAAGCCCAATGTCTTTTGTTCAAGGCTTCACAGGACCTTTTCCAGCCTTTATTCAAAGTTACGCCTACGCTCTCCAAGGCTCAGTTTCACCATCTTCTTAAGAGAAGTGGGAGTCAAGGCAAAGAAATTCAGAATTATTCTGCACTACATTTTAGCTATATAGCATCACTGCACACTTCTAATATTTCCCCTACAACATGGAGATACGGAATTGCTTCTTCTGAAAAGATTATAAAGTTTCTTGCATACAATAATTAAAGATGATGCCAAAGACCAAGCCAGCGCTCAGATCCAAAACACCAACCTCAGGTCAATCCTGTAGGTTCTGCTTAGAGAATATGAAGTCTACAGATCAATGAAGGGGTGTCGCATTTTAGGGAGATTATAAACCCAATCACAAACTCCTCTTCACTGCACAAGTAGCATTCTGCTCTCTTAATGCTGCTAAATTTGTTCTTTTTAAAATTGACAAAGTGCATAATTCCGACAAAAGCTCAATCTTTTGAAAAGGCTGCCTGAATTAATCAAGCAAGATTCATAATTGTACACCCTACTAAGGTTAACTGAGCTGCGTTTCTGGGCTTCCTTCAGAGATTCGCATAACGAATCAACAGAAAACCTAAACGAAAAATACATCAACTCTGCCTTCTTTCCTCCCCCGCCCCCCAAATCAAACTGCAATAAAGAAATAAAAACCTTTTGCAGCTTTCAAAAATGCTGAAGCTTCACGATCTGAGTAGTTAAGGAAACTGTGAGGGGAAGGGAATTAAAAGGTCAGGCAACCGGCCCCTTTGCAGCCCCTCCGCATCTGGCCAGGTCCTTAAACGAAGCGGACAGGGGCAGATTCATTATGAGGGGCTCTCACCGCTAGTTCCTGGGAGAGCTTGGAAACAGTATTTCGAGGGGTGGGGGGGCATCCGTAGCCCTTTCCTCCAAAGCCCACCACGTGCAAACGGGGACGGAGGGCAAGCAGAAGCGCGCGCCCGGGCTTGCGCCCCTCGTGCTGCGGTTAAAGAGAAAGGGGCCGCCGAGGCATTGTGGGAAAGGGAGCTCGCTATTCAAAGTGCCAAAAACGCGCCAAGCCCGGCCTCCCCCGCCTCGACAGCCCGCAGCTCACTCGCGCGAACCCACGCGGGCTAAGAGGCTGCGAAACCCACCAACCGCCCACGCGACTGAGCTCAGGAGAGCCCCCCTCGCACCCCCCCCCGCCCCTGCAGTCAAACCCCGCCGATCCTCGCTGCAAACTTCCACTGCGCGTTCCTTTCCTCGGCCCCCCCAGCCGAAAAATGAAAGGCCACGCCATGCACGAGCCCCCTCTGACTCTGAAGAGGTGACGGGCGCATCGCATTGCCCCCAGGAAGGCTCGATCTCGCTCCTGCCGCCCTGCAAACTCCGAAGCGCGCTATGCTAAAATAAATAATTATAAACTTCCTCGGGGACTGTCGCTGTATAGCGTTTGGCTTTCGTTTTTTATATATATATATGCATGCATATACTTTTGCAAAAGTTTCCCGCCGCCGATCCCTGCCTGCCTTCCTTCCTCAGGGCGATGCAACTCCCGCCCCTGACCCAAAGCCGGAGCGAGAGAAAGGAGGGCGCCTCCGCGGCCAGGGGCCCCTTTGTCTCCATGCCTGGGCTGCAGACGCGGGCGGCAGCGTCGGTGCGCCAGCCCAGCTCTCCTCCTCCCTCCCCCCGCCTTCCCAAAAAAGTTTGCGCACCCTTTGCGCTGTTACCCCGCAGGCGAGATGCTCGGGGCGGCGGAACGACGAAGACACCGGGTGCGCGGCTGCCTCCCCTGCGTGCGCGGTGCGTGCGCGGTGGCTGCAACCTGGGCTCCTCGAGTCCCGGGCGCACCGCTTCCTTCGCCTCCAGCGCGTGGTGCTGCGAGCCTCCTGCCAGGGAACTACAAGCCCCGGCATACCTCGCGGGCAAGGCACATGCGCGGCGGGGCAGACGCTCTTCTTGCTCCCCCTCCCCCCCCCCAGAGAAAGAGGGGAAACCTCCCTTCCCACCCACCCTCCGACCCCCGCCATGTGCACGAGCAACAATGCGTCTTTTAAGAGATGCAAGGAAATGAATATTTTTTGTTGGGGCGGGTGGGAACCTGCAGAAGGAAGCGATGCGCCCCTCGGACGCGTGCACGCGCAAAAACAATTTAACACCCCTCACTCTCCTCCCATCTAGCCGGGCTCCTCTTTTTTTTATTTTTAGGGAAGGATCCCAGGACAAAGGGAAGGATTTTGCAAAGGATGGAAGGGGCGCTGGGAGGATCTCGCGCCCTCACCCTGCGCAAAGAAAGGCAGCGCCTGCATTGTTGCTGCGCTTGCTGGAGGAGACGGCAGCCATGAGCGTCATGCGAGTTTTGCAAAAGTGGTATCTGCCGCCGGCCCCCCCCCCCCCGGACCTTGGGCGGCTGCACTCGTAAGAACGGACTTTGCAAAGAAAAGCACGATCCCGCGCCCCCCAAAGTCAGCAGATCCACGCGCAAAATGTGTGCACGCGCTCACTCCCACTCCTACAGGTGGCTTTTCACACGAAAGAGGCGGCCTTTGCAAAAGGCTGGATTTTGCAGCCGCTTTTGCACAGATTTGCAGGGAGGAAGCTGCAAAGTACGTGGAAGCGCCAGAGATCAAAGGAAGGAAGGCGCTTTAAAATCAAAGGTGCGCGCGCGCTTTGCACCACCGCCCCGCTTGTTCTACTGGAAAGACCAAGAGAGGAAGATAAACACGTTACCTTTAAGTCCTGGTGCAAAAGGCTGCTATTAAAAAAGAGAAGAGAGATTTACGAAAGTGGCGCGAAGACAATGTCATGTGACCACCACCCGAGGCGTCCCCTTTTGCCAGACAGCCAAATGAAGAAGAGGGGGAGGAGCACATCCGCTCCCCACGCAATTAGCATAATTAATTGTGTCCTGCAGTTGAGCCCACTTGGCCAATAGGAGCCCAAGGAAATCCAGCCCCGTCCGCGCATCTTGGAGGAAGAACAACTTTTTTATTTGGCGGCACATCGTTCTGTGCAATGATAAAAGCATTCTGCAAAGTTTTCAGCAGTTTCATTCACAACCTTGTGGCCGAAGAGAGATTTGAAACCACGTCTCCCTCGTGTATTATTATTATTATTATTATTATTATTATTATTATTATTATTATTATTATTACATTTTTAAAAACTTAGTTTTTGATGCTCCTTCCCAAGGTAAAAATGTAAAGCCATCTTCTCTAACTGGATATTTTAATAAGGCTGTAACCATAAACTTACTAAGTTGTGCCAAACATTTTGTCATCTTTATGATTACAGTACAGACTTATTAAAATCTCCAGTTAGAGGATTCTAAATGAAGGTGGCTTTACATTTACTGCTTAATATGTAAATGAAAATAAATGTATATACAGCATTTAAAACCAAGAATACAAAGAAATACGTCCGAAAGAACAGAGAACCCATCAACGGAACATTCAGTTTAATATCAATAGACAATATAACAGAAGCGTGTAGTGAACCTTGTAAGCCCGAGAATGCCTGTTTAAATAGATGGGTCTGTAGGAGTTGTTTAAAGCTTTTCAGTTTCTGCCTCGTGAACAGAGTGTGTTCCAGAACGAGGGTGTTCCAGACAGCAAAAGCTGCGCAGTGCCTCTGAATAAACACACTTGGGATTGAACTGTTAGTCCTTTTCGTTCCTTAGACGTCCCTCTCCTTTTATGCCAACATAATTTTAAAGTAGGGATTGATTGATGATGATGATGATTATTATCATTTTGCAAACACCTCTCCTTGTCAGAAGGGATTGATACATATAGTGGACTAATCCACTCTGCAGCCCCAAGTCAGTCTGCATTTATTTTCTATTTCTATGTATTTATTTGGGAAGCTTTGCATATCAGATAATCAAACAGCTCTCTAAGTGGTGCACATGATAAAACTGTAGATGAGGCACAGCTAAAATCCACAGAATCAATTGGTAAAAAGCAAATATACATTAAATAATGGTCATTTAAATAGAGCTAAAATTAGTAAAACTAAATTATTATTATTATTAATTAGATTTATTTACTGCCCTTCATCACAACATCTCACGATATAGACAGCTAAATTATATGTCCGGACAGGCTTACTGAAACAAGAAGCTTAAGCAACAGAGGGAGGGGTCTTATGCCAAGTGTCAATAGGCAGAGGGAGAATGTACATCGTCATAGCAACTTTGGGCTGCGAGAGAGTAGCTGGCGCAGGGCTCACCCAGTGAAGCTCATGTATGAGTGGGGATTTGAACCCAGATCTCCCCACCCCATGTCCAACACTTGAACCACTACCCCACAGGGACACAGGGGCTGTGCACGGCATTTCACACATTGGATGAAGTAGTAGACTCTCTTACAAATTGGTTAGCCATTAAAGTGCTACAAGACTATTTGTTGTTGTTCTTAATAAAGGAGCAATTCAATGTCACCTCCACCTCGATTGCCTGAGTCCTCAGCACCTTTCGCCACATTTCGTGGAGTTTCACAAAGATCTAACATATTCAGAATGTACACCACTGGTGTCCAGATCAATTTTTCTGCTAGACACAGATTATTCTCCTTCACATGTTTTATGTTTTGTTTCATTTTTAATATACTGCATAGCACTCAGAAAATATTTGCATTTGCAGTCTGTAAATTATAATAAATAAATTTGTTTTGGGTTTTTAAAATTCTCTTATTCACACTGAAATAAAAAAATTACAACATATTAAAAAAAGGAGGATTAGATTATTTCAGGGAATGGAGATCTCTACAGAACAAAAGGTAGCCTCTCCCTCCACATTCTCTACCCTTCTCCCCCCCCCCAACAATGTGTTCAAAACAGCTACAGCCCGCAAAAAGCACGTGATCCCCTCCTGTTCTTTTTTAACCAACCCTGTGGTCAAGCTGAGGCTAAAAGCTAAGAGCTTGTGACCCCTCAGTCTCTCTCCCCTCCCTCCTCCCAGGCCACTAGTGCCCTGAGCTCCAAAACGAAAGGGAAAACTTAGTGATGGTTGTCTTTTAAAAAAATTGTTAGGTGAACAATGTTTAGCTTTTGCTCTCTCCCTCTTCTGCAGTGCAATCCTATATACATGTACTCAAGAATACCGGTAACTCTCACCAAGTTCAGTGTGAATTCCTCCCAAGCTAGGGCATGGAGGATCAGAGCCTTAGACAACCACGCACCAGAGGGAAGAAAGGGGCCTTGTTTAACCAAAATGTGTTAGAGGCTGTGGAGTCTTTGGGGTATTGCTGGTGTTCCCCTCTAGTTTCCAGTGCTAAACTGCGTGAACATTTTCTTTCCAATCTAGGTCTTTGCTTCTAATTACCTACAGTGCTTTCAATAAATGCATTTCAGGGGTTCAAATTATTTTTCTCATCTCACTGTATCAGGAACTACCTGAGAAACAGTAAATACCTAGGAGAGTGGAAGCAAGGAGGCCACAAATACCTATTCTCTTTAGATCAAAAGTTTTTTTAAAGATCCCATTCACCCTTTTTCCTGAGAGGGACTTCTAAACCTGATTCAGATCACAGGATCTGAAGAAGGAATGCCAGCTCAGTCAACAACATGAGAAGCATATTTATACAGAAATTTGTGTGCATAATTTGCAGCTGATCTTAAATGTGCATTGGCAGGCATTGAGAGAGGATTAGATGCAAGCAGTACATATATACATGGCGTATACAGTATTCTACGATTAACAAACCTCCCATTTGATTCTGAAATAAAATTAAGTGCCTCTTCTAACCTCAACTATTGGCAACTTAGATTCAAACAACAGCAAAGGGGGGGGGGAGTCAGTCCCCATGGAAACCAGCAAGCTTTGTTTGTTACACAAGAAGAAATTAGCTTTTGTACAACTGTTATTTACTACAGTTTATTTACAGTTTACTACTGTTATTTACTACAGTTAATTTCTCTTTTTACAGTCTAGAGGGCCAACTTAATTTATATTTTAAGGCAGAGCCTTCTGCAGTTCTATTATAGTTGTTGTTTTGGCCAGTGTGCATATCTGAGATTAAGAAAAGGGCCCTGCCTAACAGGCATCAAATACAGCAGATTCCACAGATGAGGTGGGAAGAGGCTATTTTGTCACTGGATACATTTGCAAAAACGATCTGAGTCCTGAAACAATTTGAGCAGACATGTTCCTTTGTGTTGCTCAGAGTGTGGTGTTAGATTTCTCACAGCTAGATGAAATGTTTACTTGCTGCTTTATACACACACCCAAAGATCTATGTGTCCTTATTAAGTGAAGTAAATCATTTAGGGAGCCCAGAGCCCCAAAATGGAGAAGAATTCAGTTTAAACACTGAAATTGAAAACTGTATTTTTAAAGTTATTTTTATTCATGGCAATTTGTCAATTTTTGAGAAAATCAGCATTGTGGTGAGCAAATGGAAAGAAGCAGTGTATTTGCTACAGTGGGTGTTTTAAGAATGTGCAGCAACAAACAGAGAACTACTTTAGAAGTTAGGTGTAGTTATTTACCTGATTAAATAGTTAATTCGGTTTTTAAAAAGATAACACCCGCTAAAATATTTCTCAGAAAGATGTATATCCCAGGGAAAAAAATATTTGTCCCCTGTACAAACTATTTGAAGATATTTTAGAACAATGCTCTGCAAGTTTCAAGAGATAAATTTTCTGGCTGCATTTAAATATATATTAAAACAGTTTATGCAATACAACTTAGGAATCAATTAAGCATTTGTTTATGTCAATTTAATAAAGACAGCATGTGTATTTCTGTAACTTTATCTGCTTCCCAGACCCTTTTGGCTTCTAGTTCAGCATATCATCCTTTGGGTTTGCAAATGAAATGGAAGCTCAGTTTAAAAAGGTCTTTAATATAAATATAAGTTACCCTTTTTGTTTTTACCCAGTTAACAAGTTAGCAGAGAAAACCAAGTAATTTTACTAATCTATGCTAATTTTACTAATCTAATCTATGCTATGTGAAGGGTTTTTCAGAATGCATAATTTGCACTCTTTGTAACCTTTCAAAGAACATGTAATGATATTAACACATTAAATTTTAAGAAGTTAAGGGATATATACACAATACACATACAGATTTTAAGCACCTTTTCCCTACTTATTTTCTAGTTATTCTGAGTGTCCCTTTTCTAGTTTTTAATGTGCTTTTTCCTGCTGGATTCACACTCTTTTAAGTATTGTTTTGCGTCTTCTTTTCCAGTCTCAGAATGAGAAGAATATATTGACAGTTTTTGTGCTGGGGAGAACTAGTCTCGGTGAAATCTTATTCATATTAAGGGAACAAAAGCATATAAAAAGCAGCAAAAATAAAGGCAACCTCGCCTCACTATCACAATATTGCAGGGTTTTTCATATAAAAACCTATAAAGATTCCCTATTCAAAGAGGGGAGCAGAAATAAGCCCCAAAGCTCTCGAACCCCGTGGGAATCTTTGCTGCCATTAAAAATAATTTAGAGGTTCAGAATACTGTATGAAGGCAATGGATGAGCAGCTACTAGAGGGTATTCAGGATTGTGTAATGTAATTCTTAAAAAAAAAGTGAGATGTCATTTTCTTGAAGCCTTTCACATTTGATGGGGGGGGGGGAGACCTTCTGGCAGCCACCTTATGTATTGCTGACTCCAGTAAAATAGCTGGTGAAATCACTTCCCCACCCCCTACCAATTAAATTAATTTATCACAGATCGCATAAACAGCATCTTCAATGTCAATAGCAGAATAGTATTCTAATGTCTTGATGACCTATGCACTGTGTAAAGTTCAAACATGCAAAATGTTAGCCATTATTTCCATAGGTTTAAATATTTATCAACACATTGCTTTTGTTAAGACTATATTTGCAACATGTAGAGTTTATTCTCCTTGTGTTTGCAACAGAGTCCTATCATTTTAATTTTTTCGCTTCTGAGTCATTTTTCTTTTCTTATAATTTTCCCAGTAAAATCAAATTCTTTCCCTGCACAAATTTAGGAACATGATAGATGTCCTTTCCTAGAGCTCTTTCTCGCAAAGCAAAAGGAAGAATTAAGAAATATCTTCTTATGATTGCAAAACATAACCTATTAATATGTTTTGTAAAGTAAACCTTCTGCAACTGTTTTGCAAATGAAAAACTGAACCAGAGGTATTTACATACCTTTAAAATTGGCCACACCTGCACCAATGTAAAAAAACAAAACACCCCACAGACTTGTTTTCATGAACACATGTTCTCCATTGGGCAAACAGTATTATGCAATCTGATATAATAATAATAATAATAATAATAATAATAATAATAATAATAATAATAATAATAAATAATAATTGTTTATTATTTATACCCCACCCATCTGGCTGGGCGTCTTCCAACAAAATATTAAAATACCGTAATGCATCAAACATTAAAAGCTTCCCTAAACAGGGCTGCTTTCAGATGTCTTCTAAAAGTCTGGTAGTTGTTGTTCTCTTTGACATCTGACCAGGGAGAGTTCCTCTTTTCCTATTCCTCATAAATTCCCATTTTGTCTTTTTTGTTGTCTTTTGGGTGATGCCTTCTTAACATTTTGTGAGTGTAAATTCCCATAGCCGTCCTCCTTCGGTGTTCAGTTCCCTTTCCCCATGGTCACTGCGGGTGGATGCCTTATGTCTCTCATGCACATGCGTACAAATACTCGCACATGAACTCTTAAGTCATCACATAGTCCACAGCCTGCCAGGCCACATACACATTAACAAGGCTTATTTGGAATGGTTCATAACAGAATGTAAGGCTATCACTCTCATGGCTTTATGAGAGTTTGAAGAAAACAGAAACAGCAGCAGGGTAAAGATCTTCAGCAATATTTAAGGTGGCAAGGTAGCTGTGGGTATCCAGCACTGTTCCTTGTTGTGCAAATAAGAGTGTTGCAAGTGTGTATCTGTGAAATTTGGAGGGGATGGTGCCCCCCCACCGCCAACTGGCACTCTGTGGGAGCACCCAATATGCTCTTCCCCTAAGACCCCTCCTGTCTCAGCCACCTCACATTTAAAGATACAACTACCTCTCTGAAAATACTTTATATCTGTCTGCTCCCACAAAATGTACCCCTCCAAAAAAAATTCCCCTCTATGAGGACTGAATGGGGGCAGTACAGAGCACATGGTGGCTGGGAAAGAGCAGCATTAATAATCCAGTCCATCCAGACGTTCAATAGATAGCACTCACCAGCAAATAACACATTCCCCAGGCTTTTACCTGTTTTTGGATCACAAAAAAATACCAAAGCAGTTTACAACAATATCTGTGTACAATATAAACCATACTGTACCCCCTGCCCGTACGGGCCAGTCTTGACAGACTCTAGGGTTGTGCGCCCATCTCCCGGGGGTGCTTTCGAACTGCTAGGTTGGCAGGCGCTGGGACCGAACGACGGGAGCGCACACCGCCACGGGGATTCGAACCGCCGACCTTTCGATCGGCAAGCCCTAGGCGCTGAGGCTTTTACCCACAGCGCCACCCGCGTCCCTAAACCATACTGTATAAACATGTAAAATCAGACACTGTCAACTAGCAGTTTATTGCCTGCATAAGCCTTGCAGCATAGACAAGTTTTTGGCAGGTGTTTTAAGGCTGAAAGAGAAGGCATCCAGTGAATCTCTAGTGGCAGAGCCTTTCCCAGACTGGGCTGATGATGCTAAAGGCTTTATTTCATGTGGTCAAATAAGCCTCGTCAACTCAGGGGGGGCAACCAACAACAGTCCTGCAGTTGTTCTCAGTGGTGGGACGTAAGGGTCCAGGTTGCCCCTAAGGTACCCTGGATACAAGTTGTAGAGGGATTTGTATGCAATTTTTAATCTGAACCTATGATGGACTCAAGGAACACTCTTGGGAGCAGATGCCTGTGTCACACAACCAAGTCTTGAGAAGCCTCAGTTAGCTGACATCCACTTCCCTGGCTCTCTGTTTACCTTGTTCTTAGACATTTCGCATCTTTAAGAATCTGTGCATTAGGAGGATATTCCATTTATCTTGACTGTTTTTTTCATGGAAATGCCCAAGTTTTATTGCAAACAGGGATGTTATTGTGGAATCCTGGTGCCCCTTGCAGAAGCTCATTTGGCGGGACAGTGGCCTCCCTTGGTGTCACCCCCCCCCTTTTGATTTCCCAGTGGTCACAGGATCCAAAGGTCGCTGAAAGTGCATCCTTTTGTTACAAGGAATCAAGAATGTTGTGGCAGGGAGGGGAAGGGGAAACAGAGGTCTCAAAAATATTACAGAATTTGGGTTAGTAACCTGAAACTATGGTTAACTTGTACAAATCCTACTCTGCCTATAAATTTTATGAGTACAGCTAATTATTTTAATTTTAACTTTAAAGCAGTTACTGATTTCTGCCCCCTCCTGGCCATTATAAAAGGACTGTAACACACACAAAAACCCTCAATGCCCCAAAATTTAATTTAATAATCAATTTAATAATCATCATTATTATTCATGTAGTGTCATCCATGAATATGATGCTTTTCAAAGAATGAGAGAGCCTCTTGCCCCAAGGGGCAGAAAGCAAAGAAGTGTTGGGAAGACTTTGCTCTGGACGCCTCTGGGGGTCTTGAAGGGTGGAGCTGGGGGGATGCTGTTTCAGCAGTGATGCAGCTCGGACTGGGGTCTTCTGCAGGAGCTGTGGGGGTTCCCTTGCTCCTGGCTCTCAACCTGAGTGAGCAAGGAGCACCAGGAAGGCTTTATCCATTCCTCCCTCAGATGCCTAGGTCCATTACACTAAGCCTGATCCTCATTCTCATTACCTCTCCCTGGACACCTGGGTCCTTCATTCATCCCTCTAGAGACTGAAATGGAGGGTTGGAAGTGGCCTTCTTGAACACCTTGCCCCCCACATTCCCTGAACATTTGTAAATTTCCACCTGTTTAGTAGTGCTGTGTCTTTTTTATCCTCCTGGGTGTGTTTTTTTTATTCATTTTAAATACTTTAAAAAGATGGTTGTTGGTTTTCTTAATGTTCTTGTTATTAATACCTGTGTGTATGTATTTGGGGGGTTTCGGGGGTGCCTGCACATGTGTGAGCCACTTCAAATGTTTTGAAGAGCAAGAGGTTATAAAATAGTAATTCTGTTTTAATGACAGTTGTTGTTATTTTCATAACTGGTTTTTATATTTTATAAACTGCTTTGAGCACTCTCTTTTTGGAGGGGACAACCAGGGTATAAATATTCCATAAACAAGCTGCCTTATACTGACTCACAGCCTAGGTCTCTTTGCCCCTGCATTGTATTCCCTGACGGGCAGCCACTCTCCAGCGTCTCAGGGGGCGGGTCTTTCTTATAACCTGCAACCTACATACACACAGCTTTTTTAAAAATACTGTTGTAAAAATTGATAAGATCAATAAAAGGAGAATAAAAGCACAACTTGTTTACAACATCTTCAATATTAAGAAATACGGTAAACATGGAATGATTGGTCAGGGTTTAAATCACTCTGAAATAATTCACTCTGAAATAAGATCAGGCACTACAGTGGTACCTCTGGTTACGTACTTAATTCATTCTGGAGGTCCGTTCTTAACCTGAAACTGTTCTTAACCTGAAGCACCACTTTAGCTAATGAGGCCTCCTGCTGCTGCCGCACTGCAAGAGCACGATTTCTGTTCTCATCTTGAAGCAAAGTTCTTAACCCGAGGTACTATTTCTGGGTTAGCAGAGTATGTAACCTGAAGCGTATGTAACCTGAACCATCTGTAACTCGAGGTACCACTGTATTAGCAAGAAAATTAACTGGCTGAGGAAGGAAGCTGTCTGCAGGAGGTCTAGGCTAGGCAAAAGGAACTCCCATGAGGGAAGACAAACGCTTCCTCCAGAGGGATGCATGAATCAATGGAGGTTTGTACAATACACTATTATTGTTTATAAAAGTTATAAACGGGAGCCACACTATGTCAAGGTGATATTGTTTAGTCATAACTTGCACAACTCTGTGATAGTGAGTCGAATGTCAATGTTGCGCCTTTCAGGTGAACTTGTGGACTTAAGCATGGGGTTGTTCCCTGGGAAGATGGAACCAATTTAGAAATTGTAGCTCTGGAAGGAGAACAGTGGCCGCCTAACAACTCTTAGCACTCTTAACAAACCACAGCTCCCTGAATTCTTTGCGGGCAGCCCTTACTGTTTAAACTGGCACAATAGGGCTTTAAATGGATGATGTGAATGTAGCCAGTATTAGGTGGCTTCCTATAGAATATGAGGAGACACTCCTTGTTGTACAGTAGAAGTAACTGCATGGACTTGAACTGAATCCTAAAGCTAATAATTGTCAGCCAATGCAAAGTTGCTAGAATCTGCAAAATGCACTACATGCTGGTAACAAGCAATTTTGAAGATTTTTGCCCATGAAGCTTCAGAGCCATCTTCAAGAATAGCCTCTGTTGTAAAGCACTTTACATGGTGTAATGAATCCTTGAAGTTACCAAGGGAGGGGTGGCTATGTCAAGATCCCTCCTCTCCAGCAAATGACAACACTGAAAGGCAATTTCCAAAGATCAAATACATTTTTTTAGTCCACTGCATGCTCCCCTTCTAACTAAATACAGTGGTACCTCAGGTTAAGTATTTAATTTGTTCTGGAGGTCCGTACTTAACCTGAAACTGTTCTTAACCTGAAGTACCACTTTAGCTAATGGGGCCTCCTGCTGCTGCTGCGCTGCTGCTGTGCGATTTCTGTTCTGATCCTGAAGCAAAGTTCTTAACCCAAGGTAATATTTCTGGGTTAGCGGAGTCTGTAACCTGAAGCGTATGTAACCTGAAGGGTATGTAACCCAAGGTACCACTGTATGTACATTCCAAGAGTGTGCTTCATGCCATAATTTTCAGGCTGCATTAACAATAGGATAATTTCAAAGTTGTGAGAAGAAATAATTCAATGTTATTTTGCAGACATGAAGTCCTCTTCTGGGATAGTGGCATCACTAACTAACTCTCTTTTTCCCTATCAGCAATTTTTAGGCATCCTAAAGTCCCAGTGAAGATAGAGTTTTTGCAGGAAATGCTTCCCACCCTATCTTAAGCAGCAAAAGAAGAATTGCTATGGAGCTGGCGCTGTGGGTAAAACCTCAGTGTCTAGGACTTGCTGATCGCAAGGTCGGCGGTTCGAATCCCCGTGGCGGGGTGAGCTCCCTTTGTTCGGTCCCAGCTCCTGCCCACCTAGCCGTTCGAAAGCACCCTTAAGTGCAAGTAGATAAACAGGTACCGCTTTATAGCGGGAAGGTAAACGGCATTTCCGTGTGCGGTGCTGGTACTGGCTCGCCAGATGCTGCTTAGTCACGCTGGCCACGTGACGCAGAAGTGTCTCCGGACAGCGCTGGCTCCCGGCCTCTTGAGCGAGATGAGCGCGCAACCCTAGAGTTGGACACGACTGGCCCGTACGAGCAGGGGTACCTTTACCTTTACCTTTTATCTTAATGCTTGAGGCAGCACTGGAAAAGCAGCAACAGGTGATGAAGAAACAGGCCCAACAATGGCCCCAAAATCTGCACACTTTTCTAAAGAAAAGTGTGCCTTTCTAAAACATTGTGAAGCAATTCCAGAAAGATCTCACAACAGAACAGAACACTGCATTCAAGGACTTCAAAAGCAAGACCAACATGGAATGGAAAGACCTATCCATAAAGTTCACAGACCTATCATTAGCCTTAGCTAATGAAGGCCTGGAAAGAGGAACGTGTCACAAATCTGCCATTAAAAAACTAACCAATATGGCTTCAAATCTGCAAGTTTGCATGGAGGTCTAGGAGGTCTGAAGAACCAATTTGCAGGTAAGAGGACCTCCATAACGTACTACAGGGTGCAACATGGCATAAACAGTTGTGAACTGGTTAAACCAGCAATTTCCCACTCCAAATGTAGTTCTATATGATGCAGGAAGTGTTCACAGAGCGCTGGTACTTCCACCTCCAAGATGTCCTCGTGATATTTAACTGAAAATTGTGCATTCCTCACTAAAAGAAGGAGTTATGAAGGCAGCCAGAGAATCAGCAGATGTAAAGGGTAAAAAGTTTAAATTTTTAAGTATTTATGTGCAGAAATACTGCAGAAAAGAAGAGATATTTTAAAATATATATCACTCTGCTATGTGATGCTGGAGTGAGATATAGGTGGGGATTCCCATTTAATTTAAGCTGATTATACTCAAAGGCAACAATAGCAACTATTCATGCAGAAGCCAAATAAGCATTGGAAAAGCTGGGAATTCAAGGCACAGAGCAAGAAGACAGTCAGGAAGAGACAGGAGGAGGAGGAGGAGGAGAGCAATGCCATGGCAGCACAAGTCAAAGAAAAGTAAGAAAGCCATGAAAAGCATGGACAGCATTCTCCTGTATCCTGACTGTTTGGGACTATTTAGTTTGTATCGCTAACGTTTGCATTATATGCTGAAACTTTCGACTGAAGTTGCTGTCTTGGCTACAGTCATATTTTTTTGCTACAAAGTTTTTTTGGAGGTGGAGGGGAGGTACAGAACAGAACGGAGACCAAACAATTTTTGCTTATGCCACCACAAAAATAAGTTTTTGAAACCAAGGCTAAACAGTTTTTGCATGTGCGGCAACCAAAATATTTTTTATGGAAACAAGTGTTTAATATAAAAAGCATTCGTCCAAAATGTTAGCGTTGTTAAAATGTGCATGCCCTGGCCATCCCAATAAAAAGGAGAATGGTATGGAAACCCATTTTAAAAAGCAATGAGAGTCAGCCACTGATAAGCATATTCAAAGGGACCTGCCACTCAGCTGCAGGTTTAGCAAGCTGCTCTGTCAAGCCTCCTCTGAAAGGGAGTAGGGCTGGGGGGCACTGTGAGAAGAGCGGAAGGGAAGGAGGGGTGAGGGTATAGAGGGGGCCGAGATGTAAAGGGCAGGGGATGGGAGGGCTTGGTCAGGTCTGAGAGAAGGGCAGCTGGCAAAGAGGTTGGCAGGTAGAGGGGGTGGGGAGGGGGGCGGGCAGTGTGTTTGTTTTTATTCTTGCAGTAGACTCTGCAGTCAACACATTTTGAGCATGCTGCCCCCCTTGCTAAACCACCATGACAGCAAACTACTTTGCAAATGGGACTCTTTACATCCTGTGTAGATCCACAGGATCACTCCTGATCAGCAAATGCAAAAGTAATTGCACTTGGGGGGGGGGGGTATCTTTAGGCCTCTGGACATTGCTGCTGCTGCTCTGCCTGTGAGTATTGGGGAGGACCGCTCCTCCTTGAAGCCCGTTTTCCACCTTGGGCCTGGGAGTGGGCCCCATACTCACCACCGCAGCCTATAAGGCTCCAAGGAGGCCTCGGGTGTGTGGGGTGGGATGGATGTTTAGTCAGGTGTAGGAATTTAATTTTTGTGAGTTTGTAACTTTTACTGGTTTTGGTTTTAATTTGATTTTGTTTTATTTTGTTAGTTCGTTTTTTGTATAGGTTTTAATTTGATTTTAAGGGGAGGGGTCAGGGCTGCCTGGGAGTGGGTCCCAGTCAACAAAATAGTCGAGGCATGTTCCACAGGGGGGATGCACTGGGACAACCAATTTCAGTGATCACAGGTAGGAGGAGGAGTTACGCTAAGACCAGACCATGTCATTACTGAGGAGGCAGGTTTAGTCGTTGTCTGAGGACTATCCCTGCCTCCAGGTCTGGTCTTGTCCGGACAGATACTGGAATCAGCAAGGGATACCCACACAACCTGAAGGTGCTGCTGTGCAATGCCAGGTCAATGATCCATAAGACCACTGCCATCCATGACTTGATAATGGATGGAGGACTTGACCTGGCATGTGTAACAGAGACTTGGTTGGATGAAGCAGATGGGCCTGTCCTTGCTGCTGCTTGTCCACCAGGTTTCTCTTACGCACAGCAATCCAGGCCTTGTGGGCGGGGGGGGGGGGTTGCAGTGATTTTTAGGAAGTAATTAGTCTGCACCAGGCGTCCTACTGGGAAGACCCACTTCTCTGAGTGCATGTTCTGGAAGCTTGGCAATAGGGGCAGTACAGGATTCCTTTTGGTGTACCGACCTCCCCGCTGCACCAAGGATTCCCTGCCCGAGCTGCTTCAGGTCGTGGTGGATGTGCTGGAGACACCTAGTTTGGTTGTCCTAGGGGATTTTAACATCCATGCCAACACAACCTTACAAGGGGTCACTCAGGACTTCGTGGAAAGCATGGCCTCCATGGGGCTGTCCCTGAATAAGTCTGGCCCAACTTATAGCCACGGACATGCCTTAGACCTGGTGTTTATGGGTGTTGGTGATCTGACACTAACTAAAAGCGAAACAAAAGCAGTGCCGTGGTCAGATCACTTCCTGGTGCAACTGGACTTTCCACAACCCTTCCCCTCTGCGGGGAGGTGGGACTGATTTGGATGGTCCGCCCCCGCCACTTAATGGATCCAAATGGTTTCCAGAGAGTGGTAGGGGATGTTTTATCCCATGTTGATGGCCTTTCAGCTGATTCCCTGGTGGCCCGCTGGAATGTGCAGTTAAACAGGACTATTGACTATTTGGCTCAGAAGCGCCCTCTCCGATTGCATGGAGCTCGACAGCCCCATGGTTTTCCATGGATCTGAGGGCAATGAAACAATCGCTGAGACGGCTAGAGCGCCGCCGGCGGATAACTCATTCTGAATCTGACTGGACATGGGTTAGAGCTCAATGTTGAGCCTACCAAGCGGCGATAGCGACGGCAAAGAGGACTTTCTTCACCGCCTCTATTGCATCTGCAGAAAAAAGCAGCAGGAGACTTTTTCAGGTGGTTCGCAATTTAGCAGAACCACCTACTACATTGGGGCCCAGTACGGGCCACATGATCTCCTGCAACGATTTTTGCAAAGTTTTTTGCAGATAAAGTCACTCAGATTCAGGAAGAGGTAGACACCACCATGGGAGCAGGGCTGGGGCGGGAGAGTGCTAGAGCTCTGTCTAGTCAAGCTGCGTGGGATCAATTCCAATCTCTTACCTCCGAGGATGTGGACAGGCTGCTTGGATGAGTGAAACAAACCACCTGTCTCCTTGATCCTTGCCCATACTGGCTTATAAAAGCTAGCCAGGAAGGGCTGGGAGACGGGCTTCGCAGGGTGGTGAATGCTTCTCTCTGTGAGGGAGCCTTCCCAGACCCGCTGAAATAGGCGGTTATCAAACTGCTTCTTAAAAAACCATCTTTAGTTGCGGCCAATATGGCCAACTATCGCCCAGTTTCAAATCTTCCATTCTTGGGCAAGGTGATTGAGTAAGTGGTTGCTGAACAACTCCAGGCACGCCTGGAAGAAGCGGACCATTTGGATCCCTTCCAGTCGGGATTCAGGCCTCATCATGGGACTGAAACTGCCTTGGTCGCACTGGTCAATGATCTCTGGTGGGCTAGGACAAAGGTGAGAGCTGTTTCCTAGTTCTGCTGGATCTCCAAGCGGCTTTTGACACCATCGGCCATAACATCCTTCTGGACCGTCTAGACTAGAGGGGCTGGGAGCTGGGGGCACTGTTATACAGTGGTTCTGCTCTTTCCTCCTGGGCCATGTTCAGAAAGTGGTGGGGGGGTGAGTGTTCAGACCCCTGGGCTCTCACTTGTGGGGTGCCTCAGGGTTCTGTCCTCCACCCCATGCTTTTCAACATCTACATGCAGCCGCTGGCAGAGATCATCAGGGGGTTTGGGCTGGGTGTCCATCAATATGCGGATGATACCCAATTCTACTTCTCTTTCAAATGAGAACCAGTGAAGGTGGTGAAGGTCCTGTATGACTGTCCGGAGGCAGTTGGAGGATGGATGGCGGCTAACAGATTGAGGTTAAATCCTGACAAGACAGAAGTACTGTTTTTGGGGGACAGGAGGCGGGCAGGTGTGGAGGACTCCCTGGTCCTGAATGGGGTAACTGTGCCCCTGAAGGACCAGGTGCGCAGCCTGGGAGTCATTCTGGACTCGCAGCTGTCCAAGGAGGCGCAGGTCAATTCTGTGTCCAGGGCAGCTCCATCTGGTACGCAGGCTGAGACCCTCCCTGCCCGCAGACTGCCTCGCCAGTGTGATGCATGCTCTGGTTATCTCTCGTTTGGCCTACTGCAATGCGCTCTATGTGGGGCTACATTTGAAGGGGACTTGGAAACTACAACTAATCCAGATTGTGGCAGCTAGACTAGTGACTGGGAGCGGCCGCTGAGACCACATAACACAGGTCTTTAAAGACCTACATTGGCTCCCAGTACGTTTCCGAGCACAATTCAAAGTGTTAGTGCTGACTTTTAATGCATGACTGTATGTTAATATTGATATACTGTATGTTAATATTTTGATGCATTACTGTATGTTAATATTTTGTTGGAAGCTGCCCAGAGTGGCTGAGAAAGCCCAGCCAGATGGGTGGGGTATAAATAATACGGTAAATAATAAATTATTATTATTAATTCAATGCCGACAAAGCCTTCATCTGCAGAGAATTTGGACCATATGACCTTTACATGTGTAGAATGGACCTCTTCTCATTAGATGTTCATGAACAGTACATGAAATGTTCTGCGGATTACATATGGAAGAATTGCCATCTACAAAAGGTTATTTTATTTCCCTCTCTCCAGAAAAAAACAACAACATTTCTGAATTCCTTTCAAATCTTATTGCTGACAGGAAAGTATGTGGAGGAGGCATGGTTCCACTATGTTGTTCCTGGGGAACTGTAGTCATAAAATCTCTCCCTGAAATGAGCACAGGAGATCAAAGTTCCCCAGAGGCGCCATCTGCCACGCCTGTATGCTTAGTTTCTGAAGATGCAGTGGCACCTGCAAACATTATACTTTATTGAGGAGATTGTACATCTTTAACTTTTGTCATAGGCGGGTGCAGCAGCAGAATCCTGATGACACAAGTCACAGGCACGAACAGCTACACAAAGACCGCTGGGTTACATTGTGAGCTTCTGGTGCTCTTTAAGGACCCTTATTGGCCTGGACAATAGCCTGCCTCCATGCCCCCACCCTTTGGGTCCCCCAATGGCCACAGAGTTCAAAGGTCAGGGAGAGTGCAACCTTTTGTTGCTTTCCCTTAAGTATCCTATATAAAAAGGCAAGCTTGAAAGGACACCAAAGGTGGGTAAGAAACAGATACCATTTTGCTCTGCAAAAGTTTGCAAGGAGAAGGACTTTAAAAGCAGTTACAAGCCATTAAATAATCAGTCTATATTTGCCACAAATGCAAATTTTGGCAGAAGAGTCAGGAAATGTTTGGTGCCTTCTTTTGCTGAGAAAACTAAAGCATTTAATATAAAACAAGTTTGAACTGCATTGAACAGTATGCTTTTCTCTTAAAAAACCAACCAACAGGAGAAAAACTTATAGAAGTGCAGGTGTGCAGCTAAAAACTGCCGTCAGGTTTTTGCTCATTTCAGATGTAACAACGGCAGGCAGCAGGACTGCAGGGGATGCAGAGTAAACAGGATCATTTACACGTTCTGGCCTCCAAATGACCAACTAACAAAAATTCAACAGAGTGTGCCCCTCCCAACACACCAAAAAGGGACAAAAATAAGGGGCAGAGATGATGGGGTCAGGAAAGAGTAAAACGGGGACAAGTCCTGTTTGCATTTGAGACACATTCATAGCCCTAACCCTGACTTTATGCAAAGCCTCGTTCACAACATACATTTAAAGCTTTCCACTTTCAAAAGCTGTTCAGGGGTCAGCAAACTTTTTCAGCAGGGGGCTGGTCTACCATCCCTCAGACCTTGTGAGGGGCCAGACTATATGGGGGGGGGATGAACGAATTCCTATGCCCCACAAATAACCCAGAGATGCACTTTAAATAAAAGCACACATTCTACTCAAGTAAAAGCACACTGATTCCCGGACTGTCCGCAGGCTGGATTGAGAAGGCGAGTGGGCCGCATCCGGGGCCCCTGGGCCTTAGTTTGCCTACCCATGGTTTAAAGAGTCCTGAGAGCTTAAATTTGTTAAGGGTGCTAAGAGTTGTTGAGAGACACCATCCCCACCCCCAGCTTCCTGGAAATAGAGATTGACAGTTGGACGAGACCACTCTGAGAATTGCCATTCTGTGAGGGAAATGGGTCTCCTAACAATTCCTGGCACCCTGAAGAGACTACAGTTCCCAGGATCCTTTGGGGGGAAACCCTGACTGTCAAAAGTGGTACCATAGTGCTTTAAAACCATCCCTCTGGACCAGACTTTGCAAAGCCCCAGGGGGAGGAGGAGGCTGCTTCGCAAAGGCAGGCAAGCAGGCAGCGGGGGCTTCTCTTCAGAGCAGGGGGTGCTCACTCCCTGAGAGATGGGAGGCCCTTCCTCTCTCAGCACAGCCTCAGCGCTGTTGCTATGGGAGCCCTAGCAACCATTTGCAGCCTCTGGGGCAAGGGTGAGAATGGAAGCCAGCTCCAAGGACAGAAGGTGAGTCCTTTGAGGTGGGTGGGGGCAGGATGGCCTTAGGGCATCTCTTAAAGTTTACACCTTTTATTTGCCATAGCACCATTCTTCTCATTTCATCTTTTTACTACTCCTTAGCAATTGCAGCGTTTTGGCTTGACACAAGACTCTCACCAGCGTTGTTAGCATGCCCTTTTGTTGAAATTTTATTTTATATATATATATATATATATATATATATATATATATATATATGACAAGATGTTATGTCGCAGCCCAGCTGCAGCCATGATGGTGCTATGACATTCATGTACTTACTTTTAAAAGATTGATATAATGTATCAGCGTGGTGGACAGAGATAAAGCATCAAATTTTTTAAAGAAAAGTGCAAGACAATCATTAAAATGGCTGGCAAATCAAAAAAGGCTTCAGGTAGCTGCATAGGCCTGTAAGCTTTAGAAAGTGTGTGTGTGTGTGTGTGTGTGTGTGTGTGTGTGTTTATCACATGCCTCCTCCATTCACAGAAAAAGCTGGATGGGTGCAGCATTATTTTAACAGTAACAGGAGCATGCGGGAAAGAGGGGCTCAATCATCCCCCCTGCCACTGTTTTTAAAAGCGCTACATATATATGACAAGCATAAATGTCTGTAATGAACATTAACTTACTAGGTTGCCAAATACACAAGTTGGCCCTAGTGTTTCTGCTTCTTAGCATTGCCGACTTACTAAAACGATGTTTGAAGGTACAATATACATTTTAATTATGACACCACCCCTTAATCTCTCCTCAGTCAGGTGTAACAACCAGTCCTACTGGTTCTGAGAACCCTAATCCCTTCTCTAGCATTAAAGGAAGGGCCAAGCTAGAGAAGACATGGAGCTGCACAGTGAGATCTCTTGTAGAAAGCTGTGGGGCGAGGGAGAATGAATTGGGACTGTGACGCCGGGGAACAAGGCTAACCATCCGGCCCCCACCCCTCTATATTCGTGATGAACACCCCAATCCCCAAAGAGCCGCTTCCCCCATGCACCTGAAAGTTTCCCCAGACTGGCCAAATCATAGCACTGAGGAGCGTATAGCGAGGGGTTGGGGAGGCGTGCGAGGTGACACTCCCCAAAGTGTTGCAGCCCTGAACCAAATCACCCTGTCCTGGGGCACCATCTGGGGGGTGGGGGATCAGGGTCCACCAATATTTTCAAGGAGGGGGCCACCCTCCCCAAATTCTACAGTGATCCTCAAAAAGATGCGCCAGGGTGAAGCATCTTCATCCCAGCACATCCCTTTCACGAAGGTAAGGTGGTGGGTGGGGGCCCAATTTGACCTGGCCAGGTTGGGAGGAGGGGGTGGCACACATGTGATGTCATTCATGCATGATGGCCCCTTCCATGTCTGGGGCAACTCAGCACGTCTGCCCCCATCTCTACTGCATATGCTAAAGAAATTTTTCTTTAAGGGATCAGAGGTCTGACTTTGGCTCTCTGTCATCTCATCTAATTTGGCCCTCAAGATGCATGCACACAGCATGAATGAGGAAGGCATGTGAATGATAGCTCCATCAGGCGGTGTGTGACTCTGTCTTCGTTCCTTGGCTTGTAGTGGGAGAAATGCCCAGGGCCAGAGCTTGCAGCTGGCCATGCAAAACGCTGGCTGAGGGCCTCACTGCCTCCCAAGGGTCCCTCACCAGCTCAAACCACTTAATGTGTTCATTGTTGGGCCCCAGACAACTATTTCAGCAGTGTCTCTCTGTGTGTGCTCCCATCTGGCTACTACAGTGGTACCTCGGGTTACAGACGCTTCAGGTTACAAACTCCGCTAACCAGGAAGTGGTTGCTCCAGGTTAAGAACTTTGCCCCAGGGTAAGAACGGAAATCGTGCGCCAGCAGTGCAGCAGCAGCAGGAGGCCCCATTACCAAAAGCATGCTTCAGGTTAAGAACCGTTTCAGGTTAAGAACGGACCTCTGGAACGAATTAAGTTCTTAACCCAAGGTACCACTGTATTTTTGTGGCAACGTGCTCAGTGAAGCCATTTTGAGAGTTAAAATGTTAAGCAAGGAAGCCATTTTGTTGATCTAGGGCAAGCCCCCATATCCAGTGCATACACTCAGACACCCACGACCCAGAGACACACAGAGATAGGCTGATAAGAATTACCAAGTAAGGACAGGGAAGGGTCATGTCCAACTCCTCATGCCCTGTCTCTAGGCAGAACCTAATGCATCTATCTGGAACATACTCTCCAAGCACTAG
Source organism: Podarcis muralis (assembly GCF_964188315.1). NCBI lineage: Eukaryota > Metazoa > Chordata > Lepidosauria > Squamata > Lacertidae > Podarcis > Podarcis muralis. Next base: position 49,666,411 of record NC_135673.1, read on the forward strand.
GGGCCTGGAGATGAGGGCAGTGAAGTGGTGTTGCTGCCACTGTCGTGATGGCAGCAGCTAAAGAAAATAAGGGTGGCTGGATTGGAGCGGGGTATCGGTGGCCCCATGCCAAGGGTTCTTCTAAAAGGGTTTTTTTGCAGGGCCTGCCATGTTGTTTTTCAGGCAGGACTTTTGTGCCTTTAAAAGATGCACCTTCAAAAGTTGCTCTCCAGTGCTGGAAAAACCTCCACCTGTTGAATGTGCAACTGTCAAAATTATTCTAGGAACAGAGAGGAAGGAAGAGAAGGAGCTGCCTTAATTTTTCTGCCTTTGTTTTATCTTGTGGCTTAGAAGAGGGGGAGGGGAGCCACAGAAAATACTTTACACATAAATTTTTAGAGGTCTTTAGCAGAAAATAGGAACAACAAGGAAATAAAACAAAAGTTTAAATTTAGCCACTGAAGAATCAGTCTGCGTCACTGGGAAGATTCACAAAACTCACAAGGTGAAGAATTGACAGATACACAGAGAAAGAGAAGAGAAACTATTGCATACGGATTTTCAGTTAAAGGACCTGGTGAGAACTTCTTGCTCTCCCCTAACCAACAGAACAAGGGAATAGTTAGTCCTGGGAAACCTCCTCTTCTGGAGCTGGAATTCATGCACAACACACACACACACACACACACACACACACACGGAGGGATGCTCTGCATTTTGAACCTGGCAAGCCAGGTGGTGCTTGAAAATCATAACCTATAGGCATCCCATACTATATAACTCAAGGCATCATATTAATTCAAATTGCTTCCCCACACACAGCCCCTTCCAGCTATATTAACTGCTAGAAATAAATAAATGAAGTTGTTCCTTAGACCAAGGCTCCCTGGAACATACAACTGAAATATTCCTGGCTTCCCGCAACATCTAAAGTTCAAATTTTTAGCTCCTCAATAATAGGAAAAGCACAGCTAAGCAGACAATTTTGTGAGTAAATGGCAAAGTGGCTTAATCTACAACTCTTTCCATTCCAGAGTGGAGAACGAGGGGAGCATGGGGGGTGGGGTGGGGGGGTGGAGGAGGAGTTATTGTGTGCTTAATGAACACGGAGTTCTCGTCTTGCATACATAAGCCATCTCTGCCCAGTTGGGAAGCCAGTGATCAAAAGAGGATCAGGAATGGAATATGATTATTTCTGTAAGTCAGAACTACTGGCAGCATTGTGGGGAAACTCTGAATACACTGCCATTTGCTCTCACTGACTTCTGCTATAAATTTTGTCTCTTTGTCTGTCCATTTGTCAGTCCGTCTGTTCTCTTTGATTTTGGCTGCCTCTCAAGATATTGTTGCCAAACTCAGCACGAGAGTTCCTAAGGTGGGGGAGATGATAGGGTGCTGGGTGTCATATAGATTATGATGCCAGACCGAAATGTGACAGTGCCCATTGTTTCGGCACAGGTGCAGCTGCCACTCGAGATATCACTGCCAAACATATAGCATAAGGGTTCCTGAGGTGGGGGCTGGTGCTCTTTGCCTAGATACCAGGTGTCATTTTGAACTGACCAAAACATGACTCTGGACCAAAACATGACTCTGGTGGACCTAAACATGACTCTGGGGTGGCTTAGCCCAAGGCCTTGCCTGCCAATGAGAAGGACCAAGTTGGTTGGTACTGGGGAATGTGCATAGCTGTGTGGGCATTTATATCCATTTTCTTGTGTGTGTGTGTTTCTTTGTGGCTGATTAGCTGCTCTCCCTGTGCAAAGGTCAGAGGGGGCAGGGTTTCTGTTGAGTCAGGTGATTAGCTGTGGGAGGAGCTTATCAGAGCTTATCAGTAGCCACCCCCAACGACACGTTTTCAAGATGGAGGGTGAGGGAACAGCTGCAGTCGCCTGCGGTTCCTGTGCAATGTTTGCCATCTTGCCAAAGGTTGCAGGCAGCTTTACCTGCAGCAATTGTATGTTGATTGCCCTCTTAGAAGACAAAGTCCAGCAACTGGAGGAACGTGTAGCTACGCTCCAAAGAATTAGAGAGCTGGAGCTCTTCTTGGAAGCAACAGAGAACACCATCTCCACCAAGGAGGAGACAGGGGACACCCCTGAGAAGGAGGCTAGTTCACCAACACAGGTGCCAGATATATGGAGAAACGTGACTCAAAGAAGTAGGAGGCCCAGGGTTCGCTCTGATTGTTTAGAAATACACAATCGCTTTGAAGTCCTCTCCCCTAGCATGGAAGACAAAGAACAGACTCCATTTGAGGATCTCTCCCTCATTACAGTCGATCAGGTATATGAAGTCGAGCAGCAAAGTCATTCCTCAGGGAATGTGCAGGCGACCTTGGAACGGACAGCTCACGGAAGAACCCCGACCAAACCTAAGAGGAGGCGTGTAGTGGTGATAGGGGATTCCCTACTGAGGGGAACAGAAGCAGTGATCTGTGGGCCTGACAAGATGTCTCGGGAGGTGTGCTGTCTCCCCGGGGCTAAGATCCAAGATGTAACTGAACGACTGCAAGGAATCATAAAACCCACTGACAAATACCCCTTCCTCTTGGTTCATGTGGGAACCAATGACATTGCAAGCAATAGCCTCCAGAAGATCAAAAGAGACTACGAGGCTCTGGGCAGGAAATTGAAGCAATTAAATGCACAAATTGTCATCTCATCTGTCCTCCCAGTTGAACGACGTGGCCCAGGGAGAGAGGGAAAAATAGTGGAAGTGAACAGCTGGCTTTGCAAATGGTGTAAACAGGAACGGTTTGGATTTTTAGATCACACACTGCAGTTTCTTGAAGATGGACTTCTGGCAAGCAATGGGCTGCACCTCACAACGGTTGGGAGGAATGTTTTTGCCAAAAATCACAGAAACCTCCTCAGGAGGGCTTTAAACTGACTAATGTGGGGGAGGGAGACAGTGCTCCTGAAGGTAGGAGTCCATCAATTGATGAAGATGATCATCCAAATGTCATAGACCAAATGGAGCAAACAGTACGCAGACCTCGTGGTGGGAGGAAAAAATCCTTAAATAAGAGACACGGGGGAATGATTAATGGACTTCAGTGTCTGTACACTAATGCGCAAAGCATGGGAAATAAACAAGATGAGCTTGAGCTCTTGGTACAGCAAACTAAATATGACATAATAGGCATCACTGAAACCTGGTGGGAGAAGTCCCACGATTAGAATGTAATAATGGAGGGATACAATCTATTTCAGAGAAACAGAGCAGACAAGAAAGGAGGAGGAGTGGCGTTATATGTCAGGGATGTGTATACCTGTGAAGAAATCCAAGATTTAGAACCTCAAAGCCAAAGTGAGAGCATTTGGGTCAAAATTAAGGGAGAGAAGAATAACAGAGACCTCATTGTGGGAGTTTACTATAGATCCCCAAGCCAAACAGAGGACATAGATGATGCCTTCCTGGAACAGATGGCCAAGCATGCAAAAGGAAGGGAGATAGTAGTAATGGGGGACTTCAATTACCCGGATATTTGTTGGATGTCAAACTCAGCCAAGAGCATAAGGTCAAACAGATTCCTCACTGGCCTTGCAGACAACTTCATTGTCCAGAAAGTGGGAGAAGCAACAAGAAGAACAGCCATTTTAGATCTGGTCCTAACCAGTGTTGATGACCTGGTTAGTGGGGTAGAAGTGGAAGGATCATTAGGAAGGATCATTAGTGGAAGGATCATTAGTGATCATGCTCTTCTGAAGTTTACTATACAGCGGAAAGGAGCAGCCAAGCATACTAGGACTCAATTTCTTGACTTTAAGAAAGCCGACTTCATAAAACTTAGGGAAGTGCTGGGTGAGATCCCATGGACAGTAATACTAAAAGGAAAGGGAGTTGATGATGGCTGGGAGTTTGTTAAGAGGGAGATAGTAAAAGCACAACTTCAGGCAATACCAATGAGACGGAAACATGGAAGGTGCCTAAAGAAGCCAGGGTGGCTATCTAAAGAACTTTTAACTGAGTTAAGATTAAAAAAGGATGTGTACAAAAAATGGAAAAGGGGGGAAACCACCAAAGAGGAATTCAAACAAATAGCCAGCACATGTAGACACAAAGTCAGAAAAGCTAAAGCACAGAATGAACTCAGGCTTGCTAGAGAGGTTAAAAGCAACAAAAAAGGCTTTTATGAGTATGTCCGGAGCAAAAGGAAGAACAAAGAAACAATGGGGTCACTCAGAGGAGAAGATGGTGAAATGCAAACAGGGGACACAGAAAGGGCTGAACTCCTCAATGCCTTCTTTGCCTCAGTCTTCTCCAATAAAGAAAACAATGCCCGACCTGAAGAATTTGGAGCAAATGATTCAGCAGAGGAAACACAGCCCAGAATAACTAAGGAGCTAGTACAAGAATACTTGGCTAGTTTAGATGTATTCAAGTCTCCAGGGCCAGATGAACTGCATCCAAGAGTATTAAAAGAACTGGCAGATGTGATCTCAGAACCACTGGCAGTCATCTTTGAGAATTCCTGGAGAACAGGCGAAGTCCCGGCAGACTGGAGGAGGGCAAATGTTGTACCTATTTCCAAAAAGGGGAAAAGAGAGGACCCAAATAATTATTTCCCAGTCAGTCTGACATCAATACCAGGGAAGATTCTGAAGCAGATCATTAAGCAAACAGTCTGTGAGCACCTAGAAAGGAATGCTGTGATCACCAATAGTCAGCATGGATTTCTGAAAAGTAAGTCATGTCAGACTAACCTGATCTCGTTTTTTGACAGAATTACAAGCCTGGTAGATGAAGGGAACGCAGTGGATGTAGCCTACCTTGATTTCAGCAAGGCATTCGACAAGGTGCCCCATGATATTCTTGTAAAGAAGCTGGTAAAATGCGGTCTTGACTATGCTACCACTCAGTGGATTTGTAACTGGCTGACTGACCGAACCCAAAGGGTGCTCATCAATGGTTCCTCTTCATCCTGGAGAAGAGTGACTAGTGGGGTGCCACAGGGTTCTGTCTTGGGCCCGGTCTTATTCAAAATCTTTATCAATGACTTGGATGATGGACTCAAGGGCATCCTGATCAAATTTGCAGATGACACCAAACTGGGAGGGGTGGCTAACACCCCAGAGGACAGGATCACACTTCAAAACGACCTTGACAGATTAGAGAACTGGGCCAAAACAAACAAGATGAACTTTAACAGGGAGAAATGTAAAGTATTGCACTTGGGCAAAAAAAATGAGAGGCACAAATACAAGATGGGGGACACCTGGCTTGAGAGCAGTACATGTGAAAAGGATCTAGGAGTCTTGGTTGACCACAAACTTGACATGAGCCAACAGTGTGACGCGGCAGCTAAAAAAAGCCAATGCAATTCTGGGCTGCATCAATAGGAGTATAGCATCTAGATCAAGGGAAGTAATAGTGCCACTGTATTCTGCTCTGGTCAGACCTCACCTGGAGTGCTGTGTCCAGTTCTGGGCACCACAGTTCAAGAGGGACACTGACAAACTGGAACGTGTCCAGAGGAGGGCAACCAAAATGGTCAAAGGCCTGGAAACGATGCCTTATGAGGAACGGCTAAGGGAGCTGGGCATGTTTAGCCTGGAGAAGAGGAGGTTAAGGAGTGATATGATAGCCATGTTCAAATATATAAAAGGATGTCATATAGAGGAGGGAGAAAGGTTGTTTTCTGCTGCTCCAGAGAAGCGGACACGGAGCAATGGATCCAAACTACAAGAAAGAAGATTCCACCTAAACATTAGGAAGAACTTCCTGACAGTAAGAGCTGTTCAACAGTGGAATTTGCTGCCAAGGAGTGTGGTGGAGTCTCCGCCTTTTTAGGTCTTTAAGCAGAGGCTTGACAACCATATGTCAGGAGTGCTCTGATGGTGTTTCCTGCTTGGCAGGGGGTTGGACTCGATGGCCCTTGTGGTCATCAACTCTATGATTCTATGATTCTCCAGACCACCTAGTTCAGTATTCCACTCACTACACCATGCAAAACATATTTTTTAAAGAATTAATTGACCCCAAAGCCTCCAATCAGTTACTGATTTAATTTTATTGCTTTTCTCTTTTATTCAGTGCAGAGGCAGCCTTTGCGATGGAGAGCTCAAACCAACTTTGGCTGGAGAGGCTGTTTCCTCCTCATTTCAGCAAGGTAGATTTCTTCAGTGGGTCCCATCAGCCAGAATCTCTGATTTGTGAAAAGTTTGCTTTGGAGAGGGCAAGAAGGACTGAGCAAATCTACAACAAAACGGCTAAGGCCAGTTTTCATGAGGATCAACAGTTCCAAAGGAAAGGATCTCCCTCCAAACTCCTTGTGAGCGAGCAGGAGTTGAACTTATGGGGAAGAAAGAGAGAAAATTCAAGACTTCCGGGTTAGCGCCATCGGCGAATGGTGGAGTTTCTCTGATGGGAGGAACTGGCTCCGTGGAAACTGGGTCTTCCCGCCGTGGCGAAGGTGGGGGCCCGCTAGAAATCCCAGGTGGAGGAAGCCTGGGAACGTGGGGTTCGGCAGGGCACCAGGAGAGCCTCCCCTACTTGCGGGGAATCCCATTTTGGGGCTCCGGAGCGAAGTGGGGTGAGCGGCGCGGTGCTGCAAACTGACTGCTACTTTCACGGAGTGAAGCCGCACAGCCATTGCCGGAGAGCGCTGACTTTTTCCTGTGGACAATCGGACTCAAAAGTAATTACCTGTGAGTAAAGTGAAGAAATTGGATTTTTAAAAGCTGAATTAGACTACGAACAGGGGGAGGTGTAAAACAGGAAGTCCACCTTCCTCCTTTTGTAAATAGTCGGAAGCAAATAGGCTTAAACTAAAGCCTGAAAGACTATGATAAACACCTAAATTTCCAGTACAAAAATAGCGAACCCCCCCTTGGAAGCAGGGGAAAAGGGGGAGGATTTATGGACGTTATTTGCCTGCAAAAAAGAGGGGAGAAGCTAACTTTCCACCACTCGGAACCTGGGAACGGCAGCCATTAAAATCGCTGCATTTCGGAGCTCCGCATTGACTGTGAACAGACTATTTGACTGTCAGTGAAACAGTGAAAGTGAAACATTGTTTCAACTACTTTTTCCTGGTTTAAAAGTTTCAACTATCTTTTCTTGAACTAAGGTTAAGACTTGATACTAATTATACTAATTATACTGGTGCAATTGTAATTGTAATTCTAAAAAGAAAAGAAAAAGAAAAAGGATACTTTGGACTAACACAAGATAAACAATAATTATTTCCCTCTAGAGGAGGACTTTGCTACAAGGAGTGGAATTTCCCAACTTTAAAGATATTTGACCTTGAGGGCCTGGAGTGTTATGGCAGATGGGAAAGAAAAAATAGATCCCTCTATTCAAGAAAAAACAACAAGGTCTGGGAAGTCTTTTCGAAGAGCTTCTACATCTGGCCCTCCTGCCTCCTCTGCAGCTGCATTAATGCATTCTAAACCAAAAGGAGGAATGATTTCGGAAGAAGCTTTGGCACTTGTTTTGAGTAAAATTAACAATTCCTTGGAACAAATGAATAAAAAATTGGACCAAAACTCACAAAAATTGGATCAAAATACACAAAGCATAAAAAGCTTGGAACAAAAAGTTAATTCTAATACAGAAACTATAGAGACATTAGTTAAGGAGTCTAATTCAACCAGACAGATTGCAGAGGAAGTTAAGGAAAAGGTTGTTACTGTGGAAGCGAAGGTAAAAATATCTCTTTAAAGCTTCAGGTGTCCCTTCTCAAGGCGGAGCTGGTGGAACTTAAAGCCAAATACAAAACATTAGTGGCAGAATCTGAACAAGCGATGCAAGAGCTGAGCGACTACAGAACAGAAGCTTGGTGTAAAACTGGCTGGCTGGAGCAGATTCAAAGGCAAAGATTCGAAAGAGATTCCAAGATTGAAGTGTTTAAACAAGGCCTACTTGAGAAATCAGACAGCATCAGAAGTTTAAAGGAGGAACTGAAACAAAGAAGAGGAGAAGTCACGCATTTAAAGTTGCAGAAGAAGGATTTACAAGAAGAGTTAAAGGAATTCAGAGAGCGGCAAGATTTTCAAAACAAGTTACTCACAGAAAACATGAAGCTCTGTCATGATATGGAAATGAGAAAAATACAAAAAGAGCTGGAGGATGCTAAAGGAGAGCTGGATGCAGAGAAAGCCTTGAATACAAAGAGTGCTAAAGATCTAGAGATGCTGAAAATACACTTGAAAATTCACATGATTTACTTCAAAATTTGAGAATTTGTTTTATTTAATGCAAATCCAAATTAAAAGATTTATTTTAGTTAACTAATCTATTATGCTCCACCTTTCCTCCCCTGAGATCTCCCCATTTCTCCCTTTTATCCTCATAACAACTCTGTTAGGTAATTCGGACTGAGAGAGCATGGCTGACCCAAGGTCACCCAGTGAGCTTCCTGGCTGAGCAGAAGTTTCCATTTGGGTCTCCCCAGTCCTAGTCCAACACTCTTAACCACTATGCAAACTACTTGCAAATCCCAAGTTTAATGCCATGGACAGTCTCTCCTCTTTTCCTCTAGTCTGGGGAATTTTTTTTAAAAGGCAGTCATCTGTGATGATAAAATAGTGTATCTTTCATTTAGTAGAGTTTTGGTTTGGGGGAGATTCTGGTTTGATTCCATCTTGAGAGCCCATGTAAGTCTTAAAGGCACAGACCTCTGTTACGTCGCCCCTGTTTGCAATACTAGGCTATGATTTTCTTTTTTTCCTTTTTTTAAATGATATTTATTAGAAGTTTAAAAATTGCAGAAAAAAGAAGAGAAAAACAACAAAATTAACAAAATATACATTGTTGTTGTTGTTGTTGTTTAGTCGTTTAGTCGTGTCCGACTCTTCGTGACCCCATGGACCAGAGCACGCCAGGCACTCCTGTCTTCCACCGCCTCCCGCAGTTTGGTCAGGCTCATGTTTGTAGCTTCGAGAACACTATTCAACCATCTCATCCTCTGTCGTCCCCTTCTCCTTGTGCCCTCCATCTTTCCCAACATCAGGGTCTTTTCCAGGGAGTCTTCTCTTCTCATGAGGTGGCCAAAGTATTGGAGCCTCAACTTCACGATCTGTCCTTCCAGTGAGCACTCAGGTCTGATTTCCTTAAGAATGGATGCGTTTGATCTTCTTGCAGTCCATGGGACTCTCAAGAGTCTCCTCCAGCACCATAATTCAAAAGCATCAATTCTTCGGCGATCAGCCTTCTTTATGGTCCAGCTCTCACTTCCATACATCACTACTGGGAAAACCATGGCTTTAACTATACGGACCTTTGTTGGTAAGGTGATGTCTCTACTTTTTAAGATGCTGCCTAGATTTGCCATCGCCTTTCTCCCAAGGAGCAGGCGTCTTTTAATTTCGTGACTGCTGTCACCATCTGCAGTGATCATGGAGCCCAAGAACATAAAATCTCTCACTGCCTCCATTTCTTCCCCTTCTATTTGCCAGGAGGTGATGGGACCAGTGGCCATGATCTTCGTTTTTTTTGATGTTGAGCTTCAGACCATATTTTGCACTCTCCTCTTTCACCCTCATTAAAAGGTTTTTTAATTCCTCCTCACTTTCTGCCATCAAGGTTGTGTCATCTGCATATCTGAGGTTGTTGATATTTCTTCCGGCGATCTTAATTCCGGCTTGGGATTCATCCAGCCCAGCCTTTCGCATGATGAATTCTGCATATAAGTTAAATAAGCAGGGGGACAATATACAGCCTTGCCGTACTCCTTTCCCAATTTTGAACCAATCAGTTGTTCCATATCCAGTTCTAACTGTAGCTTCTTGTCCCACAAAGAGATTTCTCAGGAGACAGATGAGGTGATCAGGCATTCCCATTTCTTTAAGAACTTGCCACAGTTTGCTGTGGTCGACACAGTCAAAGGCTTTTGCATAGTCAATGAAGCAGAAGTAGATGTCCTTCTGGAACTCTCTAGCTTTCTCCATAATCCAGGGCATGTTTGCAATTTGGTCTCTGGTTCCTCTGCCTCTTCTAAATCCAGCTTGCACTTCTGGGAGTTCTCGGTCCACATACTGCTTAAGTCTGCCTTGTAGAATTTTAAGCATAACCTTGTTAGCGTGTGAAATGAGTGCAATTGTGCGGTAGTTGGAGCATTCTTTGGCACTTCCCTTCTTTGGGATTGGGATGTAGACTGATCTTCTCCAATCCTCTGGCCACTGCTGAGTTTTCCAAATTTGCTGGCATATTGAGTATAGTACCTTAACAGCATCATCTTTTAAAATTTTAAATAATTCAGCTGGAATATCATCACTTCCACTGGCCTTGTTGTTAGCGATGCTTTCTAAGGCCCATTTGACTTCACTTTCCAGGATGTCTGGCTCAAGGTCAGCAACCACACTACCTGGGGTGTACGAGACATCCATTTCTTTCTGGTATAGTTCCTCTGTGTATTCTTGCCACCTCTTCTTGATGTCTTCTGCTTCTGTTAGGTCCTTTCCGCTTTTGTCTTTTGTCTTTTATTATGGAAATAAAATATACATTACAATACATAAAAAAACCACAAAAACCGATACAACAATACAGCAAAAAAGAACTATAACATTAAAACACACATCCAATAGTCCATATCTTTATCTTTCATTTACCTGTTTCATCGACCTCCTCACACCTCCCTTTTTGTATTCTATTTTAATTAATTGTTTCAGCAAATTCTTTCCATCTTTCTCAATTTTTGTTGAATAATTTATCTTAATGGTCTAACCTATTAATTAACTCGGCAAATCCTTTCCATCTTTCACAATATTCTGTCATTCAATTTACCTTAATTTATTTTAACCTTATCTTACCATAAAATACCTTAAAACTTAAAACTTAATACTTATTTATACATAACTCCTTATATCATTTCTACTAAAGCCAAATAGTTTCATTCCAACATTTTTCCTAATACTCATTAATTTTACACTAATTCTCGAAATAAATTTTTAAGAACTTTCTTCCAATCTTCATCCAACGTCTCTTCTTCCTGGTCTCGGGTTATGTCAGTCCTTACTGTCCATTCCATCTAGTCCATCAACCTGGTAATCTTATGTCCGAGGCTCTTAAGTCTTTTCCATGTCCCTTCTGCAGATCTTCTTCTTGTTTATACCTGCACTTTACCTTGTCTTTGTTGATCTTTTTCTTAATTTCTTTCCTTTCTCATTGAGGAGTAGGTCTCGGGGGGACTCCAACCCAAGAATATCTCCGTCTCCCCTCAACAGATCAGCCCATTCTCCACAGTCAGCACTGTAGTCCAGAAAGTATTTAAAAGCATGTTTCAAAGTCCCTCCAAAGTTGAGAGCCCCCACAACTCTAGACCCCCCCCCCTGGCCCAAAATCAAATCCCAAGAACCAAAACGTCCCTGCCTAGGGGGATCCATCCAACTTCCCAACTCCCAACCAAACGATACTCCCTCTCTCCATCTCTGACTTTCTCCAGATTCAGTCCTCAAAAACAGCAGCCCATGCTCCTGCAAGGCCTCAGATCTCTCCATTTGTGTTACTTGAGGTTCAACCGCAACCTCCTCCATTATCTTCTGCACTTGCACTTGCCCTGTCAAAACAGCTTCCTGGGTTGGTTCCTGAATGGTTTCTATATGAGTATTCACTGTTTGTCCAAAGTTTTTGACTGCAAGTCATCAAATCCATCTTCTCATGCATCTGCTCCAACAAAGCACTTGTCTTGCAAAAAGCAAGCACCAAAACTTATTCTAAACACATTTTTATCCAAGGTCAGAGTCTGGTCTCATGCTCCCTAATCTCCACAGCTGTGAAATCCCCAGATCGACTCCAGCAACAGTTTAACAAGCTCCCTCTAGAGGAGACAATTTCTATTTGTATCCATCTTTTGAAAGCAACTCCAACAAAAGAAAATTACTTTCATTTTTCAAATATTTTGTTTCTATTGAGTGCAAAAGGCAACATTGGAATCAATTTGTTTCTCTTTTTTAACTATCTGTCAAAAGACGTTCCATTCACAGTCAATGAACTTCCCAAAAAATTTCTGTCTCTGACACCCCGTTCCCAGGTTTGAGACGGTGGAAATTTATCTTTCTTCACTCTTTCTCCTGCAGGCTTGAACAATCTAAAATTCCCCCCCCCCTCTTCTCCTGCTTCCAAGAGGGGTTTTGATGGTTATAACTGAAGGAAATTTAGTCCTTTATATACGACTTTCCAGACTTTAGCTTGCAAAATTTTTGCTTCAGTCTATTTACAAAAGCGGAAGGCGGACTTTCTGTTTAGAACCTTCCCGCTTCAGTGCCAAATTAAAATGTTTCGTAGCCCAATTTTCCGTTCTACTCACGGATACTTGTTTAAAGTCCAATTGTCCACAGGAAAAAGTCAGTGCTCTCCGGCAACGGCTGTGCGGCTTCACTCCGTAAAAGTAGCGGTCAATTCAAAACACCGCGCCACTCACCCCACGTCACTTCGGAACCCCGAAAAAGGGTTTCCCTGCGAGTAGGGGAGGCGCTCTTGGTGTCAGCCAAATCCCACGTTCCCAGGCTTCCTCTGCCTGGGATTTTTAAAGGGTCTCCGCCTTCACCGCGGCGGCAAGACCCGATTTTCACGGAGCGGGTTCCTCTCGGTCAGAGGAACTCCGCCATTGCCGATGGCGCTAACCCGGAAGTCTAGGCTATGTTTTTCAACAAGAGAACAACTTTGCCAATGAACCCTCATTCTTATTGAGGGAATCATGTCTGAGATGCTGAGTTCAAATGCACCATTTTATATCTCTCATTGTCTATTATTGTGTGAATTAACAAAGGATGGATAAACTTGATTGTAACATGCTGGAATTTGCCTGTAAATTAAAGTCGCGGTAGTGGAGAAATTGCCCCAGATTAAACTGCTGCTAAATGATAATAAGGGACGCGGGTGGCACTATGGTCTAAACCGCAGAGCCTAGGACTTGCCGATCATAAGGTCGGTGGTTCAAATCCCTGCAATGGGATGAGCTCCTGTTACTTGGTCCCAGCTCCTGCCCACCTAGCAGTTCGAAAGCATGCCAAAGTGCAAGTAGATAAATAGGTACCGCTCTGGCGGGAAGGTAAGCGGCGTTTCCGTGTGCTGTTCTGCTTCGCCAGTAGCGGCTTAGTCATGCTGGCCACATGACCCAGAAGCTGTACGCTGGCTCCCTCGGCCAGTAAAGCGAGATGAGCGCCGCAACCCTAGAGTCGTCCACGACTAGACCTAATGGTCAGGGGTACCTTTACCTAAATGATAATAAAGCAGACCACCATTATTTCTGTAACCTGATTTCAGGCCAATCTTTTTTCTTTTTGCAGTTTTTAGGGTGTGTTGCTGGAGTGTGTTTGGCAGCAGCACATGCAATTTTAATCCTTACCCAGTAGGGGGCAGTCCTTGCCCAGCTGTTTTTGGTTTTCATAATGTGCTTTTAGCCTCTAGTGCAGACAAATGAAAGGAGAGCCTGTGGATACGCAGGTTTTAGACTTACACAGAACTTATCAGCCAGAAGTAAGTGGTAGGTAAAATAACTGAATCCTGTACAACTAATTCCAGTGAGCAAGTTTATTATGGCAAAATCTTTTGTAGACTTCATCATCTACATGGAGTGTTACCCTTGGATGCGGGACTTGTGGGTCTGTAATTGTTGCTGGACTGCAACTCCCATCATCCTTGATTACTGGGGCCAAGTTCGCTGGGACTGATGGGAGCTGGAGTCCAACGACCCTTGGAGAGTCAGATACCGGTAAATAGTGGGATCACATAGCAACCAAAGGCAAAGTGTGCAGTTGTCTGTGACAATTCACTTATAGCTCAGATATATGCAAAGTAGGCTTAGGGAACATTTGCACTAGCAGCAGTAATGATAAACCGTGATGATAAATCAACAACAGTGGAGCAGGAATCCATTTGATCTGTTTTCTGTCTAAGGGAGCAGCTAAGACAATGCATTATCATGTCATGTGTATCTCTTCTAGAGATTTCAAGGTGGCAAGCTTGGGTTATCCCAATTTATCTTCCCAACTGCCCTGTAAGGAACACTGAAAAGGAGTGGCTGTCACAAGTCACTGAGGAAGTTTCATACACGAGTGAGGAATGTGCACCCAGACCTTTTAATCCAAATCTTCACCCACTATTATCTCCTGCAATAGAGTATTTTCACCCTCTCTTGTCTTTTCTTGTTGTTTAGCACCCAGAAACTTCATCATATTCAAGGGAGTGGGGAAACAGGCTTAATTTGCTGGATGCATTGTCTGTGGTCAGCTTGGTTCTAATGGGAAATTGCGGGGCAGGGTGTGAGGATGTCCTTGCTTTATACAAAGACTTCTGGAGGGTGCTGGATATTCCAGCTCTCCTGTTAAGACTTGGATACAGAGCAAAACAAAAGAAAACAACAAAACACAAAAAAAGGAACAACCACCTTCCCAAACTACTGTATTTGGTCAAATGTGTACAGTATTTATTCTAACTTGGACTATAGAAGCAATGGTATCCAATTTGCACTTTACATCTTTTTATATTCCTGATGTTTGTGGTGAAATACGAGAAAAGAAATGAGGGAGTGGGCCATGGATGTTGTTAGGGTGTTCTCCCTTGCAGTGAAGAGCCATTTAAACTAATGGGCATGGTTTATTGATTTTCACAGGTCTGCTATATGACATAGTTCAAAACAACCATAAATGCTTCAGGATACAAACTTATGCACTCTTACCTGGCAGCTGAGCTGATAAACTTGAAGCTGAATGGCACTGGGGGTGAATGGTGGTCCTTGGGCCCAAGCATTGGGAAGGTGACCTGTTTTGCTAGTGGGTCAGCATGCTCCCAGAAGGAGCAGCTGCATAGCTTGGGGAGCTCCTCAATTTCAAACGATCACTGCAACCTTATGTAGCCTCTGATGCGAGGGTCACTTTTGCCTGGCTACAGCTGATTCACCAGCTATGGCTGTTTCGTAGTCCCAGCACCCCATGGTAACTTCTGGGATAGACTCCTGCAATATGTTTTCTGTTGAAGATGGCCCAGAAGCTGGTGCAGAATGCTGCAGCCCGGCAGGTGGCCCAATGAGGGTTCATGCCCGGCCAACCTTGGACGTGCTGTTCTGGCTTGCTGGTAAGCTACTGGGCCCCAATTCAAGGCCTTGCCATTAGCAGGTAAGAGCCTAAACTGTCACGGGTTCTCTACCAAGATATTGACCCGCCTGCGCACTGCTCGCTGCCCGCCTGCCATAAGAAGCCACGAGGCAGGGAGCGCAAGGGGTGCCTTGTTCAGTGGTGGCCCCTCTCCTATGCCATCTCTCCTCTGAACATGCACCAGAAGCCTGGGAGTCGCCTTCCTTTTTTGTCCCACTGACCGGTGATAGGTAACACTTCTCCCCCTCCCCCCCCGCGCGCCTTCAGGGGCCATGGTGCGATAGTTCACAGTCCTGGTTATTTTGTCCCTTGGAGAGTGAGATTTTGCTTTTCTTTTCTTTTTTACAAAACTTTGGCTTGGCGTATTTTTCTGGGGGGGGGGGGGGGTGCGCAAACACATTCCGTGCAACCAGTGCTGAAAACACTCCCACATGCCCCTAAGCGCTGACGGGTCCAGCTGCGTTATTCCCACTAAATGTTCGGGGTGGAATTAAACAAATACATTCATAATGGGGAGAGGGGCGCGTGCTCAAAACCGCTCAACCCTTTCAAACAGCCGGACGCGCCGCTTCCCCTTTAACAAAATCAAACGAAACAAAACCTGCAGCGGCGGCAGCAGTAGCAGCAGCGCATGCGCAGGACTCCTCCATTGGAAACGAGCGCGCGCTAGCCACTCCGCCTCTTCCCGCTCCCTTTTCTGCGCAGGCGCGAGACTGGTTAACCCCTACTATTCCTTCCATCCCGCCACCAAAGGCGCGTGAGGGAAAGTCGAGTCCCTCGCAGTCGCCATATTAGTTGGGTTTTTAAAAAACCACCCCAATCAGGGCGCATGCGCAGTAAGCGGCCGCCGCGGCGGCCAAAAGGGCAGGCGAGCCGCTTGGTTTGGCTGAGGGCGTGGCATAAAACGCCGGTCTCGCGGGCGTCAGGCGCCGTTCGTGCGTGCTTGCGTCAAGCTTCGCGGCGGCGGCGGCGGCGGCGTCTTTTTCCTCCTCCTGCTGCTGCTGCTTCTGCGGAGCCTCCGGAGGAAAAGGGCGGTTGACGCCGAGCGCGGAGCTGCGCCCCGGCCGAGAGGCGCTCCTTCCTGCCCAGCCGAGCGGGTGAGCCCCACGCCCCCTCCCGGAGGGCCGGGTTGCCATGGGAACCGCTCCTCGCTGCCCTGCGGGTGGGGGGCCTCGGGGGGACCGGGCTGGGAGGGTCGCCCAGGGGTCATCTAGTCCAGCCATCCCGAGAGCGGGGTGCTGCCTTGCCCAGGAACTAAAGGGGAGGCTGCTCTTCCCTGCCCCCACCATCACCCCAATGGCCATTGCGTCCCGTCGCCGGCCTTTCCAGGGGGCCCTGCAGCCGAGTTGCGGGTCAGCTGCTGCTGCTGCTGCTTCTTCGCTGGGCCGTTTGCTGAGCTTGACCGCGCACTTTTCTCTTCCAGGGGGCTCGACGCCAAGTACAAGGTTCCTCTCCCGCTCTTCGCAGGAGCCTTGTGAGATGGGTCTGTAAGGGGAAGGGGCTGCTGGGCGTGGGGCGGGGGAGCGGTGCAAGGTCAGTCAGCTACTAAGTCCCACCTGGGCGGAGGTGGGCCCACGTGTCCTAAGTCTTCGTGTCTACACCTGGGCGCTCTAGGCCTAAACTCGCGGTTTGGGGATGGGACTGACTGCATTGAGGTCGCTGGGGCTGACACCCGAGCAAACCTGTACTGAATTCCACCGACACATACACATGCACAAGCAGAATATCTGACTAGTAGAGCTGTTGTGTTAAGCCCCTGTTCTTGGAAGGAACGCCCATAGCATTCAGTGAGACTTATTCCTTGATACCATGCGTTGCCTTGCTGGCTTCATAAGGATGTCATTGTAAAAACAAGAGTTCATGTGTTTGTAATACAGCAATGCTTCAGAATTCCAGTAGATGGAAACCACAGGAGGTGGAGAGCGCTTTTATGCTGGAATCCTTCTTATAGGTTTCCCACAGGCATCTGGTTGGCCACCATGAGAACAGGATGCTGGACTAGATGAGCCTTTCGCCTGATTCATAGAATCACCAAATTGTAGAGTTGAAGGGGACTCCTGATGGTCATCTAATGCGGCCTCCTGCAACGATTCAGCAGGCTCTTATGTTCACAATAGCTTCATTGTTAGCTGCACTAAGCTAGCACATTTTCAGATGCCCAGGGTTTTGTGTGTTATTCAGTTGTCCTTGCCCTGCACGGCCAGTTGGTTCCCCCCTTGTTGCAAATCTGAGTGTTAGGGCACAATGGTTTGCTTTAAGCTGCCCACCCATGTATGTTTACCTGGGAATAAGTCCTGAGATGTTCGGTGTAGTTTACTTTCTAGTAGATACTCAGGATTGCAGCTCTAATGAGTTTGTGGCTGAGGTGAGATGAATGTGGGACTTACAGCTCTTAAAATGTGCCTGCTGTCTCTGCTGTAGAAGGGTTGGGAAGGGCTGCAGCTTTGCAGTATAGCTTCTGCTTTGTATGCAGAAAGTTCTAGGTTCAAGTCCCAACAACTCTGGGTATGATTGGGAAACATTCCATTTCTGCAGCACTGGATGGATGCTGCCAATCATTATAGACAGCACTGAGCTGCTAGATGCATCAAGGATCTAACTGTACAAAGCAGCTTTCCTATGCCTGCCATTACAAGTTAACCTATTGCCCTCTGCCAGCCAGCCACTATAGCAATGAGTGTTTAGAAACTGGTGCCAGAGTTTTTGTTGTTATTTTCCTCTTCCCTTCCCATCCTTCCCTTGTATATCGCGTTTTTTAAGATTCTAAGCCTGGTACTATGGACTGCCTTGTTTTGGTTGTATGTTAGCTGCTCTTTGACTAAAGATTGGGGTACAAATTCAATAATAAATCCTCTCCTGGTTTCAGGCATATTGGAAGTGCATTTATCTGTAAAAAAAAGGTACAGCAAGGAGTTTGGTGAGATGATGTTGCTATAGTAACATTTCTATCTGGGCACATAGTGTCCCATGTTGGTTGTGGACCAGGGGAGTGCTATGGAAATGAATTTTTCTGATCACCCTGCCTGTTTCTATTTTCATTTCAGTATGACTTTCCTGTAGCTATGGTGTGTTTGCAGAGCACTCAGGAGGAGAGAAAAGTACATTTCCTGAGATCTTGAAAAATATGTATGGATATGAATAGCTGCCCAGTAGGCAACATGAAACATACACATCCAGTTCCATATGAAACTTCTTAATGTTCTCTGTAGCCTCTTCACATTTGGGTTTTGTTTCACTGGCCTTTGGTAGAAGACAAACACCTTTGAAGAGCTTTGACCAAGTGTCACCGATTCTCTGAACATTCTGAGTCTTGAGTAATTGTCTTGCTTCATCTTGAATAACTAAAAGCTCATTCCTTATGGGACCGACAGTAGTTGTCACTTGTATTAAATTCTCGTAATGTGTAAAACTTGAAAGGGGCTTTTTATATAGAGAGATGTTTGGTTCCCAGGCCATCTCCTAAAACTTTAAAAAATCAAGCTTTTGTCAACTGCTTCCACCTCCCCAAACCTCTGGAAGAAATTTCTTGGTTTGATATGCACACAGGTATTGGTGAGAGCAATTAGAATGCTTGTACTATTCTGTCTTAACTTAAGTTCCGTCAAAATGTGAGTATCCCATTAGAAGATGCCTTACTCAAACTTCAAGGGTGTACTATGTTGTGCTCAGCTGATGATCTTAGCTGGGTGGATTTAGCAAACAAATAAGGGAAGGTAGCAGTTCCCGAAAATATATTGTACCAACACCATTTAGGGACTTCAAGGTTGAATTGTGCCTGACTGACAATGAGAACAAGCACATATGTTGAAGAACTGGCACAGAGTGTGCCTGGCTAATGCCATTGTCAATTGTATGTACACAGCAGAAGTGGAAAAAGCACAGGTGCTTATTTGCCTGCTTTGGATATCTGTAGCGCTCTGGCTTGTGATTTGTGGCTCCCATTGTTGATTCACCCAATAAACACACCCCAAGTGTTTGAGGCCCATTGCATATAATTGTTTTGGGTGTGCAGATAAAAATTCTGCACATACTTGTGAAGATATAAAAGCATGCCAGTGGGCAATGGGTGTCTGCCAGCTTGTCTATCAAAAGGATGAACATGTTAGCTGGGATTGACCAAAGTTCCCTGTTGAGTGCACTGTAACAAAACTAGGGTTTCTGTTGCACGAATATCTTTAAGTGGCAACACAGTTTTAAAGTCTGCTATTTTTACATAGGGCTGGAAGCCTAAATCAATGTGACTTCCATTTACTGCTTTGAATCTGACTATTAATCTTTTCGTACAAACAAACACACACACACACAGCAGAATCCAGGTCAAGTTAAGCACTTCTATTCTCTATTTTCTAGTATTTTGTTACAGGGCTTTAAAGGGGAATGCCATAATATTCACAGTTGGCACCATGGATGCTAACCCTTTTCAGACACATTCTTGGAGCATTAATTTGCAGTCCCAAAAAGAATTTTGCCATTTGTTCCATAGTTACTTTGTTTACATTTCTGAAAGCCAAGCATAAAGATTTCCAGTGACCAGTTTCAGAAATAATGCTAGTGCCACAATTTTTTTCAGTCCAAAAGCACCTGCTCATTTGCCTACATTCCTCTTTGTATGTTGCTACTGCATTACTTCTCAGTTGCAAGATCGCTTGCAAACCCAGGAAATCCTAAGCATGTTTTTGTTATAACGTAAATATGAAGTATACCCAATCATACTAAAATGTTTGGTTGTTTTGAGACCTCTGAAGCCCTGTCCTCTTGGAGAAATGACAGGCTAGGACTTGACTCTAGCAGCTAAATGGAGCATGAAGACAAGCTCTTGAATTTCCCTCCTTTCCATGGCTTAGGTGACATCACTGCTGCTTTTCCTCCTGTACTTAATAAATAGCCTGCTGGTTGAAGCTTTTTTTGAGCCAGCCTTTCCCCCCATGCCTTAGAAATGAGCCATTTAGAAAAGTGCAGTGGGGCCACAAGAAGGGCTTAAGACACAACAGGCATTTATAGGGGGAAATGGTCACATTTCTATCTTTGTTTGTACCCATAAAGCCATGCTATGGAGAAATAAAGCCTTGAATATTGTTTTGAAAGGAGGTGGGGTTCCCTCCCCAGTTTTATTCTGCTAAATACATCATGGTAGAATCATAGAATCATAGAGTTGGAATAGACCACAAGGGCCATCAAGTCCAACCCCCTGCCAAGCAGGAAACACCATCAGAGCACTCCTGACATATGGTTGTCAAGCCTCTGCTTAAAGACCTCCAAAGAAGGAGACTCCACTACACTCCTTGGCAGCAAATTCCACTGTCGAACAGCTCTTACTGTCAGGAAGTTCTTCCTAATGTTTAGGTGGAATCTTCTTTCTTGTAGTTTGGATCCATTGCTCCGTGTCCGCTTCTCTGGAGCAGCAGAAAACAACCTTTCTCCCTCCTCTATATGACATCCTTTTATATATTTGAACATGGCTATCATATCACCCCTTAACCTCCTCTTCTCCAGGCTAAACATGCCCAGCTCCCTTAGCCGTTCCTCATAAGGCATCGTTTCCAGGCCTTTGACCATTTTGGTTGCCCTCCTCTGGACACGTTCCAGTTTGTCAGTGTCCTTCTTGAACTGTGGTGCCCAGAACTGGACACAGTACTCCAGGTGAGGTCTGACCAGAGCAGAATACAGTGGCACTATTACTTCCCTTGATCTAGATGCTATACTCCTATTGATGCAGCCCAGAATTGCATTGGCTTTTTTTAGCTGCCGCGTCACACTGTTGGCTCATGTCAAGTTTGTGGTCAACCAAGACTCCTAGATCCTTTTCACATGTACTGCTCTCAAGCCAGGTGTCACCCATCTTGTATTTGTGCCTCTCATTTTTTTTGCCCAAGTGCAATACTTTACATTTCTCCCTGTTAAAGTTCATCTTGTTTGTTTTGGCCCAGTTCTCTAATCTGTCAAGGTCGTTTTGAAGTGTGATCCTGTCCTCTGGGGTGTTAGCCACCCCTCCCAGTTTGGTGTCATCTGCAAATTTGATCAGGATGCCCTTGAGTCCATCATCCAAGTCATTGATAAAGATTTTGAATAAGACCGGGCCCAAGACAGAACCCTGTGGCACCCCACTAGTCACTCTTCTCCAGGATGAAGAGGAACCATTGATGAGCACCCTTTGGGTTCGGTCAGTCAGCCAGTTACAAATCCACTGAGTGGTAGCATAGTCAAGACCGCATTTTACCAGCTTCTTTACAAGAATATCATGGGGCACCTTGTCGAATGCCTTGCTGAAATCAAGGTAGGCTACATCCACTGCGTTCCCTTCATCTACCAGGCTTGTAGTTCTGTCAAAAAACGAGATCAGGTTAGTCTGACATGACTTACTTTTCAGAAATCCATGCTGACTATTGGTGATCACAGCATTCCTTTCTAGGTGCTCACAGACTGTTTGCTTAATGATCTGCTCCAGAATCTTCCCTGGTATTGATGTCAGACTGACTGGGCAATAATTATTTGGGTCCTCTCTTTTCCCCTTTTTGAAAATAGGGACAACATTTGCCCTCCTCCAGTCTGCCGGGACTTCGCCTGTTCTCCAGGAATTCTCAAAGATGACTGCCAGTGGTTCTGAAATCACATCTGCCAGTTCTTTTAATACTCTTGGATGCAGTTCATCTGGCCCTGGAGACTTGAATACATCTAAACTAGCCAAGTATTCTTGTACTATCTCCTTAGTTATTCTGGGCTGTGTTTCCTCCGCTGAATCATTTGCTCCAAATTCTTCAGGTCGGGCATTGTTTTCTTTATCGGAGAAAACTGAGGCAAAGAGGACATTGAGGAGTTCAGCCCTTTCTGTGTCCCCTGTTTGCATTTCACCATCTTCTCCTCTGAGTGACCCCACTGTTTCTTTGTTCTTCCTTTTGCTACGGACATACCCATAAAAGCCTTTTTTGTTGCTTTTAACCTCTCTAGCAAGCCTGAGTTCATTCTGTGCTTTAGCTTTTCTGACTTTGTGTCTACATGTGCTGGCTATTTGTTTGAATTCCTCTTTGGTGGTTTCCCCCCTTTTCCATTTTTTGTACACATCCTTTTTTTAATCTTAACTCAGTTAAAAGTTCTTTGGATAGCCACCCTGGCTTCTTTAGGCACCTTCCATGTTTCCGTCTCATTGGTATCGCCTGAAGTTGTGCTTTTACTATCTCCCTCTTAACAAACTCCCAGCCATCATGAACTCCCTTTCCTTTTAGTATTACTGTCCATGGGATCTCACCCAGCACTTCCCTAAAGCACTTCCCTAAAGGTAGTTATCAAACCTTCATAAAGAATCCACTAGAACATATTGGTGATGCTTAAGGCCCTGATTCAGTAAACATACATGTTTAACTTGATTCCTGAGTAGTCTTGCAAGTAAGAAGTTAGGATTCTGGGTTGGCAAATTAAGTATCTTTGGAATGCATTTATAGGCAGTGGCAATCTTTAGTCTGAAACCATTGTGTTGCTACTGTTGATGTTTCTGGAAGAAACTTTTATGCTGTGTAAAGTGGCATATGACTTCTGTTATTAGCTGGGAAATTGTCAGAAGAGTTTCCAGTTGAGGAATGTGTGTGCATATTCAGGTTTCTATGGTGCATTGACTTTTTAAAGTTGGTGGTTCCTGTTCAGCTGGTGTTTTTTTCAGATTATATTGCAGGAAAGCTTGAACTAAAACTGGATTTTAAAGAGAAAAACATTGTAGGCCATAAACATAGGAAACCGCCTCATACAAAGCCATACCACTGGTCTATTTAGCTCAGTACTATGTACACTGATCATAGCATCACTCCAAGACTTCAGAGAGCAACATATCCTAGTCCTACAGGAGATTGAACCTGGGGCCTTTTTTGCATGTAAAGCTGAAGCTCTACTTCCACTGAGCTCCAGCATCTCCCCATAAATCAAGGACAGTGTTGTGAGGACAAGTAAGGCAACTATACTGCAAAGGCCAGTGGATACAGCAGCCTTCCCCAACTTGGTGTCCTCCAGATATTTGAAACTTTCTTCAGAAGGAGTGCATTGCTACTGTTGCTTTTATAAAAGGGAAGGTTGAGGAGTGCACTCTGAGGGATGGGCATGAACCAGTAGTGAGGAACCTGTGGTCCTCCAGATGTTGCTGGACCATTTCTGGCAACCCCGGTTGGCATGGTCAGTAGCCAGGAATGATGATGAGGAGGAGGAGTCCAATGATGTCTGGATGACCACAGGTTCCATGCCACTGCCTAACTGTTTACTGCCGTGGTGGCACCACCCAATCAGAAATGGATCTGTGTCTATCTGCATAACTGAGGCATTTATTGATTACACTAGAGTGCAACAAGGATTGTTCTTGAAGGTTTGAAGTGGTTTAGACTAATTAAGTTTTCATTTTAAAAAAATCTCAGAAGAATGGAAAATTTTATTGCATTCTGAACTAGGGTAGTCAAACATCTCATTCTAGAAAGTTTTGCCTGATTTTTATAAATGTCAAACAGTGTTAGAATTATGACACTTTGAAGACTAAAGGCACTAACAAACTAAATTTTAAGTAAAAAGCACAAACTTAACAACAGTTCTGTTAGTTTCATTAGATGCCTTAGAAATTGTTATGTTGGAAGCTGAAGTATTTTATTAAATTTCTTGCCTCATCTTGCATTTTGCTGTGCTTGCATTTCTGAAGTGTGAAAATACTCAGTATTCATTTTAAAATATGACACTGATTGTAAGCCTAGGGGGCATGTTTTGAAAGGCCCAATATAAATCCTTCAACAATAAATAAATTTTTTTTTTTTTTTTGGTTCTTCTGTTAGCCTATTTTTTTGGTAGTGAGCTGAGCTCCTGTTACTGGGTCAACAAATGACCACATATATTATGACGAAATAAAAGTAGTAAGGGTGACATGTTTTGCCAGAGCTGGCAAAAAAATCACTTCAGTCATTTGCCACAAAACTAGTTACCAGTCCCTAGAAATTTAACATACTTTTTCCAGCTCCAAAATGTTATTTTGTGGATATGCAGAGAGGTGGAGAAACATGTACACCAATGGTTCCAAATTACCGTATTTTGCGCCCCATAGGACGCTCCAGCCCATAGGACGCACCTAGTTTTTTGGGGGGGAAATAAAGGGGGGGGGGAATTATTTTTCCCCCAGGTGCGGGGCTGGAAGAACCAGGTCGGGGAACAGTGGGAAGGCGCGCTCTGCCTCCCCGCTGTCCCCCGAGCTTGTGGGGCTGGCGATGGGGAGAAGTGCGCTGAGCCCGGGACTGCAGGCAGCTCTGTGCAGCCATCGGGAAAATACGGTAGCTAAGTACTGTGGACCCGTTTTTCTAAAGCCAAGCTTTTGAAAAAACCCTACTTTTGAAAATTTTGATATCTCTATGGTAGTTTTTGTTATGTGAATGGTACTATGGACCCCCTGGGTGGGTTACGGACCCCCAGTTGGGAACCACTGATGTACACCACCTGGAGGAGTAGTGGGATATAACTGAAGATGGTGGTGGTAATATGTTTGAAGTCATCCCATCTCAAAAAGGATACATTAGAGCTGAGATAAGGCAACCAAAATTATTATGAAGCTAAACCCACTCTGCTAAAAGGAAAGGTTCCAAAATCTGATGCTTTCCAGATTTGGGGGGGGGCACCCTGCCATGATGCTGTGGGGAAAGTGAGTGGTGGTTGTTGTTATCTGCACCTGTCATAATACTAGAATAATACTAATAATACTGGACTGGAGCATCATAATACATAATACTATAAATAAAACTAGACTGGAGCATCAAAAGAAACTGATTCAGGCTAGACAAAGAAGCACCAGTTCTTAGCATCTGTCTCAAGAGACAATAAAGTGTGCCTCCAGGAGTGAAGTCAATCTGCTATGTTAGTAGCACTGAAGTGACCTTCCCAGGCACAAACCTGGGCAGTGGACATGGAGATCCTGGGCTGCCTAGGCGACAAGACACACACACACACACGCCTCACTGATGTGGTCCAAAGGAAAGCAGAGCAATACATTGCACAAGCTGCCACAAGCTGTGGTGTTGATGGCCTCTAGCCTTAAAACAGGATTAGACAAAATAATGGAGCATTGTATCAAAGGCTTATTAGCCCTGGTGGCTACAAGGAATGCCCATGTCCATATGCAGGATGCCACTGGACCTTGTTGCAGGGGAGCAACAATGAGAGGGCAGTTGGCTTCAAGCCCCAGTTGTAGGGTTCCTGGAATGATCTGCCCAGCCATTGTGAGAAGCAGGATGTTGGATGAGGTAGGGCTCTTGGTATGATGCAACAAAGAAGTTACTTTATTTGGTGGGGGGAATAAAACGTGTGTGTGTGCGCGCGTGCGCACACATGCATGTGCACATACAGCTTCTGGATGTTGCTGCAAAGAATGGTTGACATTCTATGTTCTTCACATGATTACAAGTGTGATGTCAAGACCAGAACCATATGCACAGCTTCCAAAGACCAGAGTGTTACCTGCTCAGTGGCATAGCACTGTGCTGTTAGTGTTTGTGTGGTTCATTCAGTCTTCTGGCCAAAACTCCTGTAGCTCTTTGCACATACATGAGAAAGCTATGCATGCCATAGTGCTGATCTGTATCATACTGCACAAGTTTATGAGTTTGTAGCTGCATGCATGACTCTCTCAATGAGGCAATGGCAGATGTCCTGGTCACTTGGAGGCTTCTAATATTCTTATTTTAGAATGATTGGGAAATCTGGTTGGTACCAGATAGCCACATTTTAACTAATTGGATGAACATTTCTACCTGACAAGCTCAGATGTTGATGCTTTCTGTAATGTGCATACCCCATGGATGAGCAAATTAAATCATTCATCAGCAGTTTGCCACAAGATACATTTTGATCCTCTGTTATTTACAAGCAGAGCCTGCAAATGATGCAGTGTTGAGTGCTTTCTATTACAATATTTTCTAAAAAATTGTATTAAAATACAATTGACTTTCCTAGGGCAGCTGAAAATAAATCAGTAGCAAAAGCAGGGTGGGGCTCAAGACTGATTTATAGCATTCTAAGTTCAAGATGGTATGATATCCATTCTTCTCAAATGCTCTTTGTCTTTTTTCATCTTTCTTTATTTGGGCACTCTTCCTGTTGGGGTTTTGTCAGTTTCATTCCTTGCAGAAGGGCTGCTTTGGCAACATGCAGATTTACTTGGAAGCGCCATGGTCCACCACCAGGAGTTTTAAATCTTGAAGATGCCTTTGATAAGGAATGCTAAATAGCTGGTGAACTAGAGAGAGGCTAACATGATTGTTTGTACCCTCTTTTTTGCTGTTCTGTGTTGCATTGGCAAGGTTTGAAGTAGCATTCTTCGAACTGCTGTAAGAATCATGTCGGCAGCAGCTGGACAGAAAAAGGGACCCGGCAGGCAGCGCAAGTGCGGCTTCTGCAGATCCAACAAAGATAACGAATGTGGGCAGCTACTGCTTTCTGAAAACCAGAAGGTGGCAGCACATCATAAGTGTATGGTAAGTGCTCCCAAACTCTGCTGGAAGCTGCTCTTAGGGCAGAACACTGCTGCAGTGGGCTAAGAGGAGTTTAACAGGTGGGAGGGGGTACTTGAGTCTTCCTCCACCCTGATAATTCTCCCCTCAATTGCCTCTCATTGTTATTTTTAGTGTGGTTGTTGAATTCATAGGACTGATGTCCAAGTAAGCTTATGCATAGGATCATACTGCCCATTAAAATGCTTTAGAACAGAACATTATATATTCATAACTTCCTATAGTACTGCATGTTAAGAAACCTCTCTCTAATGTAGAAGTTCTGATATTGTCTTTAATCAGTCCTGAAGTCACAATTTGCTCGTTCTCTCTTTTGGTCTCTTTTTAGCTTTTTTCATCTGCTTTGGTATCTTCACACTCTGATAATGAGAGTCTTGGAGGCTTTTCCATTGAAGACGTTGAAAAGGAAATAAAAAGAGGTACCAAGCTGGTAAGATGGCATTTCTAGCTCTTGAAGGTGAAAAAGCTCAACTCGAAATGAAATTTTGTTCAGTAAGTTGATAAACCTGCCAGCAGAGAAGCAGCAGTGCCAGTTTCCAGCAAGGTCTCACTGAAATCTTGTGAGCTCTTCCAGAGATTGTGAGATCTCACAAGGTTTTGCTGGAAGGTGATACCACTGCCAGCGCTTTGCACCAGCATGCAATGCAGGTAAGAGAGACATGACACTGGCAGCAGGAAGGGGGCAGCACATTTCCATTTCATCTCTTGTTGCAAAACGGGATGCAACACCCCTGGGTCATTCTGCTCCATCCTGTGAATGTATTTTCTGGCACAGCAAGGTCTAGGGAGCTTTAAAGTGAATTGCCACTGTTCTTTAAGAAACCCCCTCCTGTGTGTGTGTGTGTGTGTGTGTGTGTGTGTGTGTGTGTGTGTCTATACCACTGCACTGTAATGTATTTGTGTAGAAAGCTGCCATAGGAGAACAGCTACTGCAACAAAACAGTGTTTGGAGAAGGCAATAGGCACTCTCTTATGCTGCTTTTGTGCTCAACAGTAGTTTTGCAGCTGTTTTCAGTAACAGAATTGTCTGCATTGCCAAACATCTGATCTTGAAAAGATTTTAATAGAAGTTGTTTTGTACACCGATAAGTTTCCTAAAGTGATTGGATTGTGTTGCAAATCATGGATTAATTCGGCAGCTACTTAAATACAGACTGTTTCACTTCTTGCCTAATATACAAAGCTAGTTGTATTTGGGGCTTCTGCATTTCCTCTTGATTTCAGTGCAGTGTCTGGAGATCATGTGTGTGCCAGATAGATACACACAGTGTAACTCAGAAGTGTAGCTTTGCTACTTATCCGAGTTAGTAGGTGATATATAAGTGTAGAATATCTCAGAGTCTAATGGCACCTTAGACCAACAATGGCATAAGCTTTCATGGACCATAGTTTTTGCTGTAACAGACTTAACATGGAAACTGAAGTACAGTATAATCCCTTTTTATTCGGACTGAATACACATTTCCTCTGCCTTTAATTTGGTGCAGCTTCCTTTTCACATTCTAAAGTATCATGCAAAAGAAATAGCAGTACCAATTCAGTGCAATAAGCTTCCTTTCCCTCAGTTCTGCTCTAATTGCCTTTGCTGGTAAGAAGAAAGGTTCCAAATGTGTGTCTTTTTCCTGCTTTCAGATGTGCTCCTTATGCCACTGTCCTGGAGCAACTGTTGGTTGTGATGTAAAAACCTGCCACAAGACTTATCACTACTATTGTGCGTTGCATGATAAAGCTCAGATCCGAGAGAAACCTTCTCAAGGCATTTACATGTAAGGACCACTTGCATTTCTCCACCATTAAAGGAACCAACTTTCGTACTTAAGCAGAGATTTTCTGAGGTGGATTTCTTTCAGTGCAAAGTGCCTTGAAGTCTTGTTAGTGACGGTATAGTTCTAAGCAGATATAAAAGCTTTTCCTTTGTGGCTGACTTTGCTCTCTCCAATGTTCTATCCCTAGGATATTATGTCGAAAACACAAGAAAGCACCACACAACTCTGAAGGTAAAATTATCCATAGCTCATTGTTTTAAGTAGTTCCGCATCAAAAAGTACACGCTTTCCAGTCAAGAGAAAATAGGATGAGGGCAGAAGCATATTAATAAGAAATAAATTACTCTTTGAGTAAACCTTCCTTGATCACAAGCATAAGCAAAGAAGAGTCCTTAAACAAGCCAAAAGCCAGCTCAGCTAATCAGGGTTTGAGCCAGAATTCCTGGGTCCTATGACATGGCAAGTCACTATTCTTCTAAAGTGACACTAATCTCTGCTGAAGTGGTAGAAGGAGGAGAATGGCAGGCTTGTCCACGGATCACTAAACCAGAGCTTTCCAAACTGTGTCGTGACACACTAGTGTGTCAGCTACAGTGTGTGGGTTTGTCGCATGAATGCTCCCCACACTTCTCACCAGGCTAGAAAGGGGTTAGTTTAACCTCCAGTTTGCTAGCAAAACTGAATTACTGTGTCGCAAAATGATGCATGTCGAAAAAGTGTGTCACCAACGTGAAAAGTTTGGAAAGCTCTGCACTAAACCATAGCATAGCATTGCCTCTGAAAACTGAGGTTGCACATGGGCCTATCATCCTCTCTGAATTTGTCTTTTAATGCCATTTAAGCAATCAGCACATCTTATTCTAGCAACCAGTAGCACATTGTGTGATGGTCTAGTATTATGGGAGTAGGAGGGAAAAGTTCTCTTCACACTTTCACCACTATTTGCGAGAGTTTATAAACCTTATGATGTGTTGCTTTCTTTCTGAACTAAATCCTAACACTACAGAGACGAGTTCCTCAAAGTTTATCTGCAGGTGTGGTGTCTAGCTTTGTTTCTGATTTGAATGCATTAATTTGCACACTAATGTTGAAAAAGAAAAAGGAATTGGCTGTGTATAACATGTTCCATAAAGCGAGATGAGCGCCGCAACCCCAGAGTCGGTCATGACTGGACCTAATGGTCAGGGGTCCCTTTACCTTTACCTAACATGTTCCATTATCTGGCCTAAATTCCACTGTGAATTCCACTGTCTGCACACGTGGAATTACTTTTCCCTCAAAAATACCAAAAAGGCTGTTCCCTCACTATTGGTGTGTGGCTGAAGTTGGGCTCATTGAAAAAGTGTCCACATTTTTAATCAAAACTCCATGAGCAGAGTGTGCTTTGACCTCTAGAGAAATGGGAGCCTGCATGTTTTCTTGTCTCAAAAGACTTACAGTATTAGCAAGAACAGAACAACAATCTATTCAGTGTACAGTACATTGAACAAGCAGAATAAGCAAGCCCTAATGGTTTGAGTAGACATTCTAATAACTGCACTGTTTAATTCAAGGAACACTGTAAGAAAATACTTGTTTTTGCTCTTTGGCTGCTTATTCTGGGAATCTGTTATGTATATTCAGAAGTAATGGGAGAAGTGAACATGGGAGAACTTAGCTGTATCAGTTCCTCCCTCCCTATAACTGGAAGTGAGCTTACATAAGGTATTTGGAACTTGCTTTCCCAGGTTATTGTGATTCTGGCAGTGGGGAACATTGGGGTCTTATACCACAGGTTTTCAAATAATTAAAAAGTAGCCTGGGTTTAGCCCAATAAATTGCTGCTGCCATGTCAAAGCAAGCCCTGCTTTCCTCCCCAGGCAATCTTTTGTGCCAGTGGGTGTGTACCCTACAGGAGCTTGTGAAAAACCATTCTAGCCTTTTTATGTGTGGGGGTTTTCTTCCTTCAGATTTAGGAGAAGGTTTAAATGAACTAAATGAGTTGGAAACATCCCCTCCCAAAAAGAAGGGGCGCAAAGGAAGGCCCAGAAAATTGAGTCTCAAAGGGCAGCCAGAAGATACTCGATCCACATCTTCACATGGAACAGATGATGTAGAAAGCAGTTCTTATGTAAGTGCCTTCTATGTTTGTTTATAAACCTCTCAAAGAAGTCTAGGTCTCTTTTTTATAATGAACTTACTTTGTTGCCTTGTGTTGAAACCATATGTCTTGTTCTGGCACATTTTAGAAAAGTTTTTTTCTTCCAGAGAGACAGATCGCCACACAGAAGCAGCCCCAGTGATACAAAACCTAAATGTGGATTCTGTCATGCAGGTGAAGAAGAAAATGAAGCTCGAGGGAAGCTTCATATATTCAATGCCAAAAAGGCAGCTGCACATTACAAGTGCATGGTGAGAAAAGTCATTTTGTCCTTATTCTCTGGGAGTTCAAACGTTTTCAGTGAAACTTTTCCCATGACATAGTATCATAAGCTGGATGTCCACCTCCTCAGAGCTTCACATTAATTTGAAATATAGCCGTCTACCAGCCAGGGCTTGCCCACTTCCCTATCCACTGTGATGTTGGGAGAAGACACAGCCTCTTGCACACTTCACGGTGCCACCTAGCTTCATGACATAAAAAGTGCTTCAGGGTCAAACCAAAGGTTCATCTAGTCCAGCATCCTCTTTCCCATAGTTACCAGCCAGATGTTTCCAAGATGCCTTTATAAAGAAGCCTTGAAGCCAAGACTTATCCCCTCCCTGTGTACTGCCTCTGAACCTATATCGCTAGCATACTTAGTAGTCATTGACTGATCTCTCTTCCCCTCAGTGAATGTGCCCATACCCCTTTTAAAGCCTCAGCACATCGCCATCTGCCTGTCACATCTCCTTTTTTGACGTCCCACACAGCCAAGGTTTCCCACATTCCTAATATTTTGCCTCTTCTTTCTTCCTAGCTGTTCTCTTCTGGCACTGTACAATTGACAACAACTTCAAGGGCAGAGTTTGGTGATTTTGATATTAAAACTGTACTTCAAGAAATCAAACGAGGGAAAAGAATGGTATGTCCTTCTTGTCTGAGCCTGACCTATCCACCCACCTGGCTTTTACCCTGCCTCTTCTCCAAAGAGCTGAGTGCTGCAGACATGATTCCTTGCACCCTTTCTTCTCACAGCAACTGTAGACTTGAGAACAGTGACTGAACCAAAGTGACAGAATAAGCTTTGTAGTAAAGCAGAGGTTTGGAGCCAAGTCTCCCCTGGTCTCACATTAGCCACTACTGCAGATAGAAAGTAATGCATGTTGAGCGGCTGTATCTACTTTTAAAAGTTTTAATAACATGAATTCCCCAGCAAACTGCTTGCATGCTATTGAAAAATGTTACCAGAAATGAGAACTTTAAGAATATGAAATTTATTGTGAAGCAGAAAGATAACGATTAATACCTCTCTCTCTCCCCCCTACCCCCCCCCCCTCTCTGTGTGTGTCTCTGTCTCCTCCCTCTAATGTCTCTGTGTAACAGAAATGCACCCTTTGTAGTCAGTCTGGTGCAACTATTGGATGCGAAATCAAAGCCTGTATCAAGACTTACCATTACCACTGTGGAGTGCAAGACAAAGCAAAATACATTGAGAACATGTCACGAGGAATTTACAAGTAAATGCATTCTCTTTTACTTTGCCACACACTTTACTGGAGCATAGGGCAGGCTGGCCATGGGGTTATCATTTCTATGTAGTTGAACTGATGTGAATAGAGAGGCATGTATGTTTTGGCCAACAGGAAACTCACATGAGGCAGTATATTTCAATTTGTTCCACTGAAGACTGTAGACTTCTTCACAATGCTTAACACAGAATAATGTTTCCAGTAAGCGCTCTGTTTTGAAATTAGCAAGGCATTCTGCCAAAGTTAAACTTGTGTGTTTTAATGTATTAAAAAGCATGCTTTTGAAACATTGCTCTACAGCCATGTTCTTTGTGTTCCTAAATGTAGTGCAGGGGTGGGGAGTCTGCAGTCCTCAGTTGTAGGTGGCTTCTAACTTCCATCAACCCTGCTGAGCATGGCCAGTGGTCAGGGGTGATGGGAGTTGTAGCCTAGCAACATCTGGAGAGCCACAGGTTCCCAACCTCTGATTTAGTGGGTCTGTATTAATAATGTTGTCTGTACCTGGGATGGGGAACCTATGACCTTCCTTGTAGCTGAACTACAACTTCCATCATCTATTGGCCACGCTGGCTTGTGCTGAATTGAGTTTACTTACATCTGGAGGGCTACAAGCTCCCCACTCCTGTTTATAATTAGCTGAATAGTTCTTATGCAGTTATTTCTTCACGCCCCCCCCCCCCAAGCAAATAGCAAATGGAAGCTGAGAAGGGATTTGCTGAAAGTGATGGCCAAAGTGAGATGACAGCACACCAGGCTGTTTGTCCAGCCCGGTGTTGTCTCTCTGGGAGCTCAGGCCATCACTTGCCTTCTGACCCTTTCTAGGTGGTTTCAACACCAACTGCAGTTTCCTATGACAGTTCTTCTTAATGATGGCTGCTCTCCAGCACCCCAGGTTCACACCCAAATTGCCTAATGGCCTTATTGCCATTGTGTCTGACCCCAAAGGTTGGTTACAAAGTGGCATTTCCTGAACAGTGTGGTGCAAGTTCTGTCTCTTCAGATTTGGTGGTTTGGCTTCATGTCGCCTTATTTGTTTTTCCTTCTTTGAGTGTCTTAGCTTGATTTACCTGGAAAGTGCCTTCAGACGTCTTGAGCACAGTCTTGTTGGATTGCTTTGCAGTGCAGGGAGGATAGAATGATACTTAGTTCCGGCTTTTTGTGCCCAACTGATTCAGTTAGTTCCTCCTAAAGAATTTGCAGTATTAGGAACCTGGAAGGAAAGCCATGGCCAATGGATTGAGTTCAACAAGTGCTTTTCACACCCAAAGATAGCATCTTAACAAGCAGTGGTGTGAAGCAGAAAAGCTCTCACAAAGCTTTCAGCTGCTATGTATTTTTTGTTGGGACTTGGAAAAAACATATTCCCAATATAAAATTAATTAATAACTTAATAGATTTTTAGTTGTATGCTTATTGCTATTGTTAGCCATGCTGGGAACAAGAATACGTACTGAAGTATTCATTGGGGGTATACATTATGTATGTAAATAAATATATCTGTACATGGACAGCTTGAGAATTGTAGTGAACTTTATTCAGGTGGCTGTGATATATTTATATATGTATGTGTTTGTGTGTGTGTGCTTAGGGCTTTGTGCCATGTTAGAATTAGTAGTCTAATGGTTTTCGGTGCCTTCATTCTGCCCCCCCCCCCCAGCTCCTTAATTTAAGCCACATAAACTAACACATGCCATGAGTTGACATGGCTTATAATATTTACAAGTGTTTCAGTAAAATGTGTTTTATAAATAAGCTTTGAATTGGATTGAGTATAACGCAGAGTGATCATTTTTGTATCTAATTAGAAGTAAGATTCATTAGGTTGTTTCTGTACACATTTGATGAAAAATAAGTCCCATTGAGTAAAGGAGCCGTTTACTTCTGAATAGACATGCTTGGATTGGGCTATTAGTGTAGTTCAACAGTGCTTATTTTTCTCCCTAATCAAATATTCCAGTACAAATATTTTGGCTACTGGAAAATCTTGAGAGATTTTAAATAGCATATAAAATTTAAATGCTATACTTCTTTTAGTTTTGTTGATTAAATCAGTGCTAAGTAAGTGCTAAATGAGATTCCAGTAGACATAGGGCACTGGAAAATTTTCAGGGGGAAAAAGATTTAAAATATTAATGTACATTAATTTCAGTTGGTTAACTGTGAGTAGGACTTGTCTGAATACCAAATAGATGCTAGATATTTATTGTCTCCATTTCACCCCTTATATGCTACTGAATACTGAACAGAGATGAATACTTTCCACACTCCCTTATGTAACTACTCAAATAAATGGCAATGGTCCATTGTATTTCACAATTGCATATTAGGCTTTTAGATTAGCCTGGCTGCTCTGAAGGGGTTAGGAATTATTGTGGGATCTGCATGTGACCTTATCTGTATGTATAAGAGACCCATGAAGGACCAGCAAGAACTGGATTAGCACAGATTTGGTCAAACACTCCAAAGTCTTTTTATTCTCTGGACAGTAGTTTGGTGGAAGATATTTTGCTGCAAGGGAAGAAAGGGTTTTGGTCAAATTCAGCCTCGCTACTAATACCTTCAGATTAGCTTTACAGTGATTGAGGAACCTTAGCCCCATTTATAGATAGTTGGTGACAACAGCAAGGAAGCAATGCACAAGTGAGAGACACGATAGCATTGCCTATCTCAAAGTTAGAACCACTAAATCTGTTTGGCTTGCCCTAAGGCCAGAATATTTACCCATTCATTTAGGTTATTTAAAACATTTCTCTCCCTGGTCTTAAATTAAACATTTTCAGGTTGGTTTTACAATAGCTCATAAAACGCAACTGGTGAAATACATTAAAAAGCAAACGTAAACATAATCACAATGGCACGCACTGGACTAGATGAACACCCCGTGACATGGGTTGTTCCCCCCTGCCCCTACTTTGTATTGTCTTCTTAGGCTTTACTGTAAAAACCACAGTGGGAACGATGAGCGAGATGAAGAGGACGAAGAGCGAGAGAGTAAAAGCCGCGAGAGGTCAATAGCTGACCATAGTGGAGTTTCGCAGCAGCTCAATGGAAACTAGGTATGGAAGTTCTCACCTGCCAGCCCTCCAGGGGTGCCACAGTTAAAATAGTGTAGTTATTTGTGGTATATTTTAAGTTGAGCAATTGCCAATGATTAGGTTACGTTTTGTTACTTTTAAAAAAACTGGAGCCCTGTTGCAAAAGAATCCAGGGATATTTCTCAACCTTAGCTAACTTTACGAAAAACTCTGCCTTTCTGCCAGTAAACGTAGCTGTCATGTTCAGTTAAGTAACCTGCTTTTCTCTCTCTTTTTATTCTGTACTATTTTAAAATCTGCTCTCTCCCTCCCTGTCATCTTTTAAACAGGTTGAAGTTAAACGGAATGAATAAGACATCCATGATTACTAATTTTTGTTTTTGTTTTGTTTTTGTTTTTTAAAAAAGGCTTTATAAAGTCTGAAAGGGGTTGGGGACCCCCCTTTTTTCTTTTTTTTTTACTGCCTGACTGTTAGAAATGTCATTGAGCTGCCAGAAGTGTTCATGTGTGAGCCTTCGATGAGCGGCATGTCAATATTATGTAGTTAGTTAGTCTGCAGTGTTTGGAGAGAACAACACACCTACCCTGAAACACTATACAAATGAGATGTAAATGTGTACAGTGTCAAAACAACAGCAAACATTGAAATAGTAAGCATGGTTTCTGGACTAAATGAATCTTCCAAGATGCGGAATATGTTAGGTTCAATGATTTTGTGCAGCAAGGGAAAGACAGAAGGTTTAACGTGCAAAGCAGACATGACTGTGCCATAGGAAGACTGTAAAGAAGTGCATTTTGCATTTACCTTCACTTAAGAACCATGGAGGGAAACTGTTGTCCGCTCTTTTGCAAAAGCACATAGTGCATAGGAAAAAAAGAAAAGAATCCTGCAGCTCCAAGAGCATGTGCTGAACCATTTGGATCTTTATTCCTGTTAAGATGGTTTCTACTGCCTAGCATTCCTTGCTGGAGATGACTCAAGCTGCTGTTGACTATAAGCTGTGAGCTTCAGTACTCATGCCAAAGGGCTGTGGTTCATTCTTTCCCCCCTGCTCCCACCCACTCACCACCTCTTCTAGTCTCCCTGCTTTACCCGTGGCTAATGGCAACTGAAAACCGAGTCTTCACTTCTGGAGGCTGCAGGAGTGGGGGGAACACTCAACCTGTCTTAGATTTAAGAGTTCCTGCTTAACTCTCACTATGGAATTTAGCCACCTTTATTGGACATCATACCTCAATTGCTCTGTGCTGCGTGGAACACATCATGTTTTGTCCAAAAATAAAATATGTACAGATCCCGTATGCTGTAAGAAGAATGCAGAATAAGATTCTGGGTTTTGGTTTTTTTGTGTTCTTTTTTTAATATAGAAAGAGGTCAGTATTTATTTTGAGTCTTGTGACCACTATATGAGAATGTTCTAGTATTTGATTAAGGCTTCCTGGCATATCAGCAAGTTAAATGCTGTTAAAATCTTCCAAATGCTCTGCTGGAGCCTAATATATGCCAAGTCTTAACATCCCAGTTATGATGTCATTGAATCTTGGTATTTCTATTCATTTCTTCTGTTGTCCTAGTAAAGCCTATTGTTTTCAACACAACCAAAAAATATATATATACTTGTTTGCAAGCTAGCAAGTTCACTCTAAATGTTGTTATCTCTTTTGAATTTGAGGCAAAACTGCAAAAGGAAATATACTGACCATTGGTCAGAAAACCAGAAAGGTTCACTAGCCATGGATGTGGCAAAAAGCACTCCATGAATATGATTTATGTTTCTGACTTCTGTTTCTGAAGCCTTTTTGAGTTTCATTTTATTTTTGATCCTTTATTGTTTTTTTAAATGCATTTAATTGATGTGTTGAGGGACTTAGCTATTGTGTATAAGAACAAATACTCCCTCAAATTGGAATTCAATCCAGTTGCATTTGAAAACTTCCTGGAGGAATGCAGTTTTCGTAGAAAAGTTGTGTATAAAAGTTAACTGCTCTTATGCCATTGACCAATTTTTATTATTATTTTTTTTTGTATTGTAACATTTAAGATTAAAGGCGCAACTTGTACTGAAATAGATTTCCGCCAGGCTCTGCGCTCTTTCAAAAGCATGAGTTGTGTGTGTTTGTTTATTCCTGTAATCGTTTCTAAATACACTCATAATTTATTATATTAGACCAGTGTTAGGGTTATTTTACTTCTTTTAGGAAGCAGTTTCAAAGTCTAGTGTGAGTCGTGATGCATTCAGAATGGACATGAAAAATGCCAGCAAAATTCCAAACAATTCTTTTAAAAAGCCTGCAGCCACACCACTCTGAAAGCACCCAATCACATCTGATCTTGGAAGTTAAGCAGGGTCGGGCCTGGTTAGTACTTGGATGGGAGACAAAGAAAAACACATGCTGCTGTCAACCTCCAACCTCTGTAATGACACCCAGGGACAAAGAATGTTGACCATGTCAGGGTTCAGAGTGCCTAGGAAGGCTCATCTATAGATCATTGATAAATGGGAATAAGCTTAAGTTGATACCCATGATCATACTCAGCCTTTCTGTGAAATAAAGGGAGAAGTCTCGGAAGTAAATAAGCTGTTGAAGCTTTCACTCTGCTCGGGAACAGAAGCACACTTGTTGGCAGCATCTGTTTGCTTTTCAGCCAAAATTGGCTAACAAACCAGCTTCCACTGAAGAGGTACAGCATATTTGGTGTGGGGGTGGTGGTCTCTTCTGAGCCTAAATATACCATAAAGGCACTTTCCTCTAGAGCAGGGGAAGCTGTCGTGTGGTCCCCTTGGATATTGGGACTACAGCTCCCATCATCCATTGCCATTTGCTGTGGCTGATAGGAGTTGTAGTCCAAAGCGGCTGGAGGGCCTGTGTTAGCCACTCCTGCTCCTAAAGGGAAGAAACAGAATAATTTAGGGACTGGCTGATCAAGATACCAACTGAGGAGCAGCCCATTCATTGATATGGGCAGTTGCTGATACCATCCAGTTTCTAGAACGTGGGGACAGCTCTGTCTCACTTGGGGAAGGTTTAAAGCTCACACAGGGTATGCCTGCCAGTTCACTTATTTCATCACTGCAGCTGAATTTAATAACTATAAAGTGCTTTCCCCACAGCATTAGCTACCCAAGGGCCAAGTATCTGGCTATGGACACCCAGAGACATTTTTATGGTTGTTGGAAACACGAATTGCCATGTATTAAAGGTAGCCTTAAAAAGTATTTTTGCTGGATCCTTCAGTGTGTGAGAGAGATCTGGTTCCAAGTGCTTTTTGGGAATACAGTGGTACCTCGGATTACATACGCTTCAGGTTACATACGCTTCAGGTTACATACGCTTCAGGTTACAGACTCCGCTAACCCAGAAATATTACCTCAGGTTAAGAACTTTGCTTCAAGATGAGAACAGAAATCGTGCTCTTGCAGCGCGGCAGCAGCAGGAGGCCCCATTAGCTAAAGTGGTGCTTCAGGTTAAGAACAGTTTCAGGTTAAGAATGGCCCTCCAGAACGAATTAAGTACTTAACCCGAGGTACCACTGTACAGACAGTATATTCACACAGCACCACCCCAAGGGTGGCAGTGATAGGGTTAATATTTAGATGTTCTTGAGCAGAGTTTGTCTCATATCCAAAAAAGCAGATCCATTTCATTAAAAGTATGTGTGGCTTTAGGGCTGCCTGTATATCGTAACTCTACCCCTTGGGGTACAGCTTTCTCTCTCCTGCCTCCTTTAACAAGCACGCCACACAGTTTAGCTTTAAAAACACAGCATCTAACAATTTAGCACAATGTTATATGGGGTGAAATAGGCTGTTGTCATTGTAGAAATTTTATTTACGTCTATAATTCAGTAACTCCTTTATGCACAAGCTATAGGCCAAAGGTGAGAAACCTGGTGTCCCCTGTGTGGACTCTCATTTGCACAAGCACTCCAAGGTAATGGGAGTTGGAACTGGAGGGGTGTAGGTTCCCAGTCTCTAGTCAGGACCAGGAGAGCACTGACTATACCTTTTTAAAAAATAGAGGTAGGCAATAAAGTATAGCAATCAGGATAGCATATGAAAACCAAAGTGGGAGGCTGTATCGGTGACCTTGTAGTGGGGAGTGCAAATCAAAATAAAAATGCCGTTACTGAGAAATGTGGAGTAGAAGGCAGTGCCAAGGCCTAGGTGGTACTGTGGAGAAAGCAATTTCTCATGTCAGTGTTAACTGGTCTGTGCTTATCACTATCAAATAAGGGCTAGGAGGCAGCAGTGCTTCTGAAAAACAGTTGCTGGAAGCCTGGGGAGGGGAGGGGGCCGCTTGCTGTTTTCCCAAAGGCAACTGTCCAGCCACTCCGAGAGCAGGATGTTGGACTAGATGGCCACTGACCTCATCCAGCAAGGTTCTTCTGATTTATGTTCTTAATCCTCTGTAGATGTTAATTGGTAGGCAGTTCTTCAAGCACACTATTTTCTCAAGCCTTTAGAGCTTATAATCAGCATTTTCAGTTGGGCTTTGAAAGCAATTGGAGCCCAATTATATTCCAAGTAACTGGTACCTGATAATGCTGTCTTGCCAACAGCATTCTTGAAAAGACATTTCAGAATCCACGTTTCCCCAGCTTGGTGTCTTCCAGATGTTTTTGCTGGAGATGATGGAAGTTCTAAAGCAGGTGGATGTCACCCAGCCAGCAAGGGTTGGTCTAAGCCAGGCTTCCTCAGCCTCCGCCCTCCAGATGTTTTGAGACTACAATTCCCATCATCCCTGACCACTGTTCCTGCTAGCTAGGGATCATGGGAGTTGTAGGACAAAAAACATCTGGAGGGCCGAGGTTGAGGAAGCCTGGTCTAAGCTGATGAAGAAATAGATGGTGCTAGGAAGTTCAAAAGTTCATTAAAAGTTAAAATTATCAATAATGATTAATTTGGAAGTTTGGAAACTACCAGCAAATAAAAGGTGGGAACCGTTTTCTCCAAACTAGCATGCCTGGATATCAGAATATGTTCCCTATTCCCGCATAGGTGGGTTCAGAGGAGAGCTACTTCTTAGCAATTGCTCCAGGCTTTATGTGGTGTAGAGGTTTTTTACATTTTACCACATGTAATATGTAACATGTAATACCACCATAATATCACAGTAAAACCATTTGTAATCAACAAGGCATTAGCAAATGTTGATATGCAGTATTTAAACTAGGATAATTGAGGTGGTTTTACTTTCCCCCTCAATACCTACTTCTGCATTCTTCATAGTGACAAGTGATGCACTGCTGTTTTGGAAATGAGGATTGTCCAGAATTGCTGCATGTGTGGCCTTTTAAGCAAAGCAGCTCAAATGCAACTGAAAGGCACTAAGGAATGATGGTTCTAGCTGTAGCTGTTATTTAGCTGAGTCAGAGCTTTTCAAACTTTTCATGTTAGCGACACACTTTTAGACATACATCATATTACGACACAGTAATTCAGTTTCACTAGCAAACCAGAGGTTAAACCAACCCCTCTCCAGCCCCAGGAGGAGTGCAGGAAGCATTTGCACAGCATATTTACACATTGCAGCCGACACACTAACATGCCGTGAGACAGAGTTTAGAAAATTATTTAAAATGTATTTATTTTCTGGATGAAAATCTCATCCTCTTGTTCACTCCAAAAAGCTGTGTGGCCTGCCTACGTGTAGATGGCCTGTGCTGTCGCTTACAGGGACATTCCTTCCTCTGCAGAGTTGTTGTTGTTTAGTCGTGTCCGACTCTTTGTGACCCCCTGGACCAGAGCACGCCAGGCCCTCCTGTCTTCCACTGCCTCCCGCAGTTTGATCAAACTCATGCTGGTAGCTTCAAGAACACTGTCCAACCATCTCGTCCTCTGTCGTCCCCTTCTCCTTGCGCCCTCCATCTTTCCCAACATCAGGGTCTTTTCCAGGGAGTCTTCTCTTCTCATGAGGTGGCCAAAGTATTGGAGCCTCAGCTTCACGATCTGTCCTTCCAGTAAGCACTCAGGGCTGATTTCCTTCAGAATGGATACGTTTGATCTTGCAGTCCATGAGACTCTCAAGAGTCTCCTCCAGCACCATCATTCAGAAGCATCAATTCTTCGGCGATCAGCCTTCTTTATGGTCCAGCTCTCACTTCCATACATCACTACTGGGAAAACATAGCTTTTACTATACGGACCTTTGTTGGCAAGGTGATGTCTCTGCTTTTTAAGATGTTGTCTAGGTTTGTCATTGCTTTTGTCCCAAGGAGCAGGCGTCTTTTAATTTCGTGACTGCTGTCACCATCTGCAGTGATCATGGAGCCCAAGAAAGTAAAATCTCTCACTGCCTCCATTTCTTCCCCTTCTATTTGCCAGGAGGTGATGGGACCAGTGGCCATGATCTTCGTTTTTTTGATGTTGAGCTTCAGACCATATTTTGCACTCTCCTCTTTCACCTTCATTAAAAGGTTCTTTAAATCCTCTTCACTTTCTGCCATCAAGGTTGTGTCATCTGCATATCGGAG
Organism: Podarcis muralis; assembly: GCF_964188315.1. NCBI lineage: Eukaryota > Metazoa > Chordata > Lepidosauria > Squamata > Lacertidae > Podarcis > Podarcis muralis. Next base: position 49,707,874 of record NC_135673.1, read on the forward strand.
GTTGTTGCTATTTCTTCTGGCAATCTTAATTCCGACATGGGATTCATCCAGCCCACCTTTCGCATGATGAATTCTGCATATAAGTTAAATAAGCAGGGAGACAATATACAGCCTTGCCGTACTCCTTTCCCAATTTTGAACCAATCAGTTGTTCCAGACCCAGTTCTAACTGTAGCTTCTTGTCCCAAATAGAGATTTCTCAGGAGACAGATGAGGTGACCAGGCACTCCCATTTCTTTAAGAACTTGCCATAGTTTGCTGTGGTTGACACAGTCAAATACTTTTGCCTAGTCAATGAAACAGAAGTAGATGTCTTTCTGGAACTCTCTAGCTTTCTCCATAATCCAGCGCATGTTTGCAATTTGGTCTCTGGTTCCTCTGCCCCTTCGAAATCCAGCTTGCACTTCTGGGAGTTCTCGGTCCACATACTGCTTGAGCCTTCCTTGTAGAATTTTAAGCATAACCTTGCTGGCGTGTGAAATGAGTGCAATTGTGCGGTAGTTGGAGCATTCTTTGGCACTGCCCTTCTTTGGGATTGGGATGTAGACTGATCTTCTCCAATCCTCTGGCCACTGCTGAGTTTTCCAAATTTGCTGGCATATTGAGTGTAGCACCTTAACAGCATCATCTTTTAAAATTTTAAATAGTTCAGCTGGAATACTATCACTTCCACTGACCTTGTTATTAGCAGTGCTTTCTAAGGCCCATTTGACTTCATTCTCCAGGATGTCTGGCTCAAGGTCAGCAACTACACTACCTGGGGTGTACGAGCCATCCATATCTTTCTGTTATTATTCCTCTGTGTATTCTTGCCACCTCTTCTTGATGTCTTCTGCTTCTGTTAGGTCCTTTCCACTTTTGTCTTTTATTATGGAAATCTTTGTACAAAATGTTCCTTTCATATCTCCAATTTTCTTGAACAGATCTCTGGTTTTTCCCATTCTATTGTTTTCCTCTATTTTTTTGCATTGCTCGTTTGAAAAGGCCTTCTTGTCTCTCCTTACTATTTTTTGGAAATCTGCATTCAATTTCCTGTATCTTTCACTGTCTCCCTCGCATTTTGCTTGCCTTCTCTCCCCCGCTATTTGTAAGGCCTCATTGGACAGCCACTTTGCTTTCTTGCATTTCCTTTTCATTGGGATGGTTTTCGTTGCTGCCTCCTGTACAATGTTATGAGCCTCCATCCATAGTTATCAGGCACTCTGTCCACCAAATCTAAATCCTTAAACCTGTTCCTCACTTCCACTGTGTGGAATTTGATTTAGATTGTATCTTACCGGCCCAGTGGTTTCTCGTACTTTCTTCGGTCTAAGCTTGAATTTTGCTATAAGAAGCTGATGATCTGAGCCACAGTCAGCTCCAGGTCTTGTTTTTGCTGACTGTATAGAGCTTCTCCATCTTTGGCTGCAGAGAATATAATCAATCTGATTTCGATGCTGCCCATCTGGTGATGTCCATGTGTAGAGTCGTCTCTTGTGTTGGAAAAGCGTGTTTGTGATGACCAGCTTGTTCTCTTTACAGAACTCTATTAGCCTTTGCCCTGCTTCATTTTGATCTCCAAGGCCAAACTTGCCAGTTGTTCCTTTTATCTCTTGCCTCCCTACTTTAGCATTCCAATCCCCTATAATGAGAAGAACATCCTTCTTTGGTGTCACTTCTATAAGGTCTTGTAAGTCTTCATAGAATTGGTCAATTTCTGTTTCTTCAGCACCAGTAATTGGTCCATAAACGTGGATTACTGTGATGTTAAAAGGTCTGCCTTGGATTCGTATCGAGATCATTCTTTCATTTTTGAGTTTGCATCCCAGTACAGCTTTCGCCACTCTTTTGTTGATTATGAGGACCACTCCATTTCTTTTACGGGATTCTTGCCCACAGTAGTAGATATGATGGTCATCCGAACTGAATTCACCCATTCCCGTCCATTTTAGTTCACTGATGCCCAGGATGTCAATATTTATTCTTGCCATCTCATTTTTGACCACATCCAACTTACCAAGGTTCATGGTTCTTACATTCCAGGTTCCTATGCAATATTTTTCTTTACAGCATTGGACTTTCCTTTCGCTTCCATGCATATCCGCAACTGAGCGTCCTTTCGGCTTTGGCCCAGCCGCTTCATCAGCTCTGGATCTACTTGTACTTGTCCTCCGCTCTTCCCCAGTAGCATGTTGGACACCTTCCGACCTGAGGGGCTCATCTTCCAGCGTCATAACTTTTATATGCCTGTTGTCTTTGTCCATGGAGTTTTCTTGGCAGGGATACTGGTGTGGCTTGCTGGTTCCTCCTCCAGGTGGATCACATTTGGTCAAAACTCTCCACTATGACCTATCCATCTTGGGTGCCCTCCTTGGCATAGTTCATAGCTTCTCTGAGTTATTCAAGCCCCTTTGCCACGGCAAGGCAGTGATCCATGAAGGGGACTGCAGAGTTAAGACCTTGCAACAATGAAATGGAAAGGGTAGTGGGCTGCATGGCCCAATCGTAGGAAGGTTTCCTCGGAGGCAAGTCCCACTGTGGGCAAAATTTTTAAAAATGACATGGGGAAATGGGAAGCTGCAGCCTTTGAGGCACAGTTGATGGGATTTGGGTCCCAAATGCACACACACCTCTGAAGCCTGCCTTTCTAGCTGTAAAAGTAAGGAGAGCTCCTGGAGGTAGAAGTGGGGCCATGGCCAAGTAGTAGCATGTACAGAACAAGGGAGGCAGGGAGCCTTTGGGCATATGGGGGTCTGGTTCCCGTGGGATGCGGTGCAAGCAAAGGCTTCCTTGTGGTCTGTAAGGAGAAGCCCAGGAGCAGGCACTGAGGCAACAGCCAAGGGGCACACTTCCTGGTCCAGCAGGAGGACACAGCATTCTTCATGGATAGGAGAGAATGTGGAAAGAAACCTGTCCCCATTTCAAGGGATACTCTAGATCCTCGCTGGATGCACCAGCTCACCAACCTGATGTGTGAACCAGGCTAAACAGAATAGTCAACAATGCTATGCCCAGCCTGCCCCCACCCAACTCTGTGGGAGACGCCCACTGAGCATTTCCTGCTCAACAGTTTTTTGTGGGGAGAGGAGGAAAGTTCAGGATGAAGTCTATATTAGCCAGACCCAAAGAAAAGATGAGATGAAAGGGAAGATTGCGAAGCTGATAAGGACCAAGGCCTCTTGAGAATCGCTCTGCAGGACACTGCCTCAATAGCTGCTGTTTGCAATCAAAAAACAATGGGAGGATGACATAGGCTATGAGATTAACCCCACTCAATGGACCAAAATGTGGTCTAAACAATTCAATTCAAAATCCTTTATTAGGCATATCACACCTCACATTAACAAACAAACATCATATACAGACTGTATAAAATACGGGCTCAGCGAACACAATTTATCCCAGTCCTATTCTTAACTCCAAGAAATAAATCAATGTACATAAATAATATAATACAACACAGCAACATCACCTACCATTAAAAACCACTAAGTCTCTTTATCATGGCCCATTCTTTCTTCATGGACAGCACTTAAAAATTCAGCCGCTATTAAAGTAATTTGATCATCGCTGTCCGCCAGCAGGTCCTGGACAGTTGGTTGTGTAAAAAACTGTCTATTAAATTTTAGGGCCTCAAATAATTGTCTTCTGCCAAAATCACAGGAAAAGAATATATGCTCTAGAGTATCGGGTTCCTGTTTTCTGCATTTACAGAGACGCTCTGATTCTGGGATAGCTAAGTATCTTCCTCTCACTACCGCCGAGGGAAACATGTTAAATCTGGCCAACATAAGCAGCCTACACGATTCATGTTTCTTCAGATTTGTCATGTATCCCTTTTGGAAATCTCTACACAAAGGGAGATTTAGGTGGATAGGAGAGCAGGTGCTGTGCTTTGCAACCTCAAGCATGGCGAGAACACTTTTTTCTATGAGGGTCTTCCTGATAATTTCCCATATATCTTTGGGATCAGAGATTTCAAAATCAGTTAGAGTGAGCCCTATCGAATCCAGTTTTCTCCTACAAATCAATGATAGATTGTAGATTGCACTATCACTTAAAAGATCGTAAAGTATAGAATTAGGGGATAGGGCTCTATAATGGAGGAAGATCCAATATTTCAAGGTCCTCAACCATGCTCTTACTGATAAAGGCAGTATTCCCAGCTCACAACATATTGTTTCATATTTTACAGAGTTTGCAAGTCCTAATAATGACCTCAAAAGGGATGCGTGAAATTTATCCAACCTCTTGAGGTCACCTGAAATCCACACTGGTGTGCCGTATAGAAGTTGGGCACAGAGTTTCATGTCAATCACTTGCAATACAGCTGGAATAAATCTGTTTCCTACTGGAGGGAAAAAAATAGGATTTAATATGGTGGGCTGTCACTTTGGCCTTAACTATTGCAGCACATATATGTGTATTCCAATTCATATTATTTTTGAATGTGATTCCCAGATAATTGAAGTGCTTAACTTCCTGTATTAGATGTCCATTAATTATACAGCCTTTTGGGTTCCCTCTCTTTCTGAATTGCATAATCTTTGTCTTATCATAATTAATTTTGAGATTATTGAGAGAGCAGTAGTTTGAGAAACTCTTAAATAATTTTTTTAAACCCAAAACAGAGAGTGAAATAATTACAGCATCATCTGCATAAAGTAATAAAAAGAGTGGGCTATTGTTTAAATAAGGAGTATGAGTGGTTGCGTTTTGAAGAAATAATGGTAGGTCAGATAAAAATAGATTAAATAGGGTAGGGGCCAAGATACAGCCTTGCCTAACTCCTCGATTATTCAGAATAGGACCTGCAAGTCTACCATCTTTTGATACTTTAACATATACTTGGTTATTAGAATGTAAACTTTGAATTAGTGTAAGTAGATATGGGTCGATACCAAGGTGTTCTAGTTTAGTCCATAGTTTATTGCGGTCGACCGAATCAAAGGCACTTTTTAAATCCACAAATGCCACAAAGAGTTTTCATTTATTTCTCATGACATATTTATCCACAAGATGACTTAACACTAGACACTGGTCCAGAGTTGACGAGCCTGCCTTAAAACCAGCCTGCTCTTTACAAGGTAGACCTTTTGTCAGCATCCATTCTTCCAATTTAATAAGCAGAGACTTGGCATAGATTTTACTTATGCATGGTAACAAACGTATAGGCCTATAGTTCTCTTGGCAATTCCTATTACCTTTTTTAAAGATCGGTACCACTATTGAGTTGTTCCATGACTTAGGTACAAGGGCTGAGTGATAGATAGAATTAAAAAGCGGTACAAGTTTATTGGCCCACCCCCCTTTAAATCCATATCAATGAAAAGAAAAGAACTCTCTCTAAAACTCACCTACAGGTGGTACCTAACACCAAGAAAACTAGCGTTAATACGCCAAGGAACCTCACCAAAATGCTGATCCACAGGCACATACCTCCACATTTGGTGGGAGTGCCCCAAAATCCAACTATTCTGGACAACAACCATACAAGAAATAAAATAACCAAGCAAATATTAGAAATCACCCCAGAATTGGCCTTACTAAACATCTTCCAAGACAATAATGCCCACTTACACCACAAAGAACTCGTAACCCACCTACTTTCAGCAACCAGAAACATCATAGCCAGACACTGGAGAGACCTGTCAGGAGTAAGCCTGGACCAAGGCTACCAAATAGTATGGGAAACAGCCTTATTAGAAAAATTAACCAATAAACTGAAACTGACACGGGGACAAACAGAAGAAGACGCCTTTACCCCGGTATGGCTCCCCTTTATCACATACACAGCCCAACAAGACAATGACAAAAACCCACCAACAGCATACAAATCAATATGGGTAACCTGATCCAAAACACCCACCCACCCCACTCACACATGAAAACAAAGTTCACCACAGCCAACCCCAAATGAACAACCACATCCTAGGCCAACCCCAACCTTTCCCCCTTTTCTTCCCAATGTCTCAACAAATGAAACTGATTTGTAAAAATGTTACATGGGGAAAAAATACGAAAGAGACATTGCAAACACTTCTGTAAAACAAGAAAATCTTTTAAAAAAAATTTAAAGCTGCTGTTTGGGGCTTCTGGGTGTTGCAGCCCAGAACATCTGGAGCCAGCCCCTAGAAGACTATACTAAGGCAAAATCCCTTTGATGTTTGAGGGGGTCACTAGAACAGTGACAGAATCCTTCCCATGAGGTCCATTTTTATTTTTGGTTTGCTAGAGGCATGGGCGTAGCCATGGGGGAGCGAGGGATCAGCAGCTCCCCTAGATCAAGCAAAACAATATAAATACTAAACTAACTGACCAATCATGTCAGTTCTGTCCCCCACCTAACAAAACTCCTGCTCTTCCCCCCAAACAAAAAACCTGGCTACACCATGACTAGAGGCCTTCTGCAAAGCAATCTCAGTGCTACTCACAACAGAGTTAAACCCAACAGGAATGAAAACAAAAAATGCAGGAGACAAAAAACCAAGTCAAAATGCAAAACTGTCCTTTTGCTCAGAAATAAAACTCGCCACCAACTCGCCAGTTTACAAACATCGCCCCCCCCCCCCACCATCCATTCAGAAAAATATAGTAGCTGGCTGGCATCCCATCAAATGCTTTTCACCAACAGGGTAATAGTGTTGTGCTTGTTGGACCTCCACGGTCAGTCTCTGGTGGGGGGTGGAGGTCAGAGGGTCACAAACAAAAAGGTGTTTGTTGCCACCTTACAAAACTTTCTCCCAAAGGCCCTCCAGAATGTGTTTTGTTCCGTATGGAAATAGCTAATGAGAAAGGTGATAGCAATCCTAATTAGACACTGGCAATTCTGACTTCTTTTTTCAACCAGTTTGCAGAGTTTCTCTGTGACAGAAAAATAGGCAGCAGAATTGAAGAAACATCAAAGTTATGCATGCACTTAATGACTTTTACTTCAAAAAAGTTTGCAAAGAGCTTCTCTGTGATAATAGAGTTGAAGAAACATCAAAGTTATGCCTGCACTTAATGACTTTTACTTCAAAAACTTTGGCATTTCTCAGTGAAAAGAAGAACTACATCAAGAGGGGGAGTAGTTCAACATTTTCTGCAAGAAGCAGGTTTTGTTCTTTTGTATTAATTGTACTGGTTCCCTTGAGTATTGTTTTCAGAAGGGGGGAATAATATGCTCAGTTTCTGTATCTCTTAAAGCCACAATATTCAACAATTGATTGATGTTGTCAGCTCCCATTTTTATTAGTTTTTGAAGAAAAAGACTTGTTAGAACTCTGACATTCTAGGTCCTGTGGACCAGAAGGCCTCACATCTTCACTGTAATTCAGCTTCCTGTTTAATTAGTGCTCATGTACGAGAGAAGCTGACGGCAATGGAAACAGCTTATTGTGGACTAGATTAAAAATAGGGTGATGCTATACATGCAATTTCAGTAGGAAATTATCTTCCCAGCCCCATTTCAGCCTGCAGTAACTTTCCATCATGTGAACTTCATGAAGTCTGATTTTCAAAAGGCCTGCTTCTGTTCTTTACCTGAAACAAACATGCTCAATACAAAGTTTGTGAAAATCTGGGACCCTGATCCAGGAACACAACCCATAGTATGAGTTGTGGAGGTCTTCTAATAATAACAGACAGAGTGACAGGAGCAAGCCAGCAGTAAATCAAACAAAGTAAATGGAGTTAACTATTTATTAGCAAAAAAGTGTTCTGAACTGGAGTGCCTGGCCAAATGAGCACAGCAACTCATCTCCGACAGGTCTTGCCCCCATTAATGCAGGCTGCGCAGCTATCCCAGAAGCCAGAACAGCAAGAGGGATTGCTGCTTTCACTGCGCAGCGATCCCTCTTGCTGTTCTGGCTTCTGAGATTCAGAATATTTTTTTCCTTGTTTTCCTCCTCCAAAAACTAGGTGCGTCTTGTGGTCTGGTGCGTCTTATAGAGCGAAAAATACGGTACTTTAAAGGTACAGTGTGTACACAGTCTAAGGGGGAGGGGGGCGAAGCTGACTGCTAGGACAGTCAGGCTAGCTGACAGACAGCTGTGGCCTAGATGAGGGCAGACTGAGATTGGTGGAGCAGACTCCATTGCCTTCAGAGTCTCTTCCAGCTCTTCCATGATTCTCAACAATGATCAGGTCCCTGTCAGACCAGCCAGCCATCTAGCTCAATAGTGACTACACTCTGACAAGGCGTGCCTCGCCAGATCTTCCCTAGCCCTGCCAGGAAATGCTGGGCATTCAAAATGTGTTCCACCCGCCCCTGCTTTTAAGTCTGCTTTTAAGTCTGCTTTTAAAAATTGTTTTATTTTTAAATGTATAGTTCTGCTGGAAGAACTATACAGGATACTCCCCCACCGCTACTCTTGCACAGGGCTTTGTATCTTTTGGAAACATGTTTTTGGTTCTTCACACAACCTACAGGCTTTCATGTTTTTGTTCCAGTTCAAGCCACAGAAGCTGCTCCCCCTCATTGGAACACAAGAGGAATGCTCAGTTCATTACTAGATAAGCTCTTCCTCCCTCCCTCCCCACGTCCTGATTGCCTGCTTATCTAATTACTACAGTGGTTAGGCAAAAGCAGCTTTTAATTGTGTTTTGCATTCTTTAGTATTAAAAAAAAGCCCTTATCAATACCAGCGATGTCAGTGCAACCTTGTAACTAAAGATCCCCTTAGCAACCGTTCAAGAAAGGAGGAAGCCTGTGCTATTTTTTCCAGGGCAATATTGATATAGCAGCTGTACTCTACTTGCATATCAGTTGAAAACACACTCAACAGGAATCTGGAGGAGAGCAGTATAAAATTTTAAATTGCATCTGGCGTGCTGCAGAGCAGGGAGCTGAATCTACTAGCAGGAAATAGAATAAGAGGATGGGGAAAGGACAAGATGTTAAAGGTTTTCCTGTCCTTTTGCAATGTTTTAATTATAACTAAGGAATTTGTGTTCCAGTCTTCAATTTCCCCCAACCTTGAGTGGCTTTATGACATGTAATAATAAAATACAACCAGTTAGTAGCCTGAATAGCTGGAGAGGGTGCATAGCCCTGATTTTTAGCTGGCCCATCTATCCTCCAAGGTGACCATGAACTCCTCCTGCATGCAGTGACAATGAAACCTGTGGCTTAGGGCAACTTTCTTCTGTTTGCTGCTCTCCACATGTTGCCTATCAGCCCCAGCTAATACAGCTGCACTCCTATCAGCCCCAGCATCATCCAACTGTGCTGGTTGCAACTGTCCAAAACTACAGGAGAGCACCTGGCTGGGGAAGGCTGCTTTAAGGCATGCAGGAAACAGACCACTATAAGGCTTCCTTAATCTTAAACGTCCAGAACGTTTTACTTTCTATAGAAAAACAAAGTTTGCTGGTAAGGTCTGTAGATTATAATCTGGGGCAACCTCTCCTTGGGTTTAAGTGGCCACAGATACTTTCAATGCCAGGATTCCCTCCTTGATTCAGTTCTGTGACTTTGGTCATTATAGAGGCAAGCGCTTGAGCAAGGAAGACGCAACACAGAGGAGACAAACTGCATGCTCTCTCCACCCAAGGAGACCTTGCAATCTATATTTGCTCTGCCAAAAGAAGTCCAAAAGAGCACATACAAAGAAAATAGTAGCATTGTGTACAACTCACGCCACTAGTTCCCATGGGACTCAAGCTACAGAAGGTTGTGCTGGCAGCAGACCAGTTTCCTCCACTCATAAGTGCACCTTCTCCTTTAAAAAATAAAATGCTGTAACACAATGTTCTCAATAGTTCAGTACAGAACGACGGCAGAAGAATGACCAGCACAGCTCAGAAGGATGATTGTTCTGATCTTTCCTGATTGCCCATTCACCTCCCAGTTGAACTTTGGTGAGGAAGGACAACTACTTCTACCATCTGAATCTACCTTCTACTGCAGGACTGGGAAACAAGATCCAAGCAGCGGATTGTAGCCTTATCTTCCCTACCCACCCTACAGGCCAAGTTTGACCAGTGAGTGGGACTGCCTACCTGTCAATCACTTGACATCACAATCACCTGACAACCCTTTCCCCCCCCTGCATTAACAATCCTGCTGATCACCAGGCATTTCTTGCATAACACTGTACAGAGCTATGCAATTCCTGACAATAAGCTGGTAGTTGTGGCTTGCAATGCACTGCCAACCAGCTAGTTGGTGGTCCCTGCCACATCTCTTTGATCCAACTGCATTTTTGCCACAGAGCCTACAGAGCTGTGTCTTGCCCAAGACAGTTTTGCTGGCTTCACCAACCCAGCAGAATTAGAGGTTATCTCTGCATGGTCTATGACTCTTCATCAAATACTAAATTGCATGCAATATGCTGATATAAATTGAAGGGGAGACCCCCACCAACCCAAGAAATTAATGAATGTCAGAATCCAGCTAATATTTGGAATAGGAAGAGAAAATGCAAGCTACAGAACTGTGCCACACAAGGAATCCCTGGGCTGGCTCATGCAAACCAGCCTAGATAGGCTAGTGAAGTACAGAGCCCTTAAGAAACAATTGTAGGCCATTAAGGCTATTGGCAATACAAAAGAACTGTCCTCCCCACTTCCAGCTATGAGGAATGGAGACAAGAGAATTGGCAGGTTACCAAGGTGATGGTGGTGTGTGTTGACAGAAAGAGTGGGAACAAGAATGGAGAACAAAGGCCAGAAGGACCTTGGCTGCCTGACTACAGAGGCTGCAATCCAGAGACTGGACCCAAGCTGCCTCAAGCTGTGAGAGAAGCAAATAAAAACACTCTGAATATGTAAATGCTGTGAACTCTCTTCTTCATGTAGCTCCAGGAGTATATAGGTGTAAAACAAATCATATACCTTAAAACACTACAGGTGGCTGATTAGCTGCTCTCTCTGGGCAAAGGTCAGAGGGGGCAGGGCTTCTGTTGAGAGGACCACTGTAGTCACCCCCAACGACACGTTCTCAAGATGGAGGGTGAGGGAACAGCTGCAGTCGCCTGTGGTTCCTGCGCAATGTTTGCCATCTTGCCAAAGGTTGCAGGCAGCTTTACCTGCAGCAATTGCATGTTGATTGCCCTGTTAAAAGACAAAGTCCAGCAACTGGAGGAACGTGTAGCTACGCTCCAAAGAATTAGAGACCTGGAACTCTTCTTGGAAGCAACAGAGCACACCGTCTCCACCAAGGAAGAGACAGGGGACTCCCCTGAGAAGGTGGCTAGTTCACCAACACAGGAGCCAGATATATGGAGAAACGTGACTCAAAGAAGTAGGAGGCCCAGGGTTCGCTCTGATTGTTTAGAAATACGCAATCGCTTTGAGGTCCTTTCCCCTAGCATGGAAGACGAAGAGCAGACTCCATTTGAGGATCTCTCCCTCATTACAGTCGATCAGGTATATGAAGACGAGGAGCAAAGGCAGTCCTCTGGGAATGTCCAGGCGACCTTGGAACCGACAGCTCACAGAAGAACCCCGACCAGACCTAAGAGGAGGCGTGTAGTGGTGATAGGGGATTCCCTACTGAGGGGAACAGAAGCAGTGATCTGTGGGCCTGACAAGATGTTTCGGGAAGTGTGCTGTCTCCCCGGGGCTAAGATCCAAGATGTAACTGAACGACTGCAAGGAATCATAAAACCCACTGACAAATACCCCTTCCTCTTGGTTCATGTGGGAACCAATGACACTGCAAGCAATAGCCTCCAGAAGATCAAAAGAGATTACGAGGCTCTGGGCAGGAAATTGAAGCAATTAAATGCACAAATTGTCATCTCATCTGTCCTCCCAGTTGAACGACGTGGCCCAGGGAGAGAGGGAAAAATAGTGGAAGTGAACAACTGGCTTCGCAAATGGTGCAAACAGGAACGGTTTGGATTCTTAGATCACGGACTGCAGTTTCTTGAAGATGGACTTCTGGCAAGCGATGGGCTGCACCTCACAACGGTTGGGAGGAATGTTTTTGCAAAAAATCTCAGAAACCTCATCAGGAGGGCTTTAAACTGACTAATGTGGGGGAGGGAGACAGTGCTCCTGAAGGTAGGAGTCTATCAATTGATGAAGATGATCATCCAAATGTCATAGACCGAATGGAGCAAAGAGCATGCAGACCTAGTGGTGGGAGGAAAAAATCCTTAAATAAGAGACACGGGGGAATGATTAATGGACTTCAATGTCTGTACACTAATGCGCAAAGCATGGGAAATAAACAAGATGAGCTTGAGCTCCTGGTACAGCAAACTAAATATGACATAATAGGAATCACTGAAACCTGGTGGGATAAATCCCACGATTGGAATGTAATAATGGAGGGATACAATCTATTTCAAAGAAACAGACCAGACAAGAAAGGAGGAGGAGTGGCGTTATATGTCAGGGATGTGTATACTTGTGAAGAGATCCAAGATTTAGAACCTCAAAGCCAAAGTGAGAGCATTTGGGTGAAAATTAAGGGAGAGAAGAATAACAGTGACCTCATTGTGGGAGTTTACTATAGATCCCCAAGCCAAACGGAGGATATAGATGATGCCTTCCTGGAACAGATGGCCAAGCATGCAAAAGGAAGGGAGATAGTAGTAATGGGGGACTTCAATTACCCGGATATTTGTTGGATGTCAAACTCAGCCAAGAGCATAAGGTCAAACAGATTCCTCACTGCCCTTGCAGACAACTTCATTGTCCAGAAAGTGGGAGAAGCAACAAGAGGAACAGCCATTTTAGATCTGGTCCTAACCAATGTTGATGACCTGGTTAGTGGGGTAGAAGTGGAAGGATCATTAGGCGCGAGTGATCATGCTCTTCTGAAGTTTACTATACAGCGGAAAGGAGCAGCCAAGCATACTAGGACTCAATTTCTCGACTTTAAGAAAGCCGACTTCATAAAGCTTAGGGAAGTGCTGGGTGAGATCCCATGGACAGTAATACTAAAAGGAAAGGGAGTTCAAGATGGCTGGGAGTTTGTTAAGAGGGAGATAGTAAAAGCACAACTTCAGGCAATACCAATGAGACGGAAACATGGAAGGTGCCTAAAGAAGCCAGGGTGGCTATCTAAAGAACTTTTAACTGAGTTAAGATTAAAAAAGGATGTGTACAAAAAATGGAAAAGGGGGGAAACCACCAAAGAGGAATTCAAACAAATAGCCAGCACGTGTAGACACAAAGTCAGAAAAGCTAAAGCACAAAATGAACTCAGGCTTGCTAGAGAGGTTAAAAGCAACAAAAAAGGCTTTTATGGGTATGTTCGTAGCAAAAGGAAGAACAAAGAAACCGTGGGGTCACTCAGAGGAGAAGATGGTGAAATGCAAACAGGGGACACAGAAAGGGCTGAACTCCTCAATGCTTTCTTTGCCTCAGTCTTCTCCGATAAAGAAAACAATGCCCGACCTGAAGAATTTGGAGCAAATGATTCAGCAGAGGAAACACAACCCAGAATAACTAAGGAGATAGTACAAGAATACTTGGCTAGTCTAGATGTATTCAAGTCTCCAGGGCCAGATGAACTGCATCCAAGAGTATTAAAAGAACTGGCAGATGTGATTTCAGAACCACTGGCAGTCATCTATGAGAATTCCTGGAGAACAGGCGAAGTCCCGGCAGACTGGAGGAGGGCAAATGTTGTCCCTATTTTCAAAAAGGGGAAAAGAGAGGACCCAAATAATTACCGCCCAGTCAGTCTGACATCAATACCAGGGAAGATTCTGGAGCAGATCATTAAGCAAACAGTCTGTGAGCACCTAGAAAGGAATGCTGTGATCACCAATAGTCAGCATGGATTTCTGAAAAATAAGTCATGTCAGACTAACCTGATCTCGTTTTTTGACAGAATTACAAGCCTGGTAGATGAAGGGAACACAGTGGATGTAGTCTACCTTGATTTCAGCAAGGCATTTGACAAGGTGCCCCATGATATTCTTGTAAAGAAGCTGGTAAAATGCGGTCTTGACTATGCTACCACTCAGTGGATTTGTAACTGGCTGACTGACCGAACCCAAAGGGTGCTCATCAATGGTTCCTCTTCATCCTGGAAAAGAGTGACTAGTGGGGTGCCACAGGGTTCTGTCTTGGGCCCGGTCTTATTCAACATCTTTATCAACGACTTGGATGATGGACTCAAGGGCATCCTGATCAAATTTGCAGATGACACCAAACTGGGAGGGGTGACTAACACCCCAGAGGACAGGATCACACTTCAAAACGACCTTGACAGATTAGAGAACTGGGCCAAAACAAACAAGATGAATTTTAACAGGGAGAAATGTAAAGTATTGCACTTGTGCAAAAAAAATGAGAGGCACAAATACAAGATGGGGGACACCTGGCTTGAGAGCAGTACATGTGAAAAGGATCTAGGAGTCTTGGTTGACCACAGGCTTGACATGAGCCAACAATGTGACGCGGCAGCTAAAAAAGCCAATGCAATTCTGGGCCTCATCAATAGGAGTATAGCATCTAGATCAAGGGAAGTAATGGTGCCACTGTATTCTGCTCTGGTCAGACCTCACCTGGAGTACTGTGTCCAGTTCTGGGCACCACAGTTCAAGAAGGACACTGACAAACTCGAACGTGTCCAGAGGAGGGCAACCAAAATGGTCAAAGGCCTGGAAACGATGCCTTATGAGGAACGGCTAAGGGAGCTGGGCATGTTTAGCCTGGAGAAGAGGAGGTTACGGGGTGATATGATAGCCATGTACAAATATATAAAAGGATGTCACATAGAGGAGGGAGAAAGGCTGTTTTCTGCTGCTCCAGAGAAGCGGACACGGAGCAATGGATCCAAACTACAAGAAAGAAGATTCCACCTAAACATTAGGAAGAACTTCCTGACAGTAAGAGCTGTTCGACAGTGGAATTTGCTGCCAAGGAGTGTGGTGGAGTCTCCTTCTTTGGAGGTCTTTAAGCAGAGGCTTGACAACCATATGTCAGGAGTGCTCTGATGGTGTTTCCTGCTTGGCAGGGGGTTGGACTCGATGGCCCCTGTGGTCTCTTCCAACTCTATGATTCTATGATTCTATGATTCTATGATTCCACTGTGCCCTGAATTCAGAATGCCCCTGGGTGAGCACCTGGAACCCCTGGAATTTTGCTACTGCTTAGAAGAGAATGGGGACGCGGGTGGCGCTGTGGGTAAAAGCCTCAGCGCCTAGGGCTTGCCGATCGAAAGGTCGGCGGTTCAAATCCCCGCGGCGGGGTGCGCTCCTGTCACTCGGCCCCAGCGCCTGCCAACCTAGCAGTTCAAAAGCACCCCCGGGTGCAAGTAGATAAATAGGGACCGCTTACTAGCGGGAAGGTAAACGGCGTTCCGTGTGGTGCGCTGGCTCGCCAGATGCAGCTTTGTCACGCTGGCCACGTGACCCGGAAGTGTCTCCGGACAGCGCTGGCCCCTGGCCTCTTGAGTGAGATGGGCGCACAACTCTAGAGTCTGTCAAGACTGGCCCGTATGGGCAGGGGTACCTTTACCTTACCTTAGAAGAGAATGGGACGGCATTTAACAATATATTATATAGCTGTCTCCTCAAAAGATTCCATCAACGGTATCTCCAAAAAATTTTACACATCACTTAGGAAGACAGGCGAACTAATGCCAGTGTACTGGAAGAAGCAAAGATCACCAATGTCAAAGCAATGATTCTTCAACATCAACTTCGTTGGACTGGTAATGTTGTGCGGATGCCTGATTATCATCTTCCAATGCAACTACTCTATTCTGAACTTAAAAATGGAAAGCGTAATTCTGGTAGTCAACAAAAGAGGTTTAAAGACTCTCTCAAGGCAAATCTTTAAAAATGTAGTATAAACACCAACAACTGGGAAACACTAGCCTCCAATTGGAGAACAGCCTTGACCAAAGGTGTCATGAGCAAACTCAAGACGAAAGGGAGAAATGTGCTAAGAGGAAGGCATGCTTGGCAAATCCACACCGTGATCAACTCCCGCCTGGAAACCTATGTCCCCACTGTGGAAGGACGTGTGGATCCGGAATTGGCCTCCACAGTCACTTACGGACTCACTGTTAAAACCGTGTTTATGGAAGACAATCTTACTTGGCTACGAGGGATAGAAGAAGAAGAAGGAGAAGGAGAAGGAGAAGGAGAAGGAGAAGGAGAAGAAGAAGAAGAAGAAGAAGAAGAAGAAGAAGAAGAAGAAGAAGAAGAAGATATAGCTGTCCATACAAGAATGCAACAAACATTTCCCTTTTGGCCCATCACAGGATGGCACCAATTAAAACATGTCTTCTTGGCAAACACAGGGGCTGAAACTACTGGTCCTGTATGCGCAGTCTGGAGTTTTCGGCATCAAAGTGCTTGCATGCATGTTTACTTCTTCCCACTCCTTTCAGCACCACTCCAAGACCTTTTGCTGCCTGAGGCAAAGAACAATGGTTAAAATTTCTTTGTGGATGGGTTACCGCATATTGCCTGTCTAGAGTTCAGGGCAGGGTGCAGTGATTATAAAATCACTGCAATCAAAAGCAAAAACAATGGGGAAAGCAATATTGGAAGTGAGCTGCCAAGAAGGAGTCAGAGTCTTGTGTTGTTTCTGGCAAGCAGAAGGCTCAAGAAAGAGACATTATACTCTCCTCCTAAACCACTGCTGCTGACAGCAAAGAAGAATAGGGGTTGCTTGAAAATATGCCGCTTAATATTGAATATGCTCCCTTATGTTACAAGTAGCCCGCTGACTCCAGGGTCCATAGATGCATGTGTTGCTGTCGCTCTCCAGCCAGAACTTAAAGCTTCAGGCACTGGAGCTGTCAAGGCCTGGGAGTCCACCTCCTCTTCTGACATGTTGTGTCCTGAGGTTGTTCTTTGGGTATCAGTCCAGCAAACCCCTCAAGGGGATCATCAGCATTGGACTCAGGGGGCCCTGCCTGCTCCTCATGGTCTTCTACCCGTGGGGTATCCAGTTTGTCCTTTGACACCTACATTTTCATTTCATTTCATTTGCTTTTCTGAAATTAACAAGTACCAGTCCTGGCACTGGCCAATTTTTCAGCTTTTCTGAGTCGCTATGTCCCACATTGAGTCTGAAATCCCAGTGATTACTGCACTAATGTTAATAGATCATTTGAGTAAACCTCATGTTTTTAAGCCAGCTAATGAACTTCCTGTAACTTCAACAATTATTTCTGCTTTTGGAGTGCTGCCCTACCAAATGCTGCCAGAATCAAGAGGTCTTTTAAATTGCTGTGTGGCAGAATGATGATAATGTTAACCACCCACCCCAACAAAGCTATCAGTCAACCAGAAAGTGGGAAGTGGAACTGAGATTCAATTATTTTGCTGACGCAATGAAATACTGGCAACCAAATTTCATGTGTAACCGCTAAGGTGAAGTGGGGGGGTCTGTAACACATGATTTATTTGCAGATGATCCCCATGTTTCAGCATTTCCCACTAGTAGGATGAATAAACTGCAAGAAATGGCAGAACCAGTAGGGTCCCCACCTGAGTTTCTAGGGAGTCACTACCAGTTATATCAGGCAATTTTATCTCACCTTTCCTCCAAGTAGCTCAGGGTGGCATACATAGTTCTCCCCTTAAAATTTTAACCTGTGGGGCACATCAGGACAAGGGAAAGTGGCAAGCACCTGATGGACCACTGTGGATAACAGGATGCTGCTCTGAATAGGCACATGGTGTGATCTAGGAGGGCTGAGTGGGAGTTTCGTCCAGCATGTTATCCTCTGCTGCAGAAGAGCAATATTAGCTTAGATGGGGCTTGGGGAGCTTCTTGACCTCTGACCATGCTGTCTGGGGCTTTGAAAAGGTCCCCCTCCTACAAGCTCTGTATAAACCATCTTTGCTATCTTCTGCAAAAGTCAAAGGCATTGCCTAGTGAAAGGTCAAAGTGGAACACACACATGCCAGTTCTGCATAACGGCTAAAAATATTTAGGGGTGGGAAGGAAATAAGGCAAGAAGCAGCCCAGGGAGAACTCAACGTGCTCAGTGGGTGTGGAATACTGACTGATAGTCAACGTGGAAGAGGAACAGGACAGGGTATCCTGGAGCACATTCCACACTACAACATTTTGCTGCAGTTCCTTTTTGTATGTTTTTTAAAAAATACCTGATTAATATATGGCTATCCTACTTAGTTCTCTGATAAACAATGCATGCCTCCTATCCCAAACATACTGAATATAGATTTTCCCATTACCCTCATATAACCACTGCAGAGGGCAAACACAAAAAATTAATATATGGATGTGCCATCTGGAAACACTGCAATCCTGTGTTTGCTTTTTGGTGGTGGGAATGGAGAGACTTGCTTTTAGCTACTTTTATGTCTGCCAAATGTTGCTGAAGCAGTTTTAAAGAAGTGCATACATCTGAATCCATCACCAGGTGATGCAATTTTTTTTTTGGGGGGGGGGGATTGCCCTTTCTGTTTTGTTTCTCTTAAGCATCCCAAGTATAGCCAATGGCCTTTTTAAAACAAAAACATGCATTTTGTGCTTACTTTGTGACAGCATTATTATTATTTATTAAATTTGTATACTGCACTTCATCCATAGTTCTCAGGGCAGTTCACAACACAAAAATACAAGGATATAGGATGTTTTAGTCAGTCAAAGGCCTGGTTGAAGAGGAATGTTTTCACCTGGTGCCTAAAGGTATATAATGAAGGCACCAGGTGAGCATCCCTGGGGAGAGAATCCCACAAATGGGGAGCCACTGCAGAAAAGGCCTGTTCTCCTGTTGCCACCCTGGAGGTTACCAGAGCATAGACATAACATAGACAGAGCATAGGCTGTCCATGTCCAGATGGGGGGGGGGGGGAGCTGGTCCAGCAGCCGAAGATGATGGAGGGCACTCCGCATCACTGAAGCCAACTGAGCCTCAAACGACAGCAGAGAATCCAGAAGGACCCTCCCCCTCAAGCTACCAACTAGTAAGAATAGAGTAATAACAACAACAACAACAACAACAACAACAACAACAACAACAATAATAATAATAATAATAATAATAATTTATTTATACCCCGCCCTGCCCAGCCAAGACCGGGCTCAGGGCGGCTAAAAACCAATAATAAAAACAAGTTGATTAAAATACAATTTAAAAGATTAAGATACAACATTAAAACAATTAGGGAGCAATCTCATCATAGGAGGAGAAAGGAAAAAGAAAAAGGTGGAGGGAATCAAACTGATTCTGAGCCCAAAGGCCAGGTGGAACAACTCTGTCTTACAGGCCCTGCAGAAAGAGATCAGATCCCACAGGGCCCTGGTCTCAAGAGACAGAGCATTCCACCAGGCCGGAGCCAGTGTTGAGAAGGCCCTGGCTCTGGCTGAGGCTAATCTAACTTCCTTAGGGCCCGGGACCACTAGAGTGTTGCTGTATATGGACATTAGGGTCCTCCGTGGGGCAGAGCGGGAGAGGCGGTCCCGTAGGTACGAGGGTCCTAGGCCGTGAAGGGCTTTAAAGGTCAAAAGCAGCACCTTAAATCTGACCCTGTACTCCATCAGCAGCCAGTGCAGCTTGAAAAGCACTGGGTGAATATGCTCCCATGGCAGAGACCCCGTGAGGAGCCTCGCTGCAGCATTCTGCACCCGCTGGAGTTTCTGAGACAGCTTCAAGGGCAGCCCCGCATAGAGCGAATCACAGTAGTCAAGCCTGGAGGTGACCATCGCATGGATCACTGTGGCCAGGTCGGGGCAGGAAAGGTAAGGGACCAACTGCTTGATGTGGTGAAGGTGGAAAAATGTCGCCTTGGCTCAGTGGCGTAGCATGGGGGGTGCAGGGGGGGCCGGCCGCACCGGGCGCAACATCTGGGGTTAGGGCAAATCCATGGGTTAGGGGGTGCAAATCCACGGGTTAGGGGGCGCAAATTACTTGCCTTGCCCCGGGTGCTGACAACCCACGCTACGCCACTGCCTTGGCTGTTGCTGTAACTTGCGCCTCCATGGAAAGGAAGGCGTCAAGGATTACACCCAAACTCTTAACGGAAGGCAATGGCACTAATTGGGGCCCCCGCAAGAGAAGGGCGTTGGTCCCTCATCCCCATGCCATCCCGACCCAGCCAGAGGACCTCTGTCTTTGAAGGATTTAGTTTCAATCGGCTCCCACAAAACCATCCAGCCACAGCTTCCAAGCATCTGGTCAATGTGTTCAGGGCCGAGTCGGTGTGGCCATCCATCAGCAGATAGAGCTGAGTGTCATCAGTATATTGGTGACAGCCCAGCCCAAAGCTCCGGACAATCTGGGCAAGGGGGCGCATAAAGATGTTAAAAAGCATCGGGGAGAGAATTGCGCCCTGTGGCACTCCACACATCAAGGAGTGGTGCGACGACATTTCCCTCCCTAGTGCCACCCTCTGTACCCGACCAGAGATAAAAGAGCACTGGCACCTGCTGCCATACGGGCACCTCTTTTTTCTTTTTTGACCAAAAAATAAAGCACTGCATATAGTTATTGAGGCTCCAATGCTAAATATGTTTTCTAAAGAATAAAGAAGCCTAGTATTGGAATGGAGCAGAATCACAGAACTATAGAGCTGGAAGGGATCATCCAGTCTGACCTGCTGCAGTGCAGCAATCCTGGCCACAGCTGTCCCTGAGTGAGCTTGAACCACCAACCTCCTGGTTAACAGCAAGACACACTGACAGCTAAAATACATATAATGGTGCTTCCAGAAATTGTAAAAAAGTGGCTGAGATGTCACAAAGCAGTTGTTGGCAACATGTACCTTTGTTCTTTTTAGTTTATCAGCTTTCCCCCAATTCTAGATTCATGTAGGTAGCCCTGTTGGTCTGACACAGTCAAAATAAATTAAAAAATTGTCCAGTAGCACTTTAGAGACAGTTGGTTTGTTCTGGATATAAGCTTTAGTGTGCATGAACACTTTTTCAGATACACTGAAACATGCACACAAAAGCTTATACCCAGAACTAAGGTGCTACCGGACAATTTTTTAATTATTTTATAGCTTTCCACCAAGAAAGCGTAAATTGGGGTGGAATTGAGGGAGAGCGGGTACAGGGTGGCATTCTGATGGCAACCACACTGTGCGGATGTTGCAGAAACAGAAGAAGAAAATAAACCAACCCCTTGCCTGCGTGAGGCATATCTGGAGCAGACCTGCCCCTTGCGCCCTTTCAGGCTTACTCATGAGCAAACTGGGAGGGTTTCTTATCAAAGCAAATAGGCGGAGATGGGAAAGGACCGCCAGGGCTCTTGTGGGGAGGAAGAGGGAACTCCGGTTTGGGCGACCCCAGGAGCCTTCTGTGGAGGGGGGGGGCGATGAAGAAACGCTGTCCTGGGGGGGGGGGTGCTGCGAAAAATAGGGGATCTTAACAAAAAAAACCACTACCCCCACCCCAGCCCTGTTGATCTCGGCGAGGGTTACTTTGGAGTAGCCACATATAAAATGGTCAACTGAACTCAAAGCAAGCAGGCTGTCAATAAGGGGCAGAGTGCTGGGGTCCTTCCCATTGTTATTAAGGGAGAGACAAGTCTCGTTTTAAGTATATATATAATAAATGAATAATAAATGAATAAATCGAAAATAAGTACTCGTAAAAAAGGAGGGTGCTGAGATATACAGATATAGACAGATAGATAATCTCAGCACCGTTAAGTGCATGTGTGTGTGTCAGCACCCTCCTTTGCGAGTACTTTCTTTCGATTTATTTGATTGTTCGTTTAGTATTATTTGTTTGGGGTGATGAGTTTTCCTTGCCCTCCTCTATGAATACACACACACACACACACACTTCTATGGGCGCTGTTGTTCTTTTATATCTATTTATGTGTGGCGGGGAAGGGGGGCGTTGTTTCCCCTCACCTTATGTGGAGACCTGTGGGGGTGACATCCCACAGGGCTTGTTTCTCGTGAGGCCTTGAGGCGGCGGCGGCGACGGCGACGCCCCCGCACCCCCCTCCTCCCTTGGTGGCGGAGGCGGCGGCAGCGGCCATGTTGCGCGCGGCGGGCGTCGCGGGAGGCGTCCTCCTCACGAGCAGCGCTGGGCTGGGCTGAGGCGGTTGCTGCCGGCCCGCCCGCCCGCCGCCGCTCCTTCTTCCCTCTCTTCTCTCCGGGACGCCTCCCCGCACCGCCGCGCCGGCAGCCGCCCAGCAGCCCTTCCCCGCTGCCGGAGCCCCGCGACCGAGGAGGGACCGAGGAGAGCCTCGCCGGCCGCTCCCTCCCACGCCGCCATGGCCGGGCACAGCGGACACCCCCGCGCCAGCGCCGCCTGCATCGTGGTGAGGGGCCGAGAGGGGAGGGGGCTGGGGGGGGGGCTGCGGACATAGCCCCACATGAGGCGGGGGGGCGACCCTCAAACCCCCGCCCTGCAAGGCATGGGGGCATCGGGGCTTTCTCACCCCCCCCCCCGCCAAGTGGGTACCTACCCATAATGTGGGAAGGTGCTGGAAGGCCAAGGGCAGGGGGCCTGGAGCCTGCGGTGGGGGCCCTGAGGGTGTCTGGAGATGTGGGGTCCGCTTAAAAGGAGGTAGGGGGGAGAGGCCCTTGTGGACCTCCACCTCCCCCGCAGTTATCCCCTCCACACGCCACCCCCAAAATGATTGTGATGGTTTGCAGATATTAGTTCATAAAATTCATACACCAATTGATGGCCCCCAAAAAGAGAAAAACACATTTAAAAGCCTCAGATCGGTTTACAAAATGCGATAAAACTGTAAAATCGGGGGAAGGGGATGATTGCAATGCATTATAATGTACAAGAAGTTTAAAACACTCAAACAGATAAAGAGGCACACCACCAGCATTTCTAAGAATCTGGCCATATACGTAATTCCAGGTTTTGTTAAGGGGCAGTTGGTTGACATATGAAGAGTGTGCTGCCTTTGGGAGTGAAGCCTTGGAGGGTTTCAGCTGTGGCTGCAGAGCCCAAAAGGGGAGAGGCCGGGCAGGCGAAGGAGCGTCCAGTTGGTTGTGCAGCTGAATTTGGGGAGGCTGATTTGGACCAGGGTCAGCCCTCCTCCCCACATCCCTACTTTTTGAAGGGGTGCTGGGGGAGGGCAGGGTTAGCGCCGCCTCAGGAAACTCTGGAGAGGAGAATGATAACCTGGAACAGAAGGGAAAAAGATTTTGTTACATTCAGAGAGTTGGGGGAATTAATATGCACCCCCAGCTAATAGGGTTCAAAGAGGAAGGAAGGAGAAGGTGAATGGCTTTAAACTGGAGGTTAATCTGGGGAGGGTTGAAGAGTTTAAAGTGGAGGGGGGATATTAATTTGGTGTCTCAAGAAAAAAGAGGTTTTTAAAGGGGGGAAACGATGTTTTTCAGGAGTGTTACTGATAAAGGATAGAAGGCTTAACTTGTACAAGCACTCATGACCCTGACCATAATCTGTATTTCTAATATACTAGGGATGATTTTTTGAGGTATAAGACAACAATAAAGAATCAGGTTTCTGGGCATATTCAGAATGCCTTCATCTCAATTATGCCTTTTGCATGAAACCATTACAATAATTTATCTGTTTGTATATGGATATTGCCAGAGTTAATATCTACAAAAGTATGCAACTATTTTTTGTGTTCTTAAAAAAATATATTAGGCCTACTGAGGTCAATCAGCTTATTTCTAGGTAAGTGGTTTAATGTTGCAGCCTTAGACACATTTGGGCTGCAATCCTAAACCCACTTGCCTGGGAGTAAGCCCCACTGAATTCAGTAGGACTTACTTCTGCATTTACATGGTTAGGATTGTGCTGTGTAACCTATTAAACTCAGTGGTGCTTACTTCCTAGTAAATGTGCATAGGCCTGTGCTCACCAAGCACATGTGAAGATGAGTAATTTCCTGTTCAAGGAGTCTAGTTCTGAAATATGTTTCTTGTGTGTTCTTGACTTCATTAGCTTGAGCTAGCCATATTTGGGTTTGATGCAAATAAAAAGGACTCCAACTGATTTCTGTAACTGAACATGTCAGCACTATTTAAAGTTGGAAAAGACAACACCATAAGTTTGAACATTTTTCATTAAATTAACTCAATGCCTTACTTACTGTGAAAGTGGATTTTGAATTTCATATTTTTTTAAAATGATATTTATTACTTTTTCAACATTTTCAACACAGCACTACAAACAAAAAAAGAAAAGAGAAAGAACAATACAAATACAATACAAAAACACTACATAGACTAACAAAACAAAGCAAAAACAAACAAAAACAGTTTAAAAACACCTCAAACATTTTCAATATCTTATATTTCATTCACTTATTTCCAACGACCTCCTCACACTTCCCTTTTTGTATTCCACTTCCCCCGACTCTTCTCCCTGGTCTCGGATCTTGCCAGTCATTTCCGCCAAGTCCATCAACTTCGTCTGCCATTATCCAACACTTCAGTGTTTTCAAGAAGCAGCCATTCTCTCTGCCAGCAAAAAGCAGATGGTTCACAACGAAATTTAAAGGTCTGGCAGGGCAAGTCCACCTCCTTCTTTGGCATCCGTCAATATCTTAAGTTTTACTCGAGGCTTCCTGCCCTGCCAAACAAATCTAGAAACATCCCTCTGCCACCTCCTGAAACAATCCATCCCATCCAAAGCTTGCAATGTTTGAAACAAAAGCAACATCCCCAGCAACACAGCAGCCCTCATCCCCACCACAGCAACTCGGCCCAACAGTAAGAACTTCTGATTTGTCCATATTTCCAAATCCCCCTTCTCTTCAATCCAACATCCTTCACAGTTATCCTTAAACAGATTCACATTTTTGGCGGTCATACTAACCCCCAAATACAGTGGTGCCCGCAAGACGAATGCCTCGCAAGACGAAAAACCCGCTAGACGAAAGGGCTTTCCGTTTCGGAGGCGCTTCGCAAGACGAATTTCCCTATGGGCTTGCTTCGCAAGACGAAAACGTCTTGCGAGTCTCGCCATTTTTCCCCCGCTCCCCCCCCTTTTTCAAAGCCGCTAAGCCGTTAATAGCCTTTTAACAGCTTAGCCGCTAAGCCTTTAATAGCCGCTAAGCCGCTAAATCGCTAATAGCGCTAATCCGCTTAGCCGCTAATGGGGTTGCTTCGCAAGACAGAAAAACCGCTAGACGAAGAGAATCACGGATTCTTTTCGTCTTGCGAGGCACCACTGTACCTCTCTTTCTCAACTGATGTTAGTCCTGTCGCCTCCTGAAACTCTGTCAAGCTTTCCTTTTCCAGTTCAGGTAGGGCTCTGGTCCTCAAATTCGTCTGTTTTTCTTTAAGTTCAATCATAACGAATGTGGATTTTGAATTTCAGTTTTCTTCATCTCAGGATAGTTATTCTTTCTTTCTGCAATACATAAGTATACAGTATACAACTGTATACAATACTTATACCTATATATTATTATATTATATTATATTATATTATATTATATTATATTATATTATATTATATTATATTATATTATATTATATTATATTATATTATATTATTATATTATATTATATTATATTATATTATATTATATTATATTATATTATATTATAGGTAAAGGTACCCCTGCCCGTACTATATTATATTATATATATTATATTATACCTTAATTCTACCCCTCAAGTTATAATAATATAATAATATAATAATAACAATAACAATAACAATAATAATAATTATAATATAATATAATATAATATAATATAATATAATATAATATAATATAATATAATATAATATAATATAATATATATTATAATATAATATATATTATATTATATTATATTATATTATATTATTATATTATATTATATTATTATATTATATTATATTATTATATTATATTATATATATTATATTATATATTATATTATATTATATATTATATTATATATAATATATATATAATATAATATAATATAATATAATATAATATAATATAATATAATATAATATATATTATATT
The DNA here is from genome assembly GCF_964188315.1 of Podarcis muralis. Classification (NCBI taxonomy): domain Eukaryota; kingdom Metazoa; phylum Chordata; class Lepidosauria; order Squamata; family Lacertidae; genus Podarcis; species Podarcis muralis. The sequence continues at coordinate 49,733,654 of NC_135673.1, forward strand.
ATAATATATATTATATTATATTATAATATATATTATATTATATTATATTATATTATATTATATTATATTATATTATATTATATTATATTATTATTATTATTATTGTTATTGTTATTATTATATTATTATATTATTATAACTTGAGGGGTAGAATTAAGGTGGGGTGTCAAAAGCCAGATTTAGTAGGGAGAGAGAGAGGCATCACCACAAGTCAGGGAACCTCAAAGTTTCCTCTGGTGAAATACTTTGAAATGTCAGCAACATGGCATCTTTTATGTTATCATTTGAACCCAGGCTTTCTAAACTGATGTTCATAGAGGAACCGCTACCACTGCCTGACTCCTACTTCTTGAATTGAAGGGATACAAAAGTCTGGGTTGATCAGTTGCTGCTTAACGCTGGTCAAGTTCCGTTCAAGGAGCTTGGCTCCCTGATATACTGCAGAGCTTAGGGCATAGACAAGCTTGGAGGTGGCTTGAACGCAAATGAATGAAAACTCCAGTGGAATGCAATTGAACACTGGCGAGCGATCATCATCAAGCTTACTTAGTGGCAGTGAATGATAGCAAAGTATGCCTCCTTGCTGTGCTGTCTAGTATAGAGCTTTTCTGGGTAGTACCGGACCTTTTACAGTTGGGAGCAAAGGAGGTGGGAGAACAGATAGTAGCTCACTGTGATTTGGTTGCAAAGCATTGGATAAAACTGCTTACATCTGCCAGGATCTTGACACCACTGTTAACAGCAGATGAATCTCGAGGGGTGTCCAGAGCACAGTCTAGTCCTGTTGTGTTGGATGAGTTTCCGTTAGTAAGGCTCAAAGACATGGAGAAGGTGCTAGGATCAGTCAGGGCACTCACTTGCGCTCTGGACCCTTGCTCCTCCTGGCTGACAGAAACTAGCAGGGGAGGGACAGCTGGCTGGGCCAGGGAAGTGGTTAATACCGTCTTGCGAGAGGAGGAGGTGGTCCCTGCCCGCTTCAAGGAGGCAGTGGTGAAACCACTCAGCCAAGAAATCCTCCCTGGATTCAGAACATTACTTCTGTTGTCTATGCTCTGGTAACCTCTAGGTTTGATTGCTCTAATGCATTATATGTGAGGCTTCCTCTGAAGACGGTTTGGAAACTTGGTGCAGAATTCAGTGGCCAGGTTGCTCACCAGGGCAAGCCAGTTTGAGCATATGACACCAATCCTGGCCCGACTGCACCAGTTGCCAATTATTTTCCAGGCTCAGTTAAAACTGCTGCGTTCTGACTCAGAACTGCAATACCTCAAGGACCACCTCTCCCCATATGAGCCTCCCCGGATCGTAATCGGAGGCCCTTCTTTGTGTGCCTCCTTCATGAGAGGTCCAGAAAGCCACAACATGAGAATGCCTTTTCTGTGGTGGCTCCTTGTTTGTGGCATTTAAGGGAGGCTCACCTGGCACCTTCATTATATATCTTTAGGTGCCAGGCAAAAACATTCCTCTTCTCCCAGGGCCTTGGCTAGTTTAGCAATCTACAGCCTTTTGAATTGTTGTTTTTGTTCTTTACTATGTTATGTATTTGGCCCTTCACCTGTGATCCTCTGCTGAAGTGCAGTATAAAAAATTTAATAAATAAATAAATTCTCTCATAGTAGGCACTGCAAGTAGGGGAACCCAATCTGGGGTCTTCCAGACACCAGTAATGCCCACTGATAGAACCTCTATCTCTGGCAGATGAACTGAAATGCTCAGTTCAGTGGAAAGATGAGAAAATGTTATTTGAGGAACCTAATAATAAATGCAGAGACAACAGGGTTCTGCACAAGCCTTCTGATAAATCTAAACATTTGCTGTTTATGGATTGCTGCAGCATATTTATTTTAGCCCTTCAGATGTTTTTGACTAGAGGGTACCAGTTGGGGAAGGCTGTTCTGTTCCAAGTGCTACAATCTCCGTGGAATATTAAGACACATTTTCAGCATCTATTTATCATAAGCCGGGTTCAGTTTCTTTCTGCCATGTGGGTGTTAACCAATTGGTTTATGAAGAGGCAAAGGAGCATGGTGTTCCTCTCAAGGCCATTGCATAAAAGCACGTCTGGCTTGCTGCTGCAATCAAATTAGTTGTTTCTACCTGCAGAATGTTTCTCATGAGACTATAATTCACAGCGAGGGATTCTTTAGTTGTATTGCTGCTCAGTAGCATACAGGACAGCCAAGTGTGGTTGGTAGCAGAAGCAATTAAAAAACCACACACACATAATCAGTATGTTGATCTTAGCTTTGATAAGGGGAACACGCACCTCTCCATGCCTTTAAAAGTCGCCAAATGTATCTCTAGGACTAATAAGGTCTAGTCACTTACTGCTGTTTGAAATTGAGGTTTTCAGTATTCTCTAACAGATTTTAAACATTCCGAACAGTGTTTTGTTTTTGATATCTTGGGGTTATATTGTTTTAGGAGCTGCTTGTAGTGGAGTATCCTGGCTTTTTCTCAAACTTTTAGGTTTTTTAAATCAAATTCCACCTCCAAAAAAAAACTTCTGCTGTTGCTGTTTTCAAAAAAGCCTCAGAAATGTTGGAACTGAAAGGGTCAGCATAATGTTGTTTAGTCATTTAGTCGTGTCCGACTCTTCGTGACCCCCTGGACCAGAGCACGCCAGGCACTCCTGTCTTCCACTGCCTCCCGCAGTTTGGTCAGACTCATGTTTGTAGCTTCGAGAACACTGTCCAACCATCTCGTCCTCCGTCGTCCCCTTCTCCTTGCGCCCTCCATCTTTCCCAACATCAGGGTCTTTTTCAGGGAATCTTCTCTTCTCATGAGGTGGCCAAAGTATTGGAGCCTCAGCTTCACAATCTGTCCTTCCAGTGAGCACTCAGGGCTGATTTCCTTCAGAATGGATACGTTTGATCTTCTTGCAGTCCATGGGACCATAATTCAAAAGCATCAATTCTTCGGCGATCAGCCTTCTTTATGGTCCAGCTCTCACTTCCGTACATCACTACTGGGAAAACCATGGCTTTTACTATACGGACCTTTGCTGGCAAGGTGATGTCTCTGCTTTTTAAGAAGCTGTCTAGGTTTGCCATCGCCTTTCTCCCAAGGAGCAGGCGTCTTTTAATTTCGTGACTGCTGTCACCATCTGCAGTGATCATGGAGCCCAAGAAAGTAAAATCTCTCACTGCCTCCATTTCTTCCCCTTCTATTTGCCAGGAGGTGATGGGACCAGTGGCCATGATCTTCGTTTTTTTGATGTTGAGCTTCAGACCATATTTTGCACTCTCCTCTTTCACCTTCATTAAAAGGTTCTTTAAATCCTCTTCACTTTCTGCCATCAAGGTTGTGTCATCTGCATATCGGAGGTTGTTGCTATTTCTTCTGGCAATCTTAATTCCGACTTGGGATTCATCCAGCCCACCTTTCGCATGATGAATTCTGCATATAAGTTAAATAAGCAGGGAGACAATATACAGCCTTGTCATACTCCTTTCCCAATTTTGAACCAATCAGTTGTTCCATATCCAGTTCTAACTGTAGCTTCTTGTCCCACATAGAGATTTCTCAGGAGACAGATGAGGTGATCAGGCACTCCCATTTCTTTAAGAACTTGCCATAGTTTGCTGTGGTCGACACAGTCAAAGGCTTTTGCATAGTCAATGAAGCAGAAGTAGATGTCTTTCTGGAACTCTCTAGCTTTCTCCATAATCCAGCGCATGTTTGCAATTTGGCCTCTGGTTCCTCTGCCCCTTCGAAATCCAGCTTGCACTTCTGGGAGTTCTCGATCCACATACTGCTTAAGCCTGCCTTGTAGAATTTTAAGCATAACCTTGCTAGCGTGTGAAATGAGTGCAGTTGTGCAGTAGTTGGAGCATTCTTTGGCACTGCCCTTATTTGGGATTGGACTGATCTTCTCCAATCCTCTGGCCACTGCTGAGTTTTCCAAATTTGCTGGCATATTGAGTGTAGCACCTTGACAGCATCATCTTTTAAAATTTTAAATAGTTCAGCTGGAATATCATCACTTCCACTGGCCTTGTTATTAGCAGTGCTTTCTAAGGCCCATTTGACTTCACACTCCAGGATGTCTGGCTCAAGGTTAGCAACCACACTACCTGGGGTGTACGGGACATCCATTTCTTTCTGGTATAGTTCCTTTGTGTATTCTTGCCACCTCAGCATAATACCTAATCACAAATACTGTATTGTCCTCCTCAGGGTGTACTTCTTCCCCAAAGCCTCTCCCAAACTACTTCCTCCCCTGCCACTTGATTCCCCTCAACCCTTCCCCACTTTCTCTCCCTGGTCCCTGATCAGCTGTGAGTTCTGTACAGTGCCCAGCATTCTCTTGGTGCTAAATTATGCCTGTAGCAGAATCACGATTCCCAGTTCAAAGATGGGAGGAGATTGTAGTTATCTGCAGTTTTCAACTGGTGCATTCCTCCCAGAGTCAATGAGTCTCTGAGTAGGATGTGAAGGCTGTGGTGGCAGGTAAACCCATGAGTAGCAGCAAATATACATCATTCAGCTTGCCTTCCTGGAGGAGCCCTCTTTGCTGGAGGGTGGGGAGGAGGAAACTGTACTTGCATGCTCTGCTGTGGAGCTTTGCTGTCATGTATTTTGAGGATTCAAGTCAGAAATGGTGCGCCATTGTCCTCTATTGATCCCACTGACTCTTCCGTAGCTCTGAAAGTTCTCATTGCCTTGCCTAGTCCTTAGATGATATTTTCTCAATATTATTTTTATTTAACTTTTCCCATTTTTCCATTATAAATGATAACCCACCCCCAACTGCACAAACTATCTTTGCATCAAAATATTTTTCCTTCATCTCAAAGCTAATTAACAGAATAAAATCCATTCCCCGATCTCTTTTTCACTGGAAATACCATAGTTGAAGCCCCCTGGAGCTTCACACAGGCAAAACATACACTCTGCCAATAGATTATAGCTTTGGATTTTTTAGTAATCCCAGATTATGAGGCTTTTTAATATATTTTTGTTCTCTGGGAGGATATGTAACACATTGTACCTGACCTCACCTTTTCTGTTTTCCTTTTAGATTGGAGATGATGAACAAGGATATGACCTAGACTTGTTTTGCATACCAAAACATTATGCAGAAGATTTAGAAAAAGTATATATTCCTCATGGGCTTATTATGGACAGGTTTGTTTTACTCTCACCAATATTCAAAAATGATTATTTGCATGCAAGCCTCTGCATGTTTGTTCTAAGGAGGTTTTACTTTATGGTGGCTCTTGCAGCTTGCTTGGAAGCAGTGTCTGGTTTACTGGAGTGTAGATAAATTTCCTCTGTACACAGTAAAGGCAGTTGCTGTGGAAGGGAACATCTCCTGTGCCATTAACACAAAGCTCTGAGGAGCACACAGCTCCTCCTGGGTTGGACTTCCTAGTTCAGTGGAACCCAAATTGTGGTCTGCAGATGACTGCTCCATTCAGCCTGTCCACAGCATTTATGTAGATTGTGGCTGAAGACAGGAGATGGCACATCCATCACATTAAATATTGATATTAATTCGTAATAGTATTTTTATTGTGTCTTTTAATTCTTATATTGGGTTTTAATTTATAATACAAAAAGTACAATATATAAGAAGTAAAAATGCAATTGCAAATCAAATGGCTTCTAGTGGAGTACATTACCATTGCTACAGCAAACAAAAATCCTTAAGTGGTCCATCAGCAATTTTGAGGTGGTCTAAGGGGGTGGTGAAGTTTGGGAACCATTGCTCTAATTTTCTGCACCTCTAGCAAATTGTTACCAGTTCCTGACCCATAAAAAGACAGGTAATTTGCCCATAATTCATATGTTAATGAGAAAAGGGATATAAGGACATACTGTAAATTAAGTGTGTGCATGTGTATATATTAGGTAACAAGTTTCCTCACTGACACACTGGTGTATAAATCTTGAAAGCACAGAACTTTAAAAATTTGAACAGCTTTCTGTTTCCTTGTTTCTGAATTTCCGGAGTGTATTGTTAGTGCCTTACTAATCCAAGCTGCAATATGCTTTAAAAAGTGAATTAATTTACCTTCTGAAGACCTGTATGCTTCATATCTTTTGAAAGTTGTCCAGTAACTAGGCAGAGACTGAGATTTACTTTGGCACATGCTGCCCTGTAAAATCAAGGGAGTTTGGCAGTACTGCTATTAGATTAACCTTGACAAGTGAGAAAAAGCAGAAATGTCACTGACCGGTAAATAGCCCTATTTTGTCAGATGGGAGATAAATACAATATCAGGGAAAGATGCTCTGTTGGCTTTATCTTTACATGAATGCTTACCATGGTTTGTCCAAGCCAGTGGGGGTGAATAATAACATGATATAATGAGAATAATTTTCAGTCTCAAGTCCTTGAAGGAGGGCCTCTCCTGTTACTTGTCAGTCTGCGTGTTGAAATCTTATTGGGACACCCTTCTTGCAATCCCACTGGTGATTTCTACTCAGTGGGCAGTTGTGTGGGGAAGAGTCTAAATAGTCTTAAGGCCCCATCTGCATATATATTTTCTCCTCTCTCGAGAACTATGGCTGACTTCTTTCTTACTGAGTTTTCCATGTGGTGTGAAGACACATCTTTTTGGGCAGGCCTTAGAGTAGCAGTTTGATTTTAACTCATGTTCTGACTGTTGGTCTTTTGGAATAGTTTTATATTTTTATGTTGTAATTTATTATTCTTATGATATAGATTTGTATATGCCCTGGAATCTCCTTGGAGGACGGCTGGTTTAGAAATGGTACAAATAAGTGTGTGTGTGTGTGTGTGTGAGAGAGAGAGAGAGAGAGAGAGAGAGAGAGAGAGAGAGACCTGGCACTGGCTCGGTGTGGCAAATTAGTTTGTTTCTCTTTCCACAGAACAGAAAGACTGGCACGAGAAATCATGCAGAGTATGGGAGGGCATCACATTGTGGCTCTCTGTGTACTTAAAGGGGGCTACAAGTTCTTTGCTGACTTGCTGGATTATATCAAAGCCCTGAATCGAAACAGTGACAAGTCTATCCCTATGACCGTTGACTTCATCAGGCTGAAGAGCTATTGCGTAAGTGTGTCTGCAGTCGCTCACACAGATGGCTATCCAAGCACTGTTTAAAAGCACCAATGAAGGAGAGTCTGACACCTTCCAAGGCTGCCTGTTCTACTGTTGAACGGCTCTTACTGTCACAATGTTCTTCCTAATGTTGTGTCAGGGTCCCCTTTCTTGTAATCTGAACCTGCTAGTTCTGGTTCTGCCTTCTGGAATAGGAGCAAACAAGCCTGCTGCATCTTTTCCGTAGCAAAAGGAAGAACAAAGCAACAGTGGGGTCACTCAGAGGAGAAGATGGTGAAATGCAAACAGGGGACACAGAAAGGGCTGAACTCCTCAATGCCTTCTTTGCCTCAGTCTTCTCCGATAAAGAAAACAATGCCCGACCTGAAGAATTTGGAGCAAATGATTCAGCAGAGGAAACACAGCTCAGAATAACTAAGGAGATAGTACAAGAATACTTGGCTAGTTTAGATGTATTCAAGTCTCCAGGGCCAGATGAACTGCATCCAAGAGTATTAAAAGAACTGGCAGATGTGATCTCAGAACCACTGGCTGTCATCTTTGAGAATTCCTGGAGAACAGGCGAAGTCCCGGCAGACTGGAGGAGGGCAAATGTTGTCCCTATTTTCAAAAAGGGGAAAAGTGAGGACCCAAATAATTATCGCCCAGTCAGTCTGACATCAATACCAGGGAAGATTCTGGACCAGATCATTAAGCAAACAGCCTGTGAGCACCTAGAAAGGAATGCTGTGATCACCAATAGTCAGCATGGATTTCTGAAAAGTAAGTCATGTCAGACTAACCTGATCTCGTTTTTTTGACAGAACTACAAGCCTGGTAGATGAAGGGAACGCAGTGGATGTAGCCTACCTTGATTTCAGCAAGGCATTTGACAAGGTGCCCCATGATATTCTTGTAAAGAAGCTGGTAAAATGCGGTCTTGACTATGCTACCACTCAGTGGATTTGTAACTGGCTGACTGACCGAACCCAAAGGGTGCTCATCAATGGTTCCTCTTCATCCTGGAGAAGAGTGACTAGTGGGGTGCCACAGGGTTCTGTCTTGGGCCCGGTCTTATTCAACATCTTTATCAACGACTTGGATGATGGACTCAAGGGCATCCTGATCAAATTTGCAGATGACACCAAACTGGGAGGGGTGGCTAACACCCCAGAGGACAGGATCACACTTCAAAACGACCTTGACAGATTAGAGAACTGGGCCAAAACAAACAAGATGAACTTTAACAGGGAGAAATGTAAAGTATTGCACTTGGGCAAAAAAAATGAGAGGCACAAATACAAGATGGGTGACACCTGGCTTGAGAGCAGTACATGTGAAAAGGATCCAGGAGTCTTGGTTGACCACAAACTTGACATGAGCCAACAGTGTGACGCGGCAGCTAAAAAAGCCAATGCAATTCTGGGCTGCATCAATAGGAGTATAGCATCTAGATCAAGGGAAGTAATAGTGCCACTGTATTCTGCTCTGGTCAGACCTCACCTGGAGTACTGTGTCCAGTTCTGGGCACCACAGTTCAAGAAGGACACTGACAAACTGGAACGTGTCCAGAGGAGGGCAACCAAAATGGTCAAAGGCCTGGAAACGATGCCTTATGAGGAACGGCTAAGGGAGCTGGGCATGTTTAGCCTGGAGAAGAGGAGGTTAAGGGGTGATATGATAGCCATGTTCAAATATATAAAAGGATGTCACATAGAGGAGGGAGAAAGGTTGTTTTCTGCTGCTCCAGAGAAGCGGACACGGAGCAATGGATCCAAACTACAAGAAAGAAGATTCCACCTAAACATTAGGAAGAACTTCCTGACAGTAAGAGCTGTTTGACAGTGGAATTTGCTGCCAAGGAGTGTGGTGGAGTCTCCTTCTTTGGAGGTCTTTAAGCAGAGGCTTGACAACCATATGTCAGGAGTGCTCTGATGGTGTTTCCTGCTTGGCAGGGGGTTGGACTCGATGGCCCTTGTGGTCTCTTCCAACTCGATGATTCTATGATTCCATGTCCTATTCAAATGGCGCTGGAGGTTTTAAAGCAGAGGTTGGATAGCCATCTGACAGGGATTCTTTAGTTGTGATTCCTCCATTGTGGGGGGTTGGGCTACATGACTCTTGGAGGTCCCTTCTGTGGGGATGTTTGAGAGGATATATTATTTTATTATATCCTTCCTAATTTGCGTCAGCAAGTTCCATAACTTAGCAGAGTTGTTAAACAATCTCCCTTTTTAATTACACAGCAGTTAGCTAGTTGCAGGCTTGTCTGAGCCTCACTATTTAGGATTCCTGGTTTCCCTTTTTATATCCCTCCTAAAAGAATAGACACAACCATATGATTAAAGTTAACATAAAAGTAGTTTACTTACAATCATCCAGTTCACAATAAGATCCCTGAAGGCAGACTTAATTTACAGAACAACCTATAACAATGTGAACTATCCCATAAGGGAAATAGTCTCAAGTGGCTGCGATTCAGCAGTCACTTCTCCCAACTCTTAGGAACACAAAAAATGGAGAACAAAAAAGGCAGAACATGGAGGCCGTGTGCTCATCTGTCCAAGAACAGACCACACCCACACTAAGTCACATGCAAAGGAAGTCTGTCCCAGCTCAGGAGGAACTAGCAAGTTTTCTCCTGAGTGATACAATGCATGTGCATTGTGGGAATGTTGTATTTGACTACAATACATTTTTACATCCTACACCTTCCAACTCTACAGTTCTGTGATTCTGTGAGAGCCAGTGTGGTGTAGTGGTTAAGAGCGGTAGTCTGCTAATCTGGGGAACCGGGTTCGCGTCTCCGCTCCTCCACTTGCAGCTGCTGGGTGACCTTGGGCCAGTCATGCTTCCTTGAAGTCTCTCAGCCCCACTCACCTCACAGAGTGTTTGTTGTGGGGGAGGAAGGGAAAGGAGAATGTTAGCCGCTTTGAGACTCCTTAAAGGGAGTGAAAGGCGGGATATCAAATCCAAACTCTTCTTCTTCTTCTTCTTCTATGAGGAATACCATTGATGTTAACATTTAGCTGAGGCTTAGGTCCAAGGAGGATAACAACTTGCTTTTGGAAATTATGTGCTTGGTTTTATTTTTTTATTATAAAGGTTTTTCTTTTACTTTAAGAAGGTAGGTGATTGTTCAGTGTAACATTTATCATTGAGGAAACAGAAAATACTTGGGAGTTTAAAGTCATATAAGAAAAACTTAAACTAAGAATTTGAAAAGCACATATGGAGTATATTATTTCTGTGATCAGGGCACTATACTTCTGTGATCCCATTCCCCTTAACTAAGGACCTGATTAAAGTACACAAAAAGGAGGGGAGATATGTAGAAACAACCTAATTGGAAACATAAATTTATAATTTGCTTGAGTTGTCTGTGAAATTAGAAATTAAATTGTTTACAGAGTTTTGAGGGTTGGGATTAGGCAACTTTACAATGTAGGGTATTGGCATCACATGAGTGATAGTATATTTCTTTTTAGACATCAATTTTTAAAGGCAATTCTTGTTTGCTGTCAAAAGCACAGATACAAGTATGCCAGCTTCCTTCTTCTTAAAACTACAAATGAAAACATTAAGTGCCTTCTTTTCTAGATGTTTTGTACCTTTACACTTTGGTATGTCCTCATATTTAAAAATAATGTAGATGTACTTTCAGCTATCCATTCTGTCAATCACCTTTTTAGTCCTGGTACATCCTTGACTGTCTCTTCCAGACAGACAGCTTTGTGTTCCACTGTGGGTGGGAGTGATGTTTTATGTTCATTTTTAAGAGGCTTAGTCAAGGTGGGGGAGAAGCACTCCTGTCTTTGTAAGTCGCTTTGAGTTCACATTTCTGAAAAAAAAACCTGATGTGAGGAGGAGGAAGCCAGCCAGGATTTACAAACTTTTTAAAAGCTTCATTTTTCAAGTAGGGCTTTTGGTTTGTTTGTTTGTTTGTTTGTTTGTGTGTGTGTTTGTTTGTTTGTTTGTTTGTTTGTTTGTTTGTGTGTTTAGTGAAGATTCACTTTATTATTATTCTCCTCCAAACCCTTTCTTTTTCTTTTCTCTCTAAAATCAGAATGACCAGTCCACTGGTGATATAAAGGTAATTGGTGGGGATGACCTCTCAACCTTGACTGGCAAGGTATGTAATAAATGGCGATAGATAGATAGATAGATAGATAGATACGGAAATTTCTGCGAAGCACTTTTGTATGCTACTAATTTTCCATCACCAATTAGTTACACTTAAAGACAGAGCACTATTGAATCCATTCTGTGAGATGCAAATAAAGGTGAGACTACACATGCACCAGGTTGCAAGGTCCTCTTCTCTCGCTGACTGTATTTTGCAACAGCACATTTGCTGTGTGTGTTTTTGTCGCCCCTTCCTTAGGGGCTTAAAAAAAATCATAGCGAAAAAACACATCAATTCCTATTAGCTGTTATAGCGAAGTAGAACTTCATTATACAGAAGCAGCAAAGTTCTCTATACCAGATGCTGGGGACAAAATCTGGGGAAGGTTATTATCTTCATGTGCAACTTGTAAGTCCCCAGAGGCACCTGAGTGTCACTGCTGAAATGAGGCAAGACTATTGTTTTGATCAAGTAGCCACTGATGGATGTGGCTTATGTTGCCTTTTGTAAATGGTAGCACTTGCTACTAAGAAACATTATAAGAGAACATGGCCATTATCAACTGCATGCAACACCTTAGGAGCAATTTCCCTAATTTTTGTTCCAGTGTTCCATGCTGCAAAGTCTGTTTGTGGAAGGCAATCTAAATTTGAAAAAAGTAAACTGCAAATACTCTTCGGGAGTCTTGTTACTTTAGAAGTATAAAAGGAGACAACTGTGACCAAAGAAATATAATGCTACAGTAATCAAGTCAAGGAAACAATTTTAAAAACCAAAGTATAAGGCTTGAAATCTGAATCAGTGAAGTGCAACCTGTGAACAGAATGTGCCTGGCACAGATGTAGGCATATTATGTTTATTTGTGGCATTTTGTTGGTTCAGGTTTCACGTTTTTTATTTCCCCTGACACTTTTGTTTCTAGGATTAGCTCTTGCAGTCTGACACATCTTCAAAGGAACACAGGAAGCTGCAGGTCAGACTGCAGGCATGCCTCCTTTCATCACGCCTCACTTTGCTGCACTCCACAGATACTGCTCTTTACGAGGACCAGGGTGCAGCTGCAGGCAGCCCACTCACTTCCAGTGGAAGAAAGCCCCCCCCCCCCTCTTCTGGCCACAGCAGTGGAGCTGGCCAGGGCTGGGGCTGGGTTTTTCTCCTCCTGCCCTTGGTTGCAGGGGCCCCTTGCCTAGACTACAGCATAGTGTAAACATAGCTTTTATATCCAAATGGAAACAACAACAACAAAAAGTGTGACTTGCTTTATTGCAATACTAGCTTTATTGTGGTGGTATGGAACCGAGCCTGCAATACAGTGGTACCTCAGGTTAAGTACTTAATTCGTTCCAGAGGTCTGTTCTTAACCTGAAACTGTTCTTAACCTGAAGCACCATTTTAGCTAATGGGGCCTCCAGCTGCTGCTGCACCGCCAGGGCACGATTTCTGTTCTCATCCTGAAGCAAAGTTCTTAACCCGAGGTACTATTTCTGGGTTAGCGGAGTCTGTAACCTGAAGCGTATGTAACCTGAAGCATATGTAAGCCAAGGTACCACTGTATCTCCAATGTGGTATGTGTATTTGTCCCCCTAACCCAGCATTGTTTGCTCCAGTTAGCGATGGTTCTGCAGGATATCTGGCAGCAAAGAGTCTCTTCCAGTCACCTGATCACCTACCAACCTGACCCTGGAGGGGCTTGGAGGGTGTTGAACTTTAGGCCTTTTGCATGCAATGCAGCTGCCCTACCACTGAGCCCTTCCCCTTATCTTTACAGTATTGAGAAGATAAGACTTCTTAAAATACAATTCTGGGCTGGGGAGCTTGTGCCCCTCCAAATGCTGCTGGATTACAACTCCTTGTGATCATCCTTGACGGTTGGCCGTGCTGGCAGTGGCTGATGTGGGTTGGAGTCCAACAGTCTCTGGAGGGCCACAGGTTCCCCACTCCTGCACTTGAACATCTTCTGAAGTGCATCTTGTCTTCTTTGTAGTGCTGCTTCTGTCTAATAGCAGCATTCATCTCATCCTCTATTTTGTGCCTACTGCTGTATAGAGCAAGAAATGTCCCTCAAAGGCTGTTGCAATATTCTGTTATGTCTCCCCTCTCCTGGTTCTGCTGTACAAACAGAGCTGCTTGTCAAGACATTCAACTTTCATTTGTCATGTAAGGTGGGAAACGTTTCACTTCTAACAGTAAATATTAATGACAGTAGCAAGTAATGCTATAAGGATCATACAAAATTTTTGAAACCCTTAACCCCTCCCCTGCTATCAGTTATTCTCTAAGCTTTCACAGAAGGCTTCCGATTGTGCCTCCCAGTAGATAATAGAGATGTAGGATTGCACAGGACATCTTGAGGTTCTGTCTGCAAGTGACCATACCAATGATGCTTCTAGGGCCTTGGGTGCTCCCTTACTTGCACTCTGCAACCTCTAGGCTTTGTTTATGTGGGGATTGGGGGGGTTCACCCCTTACTCAACTTCTTCATGGATAGATAGCACATTCACATTTAGGTACATGATTCAGTTCTAAATCACTCTCTACTTTAAATATGAAGACAACTCATGAAAATATGAATGAGTACTCCCTGTTCTGAATTCTAATGTGCCACTAGTTATAAACTGCCTTATACATAGTCAGGCCGTTGATCCATCAAGCTCAGGATGGTCTTCCCTGACTGGCGATTTCTCGGCAGGGTTTCAGATGGGACATTTCCAGCCCCTCCTGGATAGCCAGGCATTGAAATTGGGACCTTCTGCTACTGATCCAGGGCTGTCCTAATTTTTACAAAGCTGTTCTGATGATGAATGTTCAATATTTTTGTTGTTGTTAGCTTGCCCTTGAGAAGGTGCCTAAACTAGCTAAGCAATATCAGTGCATTAGAAAGAAGAGGATGTGGCACATGTTGTATTTCCTCTGGTACTAATGCTTCCCCGCCCCCTCAGTTGGTTCTGAAACTTGTTGCATTGAAATTGGTACTTTATTTCTGAACTATGATAAACTTTCAATTTTGAGTTTGTGCTAATGAGCAGTAGAAACCTGAGTCGTTTAACCACAGGGCATAATTTTGTAGCCATTTTCTGCTGGTTTGCTTCATAGTTGAAGTATCCACCTATATTTGTGTGCTGGTTAATCAGGGAAATGAAAAATGAAAAACAGGCATCCTGAAAAGGTTTGGATAAATATAAATTGGAAACCAAGTGTTGACTTAATTAAACTCTTTTAAACAATTTTAAACAATTTTTCTCTTTCTCCTAGAATGTCTTGATTGTAGAAGTAAGTACAACAGTTTACATTTTCCTTTTTTAATAGGTATGATTTGGGGTAATTCTGTGAAACCAGTACAAATAATGTAGCACCATTTTACTCCAGAACAACAACTATCCCTAAGCTAAAGTATGGATTAAAGCTCTCTCAAAAGAAAAAGCAATTTCTCTTGTACAAGCAGCTGCCATCAGGGGGACACTTAATTCACATGCAGTTTTTTTTACTACTAAGATGGATAGGCAAGAATGCATTGTTGAACTGATTCTGCTTAATTGCATTGTGACTTAATTCAGCTGGAGTTTGTTAATATTTTACACAAAAATGCTCTTGTTCTTGTGGAGACCATGTAAAGAGCTGATCAAGTATTGGTGTGCACTTCAAATTCTGGGACCATATCCATTTGCAGATATGTTCCCTTCATCCCCCCCCCCTAATTACTGACAGACACAAATGAGCACCAAATGACTCTGAATTTTATTCCTCCTCGTATGTATGATTTAGTTCATTATGAACCTGTAAGAGGTACTTGGCTGCAGCTTCACTTCACAAGGCTCTTTTTGTTTTAAATGTCAGGATATAATTGACACTGGTAAGACAATGAAGACTCTTCTGTCTCTGCTTAAGCAGTACAACCCAAAGATGGTGAAGGTAGCCAGGTATGTTCAATTCCTGCATGTGCTACAATTTGCTTTCTCAGGAACTTTTGCAGAATGATGAAAAAAAGGTGGTACAGTTACACATCTTTTTGTATCCTTTTGAGGTCAGTTACGTTTAGGAGTTAATAAGTACAAGGTTGGGGGTGTTAATTTTTCTCCATTGCTTGTGCTGGATATTGATCATTGCCTTTGTGATGAAGGTGTCCATAGTTAAAAGCAGTGGGCTCTCAATCCCCCTCTATGCTTCAGCTGCCCAAGACTAAATAACAAAGAGAACTAGTCTAAGGGAAATTGCTTTATTAAAAGGTTTTAACAGTTTAGTTTTTGGTCTAAAAATGAGTGTCATCTTGGATCACTTCTCTCTTAAACACCCACATATTATACTTACTCTTAGCAGACCTTCTGCATTCTTAGTACAATGACTCTTGCATCTCACCCAGTAGCTAGCTTAAATACTAATTTTTAACTTTAATTATCAGAATAACCCTGCCTTCCTAAACAAACTTCTTTATTTATTCTGTATATTTTGAGGAAAGTTTCCCACTGTCCACAGTATATTTTGAGCATAGGTAAAGTCACTTTTCTGCTGCACAAGTTTCATGGCAGTGCAGGGGCCTAGGCAGGGGGGAGATGCTTCAGGCACAGAACAGTGATGTGCTGAATTTCCCCTTCTGGCACCACTGAAGGAGGAAGAGAATACTTTTCAATGCCTGCTCCTCCTCATACACAATTGGTCAAAGAGCAGCCTTTGTTGTTGTTGTTTAGTGGTGTCCGCCTCTTTGTGACCCCCTGGACCAAAGCACGCCAGGCACTCCTGTCTTCCACTGCCTCCCGCAGTTTGGTCAAACTCATGCTGGTAGCTTCAAGAACACTGTCCAACCATCTCATCCTCCGTCATCCCCTTCTCCTTGTGCCTTCAATCTTTCCCAGCATCAGGATCTTTTCCAACTACCGCACAATTGCACTCATTTCACATGCTAGCAAGGTTATGCTTAAAATTCTACAAGGCAGGCTTAAGCAGTATGTGGGCCGAGAACTCCCAGAAGTGCGAGCTGGATTTCGAAGCAGCAGAGGAACCACAGACCAAATTGCAAACATGCACTGGATTACGGAGAAAGCTAGAGAGTTCCAGAAAGACATCTACTTCTGCTTCATTGACTAGGCAAAAGCCTTTGACTGTGTTGACCACAGCAGACTATGGCAAGTTCTTAAAGAAATGGGAGTGCCTGATCACCTCATCTGTCTCCTGAGAAATCTCTATGTGGGACAAGAAGCCCAGGATGTCAATATTTATTCTTGCCATCTCATTTTTGACCACCTCCAACTTACCCAGGTTCATGGTTCTTACATTCCAGGTTCCTATGCAATATTTTTCTTTACAGCATTGGACTTTCCTTTTGCTTCCAGGCATATCCACAACTGAGCGACCTTTCGGCTTTAGCCCAGCCGCTTCATCAGCTCTGAATCTACTTGTACTTGTCCTCCGCTCTTCCTCAGTAGCATGTTGGACACCTTCCGACCTGAGGGGCTAATCTTCCAGCATCATAACTTTTATATGCCTGTTGTCTTTGTCCATGGAGTTTTCTTGGCAGGGATACTGGAGTGGCTTGCCGGTTCCTGCTCCAGGTGGATCACGTTTGGTCAAAATTCTCCACTATGATCTGTCCATCTTGGGTGGCCCTGCATGGCATAGCTCAGAGCTTCTCTAAGTTATTCCAGCCCCTTCACCACGGCAAGGCAGTGATCCATGAAGGGGAGAGCAGCCTTTATGCTCACTTAAAACTTGGCTGTAGAAAGAACCCTCTAACTGCCACTGTAATCCAGATTCAGTGTTTCCACTGTGATATAGCAGTGGGGGAGTACAGAACTTAGTGGCTTGGCATGCAGGGAGCATGGAGTGCATTTCATGAGTTAATTTCTACCCACAATTTATTTTTTTTGCTTTGGGGTCTTTTTAACAGCTTGTTGGTCAAAAGAACACCTCGAAGTGTAGGATACCGTCCTGACTGTAAGTGAATTGTTCAGTGCACCTTAAAATATATACATTTTTAAAGCAATGTAAAAATCTCTATATTCAGATTGAAAGTAGATGAAATTTGACTGCAGGGAGTCACTGGCTAAAGAACAACTGTAATGTTACAAAATGGGGAGGGAGGGATAAATGAGGACAGAAAAGAATTATAGGAGCTGGAGCAGAATTAAGGAGAGTGACCTGGCCTCTGTGGATATGTACTGTACTTTGTTTGCAGTGTGTTTAAGTAGAGATACCTGAAGCACTTAAAAGTGAAATGGGTAATGGTGCAATCCTGGGCATATTTACTCCAAACTGTGTTCAGTGGGGCTTTCTCCCTATTAAATGTGTTTAGGATTGCAGCTTAAATTGCAGCTTTTGCAATAATTTAACTCCTTTCAGTGGTATGTGTTTTTCCACTCATTTGGGGCCTTGTCACCTATTCCCTACCGTGACGCGGGTGGCGCTGTGGGTTAAACCACAGAGCCTAGGACTTGCCAATCGGAAGGTCGGTGGTTCGAATCCCAGTGACAGGGTGAGCTCCCGTTGCTCGGTCCCTGCTCCTGCCCACCTAGCAGTTTGAAAGCACGTCAAAGTGCAAGTAGATAAATAGGTACCGCTCCGGCGGGAAGGTAAACGGCGTTTCCGTGCGCTGCTCTGGTTTTGCCAGAGCCACATGACCCAGAAGCTGTATGCCAGCTCCCTCGGTCAGTAAAGCGAGATGAGCGCCGCAACCCCAGAGTCGGCCATGACTGGATCTAATGGTCAGGGGTCCCTTTACCCTTTACCTTTTACCACCTAGTCCCTACTGTCTCACTCCTTTGGACATGGTGTAGCTTTTCCCTGTATCAAAATGTACTGTCGGTTTTATGTCTCCCTGTTTTATCCTTGTTACATTTTTTAAACAATGCCAATAGGCAGCATTATCAAATAGGAAACTGGTTATGAATAGTCCAAATAATGTAATATGATTATCTAAACATTGCCCAAATTTAACATACTGATGAATTCTGGCTCTTTTTCAGTTGTTGGGTTTGAAGTACCAGATAAGTTTGTGGTGGGATATGCTCTAGATTACAATGAATACTTCAGAGATCTAAATGTAAGTAATGAACAAAGATTGTCTTCTGTATAAATTGCGGAAGAGTATTCCCCCCCCCTCACTCCCCTTCTGCCTGACGTAGGAAACTGGCTTATGCAGAGTCAAACCACTGGTCCAGTGTTTTCAGTGCTGACTGACAGAACTTTCCAGGGTTCAAGGCAGAAGGTCTTTTCCATTCATAACTGGGGATACTGGGAATTGAGCCTGGGGCCTTCTGCATGCAAAACAGATGCTCTGCCACTGAGCCACAGCCCCCCTTCCCCTTGGTGCAACATTTCCTTTGCTTCTTTTACCGGTGGGTAGAGAAATGCCAGAATGAGGTTTTCGGCAGACGCATATTCTGCTCTTGGGGAACCCCAGGCTCTGCTGGCCATAAACTTTACAGGCACATAATGGGGTGGAGGGGCTTACGCACACTCCCCACACAGAAGGGCTGTTTCCTGTATTTCCCACCAAGATCCGTTGGGCTCCCAAACAACCCCATTAACCTGACAGCAGTTTAGGTTCTCCTCCAACCTTAATTCTATATCCTTAAGCCTTATTGGTCAAGTGTGACATTTCCCAGGAAAGATGGGGGGGAGAGAGCCTGTCTCAAAGCAGTTTTTGCAAGAAAGGCTAACTAGTATCTACTGAATTTCTATTGATGTTTTTAATTATTTACTTATATATATTTATATTTTATTATAGTTTGTATGTTGTAAGCTTCCTTGGTATACTTTATGAAAGTGGAATATAAACATAAATAATAATAATATACAATAAATTTTATATATATATATATACATATATATATATATATATATATATATATATATATATATATATATATATATAAATGGCCATTTTAGAATCTACTGAGGTGGGCAGATAAGACAGCTGACATAGCTTCTGTTGTTTTAAATATCCATGCAGCCAAGCTGATGCTAGTGTTACAGAATATCATAATTTTGTGGCTTGCTGTAATTAGGTTGAATAGCTACCCCTTCAGGTTCCATTCCTGATGATAATGAGGTAAAAGGAGCCCTGCAGCTTCGTCAGTGAAAGGTCCATTTCTCCATCACCCTGTTTCACACAGTGGTCTGTCTCTAGGCTTCCTTCTGCGAAGCCCACCAGGCACTAGGCCGTTTCTGCTGTGGCACCACCTCTCTCAGCACCCAGGCAGCTGTAACTCAGAGATGTGCTGCCTCTGAACCTGGTCATGATGGTGAACTGCCATGGACTTTGCCTAACCCCCTTCTAAAGCTGTTTGAGCTACTTGCCATCCCCATATCCTGTTGCTGTGTATTTGGAAAGTTAATTATGTGTTTTGTATGTTTCTTGGTCACACTCAGTGGTAGCAGGCTCTGCAGAGTGTTTGTTCATCTCCTAGCTGTTAAACTCCTAATCCACACAGTGCTTTTACCCTCTCTCTTTCAGCACATTTGTGTCATAAGTGAGACTGGGAAACAGAAATACAAGGCATGACAGCAGTTGCTCCAGCACCACAGTTACGGGACTTTGAAATGTGCACCCACAGTGTCCATTTTCCTCTGCCTTTGGCTCTGGTCACCAGCTTAAAATTGTAGAGTTCTCCAACTTTGTTGTCATTTGCTTGCTATAACTTATTGCATGTACAGTATAATAACCTCGTCTTGTTCATTTACATTTGAAAAACAAAAAGGGGGTGCCGTTGTGTGTTCTCTCTTTCTCTTTCCTTTTTTAAGAAAATTGCACTATGAATCTACTGATTCTAGCTCCTTTCCTGGTGGGATTTGCTGTGTGTTTGACCCCCAAACATATTCCTCCCTCCCCGCTTTTAAACTTCAGAACTCAAATAGTTTTAAGTACTGTAAATGTATAAGGCATTTTAAGATGGGAAATTATATTAGTAATATTTTTTTAAAAAAACCAAGTAATTTAAGTTTTATATAGTAATGAAAGCAGAAATTAAGGTGATTATTGGATATCCAGGGTGTGCCACCACCCTACAACAGAGGCACGATGCTCTTGAAGGAGTATGGATAATGTTATGCTAAACTGCTTTCTCTGTAGTTGCCTTACTTGCCTCTTACAGGAGCTCTGCACAAAAAATAATGCCATTTCAGCCTGAAAAGAGAGCAAGTGACATATAGAATGTTGAAGCAGCTACCAGGCTTTCCACCTCCTATAAAATTAATTGTATAGTCCACCTGGAACTTCTCTTACACAAACCCAAGGGGAGAAGAAAATGGGAATTGATTCACATCAGGATTGCCCCCTCCAAGCTCCAGGTGGAATCTGTCTTAATTTTCCTTTCCCTTCTCCATCAGTTGAGCAAAACTGCCTTTCAGAACTATCTTCCTGTATTTCACCTCAATGAAAAATGATTGTAATGTTGACTGTATGCACAACCAACATACTTTTAAATAAAGGCTGTTTCTCCAAAGGTAGCACCTTGACGACTGCGCTGGCCTCTTCCATCTGCCAAAACATCTGCGGTACATATGCCTCCTGAGGGTTCGCTACACCTTCCCTCTCTGTTGAAGGAAGCAAGGTCTGTGGGCCCCAGGCAGAGGGCACAGCGCTCTGCACTAGATGAAATCAGTGCAACCAGTGCCCTGGCAAAGATCAGTTGTTCACTAAGCACCCATGTGTGGGCCATCAGAGGATGCTTTGCAAGTTATCCTTTTATTCTTTTCCCCCTTAGCTTGTTTTTTTGTGGTCTTTTTCAAATGGGTGGTTGGTTCTCTATTGCTCTTTCCAGGTAGGAATTTTATTGAGCCACATCAGAAATGCACTGAAGTGCTGGGCAACCACAACTATCTTTTAGTTTACTTCTCCCCTCTCACAGGTAAATTCATGGTTCTGTGTCTTTTTAAGTCATTCAGTTACTGCTGTGCAATGAAGATTTAAAGTGTCGTGTTTTGCTCTTGCCAGGCCATTGCTTCAAAAGAGTAGAGGTGGTGCTTTGAAACTGCAGTTCAGGGTTGCCCCACCTCTGACCCCCCTGCATTTTACAGAGACCTCCGCCTTCTGTTGAACCTTGCAAAAGCAGATTTTATGGTAGCTGATATGTTGATGCATTTGAACGTTGCTCTTGCCTCAACTGGCAGTAAAGCTTCAGTGGGAAGAGATTAAGATGATGGCTGAGCATCAAAATTCAGTGTAAAATTAGTAAATTACAGTACAGTACAATCCACATCTCATTGCAGCCAAATTGGACAGATCAGAAAGGTTAAAAATCATCACCAAAATAATTGTTTGGTTAATTTAAAGCAAAATTGCTCCTCCATTTGGCAAACTGTATGTTTTCACCATCCATTTGGTTATCAGTTTGGGTCACTGCTTTTCAACCTAGTCACCCTGTCTTTTGGGTCATGGCCCCATTGGTCTTGTTTCTTTACACTTGCATTTTGGCCGTCAGCACTGTGGATTTCTTCGGAGGGCCCTCAGAGTCTCAGTTACCTAGCTTCTGTGCTCTTTTGCTCATCCCTCTTCCAAAAGAATAAATTGCCTATTCTGCACTTTTCCTTTGAACTTCATTGTCTCTCCACAATCTGCAACTAGACTTATGAAGCTATTTCCTTAGACCTGTATGAAGATCAAATCCCAGCCTCAGTAGAAGCTGGACTGCAAAATAATACCTATGGCTTTTACCTGAGCAATTTTTAAGTTGTTGAACAATCTGTGCCCATCATAGCTGCTCATCAGGTCAGTGTTGAGACCCTTCATGTACCACGAGCACAACTTGTGGCAGTGTGGTGTGACAGAGTGTTGGACTGTGACCTGGGAGACAGGTTCAAATCCCAATCAGCCACGAAGCACACTGGGTGGCCTTGCACCTGTCTTTGTCTCTCAGCCGAACTCACCTCACAGGGTTGCTGTGGGGATTAAATGCACACTGCCTTAAGCATCTCACAGGAAAATATGTATAAATTCTAGAAATAAATAATAAATGAAGTGTTAAACATTTAAGGGACCAATGAAATTTGAAATGGCTGCTTCTGCCTGCCTAGACCAAATTAAGTGCCCAGAGTATTGTTGATAAATGCAGCATCCAGTTCCCTCCTCTTAACATCTGCAAAGAAGCCTAGGATGGGATAAGAGCTGGTATGAAAAAGCAAAGATGAAGAGCCATTGGGTGTAATTATTTGAACAAGAGGAGAGTTGTTAATAGTTCTCTACTTGTGCTTCTTTCAGCCCCCTCTGTGTACTCTCATTTCCATGGCATCTGTATATTGAAACTTGAGTACCCCCCCCCCATTTTCCTGCCATATGCATTCTTTTTCTTTTAAATACGATTTTTATTGAAATTTTCAAGGTACAAAAATTCATAATAACAAGACACATTGTTTCCATTTCATTTCTATCTCCCCATTTCCTCTGAAGAGCCCAAGGTGGTGTGCACAGTTCTTTCTCTCTCCCACTTTCATCCTCACAACCAGTGCTGCTTGTAAATGCATAGAAAAATAAATAAAAAAACCAAATGAACTTGGCAAAGATGTAGATGCAGCAATCTGGAAGACAAATAAAGATGATTTACCACGTGCATTTTGTGCTAATACAATTCCCTGGAATTAAAATGAATATGTTAATGGTAGGAAATAGAAGTTTACCCAGCTACTGATGTTCAGGGGAAATTATTAGGACTCCCACAAATGCTAGTTTTCCTGGCTTTACCTGAAACTAGAACCTTGGGGATTGTTCTGCTGTTGCACTTGGGGTCCTGCTTTTGAACTTCCCGGAGGAATCTGGCTGACTACCATGAGAGCAGCTTGCTGGTCTAGATGAGATGTTGGCCTTATATTGTTACTAATGGAATCAAAGACTGAACTGCTTATTTTGTTCAAGACACTCTAGTCGGGGACCAAGAAGGCATATTTCCAAGGTTGTAACCACAAGCTTTTTTCCAGTAAGGACAAGATTGATCCACCTGGTCATCCTAGCAAAGCACACCACAAGGTCTGAAACACATCTGATGGCTGCGCACAACTGGGCCAATGGGCCTGTAAGTTGCACTTATGCATGACAGGCCCACATATAATGGTAGAAAGAGGGGGAAGAGTGTCTTGTGCCACTTCAATCCACAAATGCAAAAACCATGTTTTTGGATGCTATGTTGTCTTTGGAACGAAAACACCCAGCAAGTAAGAATTCAGCAGAGTGCAGAAGTCTCTTCAGCTTAGAACCCTTTTTTGTGGTGCTTGAGTATAATTTCCTTGCAAATGAGAAGCCCACAGCAACTTGACACAAAAGGAAGTTCCAAAGTGTGCTTCTGTGCTACTTGATAATTGGTACAATTTACTGCTTTGAGGGTCCCCCCACCACCGCCATCAGAAATGGCTTCTTCCAACTTGGCCAAGCAGTGACTACCCGGTAAGTGTTTACTCACCCTTGGGGGAAGGGATGGACATATATTAAAATATGGATGCAAAGGGCAAGGGGTGCTCTGCTGTTCACAGCAACACCACCTTGGGCTGAAGGGGAGGTGCTGCCTCCCAATGGTGTAGCGTGGGTTGTCAGCACCCGGGGCAAGGCAAGTAATTTGCGCCCCCTAACCCATGGATTTTAGAGCTGCGAGTGCGAGCGCCCCCCCCATGTTGCGCCCGGTGCGTCCGGCCCCCCCCTGCACCCCCCACGCTACGCCACTGCTGCCTCCCATAAGCCTTGAAAGCTGGCAGGGAGGGTTAATTGCAAGGAGCAACCCTTCACAATCCTGAAACTCTTGCTCAGAGAGAGGAGTGAGGAAGCCCACCGTGCACCACCCAAAAGGGGAGGCTAAGAACGTGGATGGAGCCTCTCAGAGAAAGGGCGGTAGGCCAGTGGCGACTCCTTGCAACCGTCAATCGCCCTGATCCTTGCTGCTATGCCGCGAGGGGAAAGGCTGCGCTCTCTTCTCGGAGGCGAAGCTGCCATCCCTCCGCGGGAGCCGTCGCCCGCCTTTCTTCTGGAAGGTTAGGCAGCAGAGCGGACTGTGAAGGAAATGTAAGGAGAGCCCCCTGGCGCTTCGGGTTCTTTGCTTGCCCTGTTTCTGGGCGGGGGGGGGGGGGCTCTACCTGCTCGCTCGCCATCTCTCGTCCGGGGTGTAGGAGGAGGGATCACGGCCAGGGAGCAGAAGCCAGGACTTCTTTCTCCTGACAGAGAAGTCGGAAAAGTTGGGCTCGCGGGACCCAGTCCCCCACCACACTGCACCAGGTACTGGCGAGCAGATGAAAGAACGAGGCGGACAGGACTCGAGCGAGCACCTGGCCTTGTAGACTGGCTCGAAAGTCCTTTCCTTTTTTTAAAAAAAAGATATTTATTAGAGTTTCAAACAATAAAACAAGCTTCACAAAACAAGGTACAAAAGGAAAAAAAACCACCATCACCTTCTATCCAAAAAACAGAAAAACACAATAAGAAAAAACAAGAAATAAAAGACATAAAAGAAAAAACATAGAAAAAAGACCGGTTTCTTAGATATTATTCTCATAATCTTCCTTCCAGACTCCCTCACATCTCCCTTCTCTGTGTTCCCTTTTACACAGTCTTATTCAGCAATACCTCACCTTCTTTCAAATCTTGTTTCATATTATACATTTCAACTATTATGCCTCTGATTTTTCACCATTTTTCCATGTTATTTAAGTTTCGAAAGTCCTTTCCTTCTGAGTGCCGTGGGGGCGTGGATTGAGTCCTCTGCGCCTTTCTGGGCATTCCCCAGAGACCCGACGGGATCCAAGACCACGACGCAACTGCTGCGGTGACTCGTCGGCGAGAATTGGGCAGCCTGCGGAGCGAAGAGAAATGCCCCCCACTTCCGCGACCCCTAAACTGGAACTGTCTCTAACACAAAGCACATACACACACAACATCTCCAACGAAGCGACCGGCGGCAAGAGCCGCAAGACTGGAGGGCCAGTGTTGGGGGAAAGGAAGGCGTGCATTTGCTGCGCGGACGGCGAGGCAGGGAATATTCCTCAGTATTAATTCGGGAATATATTCCAAACTCATGTTTTGGAGAAAGGAGCGGTAAAACAGCACAAATCCCTCTGCGATTTAGCTTTACTCCCGGCGGGCCAAGGAGATGCTTGCTGGCAGCACATTTAGGAACTGGCTCCGCGCGCGCTTTGAGCACCCGGGGTTTTTCCCACGGCAGGGGGAAAGCGCCCAAAGCCACGCGCTTTTCCAGGGTCCCCAGCCGAGGCCGCCCACCCCGGGCTTCCAAGTTAAGGTGCGGAAAGGCGCTGTGGCGGTACTTTGGATTTACGCCAGAGTAAGCACAGAAAGTATAAAACTGGACTGGAACGCAAAGAGCCTCTGCTCCCAGAACTCCGGCTGCTACTGCCTTGGGCCAGGAGGAACAGCCGCCACCGCTTGGGTCCAGGGAGCCGACACGCGGGGCTTGCTTTGCGGGGTTTTACTGGCTAAGGTGCCAGGCGGGCAGCCGAGGCCTCTCTCCTGAGGAAGGACGGAGATACATCCCAATGGCCGCTCTGCCCATTCCCGGCCGCCCAGGCAGGCAGGGATCCTGAACGCGGCGCTGAGTCCCAGCCCGGGCTGGCAGCATGCAATGTGCCCGGGAGCCGCTAAGCAGCCTCCGAACCGGCAGGTGCCTGCGCAGTCATTCCTCTAAACCCCAGGGGAGACCCAAGAGCTGCGTCCCATCCTGGCAGTGCCCAGGACTGCACTGGCCTTAAGCCACCAGGTCGCTCTCTTGGGCGTGGGGCCGGTAGACTAACTTCACGAGGGGAAGCACCAGGAATCCTTCTCGCCCCAACCTAAACACGTGCAGATCTATTAATGCAAAGAAATATCACGCCCACGGGGATCTAGGTTAGAAGATGCGCCCCGCGCCCCGCGAATGTGCTTCGTGCAAGCCCGTTAAGCCAGAGAATGGGCTCGTGGTTGCGGTGCGTATCTTGCGCGCAGGTAGCCCCAGGGTTAGTGTACCGGGCATCCCAGGGAAAGCCGGGAAAGACCCCTGGAGAGGAGGGTCTCCGAGACCAGCAGCCACTCAGTGTAGTCGGCAATGCAGAGCGAAATTGACCGAAGGTCTGACTCTGGGAAAGACGGCTCACGGCTTGCAGGGGTGTGTTTGGTTCTTGCTAGCGGGTTTACAAAAAATTGTTTTAATCACTACCAAGCTCTGTAAGCCCTGTCTCAGAAGTCTGCATTCTGCGCTTGGATTTGCACACACAGCATCCACCATGTTCATGACATAACGTTCGTTACACACCATCTAGGCGAAGTTTAAAAACGCTTATTTAAATTTGTATTTCTAAGTACTGTACAGGGGCGGGGTGAGGTTGGGGGTCATTCAACTGCACAGCAATTTCTCGCTGGAAATTGCCGCGTATACTTGAGTATATATGACTTCACTCCAATTACGGAACATGGAACAGACCAAGAGAGGATGGGACCCTACAGAACAAGAAGAGGACAGACCGAAATTAAGCTGGGGCGGAGATTAGAAGGCTTTCACCTTTTAGCCTACGCTCAAACTGACTTGTTGCCATGTGGCACTTTTAAAGCTTAAAAAAAAAATTTTTTTTTTTAAGGTAACCTCAATGGACTCAATAGGGCTTACTTCTGAGTAGACAAGATCAGACTTGCACTGTAAGATGGCAAGGAGAGCCCTACTGGATCAAACCAGACATCCTCTTACAGATCCAAATACTCCAGGGCCCTTAGGCCATGCCAGATGGTGTAAAGGGATGTCATCTGGGGAATCAGGAAGTCACCAGGTTGGGGAAACGCTGTGCTGGAGTTTCTACCATACTATTAATAATTTTGCAAAACTCTAATCATGTCACACCCCACCAGTTAGTTTTCTCCTGCCCACCCAAGTGAGACCCACATAGCACAGTGGGGCTTATCAGTGCATTCATGTCACTTTTGTTGAAAATGCGCTTATGGTGCAACAGGACACTGTGACAAGTGCCAGAGCGCACGGAAATGCCATCTACCTTCCCGCCATACCAGTACCTATTTATCTACTTGCACTGGTGTGCTTTTGAACTGCTAGATAACAGGAACTGGGGAAAAGCAACAGGAACTAGTCCTGTTGTGCAGATTTTAACCGCCAACCTCCCAATCGGCAAGCCCATGCGGTTCAGACCACAGCGCCACCCATTCCCAGTCCCTCATAACAACCCCTAAAATAGATGTCCTCTGCATTGCCTCTCCACATTCTTCCAGGGAGCTTGCTAGATCAGAACAATATCTAAAACCACCACTCAGAGGCAGTACATGAAATTGGTCACTTAGTCCCTGATGGGTTCAACACTCCTGGATGATAGTAGTATTCCTAGCTCTTTTGCAATCTCAGTAGCATCTATGAAAAATTGTTGAAAATCTTCACCACACCTGCAGCCTATAACATAATTCTTGGTCACTTGGTCTGCTGAACCAAACTGCTTCCAGATAACATTTAGCACAATCATTGACTACTTAAAGAGTGTAAATAGCAGGGCTATTTGCATGTGCTGAAATGTTATGCTTTATAGCACTGACTAGAACATATATAATTTCATTTTGGATATCTTTTTCTAGGTAGTGAACCATCGTTTCTTGATGTTTCACCCTGTGCAAATAAATGTTTATTCATGATAGATAAAAAAGGGCCAGATATTCTACAAAATTCAAAAAAGTTGAATAGCTAGCACAGCACAACTTTTCAGCTGTACCACAGAATGCAAAGTTTTGCATACCATGAACTCTGAGCAAAGTGATCAAGTGGTCCAAGATTTGTCACCAATATTGTTTTTCTTGCCTAATTTTCTGCTGGTTAGTATCATCAATTATTTTTCAGTGCAACTCAAGTTCTCTCAAGATCTGATATTTTCCTCTCATGTGAAGACAGAATTACTTCAACGTTCTTAGTCTTTTGAACCTTGTGTAGGATTAATGCACCATTTTTTTTTTGCTGAACAATAGACAGCAAAAAACTCATCTTTTGAAGCTGAACATGTCAACCATTGATAGCACACTTCTTCACCATTTGCTAGTCTCCTCATAGTGTATAGGGGAAACTTATGGTTTTTGAGTGTTTGTGGAATTCATGTGATACAACCTGCTGTGGTCCATGTTGTACTGTAAGCTGTCACAAAGTTGTGAATTTTTACTTGTTATGTGATCAGTCTATTTTATGTATATTCTAATATATGAATTACTTCAAAAATTACTTCAAAGATGATAAAAGAGATATAACAAAAACTAATTTGTGAAAAACTGCCCATCCAAGTTTGGTCCTGTGCCCTGCTGAGGTCTGTGCTGCAGGCAGCTACCTAGTTGTCTTGAGCTCATCTCTGATCTCAGGATCCTGTAACAAATACTTCTGTTGTTCTACATGTATTTATAGAGGGGTTTCCCCAAACTTCTGAGTTAATTGACCCCTTGATGAGCTTATAAAGTTGTCACCAAGCCCAGCCCAAGGAGTCTAAATGAAACAAAGTAAAGGAATCTCAGTATATAACCAATATTTATTGATCAGCAGTCACCATTACAAGGAATCATAAAATGTAAAAAAAAATAACAAAGTAATACAAGTGAAAATAACACCACACTTTTAATATCCTATAATGAGACAGGATGGATTTTAACCGTTATACTGAGAAATCATTCTATTCAATACAGAGGTTCCTCATTGGCATGGGGCTGCCCTCTGCACATGCCCATTATTTTTGAGGCTTATAGTTCCTAATTAAATGATTCACAGCATACCTCATAAACTTCTTTTTCACCCCAGTCCCCTTTCAATCCCCTTTCTACACTAAGGTGTTCGTTCACCTCTTGCTCAGCTCCACTGACCCTCAGAGGGTCAATATTGAACAATTTGGGGGAAACTGATTAATAGGTTGTTGCGGGGTGGGGTTTTGTTGTTGTTGCTTTTTTGCCCATAATTTCTCAGATCTTGTAGGCAAAGAGCCTCAAGAGCGCATCTGATGATAATTTTGAAAAGTTGTAGCCAACAAATCTTTTTAGCGCAAGCCCATCTACCCACCCAAAAAACCCCAAACTTACCATATTGGAGAGGGAATGTTCAGAACTCAATCTTTGAAACTTTCACCTGGTATCCCCAACATGCTGATACTGGCGCAACAAGCAACCCAAAAGAGCTTCTTTCCCTTTGTTTTGAGAGGTGTTCTCTGTGGAGCTTGTGCCAATGTCCAGCTGCGCTAAAGCAGCAAAGCAATACTGGAGGCAATTTTAAACTCCAGTATTTACGTGCTGCTAGAGCACAGCAGGCAGATGTTCCCCTTCTGCAGTCATCTCTGTGAGGCTCAAGGATGGCATGATGCTCCCCATCTGTCTGAGCAGGTAGTTGTGGAAAAGAAATGTTACAGGTGGCCTCTTATTTCCTTTAGCACAGAAACAGCTGCGGGCAGTCTTCAGACTGAATTCCATGGGACAATTAAAGCAGATTTTGAAATGGCTTTCACCAATTCCAAACGCCCCTTTTTATCTGCAAAGGCTCCTCCCATTTCCTGCCCCCCACCAACATTCTAAACTTTGAAAAAGAAGGCTGGCTCTGTGTCTACGTGACCATCCTCTAGAGGATTAGGGAATAACATGCAACAATTTCCCCAAGATTTATTCAACTTTTGTGAATGCTAGAACGCTTTTAGACAAAAATAAAGCCTAACATGCTTTTAGTAAAAATCATTATTTGTGGGGGAAACATGCATGCAACTTAAAAAACAACAACTATTTCTAAACATACCTGGCTGTGCAATCTACGAGTTCAGTTAGACTGGGAGCATCTTGGCTCCAGCCGTGCTGATAAATGTGTGGCTGGTTTCCTTGTCTTAGCCCTTGAGGTCATGAGGCAGCCCAGAACGGTCTGTATCTCCTTGTCCCTACAAACCATGTCGTGCTGCTACACCTCCTCAAGGAGAATTATTTGGGCAACTGTTCCAGAAGGAGACCCTGGCTGCAAAGTCAAGCTATGGAGCAGGGTTACACAAGTTACTGGTCCTCCTCTCCTCTCCTCTCTGCCCCCCACCCCCCCATATCTACGGGAAGAGTGTTGGAACTATAAATAGAACTAGTAATTACAGTAGAACAGTTACAAAAGGAACCAATACACAACACACACACATTCTTACAAATGGTTGCAATACATATTTTAGATAAAAGTGGTGAGTAGAGAGGACAACCAAGGAGGTGCTCCTACCCTTTAGACGGGGTCTTCACAATTAAACAACAAAGGCTGTTAGAGGAAGTTGCATGTGCTAATTTCTTACATGGGGAAAACCCTACTCTCCCAGATGTAAGTGTAGTACAAAAAGCAAGAAATACAGACAGTTCATCACACCCATCCGTTTGTTCTCCACTTTTATTTTATTTAAATAAAAATTAATCTGTCAAAACACAAAAACAGGCAATTGGAACTGGGGTGTGATCCAGTGCAATTTAAGCACCATTTAAGTCCTGTTGTTGCCAATGGGAGAGTTATACTTAGGCTAATGGTCTTCCGTGAAATAAATGAAAATGATTTAGCAATGGGACCTAGAAGTGCTTAACTTTGGCTGAGATGCACCCAGCACACCTGGGGCACTAATTAGCAGTAGGACTGTGTACAGCTGCCTTTGTCAACCTGGGGCCCTCCAGATGTTTTGCACTTCAACTCCCTATGCCCCCAGCACTGATGGCAAAGTTGGCTGCCATACCGTTTCCCAAGCCCTGCAAAGTAACCTCCAAAGAATACTCAACATGAGATAGATCTGTCAGATGCAAGGGCCATCTACCTGCCAGTTCCTTAAGAATCCAGAGAGCTTGCTCACACACAACGGGGCACAACCTTTTTGCCACGGAAATAATAAACTGACTGTCCATTGTGAATTGGAGAAACATGTTTTGAAAAGGCATGGGAAACTTCCCCTAGCAGCAACAAACATTCACCTAAGAGCCGCCCAAAGAGAGTGGAATACAGCTCATCCTGTGAATTCAGCAAGAGGCAAAAGAGAGCACACTTCAGACACGATGCCTGCTGCTCCCCCCCCCCCCCGCAAATTCTGCATGGTACTTTCACTGTTGCGATGGAGATGCAGCCACTGAGTAGAACTGCTGCCTGAAAGTTTAGAAAGAGGAAGCAGACTTAATTGTTGCAGGTGGGGCTCCGTTAAAATTAAATAGGGTTAAATGCAGATTGTGTTTACAGATGTGGAACAGGAGCTGGTACCTCACTCAACCCTTTGCCCAAGGAAAGGGCAGAGAAGAGGCTGTTAGTTAGACGCTCTGGCTGCTGACCAGCCCCCACCAAGCAAACAAAGGCTGGTGTTTGTGGCATCTTCCAACTTTCCCTCCTCCGCAGACTCCACAGCAGAAAATACACCATAATCATATAGAAAGAGAGAAGTGTGTGCGTGGGCCCACAGAGGCTCCCTTTCCTCTCACTCCAGAAGGCACAAAAGACCTTAGAAGTTATCAGAGAAAACTAATGGCCATGGTCCTTGCAGTGTTTTAATAATTCCTTTTTAGCAGACCGATACTTTAGTTTTGCAAAGTTAATGGCTTGCCTGTAACTTTATTTGCATTAGTGAAAGGATGAACCACAAGGTTATATAAATCAGCTGGAAGCAACAAAGCCTGCATTTCAACACGGGATGACACAGCTGCACTTTTGACAAGGGTTTTTGTTACCAAAAATACTTTCACGATCACAGGATATTACAGGGTCAATTCACAACAGCGTTCTCCTAACTCGTGTTGAGAAGCTTGGTCCTGTGAATGGTTCAACTGGTGAGGCTGCAGGACAACCCAGATACAACTCTGATAACTTCATGCACCAAAACCACATAAATTCGAGCTTCCACTAGACTGGATCTCCAGCACAAAAAAATGGCTGTAAAGATTCATTAGTGGAAGGTAAAAAGAGTTGTATGAACCCATCTACACATGTCCAGCAGTTGAACCCTATATTTTAAGGGTTTGTCAATCTACCCATTTCTTATATAAGTGAACACACACACACACACACACACACACACACATCTATACCTTTGCATGCCAGTTATATACTAAGCTGTAGGGAACTTAAATAATTACATAATACAGAAACCACAATCTACAGAAATACAAGACACATCCTAGCTAGACTATCAACTGGGCACAATCCACCAGGAAAGTCTCCTGTGGACATTGCACAAGAACAGAGTAAGGTTCTTGTGCAATTCTCCTCTAAATGGAGATTGTGCGGGAGAACTTCCCATTGACTTGCCTATCCCCAGCCTGGAGCCTCTAGAGGTTTTGGACCACAACTTTCATTATTCTCCATTACTGGCCATCTCCATACTGGAGATGATAGGTGCTGTAGACCAAATTGTCTGGCAGACACCAGGTTGAGCAAAGGTGTCCTATATCCAAACATTGCAGCTACATTTAATATTTCCCATTTATGTGTGTACATGGAATGTTCACCTTAGCACCTACCTCAATAATGCACTGCAGCAAGTCGTAATCATATTTTGAGTGGAGTGGGGTAAAATACTATTGATTTGTGAAGAAATACCAAAAACATTATCCTTTTTTAAAAAAACAACCTTTTGAAATAACTTTCCTCCTTCCACTTGCAGCTGGAAAATACACTATCTAGATATGCCTTGCCTGATTCCTGTCCACCCCAAACTCCTCAGAATGCAACTTTAAGCAATCTCTATACTTTTATTGTTTCAATTTAGGGGAAAGCAGGATAAACATTTTTCAAAAATAAATCTAAATAAATGGCAGCAAAAAATTGTTTCCACTGTAGTATTAGCTTAAACAACAGAACCAAAACACCAAATTGTCATAAATATTAAAATTGTCAGTTTATTAGCAACAGCACTCCCAATTTGATAGACAACTGACACATTTTTCAGTTTTTCTCATCCACTCAACACAAAAGCACACACCCACACACAGAAACAAAAAATGCAGAAAAAGTTATCTACAAGTCAATACTAGGTTAACATTTGCATATAATTAAGTTTACACTTACACTTTAATGTATGGTCCTGCTACATATACACAGCTTAAAGAGGGGGCGGGGAAGTCTTATGCTACATTATTCCATGTTAAGAAGCTTTTTTCAAAGAAAAAATAATAACGCAGAGAAAATAAGGGCTGAGCTCACTGGAAGTTAGAATGCTAAAGTTTTCTCTCACAACTGCTGACGATGAACTGTATCTAACTAGGGGGAGGTGTTTCAGTTTGGGTAGTGTCGCCTCCTTCAGATTTAAAAGCTACACGGCAGACCTGAAAATGGAATTTCTAAAAAACATGAATTCATTATGTACAAGAGGCGGGGGTTGAAATCTGTCCTGCATCAGCGTTCATTCAAAGTCAGCTGCATGCACAAGACCAGAACAGTTTTCATTAAGTTCTGCAACCAGCTTTCCGAAGGCTGTAAGAAACCCTATAACTAAAAAAAAGGTCTCTTTTAAAAATTGTGTACTGTATACACTTAAAATGTCAAGGGCTTTCTCCAGATTTCTCATGCCCCCCCCCTTTAGATACCACTGCACAACTGAAGCAGGCAAATGCTAACATGCACACAACTGAGCCTTCTTGCTGTAAGCCCCCCCCGCCCCGCCAGTCATGAAAGTGAATGCCCCCCCTCACTTAACAGCATTTGCAGAGTTTGAAACAAGAGTGGGGGAGGAACTGTCTTCCTAGGCAACCCCCCAAGATAGTTTTAACTGCTGTTTACACATGGTAAATAGAGTGCATTATAAGACGGTATTCTCTGCTATAAAAAAGAAAAAGTACTATAGTCATGTACGGTATTCAAGACAATGCAAAAGATTGTCTGTCAGTCACTCAAATTTCCTGTGCAAAACACAGCAGAAAATATATAGAAAAACATACATTGTTATTCCCGCCTCCCACCCGCAAAAGTATGAAAGTTTTTGGGTTTTGCTGAGCTTTTATACATTTCATTCACACACACACATTATTATTTCAGAGTTTGTTGTTGAAGGGATGAATATTTGAGCAAAGTGCATCAATGGAGTTCATTTAAAATGTAAGATTAAAGCCATGACAATTTTAAGCAGCATTACAAAATATTAAATTCTATATGAATTTTTAAAAAATCATGACATATAGTGTTTTACAAATAACCATCAGTACAAATAGTTTTAAATCATATTAAGTAAAGTAATTTTTTTAAGCCATAATATAGAAATTGGCTAGTAGTTTTAGTAATTATAATTAAATTTTCTAAACATATTAAGTGTTGACTCTCCAAAGCAGAATAGCATATTTTTATATTCAAAATATAATTTAAGAACTTATTTTCACAACACCTGTAGAATTAATACATATTAAAGCACATACATAATTTTAATATATATATTTTAAAATAAAGTATTTCTCAAAAGGTGAGTATTTGAAGTTTTGGTGGAAAATTGTAAGAATGTTGGTAAAGGTTTTTTTTCCTTGTGTATTTAGTTTTTATGTTCTTCACTGTAATTTTAAAAACATGCAGATTTTATGTTTCAATTTCAAAATGTCTTTTGTGTTTAAAAAATGATAATGATATTAATTAAACATTGGGCCAACAAAAAGAGAACAATATGTAGTAAAAAATAGAAATAAATTTAAGACATGTTGAGAAACAACAACACAGCACCAAATTCAAGTTTCTGCCCCCCCCCCCAGCCTAGGAGGGTCAGCCGTTAAGTTTATGCTTTCTTCCAAATCCTAAATATGACACAGCAGCTAAAGTGACAAGCGTCCCAAGGCAGCTCAAACTTATTTTCTTTCCAATTCATTGTTGAAGGGCGGGCGGGGAGATGTGTGTTTGGGAAGAAATCTTTTTGGTACAATTGCATTTCTCTTGGGAACGAATCTTGCACCTTTTTAACCCTTTCTCTGCTGGCCAGTGTTGTAACGGTCTGTAACTCTGGAAGTACCCTCTTTTCGCAGAGGGTGGGGGAATGGCGGGGGTGGGGAGAGAAGGGGAGACAGAAGTCAACCAAAAAAGGGGGAAGGAGCATCCCTAGGCTTTCCCCCAGGTTCCAAAGTGTCCCCCTGGCCATTTCAGAACTGCGTCATTTGCGCTCTCAGAGGCAACCCCCCCTCCCGCCCAGCTCCGGTGTGTGTTGAGATGGGGGCGCAAAATTGCACTGGGGGAAAAGTGGGGAAATTAAGGGAGCGGCTGAACGGCAGACTCAGAGTCAACCTAGGTTGTTGTTTTTAAGAAGAAGAAGAAGAAGAAGACGACTGGGGGGAGAACAGAGGGATATGAAATACAAAAGAGGCAGAGAGCGGGGAGGGATTTTGAAGTTAAAGAAAGAAGTTTATTTAAAGAAAAGAAATCCCCACGAAACTTAACTGTAGAGGAAGCTACTTGCAGATCTGAAACGAAATAAATGGTTTGCCATCTTCTCAACAGACACACACACACCGAAAAATAATAATAATAAGCCATTTTTTGTAGCTTCGTTCGCTTGTATCCGTTTTTAGCTAAAAAGTAGCAGGAGGAAGAAGAAGAAAGGAAAAGAGAGCGGTGGGAAACGGGCCAGCTCCTTTTAAATTCGTCCCCCCCCCCCCGCCCACATCCCCGTTTCTCCACTTTTAAACCAAAATTATCTCCAGGCTTCAAAAGGGAGCGTCATTTAGGTCCTCAGAGCCAAATTTCCCTATGTTGGAATTAGGGGGGGGGGCGCACTTCTTCTTCCTCTCCAGCTGCTGGGGGGATAAAAACCCCGTGCTACTTTCTGTTCTTTTTGCCCCCTCCCCACTTTTCCT
Source organism: Podarcis muralis (assembly GCF_964188315.1). NCBI lineage: Eukaryota > Metazoa > Chordata > Lepidosauria > Squamata > Lacertidae > Podarcis > Podarcis muralis. Next base: position 49,769,498 of record NC_135673.1, read on the forward strand.
CTCCCCCTCCTTTAAAAATAAATTAAGGGAACCTACCTTAATAAAGGGAACCTACCTTAACCAATTGCCCTCTCCGGGGTCCCAAATTTAAAAGTTTCCCCACATGGGGAGGGGGAGGGTACTATTTTAATGATATGATACATCATTTGTTTTAAAAAATTATCCCACTGGTGGGTGAAGGAGAAATTATGCTGGGGGGCAGTGGCCGGTGCGCCCCCCCTTCTCCTCCTCCCCCGCGACGCCTCTTCTCCCGGCCCGTCCGGTCCTTTCCCGGCCCTCCGCCGGCCTCCACGGGGCCTCCCCGCCCAGAGGGGATTTTTAGGGATTTTTTGGTGATTTTTGGGGCGCCCCCCGCTTGCCCCCCTGCCTCAGGCGCCCTCCTTTTCCCCGCCCTCCCTCCTCACCTCCGAGTCCACTCGAAAATGGCGCCGAAACCGAAAAAACTTTGCAAATTTCATTGTAGCGAGAGTGCAAAGGCTGCTGGGAGCGGGGGGGGGGACGGGGAGCAGGCACCGCCCAGAGCTTGGGGGGGGGGGCATCGGCCAGGGCGAGGCCGGGCTTGGCTGAGCTGAGCGGGGCGGGGGGCGCCCTCTCTCCCTCCCCATCTCCCTTCGCCCGTGGAGCCTCGCGGAGCTCCTTGCTCTTGGCGCGCGCAAGTCAGGGCGCGTGGGAAGTTTCGCGCGGAGGCTGCTCTTGTGTTTTGTTATTCGGACGGATGAACGGACTGGGGTGGGGGGCGCGTGAGAGCGAGGGAGGGAGGGGCTCTCGGGGGCACTGCCCGAACCTCCTCGCCTTGCTGCGCCCTTGGAGAAGTAATAGCTTCCCATTTATTGGGGACGCGAAAGTCTGAGTTTATGCAACAGATGCTGTCGTTCTCTTATTCTCCTTCTTCTTCTTCCATTGCATTATGGATCGCGGGCGGGGAGCCGTGGAGGCAGTTTTGCGCGCGCGCGCGCCTGCGATACTCAGTGCGGTTGTTTTTGAAGAGGAAAACGTTAAAATAGCACACGCTCACCTCAACCATCCCAATAAATGTGTGTGGGGGGGTTCTCCCCCCCCCCGAAAAATGCGAAGTGGGGGTGAATTGCATCGCGTTCTTGTCTCAGGGAAGGGTAAGTTGAGTCCGGATGTTCCGTTTTCATTTTAAGATGTCAGGACTTGTGAGCTGAGCCCTTCAGACCAAAGCCCTTTTTACTGTGTGGCTTATTTTAAATGAGTGCGGAGCCTTGTGCATTGACAGCACTGTACTGTATAAATAAAAGTTAATAAAAACAAGGCGATTATGTGCGAGGCAGGGCGTGCAGGAAGGCTGACCAAAGGCTCTCTTGGGTGGGATCATTCTGGCCAGGGGGTCTTCTGCTCTGAAGGGCAGCTTTCGGGAGAGGGAGCTGGTCGGGGAATCTCTGATATTTTATTCCTTCCTTCTGCACAGAATGGACCACTCCTTTGCTGGGGGAGTCCCGGGAGAGAGCAAAGGGCCTGTGCCTTGTGGGTCCAAAGTGGGGAGCAGTCCTGATTGAGTGTTAATGCTACCCTTCTCTTTTCTGCCTCTGGGGCAGAGATGTGTGCCATCCATTTAAATCACGTCCAACACACACACAATACATAATTTTTTGCTCTGGTTGTATGGTGTATGTGTTGCACCAAACATTGAAATAACATTCAAAGTGCATGACTTTACCCAAATAGTCCTGGAAACAGTAGTTCATCCCACAAAGCTACAGTTCCCACACCCTTACCAAACTACAGTCCACCATGTTCTCTGGGGAAAATAATGTGCTATAGATGTGTGCTGGATGTGTCATATGGTGTCAGGGGCAAGGGATAAAAGCCAGGACTGAATGGAAAAGGAAGGTGACTCAGAGAAGGGAAATCCTGTGGTCTTCCAGATGTTGGGCTCCTAGCAGCCAGCAGGACCAGTGGCCAGGGATGAGGGGAGCTGGGAGCTCACCAACATCTGGCTGCTCCCCCTTCCTGCTGTCAGAGATATTGTGCATTTGGAGCAACTTCGATCTGAGGCCCCCTGGCTGTCAGCAACGTGGCAGGAGGGACATGGTGCCCTGTGCAAAGATACACTTTTGCTTGGCTGAGAATCATGGATGCAGGAAGCGACATGCATTGCAGGAGTCACAACCTGCTCCTGCAGGGTGTCTAGTTGTTCCTGGACTGCCCCATCAAATTGTTGCATGTGTGAGTCATGATGGGCAGCCAAAGATGAAGCTTCCGTGGTGCCCAGAGTAAACTGAAACACATTTCATTTCTTTCAAACTTAATTAATCACTACTATTTTAACACTTGGTACAGATAGGACACCCAGCTCTTAGAATCCAGTGCATTGTGAGGTAAAACAGAGCAGACATAGGTTATGTTGTTGTCAAACCAGTGGTCAGAAATGCTTGGAAGACAAGGGCCTTTTGCGAAATCAGAGGATGCAAGCTAGCATCTTGTTTATTAATAGGAACAATTAAGGGGTACCAGGTAATTAAGAAAGATCTTTGGGTTTGGGGTCCTGTCTGTTGCACCCTGTCACTTTCCCTGTCCCTTCCCCCACCTGATCTCCACCAACTCTGGAGAGAAAGGCTGAGCAACATCCACACATTCGGCTGAGAGTAGCCAGGCTCTGCACTGTGGAGTTGCCCTCTGGTGGGGTGAAGAGGGGAATGCAGTTACTGTACCTGTACTTTACTGGGATTGACTGGTCCCTGCTTTGCAGGGTCAGATCCGCACTGGAGGGTAGAAGGCAATTCCATTTTTTATTTGCATGTTAATTCATCACTGCTTCTGCTCAGTATGCAGCAAGCACGCTTGTGGCCTGGGATTTTTAATTTGCAATTGCATTTTAACTGGCAGAGTTACAGGTGCCACAAAGTACCCATTCTACATTTATAAGAATTCAGCCTTTTAGTGTGGCAGCACCTACACTGTGGAACTCCCTGCCTCTTGAGATCAGGTAGGCGCAGTCACCATATGCTGTACAGTGTCTGATAAAACATTTTAGTTACAAAGTTGATGTGAGTTTAAATCTATTTTTAGTCTACTGCTATTTTATCTTTTCAAAAATCTAAAATTACTGTATTGTTGTTATTTTTTCTTATTGAAAGCTGATTTGAGCTTTGTTTTGTTTCTACAGCCAAGCAGTGGAAACTTTTTAAGAAATAAGTAAATATATAACTCTGTGAACTGAGGTCACTGTTGTTCCCATTTTACAAATGGCAAATCAAGGCTGACAAGAAGAGAACCATTCTAGGCAGAAAGCCTCCATGTTTGGTGATGCAGGGGCCCGGGGTAAGAAGAGAAGGTTTTATATGCCTTTACTTCTGTGGTAGGAGGGTTGCGTTGTCCTTGATTTAATTTTATGCGCTCTA